>NC_140608.1:7259052-7914052 GCF_057381915.1 Diplotaxodon limnothrissa
TTACTCTTTCAACATTAATCCGTGAGCAGTAGATCTGACTGTGTTATTGATGAGATTAGCTGAATCAAACCAAGTTGCTCTGGTCCCACCACATAGTTGTGCCCAGGGGTCTTTAACTTAAAATTGACCGCCAGCATCTGCCTCTAACTGGTCACTGTGCAGAAGCTTTCCTGCATATAAAAACTAATGATTAGTTCTCCTTATGTGAATCCCTGTTGTGAGCCAGGAAAAATCCTGCCGTGGTTTGATATTTCCCCTCTTTTTCTGGTAGGAAGGTCTGACTTCAGTTCATTACAGATGATTTATACGATTTTTATCGGATCCTTTTAAGTCTTGAAAGACCAAATGCATCAAAGTCGAAGGGCTAACAGGGCAACAGTCTCTGTTTTCTTTTCCTTTTGCAAACATCTCTATAGAAACTGAGTCGACGTGCGGCAACCACGTCTCCAGCTGAACTCGTACACCATTATAATACAAACCATTGTAAGCTAAACCTACACTGTAAACAAAACTGGACAAAATGGGCTTTAAAACTTGAGAGGAAGTATTATCAGTTTCACCAGATAACCTTGCTTCACAGCCCTTTGTTCTGCATCAGGTACGTTTCCCATCTCCGATCAGGTGATCGAGCCACTCTAAACTTTTAACTGTAAAATGTCTGAATAGTGAAAAACACTTTGTCCAAAATGATAAATAAAAAAGTAAAAATATGACAATCTGGAGCTGTTGTTTAGAAAACTACTTAAATAATCAGCTATTAAAGTACGTGTTGAGTAATTTCAATCCCACATAGGCATCAATGTACTCAGCTATAACACTTTACAGTTTGTATGTTTTCCTTTTGTTAAAAGCACGCAGTCACAGTTTACTTTAATCACTGATTGAATTGTCTTCGCATTGTGCATTCAACGAATGTTTAAACGTTTAAAAGGTGTGAGCAGCTTGTACAGAAATATATTACTGTAAATGTGTTTTGCTGGTATCACGCCCTGTCTGCTACACACCTCTGACTCACACACCCAACTGTCACCAACAGCATCTTAGAGGTCTGGGCTGTAAGGGACACCGAGCAGGACTGCTTGGCAAAGCTGATTTTATAAAAAGACTAAGGGTGCCTGCTGCAGCACTTCACCGCTCACTTACACATCAAGCACACATGTCATAACATCATAATGCAGTGAGGGGAAGCACGTCTGTGCAGGGTCGCCTGACAGACAACTGGACGGAAAAGGGAGTTTCCTGAACAACCAGTTTTCACGAGCACTCAGCAGATTCACTGGACCGTCTGCGTTAGTGAAAGAGGCTGTTTGATTACAGCAGAATTATAAACCACAATTATTTTGGCTCCTGTTGAAATTATCTGACAGGTTTATACACGCACTTTCCAAAAGTAATTCTAGGCTTATCGAGCAATTCTGTATAATTACATCGACTTCTTTAAACATTAATTATATTTCAGCTGAAAAAAAGAAAGAAGCCACAGACTGTTGTGGGTTAATTTGGACTTTTTTGAGTGGAGAGCAATAAATGTGGTGCAGTAATTGTTTTATCTCAGTATCTTGTTTTATAATTTTGGAAGCCAACATTAAAATTTTAATTAAAAATTGAACCAAGTGCACATCACAAGGTGTTATTAAGCTTTGCTTTTTTATTAGGAACAAGGTTTGCTTATAGTGCTTATCAGTTTAACAGGAAATCCTCCCCATCTGCTGTCAAACAGATTTAAATCATAATTTTGAGATGTTTATTATGCATTTTAACTGCTTTGGTATCGCTGCCTGATTAGAGGATATGGTTAATATTTTGCCGGTTCACTTGGTAGGAGCTTTGTGAGTCTACTTAGTGGAAGAGTGCAGGTTTGAGCTTGAGTTAGAGCAGGGATGTCAAACTTATTTTATATCGAGGGCCACAAACAGCTTACTTTGATCTTATGTGGGATGGACTGCTGAAACTCCAATTTCTGACAGTGTAAAAAGTTTAAATGCATATTTAATCAATTAGATACTTTAATATAAGACAAAGAAGAGATATTTCAACATTTTGCCTCACTTTGTCTACATGGTAAAGAAATACTGCTTTGCTATGCCCTCCTTCACATTTTCCATAACCATCCAACCGGCCAGATCGGGGTCTTTAACGGGCCGATGCTGGCCCCCGGTTCTTATGTTTGACACCCATGAGCTAGGTGAGCTGAAAGGACTATCTTGAGTCTAATTTTCAAAAAAGTTACAGTGCTGGAGGCCAGAACAACACATCATAAATGCATTCACCATATGTTAGTGATCAGATCTTTAAGGTGAAACGGTGTGATGCTTTTCTCTTTTTAAGGCACTTCTCTCAAGCAAGTTTCAAACCTCTGAATCAGATTTTCACACCTTGCCAAGAAGAATTTAAACCAGTGTGTTTCTGAGCCAATCTGTGCAATTACTACAGGGACATGTTGGAAAATCTGTCATCGCAGTTGCTGCAACCAAGAAGTGGGTATACGGAGGATAAATTAACATTGCAGTGAATTGATGTGGACTATCCTGACGCTGTTATTAATTGTGCGTAGGCACAGCCGGATTACTGGAAAGAGGAGGGAGGCACTGGGGTTTTTATTTGTTTCCCTCTTACAGCATGAAGAGGAAGTACCAAAATCACATTTTACCTCATTGTGACAGAGCGATAAAGTATTTAATTTCACCTGCTTTTTGTTTAAATGCATACAAAAACAGTTAACAGAGACAGACTTAACCGTTGAAGCTTTTGCCTAGAAAAGAAAATAATAAACCTGGTGCATAAGCCTGGCAGGCTTGTAAAACATACTGTGATTAGTTTGCTTCCCCACTCCTCACTGCATTACATGCACAGATTCAGGCTGACAAACTGCCTGTTTGCGATCTGCAAAGCTTTGATGCCTTTTCTTCCAAAATAGGAAGTCCTGCGCATTGTTCTGCAAACACAACACACTCAGCTGACTAGTTTGCATGTTTTGTTGCTAAGGCAATACCTAAACCAGTCCAAAACATAAGGTTGCTGCATTTCAAATCCAGACACTGTATGATGCGTAACAACATACATCACAGCCCTAATATAAGCAGTCTGATGCAGCCTTGCCAGACGTCAGCAGTCTTCTTTCTGTTGCTTTCCACAATAACAGCAGGGTTTTAAGAATTTCTTTTTAACTGAGGGTTTTAAACCTTTTTATTTAAGCAGATCAAGGGCAGATACAGGCTGGACAAAAAGAGGAGAGGCATATTAAAAGCCCAGGGATAACATATCCGGGTATTTTAAAGTTGAATCCACTCATTTTGCATGAGGAAACCACAGTGGATGCAATTCAAAAGTCCTTGCAGTCTTTGTACTGTCACCATTTCACTAGCAAGCTTAATTTTATTGTATGTGAGATTATGGGCTCGGTCTTTAGTCTTGCTAAATTAAAAAGGTGAAATTCATTTTGTAGATTGTGGTCATTATTAGAGTCTGGAGGACTACTTAGGGTATGCTCACTGGCTCATGATTTTGTCAACTACAAGTTGTTAGCCAATGAGTGTGTAGTGTCCTCTGTGTCACAGTCAGGCCTCAATTGTCATGTCTGGCTTCAAAAGATGGTCAAAAGAACCAATGAGTGGCTCTAGCCATTGTCTATGCAGTTAACAGGTTTAAAAAAAGCTAAAACACTAAAATCTCTCTAAAAGAAAGCTGTGCCACTCTGTGACCATCGTGGTAATGCTTACAGAGGACCATAAGTGTCACGTCAATATTCCTTATAACATGGAGATTCACCCAAATCTCCATGTTGCAAAACTGACCAGGCAACGCTTCACAGAGCAAATGAACAATGTAAATAAAGCATGCTTTAAAAGAAACCGTACAAGGCAAAGAAAGGGGATATTCTTCAATGGCATAGTCAGTCACTTGATCTCAACCCAAGAGAGCAAACAAACAAGCAGCAGCTGAAGCTGGCTGCAGTTAAGGTCTGGCAGAGCATCTCAGGGGAGGACACGCAGCATTTGGTGACGTCCATGGTTTCTACACTTCAGGCAGTCATTGACCGCAAAGGATTTTTATCCAAGTATTGAAAACAGTCCTTATGCCAGTCTCTCCATCTACTTTTGAATTTGTATAAACATGGCTCTAAAATGCTTTTGTATAAAACATACAAAAGCATTGTGGAGTGTATATAAAGTCCTCATATAAAAAGAATTGAAGTGCGTCACTTATTATGAGGTAAAGTAAGTGTCTACAACAAATGCTGATTATTAGTAATCAATTAGTAATCCTTAATTAATGCTTCAGAAAGCAGGAAGAGGGCATTCTTTAGGTTTTACAACACTTGTTTTTGGAGGAAAAATAACCTTACTGACCACTCAAAGTGCCTTTAATTGCAAGTTACACTGTAACCACATATTCATACAGTACTGTAAACTTCAAGCACTTTTTGCAACTCACATCTATGATCAATTCACCAATGTGTGTCGTAGGATTGTACAAGGAAAAGGAGTACTCATATAGGCAAACTGCACGCAGACAGGCTTGGTACCAGGAACCTTCTTTATGTGAAGCAACACCATTACCCACTTTTCCACCGTGGCACTGAGGTACCCTCTCTCAAGGAAACCTTTGACCTCTGTATGACCTCTATTCCTTTTGTGCCCCCATACACATCCCTCCTGTGCTGTTTTACTATTGCACTGTTTAGCAATTCCTCCCATGACACTTTAGAGACCAGCAGGTGCACAGATAGATCGCATGTCACCACTGTCCCATAAAAACATACACAGAGACATGGCATGTACAACTTCAGAGTTTCAAGAGTCTCTAGTTTGACTCCAACAGCATCAGTGTGTTAGAGTTTGTAGTACCTGCACATTTTTAAAGTTTATATTTTTGTGTATTTTGGGTGACGTTTGAAACGCTGTCAAATGTCAACACGGGTCAATTTTGAGGCCAACAGCAATTAAGATTTAAAAGAAGAAAAGAAAGAAGAAGAAAATGCCTTAAGATAACTTTAATTGTGCCAATACCGCCAAGACACAAGCATTAATGAAGAGCTCGGCGAGAATAAACACAAACCGAGGATAGCCGCTGTTTTGCGCCTTCTCTCTTTAAATAACCAGCTCTAGGTATCTGTTTTACGTGTGCACATGAAGTCACCACAGCTTTACAGGTGTTTGGGGAGCTAGGCAGCTAGCAGGAATTCAAGGTGACTTTAGCAAAAACACAGAGAGCCAGCCTGCCTGGGATGTTCGTCAGCCAGGAAATAGTCGCTGGCTTGTTGGATTCAATTCACACGGTCTTGTGAGGATGACAGAAAAAAGGGGGAGGAAGACCCCGCTTTTTCCGGTGCTAACCACTTTCACGAGGTGTGAAATTGGTGAAATCGCACCTGTTATGTTGGGTATTGGTAGTTCGGGACAGTACGGGTGAAGCCCGGCACGAAACAGAGGTGCTGTATAAAAGGAGCTGAATGTATTGCTGTCGAGTTCGTGCAGATTTGTATTTGCATGATTCGCGCAATATTTCCGTGGCGTGACAGCTCCCACTGAGTGGCTGGAAGTCGGAAGCTGACAGTAGGTTTTCATAAAGAATGCGGCAGAACATCAGAGAGGCGGGTGTTTCAGCTAACGAGCAGCAGTTACCTGCGGACTCTCTCCTGACGACAGAGCTCACCTAACGTACCTGGCATCTGCACACCATGTCCGCGTCCTGTGCCAGCAGATCCACAACTTTCCCCTTCCCCTCATCGCCCCACTGAGCGCCGAGTACCACGGTCACTTTGTTGCCAACCGTCGGCCTGGGTATCCGTGTTTTCGGGGCTTCCTGACTCCCGCTGTCCGACATTTCAGCTCGGTACCTGGCTGTCTCCACTCCTCACCGACCTAGACTGGAGGAACTACCAGCAACTGAGCCGAACCGGAAACCTGGCTTATTCTACGCATGTGCGAAAAATTCTTCTTCCCAGTCCTTTCACAATAAAATTCAGTTTTGTCAATGAGCAAAACGTTTCTTTTTGTGCAGCTTCTGTTTCTAGACAAAGAAAAGCACAACATTCTTCTGAGATAATAATATTCCCCGTTTTATCGTATTTTAATTATTTATTTGTTTTTATGTTTGTTCTACCTAAGTACGACTCATTATTATCACACTTTGATTTAAAAAGAACAAACAAACAATTGAAATTACTTATTGGTACTATTATACTAGGAGATGGTTAAATTTAGTACTTTATTATTCTTTCCTATAGCAAACTTTCTGAGCTTGCACAATGTTAATATTCCTATATTTGTTTGTCTGCTTGATGGAAGTTTAAACAGAAAGAAAGAAAGAAAGAAAGAAAGAAAGAAAGAAAGAAAGAAAGAAAGAAAGAAAGGAAAAATAAAGAAAAAATATGTTCTTTAAGTAATTTCAAAAATTCCAGTAGATTCTTAGATTTAGAAAAGATTAAATGTTTCCTCTTAATAAATATATGCATGTTTTGATTGCCTGGAGGCTAATATATGAGGGAGTTTAACAGTTAATAACACACTTATTACTATTTTGGTAAAGACTAATTTCATTTTCTCAATAAAAGCTGGAGAAATACTTGCGCTGGATGCATAAAGTACGTGTCTAAATAATTATGAGTTTAATGGGAAGCACTTTATTAAACTTATTATTATCATTGTTGGTGTTTAATTGTAATAACATAACAGCTTTATTTGCAGGTTACTCCACATTATGCCACAGTGGCCATCAAATAAATCATGACAGATCACATTTCACCAGAGAGTGCAAGTCAGTGAGCTGATAACCTCTCGTCTTTAATCTGTGATCGAATACATGAACTTACATATTAGACATGAAGGCTGTTTGAGTTAGCGGTACACTCTGTGCATGAGTCTGAAATCGCAATTAAGATACAGAAGTTTGGATTGAAAACCCACAAGGACCTCTGCAGCTGCAGCTTCAAACCACAGTGGAATAAGTCGAATAAAAGCATGTGCAGTATTGAGCCTTTAAAGTTTTCAGAATCTGACTGTAAGCAAATATTCTGCAGACTACAGTCCTGCTAGTCAAGGAGTGAAATGAACAGAAACAGGAGCAAGCTTTTCATTAAAACCAAGTTAAAACATACTTACGCGCAGTCTTGTTGTACTGCATATGAGATATATTTCTTATTATTCAGCTCCCTCTGCTGGTGATCATAATGCATGCAAGGCCAATATCCCTGGAGCATTACTGGATTGGTTGAAACTGTTTCCTTGACAAAGGCTCAGCAGTGAAAAGAAACCTAAAATAAAACAATATGAAAGTATGTCTGCAATTTGCCTAGTATTTTTAGACAAGTGTTACATACAAAGTCTAACTGTTTACCTGCTGCAGATGGACATCAGTGGTGCCAGGTACAGCTTACATCATGTCCCTTTTGTTTCCTTTGAGCTCAGCGTGGGACAGATGGTCAAGTGGGTAGACAGGAGAGCACAGTGTGGGAGCAGTGGGCCCAGGTCACGACTCAGACTCTGTGGAGTCAGTTATAAATTAATGCTACAAAGGTTTTTCACTCTGACCTTGGTTTATGAAATGAAACAACAATATGGATTTATTAATTTATTAATCGAGACTCACTGGATGAGTCCTCTAGTCAGGCTGGCATAAATCTTTCAAGTTCCTACCTGCTGACAAATACCAGCAACAAATAGGATGATGTGGTAGTCAAAAATACAAAGAAGTGATACAATAAATCTAAATTAATAGAATCTGGGGACATGAAATTTACTTGACTTACATGCATTTGATTTATATTTTAGCATATTTCCCTAACTAAACATTTGATTTTATACATTTTCATTTTATTGCTTCATGCTTTTCAACTTTGATGCACCAGAGGCACCCCGCACCAGGGCTGAGCCCCCATGCACCCACCCGCACACAACCTCGGTGACACACCAACCAGGACCCAAGCCCCCAAGGTCCAGCCAGAGCCCCAGCCTGGAGACGGAGCACCCACAGAAATCATCCGATGACCTGTATAGTGTACTCTATGTAATATTTTGTATTGAATTAATTGAATACAAAGTGTTACAGAAAGCAATCTGTATATTTTGGAAAGTAATTTGGGGGTTTTATAAGTAAGAAATTGAACCACACTTGATGGTGTTTGTAGTTCAACTTGACCCGGTTTAAATTTCTTTTTTACTATGGATTTAATTTGTTGATATTCTAAAAATCTTTTCTTGTTGATCCCATATTGTGTAACTAGTCTGTCAAATGGAATAAATTCTGTTCCTCTAATATATGTTCTAAGTATTTGAGTCCTTTACCACTCCAATCTGACAAGTTTATCATATTATTGTTTTGTAATATGTCAGGGTTGTTCCAGATAGGTGTACGTTTGCATGGGATTAATGAAGACTCCATCAATTTTAGAAACTCCCACCATGCTGTCAGAGAAGAGCTGATGTTGACGCTTTTAAAGCATTCATGTCGTTGGATGTTTGAGCTGATAAATGGTAGGTCTGAAATCTCTAGATTATTATAAGTGCTTGTTCTACATCTAGCCAAGGTCGTCTAAGAAGGTATGTTTTAGCCATCCTGAGATAAATTGAAGCCTGAAAGTTAGGTAGATCGAATCCTCCTTTATTGTTGGTCTTTTGTAGTGTTTTTAAGCTTATATGTGGTGGTTTATCTTCCCAAAGGAATTTAGACATATACAAATCTAGAGATCTGAACCAATCTTGTGGTGGTTTAGTTGGGATCATTGAGAATAAATAATTTATTTTTGGTAAGACCATCATTTTTATAGCGGCAACCCTTCCCCTGAGTGATATGGGTAGACATTTCCATCCAGCAACTTACTTTAAAAGTGGGATATGGTTTAATTTAGTTAAATCTGCAAGCTTGGGAGAAACATTATGACCTAAATATTTTATATTTCCCGATTGCAGTGGTGTAGAAGAAGAATTTAGGAAGGAGCAATTAATCGGAAGGACTGAAGATTTTGACCAGTTAATTGAATAATCTGATACTCTTGCAAAAGAGTTTATCAATGCAAATACCCCAGAAAAAGTAACACATCAACTGCATAAAGACTGATTACCAAATTTGTGTAAAGTTGCAAATAAAAATTTCCAGTTAACTCTGTCAAACGCCTTTCCTGCATCTAGAGATAATATTGTAGTTTCGATGTTTTTACTGCATGAGTAGTCAATCAAATTAAGTAATCTACGTGTATTTGTTGATGAGTGCCTACTCATGAGATGAGTGCCTTTATGAAACCAGTTTGGTCAGGATGAATTAAGAGGGGGGTTATTTTCTCTAATCTCTTTAAAAGCACTTTGCAGATTATTTTAAGGTTTACATTTATAAGGGATATTGGACGATAGCTTAAGGGGTATACAGGGTCTTTGCCCGGTTTTAGCAGGAGTTTTCAACAATTTCTGAGTAAATGAGAATGAGGGTTTGTGTTCAATGTGAAAATAACAAAAAATAATATTAAAGACATGCTTACATTTTTATTTGATTCTTTTAGTTTTATAAAGATATACTTAATTTATTAAAAAATGTGAGATGTCTGTGTTAGTGCCAATTAAGTTCCACAGTTAAATACAATATAGTCAATCAAAATAGCTTAAAAAGAAAAAAACAAATACTCACTATGAAAGAGCTATGTTTATAATAAATAAAGTAAATAAAGGAGCTTAAAAGTAAAAAATACACAACAAATCAAACACATTTGTGAAGTAAAATAAAACAACAAAATAATAATAATAATAATAATAATAATAATAATAATAATCATAATAATCATAATAATAATAATAATAATAATAACATAAAATAGCAGAATACAAATACAAATGATGCACTAAAATGTGCTGGAGGAGACAGGCCAAGCACAGGATGCTGAGGTGAGCAGTTAAGCAGCAACAGGAGAATGAAGACTTCCTGCAACTGAAAGCTAAATATTTATTTTATGGTGCAGAGGGTAGTTAATTGAGTTAACTATAATTTTTATAAAATCATCAAGTCTAATCACCTTGCATAGAACATGCCCAGTTAAAGGTTTCCGAGCAGTTTCGCTGGTGTCCACCAGAGGGCAGCACCTGTCTGATTTGTGGGTGCTGTCAGCGCTCTTCCTCTCGGTACTTTGTTTACTTCTGCTTCCGTAGCTTCTAGCTAGCGCAACCCCCGCTGTCTTTTAAACCTCTTCCCGTGCTTCTAGAGTAACACGTATTCTAAAATGTCTTCACCGCTTCTTCTCAGGGCCTTCGTGACCGAGCGCCTGACAGCCGCCGCGGAGGAAATATTTCAGGTGTTTGAGAGGACGATAGAAAAATATGAGGAAGAAGCGAGCAGCTCCCAGCAGGAGATCGAGCGACTCAGAGGTCTGCTGCTGGAGTTCATGACAAACCAGAAAAGAGGTCTGTGGGGTCTTATTTTTTACTTATCTGTGGGTGTCCGACTAGACTGGAATTATTAACCTAAAATGTAACCTTGCAGACGAAGTTTATTTTCTGCAACGTAATTTGTGAAGTGTGTTTAATTTTATTTAACACTTTAATTTGTGCTCCAGCAACTGACTGGAAGACAGTCTAAAACTCATATTATTTCTGATTTTCCTGAATGAGGAATTTTGAAATGTTGTGAAAAAATAATAGTCAAGCATTAAGTATTTACTTAGTAGTAACTAAGGTATGGTTTGGGGCCACCTGATCCAGCACTAACTATGAACTTTATCAAAATGTCAAGTTTCTATTGTGATCTTAAAAGTAGAGAGGGTATCGGTCTCCTGAAGCCAAAGTGGGAGCTGGGTCCACAGCAGATGGTCCTGATAGTTGAAGGCCCAGCCTCCCATTCTACTTTTAAAAACTCTAGGAAGTGCAAGTAAGCCTGCAGTTTGAGAATAACACTGTTTGAATAATAAGATACTATGAGGTGTTGTTGTGGTCACTGTGTTGGGGCCTGATTATTCAAGACCTCATACTCTCATGTGAAAAAGTTGATTCACTGCACCCACATCATTCAGTAGGTTATGGAACCATTTTTAGCTGCAGTGACTTGAAATAATCGCTTTCTGTACAACTATACATCTCTCTCATCATTGTAGAGAAATTTTGTCCCACTGTCCAACATTGCTTCAGTTCATTGAGGTTTCTGGGCATTTGTTTACACACAGCTCTCTTAAGGTTCCACCACAGCATTTCAGTCAGATGAAGTCTGGACTTTGATTGCGCCACTGCAACATCTTGAATCTTTTCTTTTTCAGCCCTTCTGGTGGAGATTTGCTGCTGTGCTTGGCAATGCGTTCTGTTACATGACCCATTTTCAGCCAAGCTTCAGCTGTCAAACAGATGGCCACACATTTGTCTCTAGGATACTTTAGGACAAAGAAGTGTTCGTTTGCAAGGTGCCCAGGACCTGTGGCTGCAAAACAAGCTTTAAATCATTACCCCTCCACCACCAACAGTCGGCATGACATTGTGTCAGAAGTCGTGGGGTTTGCTCTAAGCTCTGCTGAGGCTTTCTCCTATAGAGCCTGAGATGTAGCTCTTGGGTTTCTTTCAGCTTCAGGGGGTGAGTTGGGGTGAACGTCCACTCCTGGGAAGATTGTAGTATTGTGTTAACACACACCTGAATGCTCCAGACCAGCAAACTGCTGATATCTGCTTTTTATCAGTAAATGATAAGGTTTTAATTCATTTGTATTTGATCATCTGAAAGCTTTTAAAGGACCTTTTGAGAGTAACAAACATGATTGTTAATCCTTGTTTATAGTAATAAAGTAGTAAAAGAAAGATTACATTTTCTTTTTCAGATGTTCTTCAGTTGTCTGTTTGTAAAGAGGAGTCACCGCCTGAGCAGGAGCCATGTGAGCGCACACCGAGCATCAGCGTCCATAAGGGCAATGCAGAGCCTCAACATATTAAAGAGGAAGACAGCGAACTCTGGGCTGGTCAGGAGCAAGATGAAAAACAGGCCGAAGAGTTTCATGATGCTGATGCCTCATATCCACCTCACTCTTCTGTTTGGGAGGAAAATGAGCTAGAGGACACGAAACCGTCTCTGCAGCCTGAAGTGCAAAACTGTGAACGTGATGAGGAGTTTCTGGAGGAGCAGGAAACCAGAACTGTGCAGTTCATTTTGCCTCTCACATTGACATCTTCTTCACAAACTCTAGCCCAAAGTGAAAGCGTCCAGGACGGAAGGGAAAGCGAAAGACCTGCTGCTAGTTTTTCATCAGAACAAACCCAGGCGCCCTTTAGCACTTTCAGAGAATCCACTGAGTTACCTCATTTTAACTCTGCTGCACCTGACTATCATTGCCATTTGTGCAATAAATCATTTTCCTCCAGCCATCACCTGATAAATCATGCTTTCCACGTGCATTCAGCAGACGCAGGTGCCATCTGTGCCGTGTGTGGAAAGATGTTTGAATCCACCGAAAGCCTTAACATGCACCTCAAATCGCACAAGGGCTCAAAATGTTGCCACATGTGCGGTAAGCAGTGCAACAGCACGACCGCACTGACCGAGCACATGGCGAGCCACGCCGGGGTGAAACTGCATCGTTGCCACGTGTGTGGGAAAGAGTGCAGCCGCAAAGGGGATTTAAAGATACATATGAGGATTCACACGGGCGAGAAGCCTTTCTGCTGCTCCTTTTGTTGCAAAAGTTTCACCCACAGCGGACACCTGAGGAAGCACATGAGAAGCCACACAGGCGAGAGGCCTCACCGCTGTGGTATCTGTGGCAGAGGGTTTCTACAGAGTGCACACTTGAAATATCACCTGGGGACTCACACTCAGAAATATTGACTCATTCATCCCCCTGGGCTCATATTTAATAATGAAAAATGTTCAACAGAGACGCCAAACTTTGCTGTAAAGAGCAAGAAGACCCATTATAAAGATGCTTAAAGCAAAATGTCAGTAACATTTAAAGTGGGTCTAATTCAATTATTTTTAGCTCCATGTTTTTGTTCTTGGGCATTGCATGATTCACAGTTCAAAATAATCCTTATTTATTCTATTCTGGGCCTCGGTGCAGCCCTCCAGTTCATCCACTGCCTGAAAAACATGTTTTTAGGTCCTCTGAGCAGCACCCTTGTAAAAACAAGTCTCTGCACTCAGCAGCAGGTTATTATTTTGAGAAATCAATTGAAGCATGAACTAAATTAACTTGAAATTTGATGCTGCATGTATAGAATCACCAGTTAAATCTCAAAACTAAATAAAGCACTTTAAAATGTCCGATGACTTCCCCTAAAATACATTTTTAAGGAAGGTTTTCCTCTGGAAGTTAACACTTTGTTGTTTTGTAGTTTCTCTTTAATAGCTGCTATCAGGTGACACTGTGATTAATCGTCTGTATGTTCTGATGTATCTGATTCATTTTCTTTAATAAAAATCACATGTCACTGAAAGATGTGTTATAGAAAACCAAAGTGGAGCAGAAAATGAATTCTTAACTTGGGTTTTAAATAAAAGTGTTTGTTTATAACATCGTTATAAGATGCATGAAAAGTGCTAAAGAAAGCTGCAAACCTCTTTTAAATTTAAGCAGTGTAACCAGCTAAAAAGTAAAGTGAAGGAAAAGTATTTTAACAGTTTGATGAGCGCAGGCTCTGAGCTTCACACTATGTTTCTCTTTACTGTTGACATAACCTCTGATCCCCACTTTGAGCAATAACATTGCCGATAACGTCCAGCTTGTAATGATTGCTTTTATACAACAGAATCTGATTGGTGTTAAATCATCAGTTTATTTTACTCAGAAAGAGCAAAGTGGGACACAGTGCCCTTTTCCACTCTTATTTTTCAAGTAAGCAGATGTTCAGCAGATGTGCTCTCTGGTACAGCTGCAGCTATTATAATAGCCAAATAATATCCATTTGTCCGTTCTCTTCCACTTATCCAATTCAGGGTCGTGGGGAGGCTGGAGCCTATCCCAGCACAAACACTGGGAGAACATGCAAACTCCAGTAAACATATATGACATGTTTGTGTGATAACCTATCAGGTTCAGTCCTCCTAGAACTTGCCCATATTTAAGGGCTGTCCAGGAGGCCTTCTGGTTGGATACCCAAACAATGTGAAGACATCTCTATCTGTAAGGGAGAGCCTAGACATTCTTGACAATGAGCTCATGTCTGCATACATCAACAATTTAATTTTTCAGTCACAACCCAGAGCTCATCGCCAAAGCTGAGGGTCAGAATATATATGAGCCTATAAATGGACAGCTTCATAGTGAGCTCTCTCTTCACCACTGCAGACACGATTCACCTGCAACCCCAAAACATTTATATTTTTAAAAAGCAATAACACACAACAAAGCTGCATTGTCACGTCATTAGGAACAAATAGATAGAAATGATGGAATGAAAATGATTTGTGTCTGTATAATGTTCTTCTGTGGTCTGCAAAGACCACAGTTGGTCACATTTCAACTAATTCAAAGCAGTAGGTTCTTATTACAGATGAAAGTAGCTCAGTTTCAAGCATTCGTTCATCACTACTGATTTATTTTTCTAGAAATGAAGATTTGCATACATGCAGAGTCATATTTTTCTGTGCTTCCCATCACTAAAAAAAATAATAATGAGGGTTTGGTTATACTTGATTAGTGCATTAGTGCGTACGCTGAGCTATATTTCTATGTAAAGATGGACCACGAGTGCTGAATTGTTTTTTTTTCTACTAACGGAAGAAATTCAGAATCAGCTTAAAAGTTTAAAAAACATCTACATAGCAAATCTTTTCTTTTTTTGGTTTCTGTTCCTCTGTTTCTTTTTCAGTTCTTTTTTTGGTCTCAAAAGGACACTTTTCTTTACCAGCTAGATGTTTTACATTCATCACAAGTTTGTCACTAACTTCACACTGGGCGAGAGCTCTTGGGGAGTCTGTGTGATGCACAGCCAGCAGGCTCTGGTCACATGACCTCATGTACCTGCAGAGAATCTCTGGATGTAAAAGTTCACTGGTTGTTTCTCCATCCAGACATGTTTTGCCTTCATGCTGTAGATGAGTTCAAGAGTATCTGAATGTAGTGGTGAATTATCATGGACTACTACAGTCTAATGAATAAGAGTGTTTATTTTCAAGATGATTGCTTCTCTCTAGAAGTGTGTTTGCTTACGGTGGGAAACTACATTGTCATTTTTACAGCACCATTCATTCAAATATGCACAGAGGTCAACGTGACAAAACACAGTTTTAAAAACAGATTTTAAAAAGTAAAAGAAGAGCTGGAATTATCATCAATTATGTGGACAAGAGAAGCCAAAAGCAGGACACCAGAGATAGAATGATTGATGAAAAAAACAAGCATTAATGCTGAAATAAGTCCAATAAAATAACAAAGTCCAGAACAAAGTAAACAGAAATCAGAAGATAAACACAAGGACCCAGGGAATAGATCCAAAACCATCGAAACAGTCTGCACACGAGTGAATGTTTGTACACTGAGCGCAGGTTGGGAAATTTGGGAGTGAATTATATCATTGTGCAATAGGTACACCTGTTCAGCTGCTCATTAACACAAATATCTAATCAGCCACATGGCAGCAACTCAATGCATTTAGACATGAAGATATAATCAAAACAACCTGTTGAAGTTAAAGCTGAGGAACAAAGTTGGTTTAAGTGACCAAGGCGCCAGACTGGCTGAAACTGCAACAAAACGCAAAAAATATCCAGTGAGCCATGAGTGTAGCTAGTACTCATGTGCTCTCATTTTTCTAGGCTAACTAGTTTTACATTTACAAGAGAAGTTATCACTGATTAATTCAGGATGTGCACATGCATAGTGCAAACTGACAAAATAATTCAGTTCAGTTACAAAGAAAAAGTCCTTTATTTTTTAGACTGAGTGATATATATGACCTCCAGTTTACAACACAGAGAGTGTGCTGTGCAGTGTCTTGTGTGTGTTTTGATTGGTTAATAATGGAGTTTACCCTGAAGCGTTTACCCACTTTACTTTTTGCATACCTCTGTCCAGCCTGAGAAGAAAATAATTCACCACTAGGTGGTACTGCAAGAACCTTTATTTATCTATCCAACGTCTCAGTCGGTGTAAGAAAATATATTTTCCCACCTCCAGTAGTTGATTTTTGAACATTTCAATTGTTGTATTTAAGCTTGCCTCACAATCCTGCTTAATCATGACATGTAGCACATCTTAGTCAACTAAATGAACTCTGTTCATGCATTGATTTCAAAACCTTTATTAAACTTGGTATTTACTCCTCAAATGTTTTTTCTGTCATGGTTTATATTTTTTCTAGAGCTTTCATTTTTCAATTTTAATCACTCACTCTTGAGAACAGCAGCTGGAAAGCTACATTCGCCATCATCTATGACTTGTTCAGGAACTTGTTAAGCCTTTTTTTAGGCCTTTCCCGAGAATCTCTTCCATGTGGCCTAAAAGTTTCACACAGAACAGCAGCACATTCAGGAATCTCAGTGTTTGGGAAGCTGCTTCAGGCGATTCAGATTGAAAAAGCTAAAGAGCATAATCAGGCCCCAGTGACCCCAGAGCCTAAAACTAACTGCCCTAATCTGGTTATGCAACCACCCACAAAGACACGGGATCATCAGCAGACACCACTGGATCCTTGGACACTATTTCCCACATGTCTGTTCATGTCCAGCCCAAATGGGGACTCAGTGGCTCAAACCTCACCAGATAATTTGTTTACAGTTCCCTGACGTGGCTTGATGTGCTTCAACCACTACTTCATTATAGACAGTCTGAGCTACAGTAAGTAAGAGTGTATAGTCTCTATATAGCAGCAGTGTTTGATCCTAACTAAGGTTATTTGATATAATCCTCCCATACCTTGTTGAGAAAAAAAAACAGTCAAGTGGTTAATCTCCTGCGATTTAAATTATGTGAAACTTACGCAAGGGAATTGGAGGAATTTTCCTTATGTGGGTCAGGACGTGTCTCACAGTTGAGCTCATGAGAAGAAGGGTTATGCTTTTCTCAGTGTGTGTGTTTGTGTGTGTGTCTGCAGGGTATCTGAGAAGTAGTATTGTGCACTGAGTATAGTAATAAGACTTTGAATTGAGCTGGGATTCAGCCATGATCAGGAATTTTACAAACCCAGGGTTGCATAACAGGGTCAGTGAGTTACTCTCCATCCCGTCCAATGAAGGAAACACACAGGACGAACATTTAAGGGGAATCCAGTTGTGGATGAGGAGAGATGTGCTCTGCCTCACACACGATCGCCCACTGTTAGGTTGGGTTTGGTGTGGAGGAGGACAGCAAACGTGTGAAATAAAACATGCATGCATAGTCACACTAATAAGTGTTGGCAAATAGAAATAAGTTGCATCATGTTCACATATTTGTGAAAATGCACCGTGAATAGCACACCAGATATTTCTGTGAGTTCACTGAGTAAATATCTGAATACTGGTGGACCTTTCTGTTTTTGTTTTGCAGGTCTCATCTCGCTCCTGCTGCTGATGTTTTAAATGGCATAAACTCAAAGACAGTTTGTGGAAAAACCTTGAAGCAGGCCACATGACACATTTACCCCTTTTTTTTCTTTTCTTTTTTACCTTCTTTTGCTAATCCCGCAATATATAAATCAGATGCTGGACCCTTTGAGATGAAAGGAGCTCCAAAGAAGAAAGAATAACTGATGATGATGCTGCAGCTGGGGGTAGAAGCTGTTTCCTCACATGTCCCAGCTCTCTGCACAGAGCTGGATCAAGCAAAGCCTCGTTTGTCATCTGTAACTTTATTTATAACAAACCAGCAACATGAATAAAAAATGGAATTCGGGGTTACAAAATAAACCATCTGTGCTGTAAAGCATCCACAGAAGGCGCGCACATTTCTTATCCAACATTAAGTGAGAAAAAAACCCAACCATAAATATGATTTCCTTCTAATTTATTGGTGAGTTTCAGAATATACCATCACTAATTCAAGCAAACATTTCTCAAATTACACCCTCCTTTCTCGATCACCAAGTTAATCCCGAAAGGGAAATCGTATCTCTGCGCCGGACTTCGCTCATAAATATCAGGTTTAAGCTATTTTTTGAAAAAATATTTACTTAAAACATTTCTCACTTCTTACAGATTCGCAACATCTACTCTGTAACAATAAATACCTCTCCGTGTTTTTAATGAAAATAATGCCATATGGGTTGCATTTTCTTATCAGCACTCCCCGATGAAAAAGTCACGAAATGTTCATCCAGAACATGCCTGCGAAATATTCACTGATAGTGTATCTAATTTGTTTCCAAGTCTTTACAACGATTTGAGCCATGTTTACTTTTAAACACAGACAGCTGCAGTATATGTAGAAGATATACATGGGACCTGGGAGGATGCATACAATTAATAGTGCATAAATTAACACTCTTATGAGACTCTTATGGTTAAGAGTAGGTGGCTGCTGGTCCACAACAGTGTGAGACAGACTGTGGTGACAAAATGCATGGACGAATACTTAGATAACTGTGTCCTCTCTCTCTCTGACCCAGTATCAAGCTCTGGTTGTAGTTTTAAAAGGATTATAATCTGGTGTCTTATTTGTAAAAACCCTGGCCCGCTATTTGACGAAATCTAGACCAGTCACAGAAATCCCTTTCGCCTGCCACCCCCACCCTGCAGTCAGTAGCCCATCTATGTGTGCCAGCTGCACGAACAGGGTCTAATTTCGCGGCTGAATGAGACGAGAGAAAACAGACGAATGAACGCGTCAACGCTGTTCCCCACAAAGCTCCGTGCTGCTCGAATGTGAGGTTATCGCAGGCTGGTTGCATTAGGTAAGTCTGTGTTCCTGTCTGTTTGGGACGAGCTGGTGAAACTCCAGCAGAACCGGTGACAAGGTCAAATGCTGCGCATGGTGCTGAAAGTGCGCCAGATGACGCGTGACTGAGGGCAGAGAGCTGTACTCGAATTTTGATGTGAGGCGGAATAGCTGTAGAACAGTCCACACAAACCCCGCGTTTTTGTTGTGATAGCTGCAGAGGAAGTTGAAAGATGACTCGTTTGGACTCAACGTTGGTGCAGGCCAGAGGTTGAGACTTGTGCACGGTTTGAGTTGAGGTGCCACAGCAGGTGGCAGTGTGAGAATGGAGATCCCTCCTTTCAAATACTCACACACACACTCTATGCAGCAGGAGATAACATGAAAGAGCTCCGAGAATAGACCCCACTGATCTAAAAACACTACTGTATCATGTGAACATTTGGCTGGTGTTTTCAGTGCTCACACACCATTTCAGACTCTCTCTCTCCCTGTCCTCTGTGTGCTTGCTATAATGTTGGTGGAGTGTGTTGCACCTTTAAAGCTGCTTGCATATCAGCGCTCCTGTGGCTTTGAGAAAGCTGCTATTCTCTCAGTGATAATATGGTCTGTTGGTTTTCTCCTGCAGTGAACACAGCTGTGCATGTAAAGAGGAGCAGGTTACATCCTCACTGGAGCTGATGTTCTCAGTTCGAAAACAGTCATCAAAAATGTAGTTGATCATTAGAAGAATTGATTTGTTCTCAGTCTTATCTCACTGAAACTGAAAATATTTGGATTTGAACTTGACAAAAGATAAAGGCAAGATGACCGCAGAGCTTTGTGAACTCATGCCGCTCCTAATGTTCAGTTATTTTATAGACTTGCCAATTAAAGGAGAACTACATTTCCTATATGCTGATTATTAAAAACCCCAAACCATACAAAACCATAAACATCACTAAAACATCATCGGGTGTCAGCTATTCCTGCTCCTCCTCCTTCGGAGGTTTAAAAACATTACCGGTTTCCATAATTTAGCCATGCATTCGGAGATGCAGCTGACCTATAAGAACATAGCAGCCAAGATTCAACAAAGTGCAGTCTGGTTGCAACTGTAAGCATGTTTTGTTCTGCTCAGTTGTAGAACAGAGTTTTAGGCTGACATCTGAAATGTAATGGAGTTTAGGGAGTGGTACTTTAAGCAGTGAACCCGATCACTGGATCCAGACCTCCTCGTCCCTCCTGTAGTTTTTCCCACTTGCACTGATTTGATAAAACAATTCTGGGGGAAACTGGGAGGGGATGTCAATCAAATTCCAGGGGGAAAAGAAACCACCCCCACCCCACGTCCCCACTTTAGCAACACCCCAGTGAGTAGCACTTTACTAGTTAATGGGCCTTTGTTTGCAAAATCTGTTACCGTAAGTTTCCTATTCATTAGGAAAACAATAAAACTATGTGACATCCTGATTGTTTTCTCTTGTTCTTGTAACAGAGGCACATAGATAGAAGTGATTAGATTACAGATTGCAGAAGCCGAGGATCATTGTGAGTTTGAGCAAGATGCTGAACTCCCTACTAGCTCTGTAACCGGCCTTCAGCACCTTATTAACTGAGCCCAGTTTACTGTCCTTTTCTGCAGCTCTCTCTTTTTGATCTCCTACCAGGACGTTATGCCCTGAGACAATTATGCAGCTATAATTAGAAAGTCCAATCTGAAAATCAGACGGGGGTGGAACAGCATGTAGTGTGAGTGTGCAGCAGGGTAACATGATGCAGTGGACTAACCAAAACTGAATCAAGGTCTTAAACACAACTGACTTTATTTTGTAGAGACAAACCAATCTGTTTATGTATTTAACTGGTGAAATAGAAGGAAATGTCCTTCACAGTTTCATGAAAACAACAGTTGAAATAAATGCAAAGGAAAGGAAATCCTGTCCTGCTTTGACATGGCCCAGAGGAGGATCCCAGTGTCTTTGGTTACCTCCAAACCTTTCTTCATCTTTGGTGGCACAAACCGCTTCAGATGTCTACTTATTGTTTAATGTACACTTTATGGTCATTTTGTTAGGGACACTTGTTCAACTTAATGCATTTAGGCATGTAGACATGGTCAAGATGATCTGCTGAATGAGCAAGAATGGGGATTTAAGTGACTGTGAATGTAGCATGGTTGTTGGTCTGAGTATTGTAGAAGCTGCTGATCTGCAGAAGAGCATCTCTGAAACAGATTAGACAAATTAGACAATAGGATGTTGATCTAATGAGTCCCAGTTTCTGCTGCGACATTCGGCTGAGTCAGAATTTAGTGTAAGCAACATGAAAGTATGGATCCATCTTGGCATGTAACAAAGGTTCAGGCTAGTGCCTGTAGTGTAAGGGTGTGGGGCATATTTTCTTTGCGCACTTTGAACCCGTGGATCATTTAAACACCCAAAACCTCAGTATTGTTGCTGACCTTGTGCATCTCACTTACAGTCTACTGTAAGTAGTGCTAGTTTGTGTGCTAACATACTCAGGTGACACTGCTTTCTGCAGTGTTGTTTTACCATTAGCAAGAGCAGTTGTTTGTTGAAATGTTTTAGGGCAGTTTTGTCTTTGTGAAATGTTCAAAATAAGCATGATTAAGTGCTGAAAGACTTTAAACAATTAGTTGTGCTCATCTAAAGAAGGTTTATTTAGTTCATTATCACAAAGTAAATACCAACAAAAACAAAAGCAAGAAACAGAAAAAGTGAAACTGCAGTCAGCTAGTTATTTTAAACATCTGCATTGATAACAGTGTATCACTAGTTAAGTACTGGTTAACATGTAACTACAACTTCACAAAGCTGTTAGTATGTATACAGACTTCCATGATGGATATTATGATTAACTTACCGGTACTATAGAAACAAAAGGGACAAAAGGAGGGTGTCTGAACTAAACTGAGAGGGCTTCTACAGTCACTAAAAATAAAGAAGTCTGAGATTACAAATAACCTGAGCGTATTTCTGCAGAAAATACCCAGGAATGTGGTCTGATTAAGTTTCATCAGTAAATAATCTCAGGTTTGTTTTCAGAAGTCGAATAAGGCATATTTTACACAAACACAGAAGTTTGTTGAGTTTAGTTGAGCAAACTGAGGTCAGTTTGGTTTTTGGTATTATTGTAACCAGCAATTTTAATTTTACTTTTTTGACAATTAAAAATGAACTTTAGCAGCTGCCTCCAACACCCTCCTTCCAGTTCTCATCTATATAAGTTCCCCCAGTTCTACAAGCTGTTCATTCTCATTTACGTGCCCCACCCTCCCTCCCCTTTTCAATTCTTTAACTTCTTCAATTCTCTTTGGCACATGGGGATCTGCCAGGCCCGGGAGCCATTCCCCTTTGAGGCTTTCCCCAAACCGCAGCTCAATTCATGTCCAAGCCATTCACCTTTACCTACTAAGACGCTGACAAACCGAAAATGAGGACATGGGCCCAGCGAGTGAAAACAACATTTTTATATGAATTCCTAAGACCAAGCACAGAAAAAACTCTGTATTTTCATGCAGAACATGAACTGCAATTCATTGTTAATGTTCTGGATAAACTATGCAGAAAATTTCCATAGTTTAAATAAATATCTGACTCCATTACTAATCCTTTGAAATCCAGGGTGAAACTGAAGAACTGCAATTTTTTTTTTAAAGTGACTGTAGAGAGCCTCATCACCTGACTCTGACAGTCTGAAATTATGTGCTGTGCCACTGTGAAAATATAATTTCACTAAACACATTTCTTAAGCAATTACAGCCTCAAGTGTGCCTTTGTTTCCATTATGGTTTCAACAGATGGCCTGTGTGTGAAGTGGAGGGAGATGAAAACAGTCAAGGTTAAATAAGACTGGGAAATCAAGAACAATTGAGTACTGGGTTTCAAATGGGCAACCACACCACAGAAAACAGACCTCCAAAATGTTAAAAAAATAAAGCCTTTGCATCTGGTTACCTCTGCTTGATTATTTTCCCTTATGGGGACAGACCAACAGGATGGCTGTAAGCTCCTGATAAGATGTAAAGCAGGGCCTGGGCGAAAACTGATGGCATTAAGAAGAGTGGCAAACAACATCAAGGAGAAGAGTAGATCTATAGATGGTCATGATCTGATAGCCAAATGTACTCCGGACCTAAAGTCTTGTAACAGCTGTCTGTCAGTGGGGAATTCAGATTTCCTGAGCTGTTTTCACAGATGATGTTATGTAAGTAGATACTCAAAGAAAACACAGGCGGCTGCATGCAAACACGTATACGTTTACACGCATGCAGTCATGGACTTCAGCTGCAGTTCAGATCATGTGCAGAATCGCGAGATTTCTCACATTTACTGCAGTTTAATATTTGTTGTGTGTGTCGCGGTGAATGTCTGTGCGGTTAGTTCATAGTAAAACTGGGCATGGAGACTTTGGATTCAACAATTTCAAAGACACTAACCTTGTTAAGCAGTTATGAAAAACACATGTTGTGACATCACAGATTGAGTTAGCTAGTGCCCACATAAAAACAGGGATTTTATGTTTTTAAGTGGGGTTTTTTCTGTGCAGTTTCTGCTTTTCTCTACATGAAAACACACTTTTAGCTCACTTACAATTGACTGACCTTAGATAGATAGATAGATAGATAGATAGATAGATAGATAGATATTCAGACACTGTTTGCATTGTTTTGACATAGAGGCAGAGCGCTTTCGTCATCTCTAATTTGTGCCTCCTCGTTCCCTCTGTCTTCTTGCCTGTGACACGTAAAGCAATTTCAGTGTGTCATGTTGAATGCAATCAGTTCCTAGATTGCATCAGAAGGACAGAGGAGACTTGCTGGAGGAGCTTTAATCAGGGATGCACAGAGCATGTTTTTAGTGCTTCTTATTAGCCAATATAGAGCTTTGTGGGAAGGCTTTTTATGATAGTGCTTGGATGGATTCAGTTCTAGAATGAGTGAGGGAAAACGTGGATGTTTTTTTAGGTTGGTTTGTGTGTCACACAGTTCTTGCTTTGTGTTCGGTTGGTCACCGATTATACCTTTCTATCTTTCTGCAATTCTCATCTGAACGATGATGATGATACGTGAATGTAACTCATGGCTTGAAGTCTTGGTACCTGGGACTCGTGATGCTTTGAGATTTTAGTTCCTGTTTAATATTCTTGAATGTTGGTTTGTGCTTAGGGGCTGCATGGTGGTGCACTGGTTAGCCCTGCTGCTTCATTGCAAGAAGGTCCTGGACCCTGCAGAGTTTGCATCTTACTCTGGCTTCCTACAGAAGTCCAGTGATATGGATGTTAGATGTTAGGTTAAGTGGTGATTCTAAATTGGATGTAGGTGTGAGACTCAATGGTGTGTTAGCCCTACAGCAGACTGGTTAAGAGTCTAAAATAAAGGGCCAATTTCTCTCAAGTAAGGCACCTAGACCCCCAACCCCTTGTAAAATGAAGGATTTCTTCAGTTAATTTAGAATTAACTCCAGCTGCATATTAACCATGCCTGTAAGCCAGCAGTCTTAAGGATGAAATCAGATAAAGCCACGTTAAGAATCTGGGTTCAGAGCTGCAGGTTGCTGACACCTTCCTTACACCACATTGGGATTAAAACCCTAGATTGAAATGTTTGCAGTGCATTTCAATGTATTAAATGTTGACCTTTTATGCCTGAGAAGCACTTGCCATTTGTTATGAACTGTGGAATAAAGCAATTAATTGTTTGTTGGTTCCAGTTTCCATATTTCTGGGCTTTTTTTAGTACCACTTTATTTCCTGGGATAACAGCAGCTCTTTCCAGAGAACTGGTCTCTGTCCTGTCGTCAGAACAAATCTGCTACAACACAAATTAATTTTAAGGATAATAGAAATGTAGAAATGACAAGAATGCACACTCGCACAGCCTCCGCCTCCGCATGTGCAGAACAGACTCGCAACTGTTCGCAACTGTTTTTTTGAGGGCAACTGTGACTGAGAGTGGTGTGAGAAATTTGTGGGTGGGTTCCCGCTATCTCAGAAGATCTACGTGTCAAGTGCTCTTAAGTAAGGCACCTAACCCCCCGACTTCTCCCCGCTGCCTTCTCCGTGTGTGTTCATTGCACATGGATGGACTCAAAATTTCTGTGTACAGAACAAACACACCTTGTAAAATGAAGCATTTCTTTGTTTTAACATCATGTAATTCATACATTTTAACAGCATTCAGTGGAAGGTTAAAACCTGCTCAAACTGACATAAATAACTTCTGTTCTCTGTCTTCAGTTTCGTATAAATGTGCACACCTGTTTGTCCATCCTGAAATGAAAAATGAGCTCAGTGATTGATGGAAAAGATCATTTTTATGTGCAGGAGCGATTCATTTTTCAGATACGCTTAGATAAGCTTTTATCAACACTTATACATACCAAGTTAGTGATATATGAAGAAGTGATTTAAGGGAATTCAGCAAATTAAAGTCTGATGGTTTCTGTTTTATTTCATGGTCACACAGAAGAATGTGAGCAGCAACTCTTCAAGTTGCACAATTTGGGACTAATGCCAGTTTTAAATTTTCTGGATTTGGATGTAAATCCCATAATGGACTGTTTCAAAATCCTGTCCCTCAACGCACCTCCAGATTGAGGGGAATTCCTTGTCTGTGCAGTAGCAGATTTGCTGATGGTCCATTGTGACAGGGATTTCATAGTACCGCGTGACCCTTGCAACGACTCGCACTCAGTTGGGAGTTTGAAGGGGCTTCTGAGGTAATGAAAACAGGGATTCCACTCTCACATATCTTTGTGAGGAGTTTTTCTTTGTTTGTTTGTCTTTATCACTTCAGTCCAAGTTTTAAACCCTAAAAATGGAGCCAGGTCTTAAAATCCTCATCCTCCAGTAGAGAGCTTACTTCACCCTGCTTCCTAAGCCATTCGGGGGTTTAGAGGCCATCCGTTGGGATTCCTTTCTTTACCACTGTCTTCTTAAATCTCAGTATGTGGTCAGAAAGCCACTTCCAGCCTATTCACGTCATGCCCTCCTCCTCTCTCTGCGTGCACCTCTTATGCCACAAACTTCACAAGATGTTCTCGAATTAGACGTGTGATGTTTATTTGCTTAACTTTTGTTCTAAAAATGGCAAAACAAGGAAGCTGTTCGTGGGTCAGCGGGAAGCGAAGGGGTTAAGCATTTCATCTGACAGCGACACAACAAAAAGAAGAAGGCCATTGATTGTTTTTTCAGGCTCTCATTGACAATATGAAAGGTTGCTTTGGCTGCATGTTCAGCTTGTGCAGGCTAAAACCGCCTCTGCCAGATGTCACACAGGCGCTCCAAAGGAGTCAGTTTTCGCCAAAGACCACAAACACGCACACCCGTTGGGTTACAGTTGCTGCTGTTTTCTCTGCCCCAATTTTCTGGTCGTCACCTGCATTTATCTTTCCCACATTACCCGTCAGATATCTCTGCGTTCATGCTCAACATTGCCTCATGAAAGAAGTCTCTCATAGAACCCATATTCTCTTTTTTTCCTTTCTTTTATTTTCCTTCTCCCTGGCAGTCTCAGTCCTCTTCATGGAAAAACCCAGTTAAGTTTGTGCCTTACAGCACTGACAAGCTGCTAACCGACTTTCCTCTTTGGCTACACAAGCCAATAAACAAGCCACAGACATATATAGTTACAAAAATACATTTGAAAGGCCAGTGATGGAAATGCTGTGCAGTTTTGTGTCTTCACACCAGCAGAGAGAGAGAGAGAGACAGTGGACCCTCAGTCCTCTTTGCTCAGCTCGTCGTTCACTGGGTTTGGGTTTGCAGGGAAGCAGACAGACTTGTTCTCCGTCACAGATGGTTTCTGTCCGAAACCGCCGCAAGCTTTTTTTAGACGGAGGGGAGACAGGGTGTGGATGACTGTGTACCTACCACAACTATATGAGTAAACAGGGTTAAGTGTATCCAGACTCGACACAAAAATGTCCACAAACAACGGCCCACGTTTTATGATGAAATTATATGCTGGTGTCTCTTTTTGCACACTCTTGAGACAAGCTGTACTCTAAAAGATTCTGTAAGATGTTTGTATTTTATTTAGAGATACAGCAGGCCAAAGTGTTGCACAACAGCAATAACCGATTCCATCTGTTTCCAGCTTTTGATCACGACAAAAACTGGACTCAGTTCTTCTAGTACAAGGGAAAAAAATGTTTTCGGCATTTTTTTTGTTTTACACAAATACAGCTCTTTAGGAATACTAAATAGGCTTTCTAATCTTGTCTGTGGGTGATTTGTCCTTCTCTATATGCCTCAGACTGTTAAACTTAGTCAGCTTTGGCCTTCAGGGAAAATTCCTGTGCCTAATGTCTTTGCATTCGAAAATACTGTAGGTTAGTGTGAATAATAGTAATGCATGGTAAATAATTGATTGTACATTTTTAATTAAAACAACTCCCTCCATATTTAACACCGAATTAATTACTGGTAACTATTTGTATTGTGCTGCTTTGGAAATACAGTACTGTGCAAAACTCTTGAGATACCTCTTATTTCTTTATTTTGTTTCCAAGGAGCCAGACTTTTCTTGTAATTTTCTGAAGGGGTCTTGGGCAATAGTTATCCAGGCTCTCTGAAGATCTTTGTCTTTGGATATTGGCTGCTTTTTTACTCACTGTCAGTCCAGTCTTTGTATCTGACCAGAATGTTGTTTTGTTTGTTAAACCACTTAACACAGACCTATGAATCACTCAAGCATAAAATGTGCCGAACTCATGGCACATGGCAAAATCTGATTTTAAAAAGTGGTTGCCCCAACAAGGTGATTCCCAAGGAGCTATATTAGCTAAAACTAGATATTTCTCAGTAACATCTATCCTTAAAACATTTGAGAAAACCATTTTGATGCAAGCTCAATCATCCAGGTAAGGAAATCCCAAAAGATCAGTGGTTGTTGATCAGTAGTCATGAATATTTGCATATTAATGATCAAGGAACTGACCTCACCTTTCCTCACCTGGAGGAGGTGAGGAGAGGTGCAACAATGAGTGTTTATAGCATCTGTAAAATATGATGGAGGCTCTGTCATGGTGTGGGGCTGCATTTCAGCCTGTTGTGTTGGGGATCTTGTCAAAACTGATGGAGCTGGGAATGCAGAAAGAAGGGTTTGATTTTAAACCACTGATACCATCTGAAAAATGTCTTTTTTGGCAACAGGTTTATTTTTCTGCATGTCATGTCATGGATTGGCAGAGCTCAAAACTTGACATTACTGAAGCAGTGTGGGATCATCTTGATAGAAAACGGAGCAAAAAGCAGCCAGCATTCAAAGAAAAGCTTTAATTGTCTTTCAAGAAGCCTGGAGAAGTATTCCCGAAGACTACTTTAAGAAATTACTAGAAAGCTTGTCTAAGAGAATGGCAGTGCTCATACCAAATATTGACTTTCAAACTCTTTCAAAAATTATAACTGTACAAACTCTGTTTTTGCCTTATGTACTGATTTCTGTCTACATCAGAGAATAGGATCAAAGAATACATTCATTAGGATTGTCGAACTTTGTGATTGAATTCTGAATCATTGCTTCTCAGGCTTCAAGTAGAAGACACATTAAATTCCTTTTCTTCCTCTATGGGAGAATCGCAGCTGATGGGTTTTCATGACCAAAGTTGAAACATCACTCAAACATGGATTTATCTCTGTTTGCATCACTTCCAATCTATGTAATGGTGCCTTGCAGAAACTTTGTTTCGTGCTTCTTGCTCAGCAAATGTGGAAACTCCCTCAAGACTTGCTTATGACGCTGACTGTGCAAAGGTGTTATCAAATTATTATTATTAAAAGGGGCAGGGATAGCTCAGTAGGTAAAGTGGTCGCCCCATGATCGGAAGGTCGGCGGTTCGAATCCACTTAACGGCTACCCTGAGGTACCCCTGAGCAAGGTACCGTCCCTACACACTGCTCCCCAGGCGCCTGCTTAGTGGGCTGCCCACTGCTTCACTGAGTGAATGGGTCAAATGCAGAGAAAAACAAGTAATTTCCCCATGGGGATCAATAAAGTATCCATTATTATTATTATTATTATTATTAAAGCAAAAGGTGGTTGCTTTGTTATAGAATATATTTAGTTGGTGGTATTTTTGCTTACTTTGTTTTTTTCGTTGTTATTTTGAAGTTCTGAATTCTTGTAGCAAAAACAAAGAAAAACCATGCTGTGCTGTGGCAAGTACTTTTGCATTACTTGGTTTCATTTGTACCACAAGCTGCTTCTTTAGAGTGATATAATTGCCACATTTATGGTTGTGCTGGTCACATCAGTAGTGATATGATTACTCATCAGAGATGTTTCAAAAACAGTCACAGACATTGGCATTACACATCCAGAAAGTCTTGGGTGGCAGATGACATTTTATTGTCGTCCCACATCGAATACTCAAGCTTCCTCCGCCTCGTCACTGGTTAGGCTTCACGGCGTGCCATTCAGGGATGATTTTGAAAGTGCAGTTGACTTGCCGAGCCATAACATTTTATAGTGTGTTTCCATAAATTGTATTCTTTCCGTTTTTTCCTTTTAAATAGAATTACAGTGTAGAAACACTTTCTTATGAGTAATTTTTTTATTCATTGTTTATGAAAAAAGTACACCTGACTAGTGTCAAAATATGCTTATTGAGGAAAAGCTAATATAACAGCCTTCTACTACACAGCAGTTTGTTTGTTTATTATGTTATATATTAATAATCTTGAGCTGCAAGGTTGTATCTAGTAGTTGTAGTTGAGCATGTCAAATCATTGTAGTAAGTGTAAATGGGAAGTGTTTAACAAAAAAATAGGAAAAAAATAACCTTAGTTATGTCAGTTATTTTTCACTGACATACTGTATTAACAAAACGGATTTGAAATCACACAAAAAACGTGGCATGGGGTGCCACCCCGTGCCACCCTTCTAGATCCGCCCCTGCGGATAGTGCTGAAACGAAAAAGCTCGATGAAACACTGTCTGAAACGAATAAGCCTGAACTACAAATTAAAAACAATGCAGAAAACTTAAAGGCTCGGAGCAAAACTCACAGACTGTGACAAAAGGATCCTTTCGTGTTGTGTTTGGGCTCATTTATTAATTTTAGATATTTGTTTTTATACCCTGGCGGGCTACCACCCAATAACAGGCTTATTTTCGTCCCCTGTGCGCCTTTTGTTGTTCTAAACTTGCGATAAATGATTGGGTGATGATCATGCCACGAAGGCGTGTCTGTCTGTTCATTTGAGTAGACGAGTGGATGGGGACAAGAAACTCCACCAACTCCGGTAAGGTAAGACATCACACTGCAGTCAATGAGCGCTAGTCTGTACTCACAGACGCTTATTTTACCTTTATCATCAAGGATCGCCACATAAATGCGCGGTAGTTTGAAACCGCCTTCAGATTAAGCGTAAAAATAACGTTGCTGTTGTATCGGATGCTGATTTGTGCTGTTATGTTAAAGTTACGAGGCCGTGGTTCGTTTTTATACCTAAAATAATCTAAAGAGGTAGAAAAACAGGCAGACTGACCGGGGCTTTCGTTACTCCGTGGCCGCGTGTGTCCTTTGTTGATTTAAATTAAATTTAGCGCCACGTTTTCGCGCTCTATCCCGGCAATTAGACACAGACGGTCCGGCTAGAGAAGAGGGCTGACTAATGGAAACATTGTGGTGCTAAAAAACGCTGTTTCTTAACGCATTTTTTCATTCCTGCGCTTCGCATTTCGCCGGTTTTTGTTTCTCTCAGCACGAGAGTGACACATCTAAACCACTGCTGCAGCTTCTTCCCGAATTTTGTGATTAAAAAACAAAAGACTCTAATGAAACTCTTGTCGAATGAAAGAATTGCATATAGCAGTGCTACATTTTTAGATAACCTTGTGATCAGTCGTTGGACACGTGGTTGGGTGTGTGTGTGTGTGTGTGTGTGTGTGTGTGTGTTGGCAGCTGTAATGGGCTCTTCAACGTGCGTGATGGTATCACACAGGAGCTAATGAAATGAATTGATGAGCAGGTGAAATGAATGCATTCACCGCTTAAGCGTGCCAGTTGTAATCTGAAACCATAAGTGTGGTTGGAACAGGGGAGTGGGCATCCTGTGGGGTTCTTTCTCTTGTGGTTTTGTGATGCTTAGATGATTTATAGGGGGTAGTTCTGTTGCAGGCTCTCTCCCTTACTGAGTGTCTTTCCTGGCCTGGCTTCAGGTCACATGAATCTGTGTCTATTTGTGACTCTGTGACCCCTGAACAGAGAGAAGAGTGCGCCAGAATGGCAACTTCCCCCCCCAGTGAACAGCTGATGGTGCTGTGACCACCACAGGGTGACTAGTAAGAGTGGGAGTTAAGTTTTCACCTGTTTCCTGAGCTTTAACCAGTCTTCTTGGTTACAGAATATAGCATAAATCATTTTTGGCTAATGTGAAGGAAATGATTAGGCTAAACTGACTCACTGCCTTGTATTTCAACTCAACTGTGCCGACTGTAGTGCAGTCATGGAGCTGCTGTTGCCAGTCTGCTATTCATCCAAACCACCTGAACCAACTGAAAAGACGGGCAGCTGGAGAAAGGCTTTGTTCCTGCTCCCGCTAGAGTGGCGGGAAAGGAAAATGAGTGTAAAGACAGCAGGTCACAGTGAAGACAACAGATCTGGAGACCTTTTAACACCCTTTCTTCTGGTGTGAATTGGATTTCTTTGTAAATCCTAAGGATTTATAATCCTGATACTCTCAGTACCTCACTGAAGTCTCCCTTATCTCCCTGTGTTATTGATTCCTGCTCTTATTTGCCCATGCAAATAATTATTCCCAGTTTGAGACAGCAATCTATGTAAGTCACTGGATTGCTTTTGTAGGTAAAATCTAAAAAGGGGAAAAACCTAGACAGCATGGTTGCAGTAGGTAGTAGTTTGTTTCTAAATAAAGATTGCAGTAGAGAGTGCTTCCTGTTGTTTTTCACTTCTTATAAATAGATGGAGTTATGAGTAATAAGCCAGATATTGTGTTTCAATTGTATTTCCACTCCCAGCTCCAGTGATGTTAGAGGTTTGTTGAATTACCTTCATTGATCTGCTTTCATTGTGTATTGGGTTGTTGTGCAGGTCTGCTTGCTGTGAACGTGACAACTCAAATCCCTTTTTTGTATACGTGATGAGATTAAGGTATTTGCCAACGTCTCAGGATATTCCTTGAATATGAGCTGTCACAGTCATTGTTTGTATTTATTTATTTTTTTTTATCACTGACTGAATAAAAGGCCTGTACAGGCACGGCGTTTGGTGATGTCCACTGACTGTGACGTTGACACCAAATAGCAGCTTTGAGGTGATGAAAAACTGAACTTTTATGCAGCATAAATTTGCTGCCAGGGCAGGTGGTTGCTATACTGATGCATGGCCCAGTGAAAATTGGAAAGCAGTGTGAAGATATTGTGTTACTGTTTACTGTACTTAGTTTGCAGTGAGGCAGGAGGGTGTGCAAGAACATGTATGAGCATGTGAACCTAAAATACGTTAAGAGATAAAGTACATGTAAAAGTCTTGTACCATCCCTCAAATCTTTATTCAGTTCTTTATCCTATTAGGAATAGAAACATGAGAAATGGATGCATTGGATTTATTGAAATGTGTAACAAAGTGACTAGACACATAGTTTAAACTAGGTTTTGTCATATGTGTAGACACACCTCTAATTAGGTGCCTTTTTTATGCTTGAATAATTCTTTTGACACACACACACAAAAACAGGTTGGTCTGAAAACGGTCAAGTACAGGACTGGACTAAATGAATGACACATTTCTAGCTCCTTGATAGCGCAATGTAAAGAAATGAGGGGTGGCTCAAGATCTTTGCACATCACTGTAGCAACATATATACTTTGACAGCATATAACTTGTATCTCAAATGAAAGTGTTGCAGTTTTTTGCTGTTCATTGCTCTTAACTTGCATAAAAGTCAGGGTGAGTGGTTGCTCGCTCTCTACGAGAATTGGCAACCAGAGTAAACCACTTCCTTATGTAGTCTGCCAATAAAGTGATGGTCAATAACGCAGCTTCACACTTTAAGCTTTGAGAAACTGAGCTGTAAACCTTATTCAACCCAGAACTCCTCTCTTATTCTCTCTTCTTTGTTCAAAAATGAGCTCAAACATCTTGAAAATTTTTTCTGGCCCTTTTTTTTTTTTAAATGGAATTTTTTGCTTCACCCATGTCTTCCTCCTTTTTTTTCAGTCGTTCAGTTTGTTGTTCTCTTTAGACAGAATCAAGATAGTGAAACTGTCCATGACACAAACTGGAGGAGAGACTGCGTGAAATTGAAATCAAGACTGTAAAAGTCAACATACTACAACGTAGCTATAAAGTATTCCTGGGTGTCCTCAGTCTGAGCTGTGGAGCAAACAGAAATTTCTGTGTGTGCCTCAGTTTGTGTGTCATACTTGAACCCAGGGCGATTCTAGTTCAAACTTCTAGAGGGTTTCAGCTCCCAATCATAACGTTATCCATACAGTGCCTTCTAATTAATTAAAAAAAATATGCCGTTTGCAAATGTCATCAGCCCTTTTCACATTTGCAAACTTCAATTCAGTTGGAGTCGCTTTACCATGTTACCTTCAAAAGCAACCTAATTGGTTGGATGACCTATTGTAGTGTTTAAGAATAAGCCGAGTGAATAGTCGGAGATCTCAGTCTAATCCAGCCATTTTAGGGTGGAGGCTTTAGTTATCAAACCCGAGGCAAAGGCTCAGTCAGGAAAGAAGTATCGTCGTATATCCCAATTTTATGACTAGAGAATAGATCTGAAGTCTCTTCGTCAGTGTAGTGGCAGTCATCCTGTTTGAGCCATGTTTAGAGTGGTATGAATCCTGAATAAACTACCATTCATATTAATATGCGTTGTTTAGAATATCCACTGGCATTTTTTAAGTGTGCTGCTGGAAAGCACACAAAGCATCCATGAAATAAATGAAAAACTACTTTGTGAAACCCAAGTATTGTTTTTCCAGCTAACTTCACCATCTGCTGCCTCCTTCTTTCTCCTTTGTCCTCTCTCTATCCTCCGCACTCAACTAGAAATTAAAAAATGGCAAAAATATAACCTTATAATAATTTATAAGAGCAAGTGGGGGATCCACAATCGATAACGGGACAACACAGCTTTATAATTTTTAGTGAATTTTACTACACGTCCTGTCTTACCTGTTTATTTTTGCTCCGTCTCTTTGCCGTCTTCATCCTGCTCTCGCCCTTTCTCTCCCTCTCTATGTTAAATATTACAGTCAAAGACATGAAGATGTCAGGTGCAGATTTCAATTAATCACAAATAAACACCGAAGTTTTACTTTGCAAACATTATATTTGCTAACTAAATTGTGAAAATAACAGCTGTATATCCATGTGCCTCTTGTGTGAGTGCTTATGAACTCCAACTCTGGAGCAGCCGGCTTGTAGTCTTTGTTCTGCTCTGCTGCCTCGGTGAGCTCAGCGTAGCGGCACATGAACCAGCTTTTCACCTCCTGCAGGTTGTGGTTAATTTGGCCCTCAAGTGCACAGCAGATTACCAGAGCAGAGCAAGCAGTCCCTGAGGTTGAATTGGAGTACATCCAACTGTGTGAGATTCTTTCTGGGAAGGTGCTGAATGGCCTAAAGGGCGGCCAAAGGAGCAACCTGGGCCAAAAGCCAGCCGGTAGCAAAAACAGGAGATTGGAAGTGCCAGTTAAAGTTAAAGGAGTGTCCACACAGGAACTGATTCACTCAGCACACATCCCTTTGTAGCTGACGGTCAATTGCTAGTGGGTGTTGCAGGTAACAGTTGCCTAGGTAACTGTTGTATTTGCCACCCCGTCATATGCCAATCAACACTATCCTTTACTGTTATTGTTGTTGCCTTAATTGCTCATATTGAAGTTCAGAAAAGTTCTCCTGTGGAAATCATTCCAACTTACTTTCTTGGAATGTTCAGGTTCGGGTTCAGAGCTAGTTTGGAGCGAGTCACAATGACGACTCAGAGGGTTAATATTGCAGAAATTCCTTTTTTTTCTTTCTTAGAGAGGATTCCAAAAACATTCAGATTTGTAGGTTAATATTTTTAGGGCTTTATTTAATGGGAAGTTTATTTGTGTTGCGGTGGTGGGATGCAGTTGTGGAGCTAGAATAGAGAGTTGTAAATACATACTGATGGGGAATCCCACGCTGTAGGAGGGGATGTATTGGAAAGCTTGATGATAAGTGCTGTAGATCAAAACCACTATTGTGGTAGTTTCCATGCTCTGTCTTCGAGAAATTTCGGACCTGAAAAGCTATCCAATCACAGCTACATATTGCTTGTTTTTTTTTTAACAACACCCCTCCGTCCTACTGGTTGCACACACTGATCATTTAATGGCACACGCTAATGCTACTGATATCAAAATCATTTTACATCGTGGGCCACATACAGCCCACTTTGATCTTAAGTGGGCCTGACCAATGAAGCTCCATTGTCTGTGAGTGTTAAGAAGTTTAACTACTATTGAATCCCTAAAATAGCTCAATTTAAGAAAGAGAAGTCTAATTTCAACAGTACAAATTGCAGAAAAAGTTCTGATAGCTTATTGCTCAGACTGTTATTTAATTCACAGGGTTGGGAGGGTTCACAAACTTGAGCATGACATGTCTCTTCAAGATTCTCAGTATAAAACTATCCAGTCTTCAGCAGTCATGCTAAAATAAACAGCACCACCATATCCATTTCCTCTGGTTAATTCCTAGAAAAACAATCCAGTTCCAGTCTAGTTGCAGTTTAATATTACTAAGTCAATATGCTGTGACTTGAAAAGGGTTTGGCTCCCATTAGCACTGGGACATGACCTCGAGGAGAGAGTTTATTCTTCACACACCTCATCATATGACCAGCATCAAACTATTCTGTAACTCAGCCTGGGGATAAAGGCGTCTCTGTTATAGAGGTGAGAAAGAGGAACTTCTAACCTTTTCCATCCATGTTTAGCTCTGATTTAAGTGGCATTTTAACTCTAACTTCTTACCCTCCACTGTATCCCACTTTGAAAAGCTCACTTCCCCATACACCAAACCCCTTGTCACTGTCCTTGTCTCTAAATTCAGGCCAACACGCCACATAGACATGCATTACTTCCATAACACGTGCCACTCTTTTTCACATGCCAGTAGGGCTGCCACAAACGATTATTTTGATAGTCGACTAGTCACCGATTATTTTTGCGATTAGTCGACTAATCAGATCATCATCCATTGGACGTACAGCGTACAGCTTATTGCACCAGCAGCATCTGGTCTTATATAACTATCATTAGCTTACAGCTTGAAGTGTTTGTGCTAACTAAAAATAAAGACAAGATGATAGTTTATTAATTTTTAATGAAATTTGCAGATTGTTTCGGTGAAGTTTAATAAACTCCTTGCTATCTAAAATATAACAGGACACCGGAGTATATTCTCCAGCGTCTCACACTTCTGATAATCAGCTGTCTGCTTGACAGTTTTAGCTGTGCAAAAACTATAACTTTAATCTCAGCCAAACCGATTTACTCAGGAACAAATAAAATACTAAAGAAAGCCAAACTAACATTTTTAAGTTATCTAAGTGACTTATATATATGTTTAACCTGACTAGCGAAAGACGGCGGTGGGTTTGAAAACGATTTGCCGGGAGTCCGGTGTTCTCACGGCTCTAGTTAGCCTTGCCCCCGCCTAGCTAACGAGCTAGTGGGTAACAGAGTCTCCGAAAACGTCGGAGCGCTTTTGAAAATATGTGGTGTCTTGATAAACTGAGCAGATATTTGAGGTTTACACAGCTACATTCTCGCCTGAAAATATGTTAAACGTTTATTTTGTGACCCAGAAAGAATAATAAGAGTAAAGTTAAAACTAACTAGCTGCCGCCATTGTCGACAACTGCGCTGGGCTGCGCTACGAATTCTGGGACACAGCTTCTTCTTCTTCGGGGTTTAACGGCAGCTGGCATCCTTGTACATGCAGTGCTGCCATCTTCTGTTTCAGTCCGTTATTACACTCTTAAATCCTACTACTCATTCCTGCGTCCTTTGTGATCTTACAAAGCTTCAAACGATGCGTCGACTATTAAATTAGTCGTCGACGATTTTAATAGTCGACATAATCGTGACTAGTCGACTAATCGTGGCAGCCCTACATGCCAGCAATAACTGCTGAGAGATCACAATGAGGAAGATGGTCATACCATCTGTGTTCTCGGAATCAGCCTCTATTGTTCCACCTATACCCGCAGGACACACATTTGTATGGAGAATGTTGCGTTCAACGACTGCTTTTTAACCCTCTCAGGCTCAAATTAAACTTTTTGTTGCTAATGCACAACCAAGTCCTGCAGTGGTACTTCTGAGTAAAAAAACCTCATAAAATATGTATGTGGGGTAATCAGGTTGTTAGTTTTTAACTGTTGCAAATCAGCAACGCCTGCCTTGAGAGGGTTAAACTTCTCAGTGTGGATGGTAAAGTTTAGATCATGCCCAGAGCACATGACTCCTTATGTGTGCTGTTTTGCTTGGTTTTAACTTAATGAGGAAACTGCATTCAGAACCTCTTTAACTTTTAAGCCTACACAATATAGGTTATTTTACAGCAAGCTTTGACTTGCTATAAAAAAGGATGCCAATAGAGTTTCTTTGTCTCTGCTTTGATGCAGTATACACATAGGTACATAGTCACAAGTTTTATGTTCTGAGTACATACATTAATAATTTCAAATTCATTTTTACCTTAGTAATGAGAACTTTTCAAGATTTAATTGTAATCAGAATAAAAGACATGCTTGAAACATGCATTCTTTGTAACGTCCACCAGGAGAAAGAGCCCTGTGGTTTTAGATAGCCTGATTTGTGTAGAAGTCTGTGAGGGCTTTCTCATTCGTTCCTGTAAATGAGCTTTGGCTCAGATTTGGTTGAGGTTGTGATGAGGATGTGGATTTATGTTTGTGCTCCAACACAAAAACAACATGGGTCTTGCAATATTTAAGTTTGAAGATCATTTTTACACTGTGTAAAATCTTTATAGTTGGATTAATGACACAAATGTGAGAAGAACAAAAATGACTTTTCAATTTTATCAAGTATAAAATGAGGTGAATACGGGATGAGAAGCCCACTTTATTGTAGCATCATTGTGGCGTGACCAGACCAGATTTTTCACATACATTGTTTTGGGCTGGTCTGAATTGCCCTAGTTCTCCTAGAGGGGGAAACAATAAATTACCACCAGTGCTGTTAAGTCTTTGTTAACTGAAGTGCTGATTGTTGGACTTGGACATCGTTGAGAGGCTAGCCATTGAAAGTGTTAAAGTGCACCACTCTACAGACTGCAAAGTGCCTGTGTGAGTGAGTGTGTGTTTGCTGGGCACCATTTCAGCACCAGGCAGCTTATGCCAACTGGCTCGTTTTGATGGCATGTTAGGTTGAGAGAGGCATACTTTACAGGAATCTGGGACAAGGCAAAGCTGGTGAATTTTAAGCACACTGTAGTGTATGGCTATGGTCAACGTCAAGCCTCAATAAGCTGCTCTGATAGACTGACATTTATCAGTCTATCTAGAGAAGAGAGATGTTTAAAATACTGATTTAGTGGTGTGATTCTCAAAAGGCTTTTCAGGAGAAAGAAGTTTAATCCTGGTCCTTTCTTACTTCTGCACGGCTGCAGCCAGTTAGTCACTGTGTGAAAAGAGCGTCAATGTCAGATTAGTGGTTTTGGAAAGTTACAAAATGTTGAGTCACAGTTCTCTCAGTTTTGACATTGAAAAGGTGTGGGGAAACGGGGATAAATAAAGCTCAGACAATATGTGCTCCTGTGGATCCATACATCTGTTTTCTTAGCTGCTCATCCCATTAAAGGTTGTAAGACCCATCACACTGAGACACACCGAAACACACACTCACTTTCATCAATTAAGCTAACAAACATCTCTTCCGATTGTGGGAGGAAGCCTGAGTACCTGGAGGAAGGCAGCACAGAGACAGGATGGGCACATGTGAACAGAAACACGAAGATAATTTCCCGAAAGGTCAAACTTAGCTGCCAAAGACCTTCATAACAGGAATCGTGCTTTGATACATAATTTCCTAGTTGATTAAATGGGAGGAAGAAAAAGGAAGTAGGGAAATATTCAGAAGATGGTGAAAACCTTTAGTGGGCAAGGACAAACTCTATTTTTTAAAAGAATAGTGTCTGTGTTTAAAGGAAAGCTGAAACTCTTAATCACATCGTTCAGTTTGCATATTGTAACCTTAACTTTGCGCACAGTGTAACAAATGTAACAAAGGTTGTTTCTAGTGTGAGGGGACGTTGTTGCAGTATTTGTCTGTTGGTCCTCTGCCCCTCTAACAATCCATATAGACCCGTCTCACTGACAGGGGTTTCTCACAGATGGATTCTGCTTGTTCAGTCCCATGTTTGTACGATTAGCTAACCTGTGTGTGCATATAGAGGACCCTCTGTCCTCACTCATAGCTCGCTCATGACCAGCCAGTTAGATCTGGCTGGTCATGGATTCATAAGTTCTCTCAGCAGCACTACAGAGCTTCTATCACACTTTGGAAAGGCAGTTAATTCAACTGTAGCTAAGTCAAATTGTATACATATGTTTCCTTGATGTGATTAACTTCACATTCTGTTGATGATTTTGGTTAAATTTGAAGTATTTTAAACATTTCCTTTTTTTTTTTTTTTTTTTTGTGTCTTAGAAAATCTCACAAATACGCTGATGTTACTCTTTTTTTGACCTTTTATGCAGCTCAGATTGTTCGTCGAACAGTTACATATCGTTTGTCTGACTGTGAGAGAGAACAGTTTTAGCCACGCAAACAGACGCTCTTTGTTTGTGCGTCAGCTTCAGACAACTTCTTATGTGATAAGGGATGGGGTGACCCTTTATGACTGTAGTGTTACTTTCTGAGGAGTGTCTAGTTCCACAAATTATCTTATGTGAGAGGAGGATATCATTCGCTCGCCAAGCTGCAGATTTCATGTCATCTTTATCTTGACGAAAGGCAGGAGACTGAAATATGCATTAAATCCTCCTGCTATCAATCGCTCATTGCAGATTGAATTTAATGCAGAATTTTCAACAATAAATACTTGTCGGCTGTGTCCTCTCTTGTAGCCTTTGCCATGATGTACTGTGTTATTTGGCTCATCAGCCAGTCACCTGTTGCTCATGAGAGAAGGCAGAGTCTGCACATCATTCGGCTGACTTATCGCTCACCTCTCATTACTGTGGTCTGCAGCAGTGTGAGCTAGCAGAGCTGGGATTCAGTGTTAGGTTAGCATATATTACTGAAGTAAACATCTCTGCAAATGTTACAAATGCAGTCATGTGATCTTCATTTCTTGCCTCCCGGTTACGTTAATGCTCAAAGTGCAACATTTTGCAGTGGCCTTGCTCACGCTATTTCCAACAGCTTATGGGCCCCCTTGTAGTTGCCACATTGGTTTGTTTTGCGAGATTGTGGTATCACCACAGACCTGTCAGTGTTTTGTTTTTTTTTTGTTTTTCCCGCTGTCACAGCTGACCCATCTGCGTCCAATAGGAGAGGTGCACGACAAGCCGGAGCTACACCCAAGCACGGCTTGTGCAAGCAGGTCCGACTGCACTTTTGGTGTGTGTGATCCTTCACGAGTGTTTGAAGGAAAGTTTTGTTTCATTTTTAGTGTGGCTTTTTAATCAAAACTACAAAACTGTATCTGCTTCAAATATTGGTCATCAATCTTTCTGATTGCTACTAATAATAAAAATGCCATATCAGCCAATCACTATTTCATGCAAACAAAACAAAGTGACTTTTTGATACAAGAGAGTGCGGCCGTGAACCATACCACCATATCAGTGTTTAATTTCACCATAAACACTGATCACCCTGACAGATTAGGGTAACACTTCCTCTCACCGAAAAAGGTTTCCCCTCCATGTTAGAGGCAAAGAAGTGCACCCACTGTGAATACGTCAAGTCCACAGGATACCGTTTTAAATTCAGCCCATTAAAGTTGAATAGTGCAGTTTGTTAGCTTAAACTTTGCTTTATGTTGTTTGGATTGACTTGATGCCAAATTGCTTTGTTTTTTTTTTTTAAAGGGGTAAGTGTTTTCTAGTGAAGATTTTCTGTTTGGATGTGTGTCACACAGATATCTGAGCACATGTCTTCCATCAGATTCAAGGTTTGAAAGGAGTTGGGGAAGCACAAATAGTTCTGGATAAGTCAATAAGAGGCAGTGAGAGCAAAGTGGATGGGGAAGTGATAGATGGAGCAGGTCAAGAAAGTGTGAACTTGATAATAAAAGAACTGCTGAGGAGGAAAAGTGGATGAAATGAGATGAGAAATTACCAGACAGTAGGACACATGGGGATGAAAGGGAACATGCGGATGGATAGATTGGAAAAATAGGATCACGCAGACGGGACGCTTGGTGGATTTAATTAATCACTCTTCTCTTTTTGGTTTTTTTGGTTTTGCTCAACTATGTAACGTAGTGGTCTGTATGACAAGAGTATTGTGTGCTCCAAATGTAAAAATGTGTAGGAAGGGCTGGAAGGGCTCGAGGAGAACAAGATGTTCGAGGTAAAGGGAAGAAGGAGGGATGGGCACTTAGATGCAAAGGGGGCTGGTCACAAGACAGTTGGGTGTCAGCCTACGAAACATCTGTATAGTATAAGCGAGGCAGAGCTTATTCAGCCCTGATCTGATCAGTGGAAAGCGAGAGCCTCCGTCTGTGTTTGAACGCCTCTCAGAGTAAGTTTATTTGCTGTTTGTTCCTGTACTTGTTGTGTTTAAGAGGAGTTGTGCTGTGAACTTTTGAATTTCAAAACTTTGTGGGAAGATGCCTCTGGCTTATTGTTGCTGAAGTGTCAAGCTGCTCTTTGTTGCTGCGGTTAGTTTGTGTTGTAAACACAATGGAATGACTGAGGGGTTGTTCACGTTGCATAAATTAGAAAATGAAATTAAGCTTTTATTGAAATTTGTGTATTAATTAGATTTTCAATCTGAGGTTGTTTGGAAACCAAAAACGGGGGGTTTCTGAACTATAAAAAGGTCGTCATGTGGAGTAGGTGGAGAATCCAAAAAATGAAGCAGCAGCGTAATAAGCTCAGTTGCTCTTTTAGTTAGTGCCCTAGTTGGAAGTGAGTAGCTGTTGGCCTGCTCGTGCCAGCTTGTTCTGACCTCCTCCTGGCAGAAGCTCCAATTGTTTCTTTTAGAAATAGCTCATCCTACTCCGAGTTTGTAAGGCGATTCATTTACAGGACGAGTTTAACCAGTATATAAATAAAGTTACCAGTGGAAAAAAAACACGTGTAAATACTTGATATCACAGGCTATGCATTGCTTTTAAAATGTATAACAAAGCTGCAAGCGCAGCTGAGAGGAGAGGTGAGAAATGTATACATTTTAATCAGGTTAAACAATGCATCGTGTGAAAGAAAGTGGAGGATATTGAGGCATCCACAAGACTCGGTGCTCACTCTATTACATGTGAATATGTAAATACAGAAAGAAACAAATGGCTGCTGATAATAACACGTCGGAGATTTTTACTTGTGTAACCTTCCATTTGTCATCTGCACATTGCAGACCTGGTGCTGCACTAATCCAACACTGAACACGGACCCCAAGATTGTCCATCGAGAACCATGACGGCCATCAATGCGCCTCGGGACAAGTAAGAGGAGAATTTTTAAACGATTTAAGCTGTGCCTTTGTTGGGTTTTATCTTGGCATTAATATTCTCTGACTGAAATTTGGTTGAGTCCCAGTGTATATATTGTTGCGATTTGTTTGTTGATACTAACATGAATGACTTGATTGATGTGCCTTCATGCGAACTTCCTTTTGCTTCTTTCCCAGATACAATTCAGTATGGCTCATTTTCTTTATCCTGGGCTTGGGAACCCTCTTGCCATGGAATTTCTTCATGACGGCAACAATGGTAAAGTACAATTTTAATCTTGTAATTGCGAGAGCGTCTGCAGGCCAATGTGGTTTATCTCTAGATCAGGAGACAGATGGAAATAAAAGGAAGAGCCCTGGTGGTGCCTTTTGTGGTTAACAAGTAGTTCTTTGAAAGGTTAGGCTTCACTAATGGGAAGGTTGGCAAAACAAAGGCTGGTGTACCTTTCTTTTTTTAATACACTTAATGTTAGTGGCTGTCACACATCAAAGTTTCAGTTGAAATTAAAATGAGATTGCTCAGCTCTGCTTGACACCATCAGGAAACTGTTTGAGTGTAAAAATCATGTTCATTCAGCTTAGTTTGACTCAAAATTTTACCCTCAGTCTGTTGCAGGAGTCCTACAATAAACACTGCACCCATAGTTCAGTTTTTTCTGTAAATTACATTCATGTGACATAAACCTGTGACTCCATATTAGTGATGAATTGCAGGAGAACCCTTGTGGTAAATGTGTGTTCTTCCCTCTGTTATCTTCAGTACTTCACCAGCAGACTGAAGGACGTGCCCACTCTGCACTCCTCCAATCAGACAGCCAACGTGACGGCCGGAGACTCTCGCAATGTGCTGGAGTCCAAGTTCAACAACGTGATGACGCTGTGCGCCATGGTGCCTCTGCTCATCTTCACCTGTCTCAACTCCTTCATACACCAAAGGTATCGAACTACCGTCAGTCTAAATAAAAAGCTCGACTCATTAAGAGGCAAACTGTAAATATTTCTAATGAAGCTAGAAGTGAGTAAAGATCTGAGGGAACACGAGTTGGGGTTTAGTGGCAACAGTATTGCATTATAATGAAATAACAGCACTAGCTTTCGGTTTCAGTTTAGTATCTTTTCTCATTTTATGGCACTGAGACATTTTTAATTAGTATATTTCATGTTTTTCAAACATTTTTGCCCTTTTGTTTTAATTGTGATTAACCCTTTTAAAAAAAAATGTTTTTAATTGTTATAAATATCGACAGTCTCCAGAGAGTACACCAGTAGCTAATATTTATTAATACAGCATTTTTCTGAGGCAGAATTTACATTTAGATTTTTCTTCAGTGGTTCACAGCGCTTATGTCTAATCTCTGGGGAGGTATCTCTGCTGATACAATCGTCATAACGACAGTAACCAATCACTCACAAGGCAAGCTGTCTAAACAGTTAGCCTCAATGGAGCTAGTATATTAGGAGACCTCCACATTCATCCATCAGGCTCAAACTTTTAATTGCTCGAATTTCTAATCATCTTCATTACTTACACAAGTTCAGTGTAATATAAATCCCCTGGTGTAATAACTCAGTTATAACTGTTTTCTGTACTATGAAGTAATTTTACCATAGCTGTTTTTTTTTAATTAATTCGGAGAAGATTGTGTACACAAGACTTAACACGCACAGTGTAAACTTTTCCTGCCCTTAACCTTCAGTCACCCCGTGCCACTGTGAGTAACGTGATCCTGTTGTATGAGCTTATGTTTAGTGTGTTTGGTTTAATTAGAGTAGGATTGAGAACAATCCCGGGTGGCCCTCAACCACAATGAACCCTTCTCCTGCACTGCTTACTCAGGAATGTTATTTATGTTCCCTACTTCATGTATCTTCTTTACCTCTTCCTGGTTTGCTGTACTTTGGTTTCCCTCTGTCTCCCTCTCTTCCTTGGTTTCATTTCTCAGCATTTTTACCACTTAGTTTTTGCTTTATGTGCCATTTCTATGTACTGCTGTTCTTTCAGAAAGACATAAAAATGAGCTTAAGATGGGAAAAAAAAGGGGCTTAGTCACTGCAACTGACTCAAGCACTTCCGCTTTCTTGAAATTTGCATTTCTTTGAAGAGCAGTAACTGAGTGATGCTTGTGTGCTTTCAGTATGGGCGTTTTTAAATGTGGTTTTTCTTTGTTTCAGGATTCCTCAGAAATTGAGAATCTCGGGCAGCTTGACTGTCATCCTGGTGGTTTTTCTGGTGACAGCGGTGGTTGTTAAAGTAGAACTGGCTCCTCTTCCCTTCTTTGTCCTGACCATGGTCAAAATTGTCTGCATCAACTGTGAGTGTCTAGTGCTTAAAAAAATGCACAGTTCTTCAGAAAAAGTAGGCTAAACTAGCCTACTTGATAACAAGAGCAGTGTTGGTACTTTGATTATGTGCATTCACCTGTAGGCCATGTAAACCTTTTGTTTGTACAATGTGGAGAAAATGTTAAATGACTTTGTTGAAGAAGAATAAAGTAAAAAACATAATTCAGTAAATCTAAATTTAAATAATACTAGATGAAAAGAAACAATAGAGAGCTTAAAATGAGTGCAGGTAGTGTGGGAGGAGGTTTTTATGAAGTTTTTCTACATCTCTGCTTGGGGCAGTGGAGTTGAAATGGATGTTGGATAAGTGTTCAGCTTCGTGTCCTGTAAGTGGTGCAGAGGACAGTCAGGATCCATTAAATGTCCACATCCAGTCAATTACATGACCTCTTTGCCAGCTGATGGAGGAATAAAAAAAGCATATATTGATTCAATCTAGATTCAAAAGACAAAACAAGGACGAATTACCTCAGCAAGCGAAACAGATTCCAGCAGCTAGCAGTTCAGAATCCGGGTCACAAAGCATCACTTCTGGGATCACACCACCTTTCAGTCCCAAAACATTTCGTCTGTCCGCTCAGATTAGTGTCCCTGTTCAACCCCAAAATCCCTGATTTGTGTCAGTCTCAATGCAACGCTCTAAGGCTTGCTCGAGGCCATAGAACTACTGGTGAAGATTCGTCTTTGTCAATAATGTAATACAAGGAAAAACCAAAAACAGCAAGTAGAATTTAAAAAGAAAAAAATTAGCCATTTCACTATCACTCAAATCAAAATGAGCCAGAAAATCAACTTTTTCAGGTGACAAACTGATTAAAATTTAAACGTTGGTACAGAGGACAATCAAATTTCATTAATTATCCACAGCCACAGTTATTTAGATCAGCGGTCCCCAACCCCCGGGCCATGGACCGGAGTCGTTTGGTACCGAGCCGTGAGAGTTGAGGCTCAGGTGTGAAATGTATGGTTTTCAGGGTTTTTAGCGTCATTTTGTTATCGTTTTTATCGTTAACTCAGTTTTCCTGGGACTTTTCACGTGTGTTATGAATAAATCCTCATTTTTTCGGTACCGGTACTAATTTTATTTTTGTTGTATTTATCCGCGACACCTTAAAGGCCAGTTTGTGAAAATATTGTCGGGCATAAACCGGTCCGTGGCAGAAAAAAGGTTGGGGACCGCTGATTTAGATGACCTCTTTGTCAGATGATGGAGGGTTGAAAACTGTATGTTGATTCAAACTACAGTACATCTAAATGGCAACAGCAAGAACGGGGATCTGGGGGTAAGGGGGGTACAGCAGCCAAAACATGAGGATGTGACCAACAAATTCATTTAAAATCACACACCAGGGGTACAAAAAGGGGAAAAATGACACAGAAGTAGTTCAGTTAAACAGAAAATGTGGGGAAAAGGCCTCAGAGAGTTTTCTGATTTCTGCACGTGCCAAAGGCAAATGAAGATACACAGCTTGCTGCACATCTGCAAAGAATTATCCTGCATTAGCAACATAATCATAAATTTAAGAGCCCAGAAACAGAAAACTAACAATTATAAGCTTCATGAAGATATCTGTATTAGAATAAGAATTTAATTCATGGCCTTATTTCCATGTTGAAGTCGTATAACTGATTATTTCTGTGGATCTTTCTTTGATAAAAATCGTCCCCTGAACATGTTGGGAAAATTCACACAGACAAAGATACACAAGCTGCGCTCTCACAGTGTTTGCTTGTTTACAATAAGTCACAGAGCAGCAGGAATGAACTTACCCCCCTCCTTATCCCCAGTGGGCCAGTCCTGACCCCCAGATTCGCATGTGGAACAGCCCATCGTGTTTGCTTTAGAGGGGAGGACACGGTGACTTTGAGGCTTTGATATCTGCGTTGGCACATTCCTCTCAGTTTCACACGTTTCGAGATTTCTGCAGCTACTAACTCGTTTGTAATGCGGAAGGAATTTGTCTGGAAAGTCTGTACTGACAAAAAACCTTTTTTAAGGGAGACAATTAAAATGATAGAAGTGTTATGCAACACTTATCTTGAATACTTTGATCAGAAGGATGTTGTTTCTCTCTGACATGCTTGTTGGCTATAACTGTGTAGATGTGGATCATTTTTTTGTGTTTCTGTGTCACAGTCACTCTGTAATTCCTCAAATGTGTTTTTCTCTTTTTTCATCCCTCTCCAGCGTTTGGGGCGATTTTTCAGAGCAGTCTGTTCGGGCTGGCTGGGATTCTACCTGCCTCTTACACCACTCCCATCATGAGCGGACAGGGGCTGGCCGGCACCTTCGCTGCCTTCTCCATGATCTGCGCTCTGGCCAGTAAGTCTGGGATTAAACAATATACGGGGGTCATTTCTTATATTCTGAAAAAGTTCTGACCCTCCTCTGAGTCGGCTTACTTTTTATGTTCATCAACTTTAAATGAAGCCATGAAAAACTTTAGCTTCTGTAACTTACCCCAAGATGTCTACTACACTGAATTGCCCCCAAAAAACAAACAGACAAGGTCACTGCCACAAAACACCAGACCACCACAACTCCTCTTGCAGGTGGTGAACCCATGTGGTTTATTTGAGCAGGCACTTGCCAACAAGGCCAGGGTTGCAGAGTGGTTTCCCCCTTATCCCTTCTCCAAGTGAGGTAACTTAGTTTATACAGGATCACCACATTTTGTCTTCACCCAAAACCAGTTTGCTTTGGGTTACCCTATCAAGGGTCAATTTACCCCACAGTTCATGCTCCTCCCCCAACATGGTGATTCACAGAGTAAAGGACTTGTGAAGCCACGGTGCCAGTGGCTTCAGTCTGTGATGCTTGAGTGAGTAAATGTGTTCTTCAGCCCTATTAATGTCCCCTGAGTCTGTCCTGTCCTTTAGAAGGTATGAGGGCTGGAAAAATGATGTGAAATTAAAGGCACAAGATTTCAGCCCTTGTGGACTTCAGGGGTCTGTAACTCTGACAATGTTCATAACGAGAATGTAAAAGTTTCTGTGGCTTTATTAAGTGTTCTTAAGTTATTAGAGAAATAAATCAGCTGATTCTGAGGGACTTGGGAGGAACTGATTCATTTTTCATGAAATTATCCAATAATAACAAAACACACTAATGACTCTGTGTGATTGTCTTCAGGTGGGTCAGAACTGCAGGACAGTGCTTTTGGTTACTTCATCACAGCTTGTATTGTGATTCTTCTGGCTATAATGTCCTACCTCATTCTTCCCAAGATGGTAAGGCCTCAATCTATAAATAGAACTTACATTTTTTCCTGGTTTTCTTCCTTTCTAGTGCTTTTTATTCACAAGGTATTTGTTTGAAAAGGACGTTTTGATTGATGGCGAATAAAATTCAGTTTCTCTGGGAACAAGCTGCTCATCTTTGTCCTGCTGGTTTAGTGGAATCAGTTAATTATGGTTTTTGTTAACAGGAGTTCTTCCAGTACTACATGGAGAGCAGTAGATCTGCACCATCAGCCGATGAGGAGAACAAGATGGACTTGCTCAAAAAAGGTGCTTACCGGCCTGCTCATTATAAAAAAGGACAACAGTGTGAAACTTTTAGATGTGTGCAAAAAAGAAGCAGCAATGAAGCTAATGCAGATGTTTTAGTCAGGGGGTTAAAGCTAGGACACAGCTTTTCATGTTATGCTACGTTATAGTCCGCTTGTACCGTAGAGGCTGTGCTGTCACAAATTTCTGCCTCTTGGATGTTACAGATGCAAAAAAGCACAACGCTGTTGTAACTCAGACTTTGATTCTGGCTGTGCAAATTCTCAAGAACTGACATCACATGGAGAGCAATAAAGTTCAACATGTGTACCCTGCTAGATCAGATTCTCGAAATTCTGTCATCTGTTTTGTATTTTTCCATCTTAACCAGCGGTCTCCAACCTTTTTTGCACCACGGACCGGTTTATGCCCGACAATATTTTCACGGACCGGCCTTTAAGGTGTCGCGGATAAATACAACAAAATAAAACTAGTACCGGTACCGAAAAAAAAATTTATTCATAACACACGTGAAAAGACCCAGGAAAACCGAGTAAACGATAAAAACGATAACAAAATAACGCTGAAAACCATACATTTCACACCTGAGCCTCAACTCTCGTGGCCCGGTACCAAACGACTCACGGACCGGTACCGGTCCAAAGCCCGGGGGTTGATCTAAACGGTAGTTTTAACAACATTCTGCTGAAATCTAAACTGATCCAGAATCTCAAAACCTGCAGATTCCACAAACCTGTTTTCTATTAAGTGCAATCTGTAGCTCACATGTGCTGTTGGCAGCACTCAGTAAGCTCCATCCTCGCCTGTTTCCTACGATGAAACACTTTGGAAATTGTACTTTTGTTTCTCTTGTTAGATTAGACAAAGACATTATTTAAAAAGATTGCATGTGACTGGTAAATGGGATTCAGACTGCAGGGCTTTATCTCCATCCAAGGCTTCAATCTGCTTGCTTCATACAAGTCTTTCTGCCAGTGTAATTACAGGCGTGGCAGCCACTATTCCTAAGAACCCCCTCACCCCCCACCCCAACTTCCTGTTAACTGTTTAAACACACAAAGACAGTTTAGAAAACTGCTCTTTTTTCGCTTCTTTATAAAGAGCCAGGCAAATGATGCTTATCAGCTGAAAACCTTTAAAACCTTTAAACATTCAGCTGATGTGTGCCTACCTTTGCCCACTTTTTTAATGCTAGAAGTGAAAATAAACCCCCTCCTCACTTCTGCACAGCTGCACATATGATGATGAGGCTGCACGATTAGCATTAAAGCGGGTGAACAGAGCTGCAGGAATCCAGGGTGGAGGTGGATTCCTGCAGCTCTGGAGGTTTTAGAGAAAATAAATGGGAAGTCATCTTGTTTCGGGAGTTCTTACCATGTTTCCTTTGATATGAAAGGTTATTTTCTTGAGTCAGTGTAATTTTATAGGGAGTAGGAGTACCTAATGGGAACCCTTTTGACATATAAGATGTAACAATGGGGATCTTGTGTGTACACCCACTCAAATATAGTAATGATGCTCTAAACTCCAGGTGCTGCTTGACCAATAAATAGTTTGGGTTTTTTTTCCCCTGAGAACGTGAAGCTGAAAAGCGGCCGGTGGTGAATCTCATGGAAGATGAGACCAAACCCACCTCGTCTGTGTTTAACATCTTCAAGCAGGTGAGATGAGAACTTATAAGGCAGAAACTCCGGTTTTGTTACCGGCAAAACTTTTGAGTCTTTTTTTCAAATCATAAATATCGTGTATTGAGTTGCAGAAGCTTCTATCACATTAACTAGTTACTACTGAAGCTGTGCAGCCAGCAATCTCATTACAAGTCGGACATTATCTGTTCCATGCAAGCATTTTCTACCTGTGTGACAGACTGGTTACATAATATTGATAAAGCTCTTCTTGTTCTCTCTAATCAGATTTGGGTGATGGCTCTGTCTGTGTGCTTCATCTTCACTGTCACCATTGGAGTTTTTCCAGCCGTGACCGTCGATGTCAAGTCGACAGTTGCTGGTGAAAGTGCCTGGGGTGAGTCTGCAGGTCCCTTTCATACAAACAGTTACTGTTACAGTAATCAGTGAGCCAGGAATTCTGAAAATCTGATATTGGAGTTGGATGACTGCTAAGAATCTTTAACTCCTAAACTCCAGCAGTAATGGAAACTGCTCTCAACTTCTTCTCTGAAAGTGGTCGTTACAGTGGGTTTTTTGTTGGACACTCTTCCCCAGAAGGATTTGTCTCCTTCCAGGATTGAACTGGGAATCATTTGCTTACCCATTAACCTCCAATCATGATATGGGGAATTTTTAAGGCCTGGACAAGTTATTGAATTTCATTCGCCTTCCAGTTCTTATAAAAATGAAATAATCATGACAAGAAGATTACAAAAACTGATCAGATCCTATCTCCTAGGGGGTGCCTGCTGGTTGACGTGGATTCCAAATGTCTGTTTTTTGAAAGGCTTTTAGTTCAACGTGCTATGAAATTGCTGCTCATTTTCTCTGTTTTCACACACGAGCTGTGTTTTTAGAAATCACAGTGTTTCCAGCAGTGCTGTGGAAAATATCCAGAATTCAGACTTAAGTGTTGTAGAGTCACTAAACCTGACATTTGTGCTCATCTGCATAGTTTCATTTGAAAATATTATGGGCGAGACTTCATTTATGAACTTCAGAGCAGCCTGTAAAATTCTAGAAATTATTTCCATTTAAACATCATTTTTCTATAAGGTTTAAAGTGTCACCAGATCAGTTTTAGAAATTACTTTGGTGTTCTCTGGATCCCTCCGTAAAAGTGAAAGCAAACTTCACCTCCTCCTCTTAAACCAGCAGAGGTTTAATGGATTCCTGTGTATTTTTATTTGAGGAAAGCATCTCTGCAGTCTTGTTGCTCTTGATTACAGTCGGTTTGTTTTGATCTCTTTTCAGAAAAGTACTTCATCCCCGTGTCGTGTTTCCTCCTTTTCAACGTGATGGACTGGGCTGGCAGGAGTCTGACGGCCATCTGTATGTGGGTCAGTAAATCACAAATGAGATTTCTTACCAAAATTACCAGTGAGGCCACATCACGAAGCTAAAAAAAAAAAAAAAAAAAAAAAAAAAGCCACACTGAGTTGAAACTTGTTTGCTGTGGAGCCAATTTTTCAGGTTTCAGGTGAGTGCAGAGCTGGCTTTGTTTGTTTGTGAGCTCGGTCCAAATAGCTGCACGGCCAAGTTAACAAGCCTTTATCCATCAAAAACTCACACATTGAAAGTATATAATACACTACTTAAGCGTGTTTTAACCTGTACAAATATGCAGCGATGACAGTGACCAGTGCTTGAACCAGATGATCAAGTATTCTTGATTATTAACTCCTTTAAATGCATTTACAAACAACATTAAAGAAAGCCTCTGGCTGCATAAAATGTTTGCCCTTGTATGAATAACTGAGTCATGAAGGGAACGATGGAAAAACAAAAGACGTTCAGGGACGAGCTTTTCTGCTGAGATCAGAGGTTTGTATTGGAGGAAAGTGTGTGCGTGTGTGTGCGTGTGTGTGTGTGTGTGTGTGCGCGCACATACGTGTTGTGCGTGTAAAGGGATTTTAGGGGTCAAAAAAAAGTGACTGGTGTTTTTCAGGGTTTGCTAATCTTTCCCTCACATCTGGATGAACAATGGGTCCTGGGTAGAAAGGCAGAAAGCCCTCGGGTGTCTGTTTCCATTGTGAAATAATTTTTGGATAACTTTTATTCTCCTACAAGCTTTAATAGACTGTTTTAGGTTTGCAACAGAGATGCATAAATATTTTAGCTGATATTAAACTGAAAATCAAGTGGCAGTCATCAATATTTATCTGGTTTGTTACATCAGTTCTGCTAAATATTCCAAAAGTATGTAATAAAGACATTTTTATGCAGAAGACTTCACAACAAAACAAAAAGCTTAGTGTCGTCAAACTCGTAATTCAAAGTTTAAAATCTGAGTATCTGCTGAGAATTTCACAATTGATTCATCCTGAGCTGTTTTTTTTTTTAAATGTTCTTGAGTCTGGAGATGGTTACCTCGATCCTATTAGGCCCCAGTGTGCCTCGCCCAGGCTGGGGAGTCTCCTCCTAATCTAAGGCCGGCACTACAAAGCAAGTTAAGCACGCCCAGGATCTCTGTCTTTCTTATCTGGCTTCTCTTACTCCAACTTCAGTGTTCAGTCTGACAGGGTTTTTATCAGCTTGATTATATCCCACTGACCAATTATGTTGGTTGCAGTGGTAAGGCACAACTTTTACTCTAAAGGCAGATGTTCTCTGCAAGTTTCACTGCAGCTCAGAGATTAACAGTCGGTGTCTTCCATGCAAACTATTGGCAGCCGCTGCAATCTGCTAGCAATCAAAGCGATTACAAGGAAGCCTTTGGTGCAGCAGCCTCTTTGCAACCCATTTCACCTGCCAACTAGAGCCTTTTAAGACTTTTAGGATCGATACTGATATTTGGTGATTTAAAAATCCGATATTCTTTCTTTTCTTTCAAATACACAAAACATTAAGTGATTTCCCATTTGTTATGTAGTTATTTCTGAAAACTTATGCAGATGACATGATAATATACTTGGAAACTATCTTGTTTTCCTCATGTGGTGTTACCAGCTCTGCTTGGATCGCCTGTTTGTGGCATTTTTGTGTTGCAAACGGGGAAGCTGCAGAGCGCCCTCTGGTGAACAAACCATGCTATATCAATATGCGCGCCATGGTTGATGGGTGTTTCTTCCATCACTTCTTTATGCTGTTGTCATTTATCAATCCTATGTTATAAATACATCATCAATCTCTAGTAACCTCTTGCCAACTGGTCAGACAATACACGTTTTTCCCAAGCGACCGCTGGTTGCCAGGGGGTTGCTAACCAGTCTCTAGGCCCAGTCAGCCCAGCGTAGCTACAAGTGCATTGACTTGAAGGAGGCGGTGTTTGCAGCTGATAACCAATCACAAACGTGTGACAGGGCCATCCAAACGGATGATTTTACTAAGGAAGGCAAAACATATATAAAAAGATTAAGATATTAAACACATAATCCAGTCATTTGATAATGATGAAAATCCTACACACTGGCACTTGCATATTTAAAAAAACAACAACAACAAAAAGAAAGAAGTTCATCCTGTTCACCACTTCTCAGCGTCATGCTGATGTTTGTTTTTAGAATCATCGCTTCCTTTCTGGTAAAAACATTTATTCAAACCTTTTGAAACCTCGTCCAGAAAAAACAAATTACCAAGAAGGTCAGATTTCCTGTGCGGCAGAGGAACTCATCTAATTTAATCATCAAGCCCAGTACAATCTGTTGACGTCCTCTGACCTGGCAGGAATGCAGCTTCTCGCTGCAGATAACGCTTGTCAGCTGATTCAGCACCATGTGATGTGTTTTTTAAATCGTCAGATGAAAGATTGGCGACTGTTTTCCTCTCTTTGTGATTCCACATCTGTGTTTGTCCTGTGGAGTTAATGCTGCTCGAGCCTTTTGGAAAGTCAAAAAAATCGAGAGCACGTTGACGTTGCATGATATTATTTTATATCGCTGACATTGGGGGAAAAAATCACACTAATTTCTCTAGAATGCTGATTCTGTGTTTTTGGGCTCATAACAAAAACGTTTAGGAACCACTGCTCTAGAAGATTTCTATATTTAACATATTACATCTTTTAGGGGAAAATGCTCTTCTGTTGAAGGGCTTTACTATATATTGAGTTAATACATGATAAACACATTATTTTATTTTGGATTTATATTCATTCAAAAGAAAAATCTTTGGGCTGTGAGAGAAGGCCTGAACTGAGTTTATTTTTACCTTCATTTTTTCTGGTCGGTGTAATTTTTTTGTTTTCTTCATGTTATTGAGACATTTTGTCATATTTCACATTATCTTTTGAGCTATTTCACAATATTTAAGTTGTTTTGTTATGTGCTGTGTTTAATCAATGAAAGTTTTTAATCTTATAAAATCTTGTTTTGTAATTTATCTATATCTCATTACTTATTGCATTCATGCCTTCTTTTGCATTGTATCTTATCTAATGCTAGTTTCTGGATACCAAACAGATCTCTTCAAATATTTTTTTTTGTCTGACAAACAATCAATACTCTTTGTGTTTCTCTCTCTCCAGCCGGGCAAGGACAGCATCTGGCTTCCTATCCTCGTGGGCCTGCGGGTCGTCTTCATCCCCCTCTTCATGCTCTGTAATGTCCAGCCTCGTGTGATTTCCCAAACCGTGTGGTTCAGCCATGATGCCTGGTACATCATCTTCATGATTTTTTTCTCCTTTTCCAACGGATACCTGGCCAGCCTCTGCATGTGCTTTGGACCCAAGTAAGGACTGCTCACCTACAAATCACAAACCCATCGGGGCGGGGGGGAGAAATATTTCCTGCCTGTCCTAAAACCTTGTTCCTAACAGGACCTCTAAAGGCTAAATGAAATCAAAACAATATGAAAACTATTAATTCGTACACATCTGCTGACTTGGCTTTTGAGAGCTACAGAAGCCAAGTCGGTGAATAAATCATTAAATAGTTCCCATTTCTAACTTCAGTTAAAACTGCGAACCACATACAAATTTGATCAAATGTAAAAATCAAATGAATTCCATTGAAAGCTGCTGGTTGTTTTAACTCTGTGTCCACACTGAGGTAACTGCAGCATGCTTTTACTTTAATGATATCCCCAAAACAAACATAACATGTAATAGCAGAGAGAAAATATTAAAAATTGATGCCTAACGTAGAACCGGTCGTATGTGTTTCTACCTAAAGCAGCAACAAATCTGGCACCACACTACTGCAGACATCAGTGGCTGTGAGCAGGGCTGAAAATGATGCCAGTGCTCAAGTTTCCAAATCTGCATTTCCTCTGGTGACCATTTGAGGCCGGCTTCATAAACCTAACCCATCCCCATAGACTCGCATGTTAATTTGGGATATGAATAGACTGGAAAACAAACAACATTTGGCCTCTGTGGATTGTTTCTCTCCAACACTACATAACTTTCAGTTCTCAAATGTGTTTGTGGAAATAATAATCTGAATTTCAGGAGTGGGACCGTGCCTCCATACATGCCCCTTCTTCTTCTTTGTCTATATATTACGCCCCTGCACTATAAGCTGTTTGCTAATAGGCCTTCCGAATTCAAACAGTACCTTTTGTTTTTTATGAAACGAAAGTTTTCATTGAAGGTAGTCTAACCAGCCAGACAATCCCCTCTCCATATTCTATCTATAAGATAAACTCACCGTTAAGACTTCACCAGCTGTTGAGTCATTATCTCCAACCTCAAAATCCCAGAATGCTTCAGTGCCAGTGTTCATCAGAGCCCAGCTACCTGATTCAATCTTCAAGTTTTGCCCAAGCCATCAGCTACTAGAAACCCTGTCAAACCTGAATGAGGATGGTACTCCCAGCTTGTGAACCATTTCTCAAAAAGCACCAAAGCAGAACTGACACTCCACTTTGTGTTCCTTAACGACTCATTCTTAACTGATTTTATCCCTCTGTCACCTTACAGGAAGGTGTCGCAGCACGAGGCAGAGACGGCGGGGGCCATCATGGCCTTCTTCTTGTCCCTCGGCTTGGCACTGGGAGCTGCTGTCTCCTTCGGTTTCCGGGCTGCGATCTAAAACCTGCAGTAGAACCTCAAGTAGATTTAGGTGGACCATCCTTTCCTCCAACATCTTCCCTGTCATGATCCTGTATGGGAGCAGCTTTCAGTAACAGAGAGGAGACTGCACAGCAGGCTAGAGGACCTCAGTTTTCGACATGTGTACAGTTGAGACTCATCCATTCAACAAGAGCTGAAATGGGATTTTTTTTTTTTCAGCAGCACAGTGTGCAAACCTTTGTTTCTCCTGTTTTTGAGGACATTTTCTAATTGGTAACCACTGATCAGATCAATATTTGGAGTGGAAATCAAAACCAAAACTTTTAGTTTTAGTGTACTTGTTATAGAAGAGCACAAAGTCTTTACAGCACAGACTCATTGATCAACTGTTATTTAAAAAAACAAAACAGGATTAAAATGTTTTAAAATAAGTTACTTCAAGGAATCATTTTTAAAGAACAAATCTGTCGTTAATGAGGTTTTTAGATGGTGCTCGGTGGCTCATTCAGTAAATTGAAAACGTTTACACATCAGACATGAAACGCAACTGTTAATCACTCCAGACCGTTGCAGTCTTTAACACGGATCAAGCCAAATAAATGAAGACAACATGGGAAAATCTTGAACTCTGAAGGGAAATCTTGACCCATCACTCGGTTAAGGAACTGCTTCACTCCTCTCTGCTCAGTTTTTTTTACTCAACAAAGACGTCAAAACTCAAAGAATGTAAAGATGGACTGAATCCTAAAGCGGAGGTTATAAATAACTTTTTTTTTCTCCTGCTGAATCTTCTTTGTTTTAGCGAGCGTTTGTAGTTTCAGATTATTGTTATTATTATTATTATTATTGTCTCTCTTGCTTCAGTTTGACTCATCCAGATGTCACACGTTTTGTTTTTTTCTTAAATTGCTGCGTCTACCTGATAAAAATGAGACTTTGTGAATAAATGCATCATGAACATGCAAAACGTGCAGCCGTCAGTCACGTTACATGGCAATGTGAGCGAGATTGGGACTTTAAAAATGGCGTATTTTCTCTTTTAAATGTTCTGTACGTTTTATAGCAAATGTAGTTTTTAGCTTATTTTGGGGAGCCGTTCGTATCTCAATAGGAGATAAAAATTGGTCATTTGTTGCATTTTGGTGGCCTTGTAGGGCTTTATTTTCTAAGAAGTCTGCTTTAATTGTACACAGGATTCATATGAATACTAACAGCCTGCTTGTTTATAAGCACTCTGGTCTGGGCTTCTATAGTCTGTTTGAATGTGGGTAGGAATCTGTCACAGGCCATTAAAATATTGTATTTCACTATAAAGTCATTCTGTGTATTTTTAAGACTTTGGCTCCTCTTGTTGGTCAGTTTTGGAAATGCAGCACTTCACGTCTCGGGACATTTCAGTGCTGAAGAAACTGTTGAAGAAAAGAAAAGAAATCCATACTATAAAAATACTCTATGTAAATTCAAACAAAAACAAACCTGGGGACTGTGGTGTAATTGCTTTCCAAATATAAGCGATGCCAAGCCCATTCAGTTCAGTCTTATTCATGTAATGCAGCTGTCTCAGGGTGATTTATATTTTTCAGTCTTTAGTCAGATCCCTGTTAGTTTTAGCTTTTCTTCCGGGGATTCACAGACAGGATTTATATTGTAAGGTAAGGACCCTGCAAAATTAAAGCAGAAAGGTCTCCAGTGAGCAAGCACTCGGTGACGGTGGGGAGGAAGAACTTCCTTTCAACTGGAAGAGACCTCCAGTAAAACCAGGCTGAAACCTTTCACCCTTAAAAAGGAAAAAAAAAAAAAAAGATTTCTTCAATAGATCTTTTTCCATCTTCACTGAGTTTAGTCATTACATTACAGATTACAGTGGGAGGGAGTAAAATGTGAACATTTATTCCATCTTTGATTTCACCTTCTCTAAATATAGGAAGACAGCATGCTTCACATCAAGATAAAACCTGTAAATAACAGTAAATGTGAGCCTCAGCTCCTTGGTGCTGCACATGAGCCATAAGTCATTTACAATACATTAACAGACGCCTCATCTCTTAACCAGAATTCTCAATTTTTGCAACATTAAATGTGTTTAGATATGTAGGAATATACGATAATCCTACAGGATAAAAACTATTTTAAGTGTATTATTTAGGAGAGAAAATGAATGTATTCTTTTCAAACTCTGGAGATTTACAATTCTAAATCACTAGTATCAAAAGCAGTGTTACCAAAAACAAACAAACAAACAACCCCCTCCCCAAACATTTTCCACATTATCAATCAGGAAAGAAACACATGAACTATTACCATGTATACCATGTGCTTTATTAGTCCACCAGGTTTATGTCACAGGTGCCCTAAATCAACAGCACTGTTAATTACTAGAATCCTGTTTTATCCACCAGTATGCACAAGCCCTTTGATCAAACTGATATTTTTATCCCTAAAATATAATTGTTATTCAAATTTGCATCCACAAAAAGGCTAAAGTATTTTTTTAAGATGCCAAATTAGTTTACTTGCATTCCTGAACAGTTGAACTGTTTAGTTTATTAATCTGACCTCAGATTTCCAGTGTGCCAGCTCGAGTATATAAAAACATGATTTCAGGTTAAACAGGGTTTTGACAGATTCCGAAAATGTTTTTGAACAGGTCTTACACATTTGTTAAACCCTGTATGTTTATATGTAAATACAGATATTTACATATATAAACACAGTGGAATCTTTTTAATCCCTTTGGCAAAATGAATGAATCCAAACCTATTGCATTCATTTAATTTGTGTTTGAAACACAAATTAAATGAATGCAAAGAAAAGTGTGGTTTCTTTTTGTTACACTTGTGTGATGATCAGATTTTGGATTAAAGGTTTGGTTAGTCTGCAGAAAATATTCACATTTCCCAGTTAAGACAACTCTTCATATACACGACATACATGTGTTGCTTGCTGGTCCTTTTAGATGCTTCCATCAAGGAATAAAAGACAAAAGGAGCCGAAAGAGTTGTGTTGATGATTTATTCTTAAGGTAAACATCTTATTCAAAAATAAATTACCAGAGATATCTTTAAAAGAGACAGACACCACCTCCTGCCCGCGCATCACAATCTATGCTTTTCCTGTCAGATTTATTCACGCGTTTCCGCTAACGTCAATCCTCACGTGGAGAAACTAAACCTACAGCAGCAACTTATTCTTAAACCACAGACTGGTAAGTTGATCAACAAGAGAGGAAAACAAAAAAAATAACCATTTAACTGATTCGCTATAAAATGTACACAAAGTTTATTTAAATATTTAATCCAACGTACATGCCCGATTTGTAGTATGAACACATAAAAAAAAAAAACCAAAAAACAAAACTGTACAGTACAAGACTGGTGCTTAAGGTGAGCAGTGGATGGAATCGATGTGAAAAAGACAGGTGCGACGAGTTAAACCGACAGGGTAGATTTATTTAGATCATTTAACAGTCAAGCACATTTTATTCATTTCATTCTGGAGATTGAAGCTCTGACAGCTGCCTCAACAAAAAGGCAGGTAAAGTGTCAGGTAAGGGGTTTGGGGAGCGAGCTGAGAAGACGAGACCTACAGCACTCGTGTCAGTTAAAGTAAAAGCTGATCAGCTTAGCTTCACCGACACTGGTTTCATTTGAATCATGTCTTTGTGCTAAACTAACCAGCAGCTGAGTGTTGCGTCTCATCCAACTTTCAGCAAGAAAGTGGACAAACATAGCTCCTCAAACTTAATCCTTTAATAAGGTTTATAAAAAAACAAAAGCATCAAATTTACCATAAATAATGTACAAAACATCTGAGCTGGGGCTCCCAAAGCAACAGTCAAACTTACAGCCTGTAGGTCCTAAAACTGCAAACAATCAGCACTAGTGTGACTTAAACTGAACTACCTCACTATAGCTGGACTCTAAAAGCTCCTCATGATATAACACAGCTCCTCTTAACAGCATGCAGTGGGCCAAAATCTGTCAGGTCTGTTACAAGAAGTCCAGATATAACGCGTAAAGAACAAGAGGATTGAGACTCAAGAGATAATAATGGAATATGAAACAAGCGCAAAGATGGGAGCCCAGATGTGGATTATACAAATGTTACCTGATTAACTTGTCTTCCAAATGTAGTGCAGAAAACTAATAAAGGAGGCAGACAGAAGAGAGAGAAAAAAAGAATTACAGCTTTGATTTTTATCCAGAAGTCACATTTTCAGTGGTAGATAAATGTCTTTAAATTGCCTCCGACTCAGATTTTAATTTACTTTCACTTCAGTAGAATCAAGAGAAACTTGGGCGTCACATCTTCATGAGCTTTTTAAGTCGATTAGTTGTCTGTTCTTGCAGGACAAGCTATCACCAGGCAGAAGAGGAAGTAAACTGAGCTGGCCTGTAAGACGAAATGAATTCAGTTTGCATCCAATGCTGATAACAGCTGCCCACAGCTGTGTCAGTTTTCCCTGAATTACAGCTTAATCATGATACGAGTGCAGTTCACTACCAGCATCAATCTGTGTGCGCGTGTGTGCCAGCCTTCAGTATGCATCACAATGCAGCATGGCACACTGGAGAAGATTTGTCAGGTGTTTTGGCAGGAGGCTGGACTCTGCTCAGTCAACATGCAATATCTGAACTGAGGCACTGGGGGGCGATGAAGAGCAGAGCAGGCAGAGGGCCTCAAGTCCTCGACAGGCAAATAAAGAGGGGGGCAGCTATGTGATGAAGGACATTTGGCAGGAAAAACAAAAAAAGTGGGTCAGCTTTGGTGTTGAACTAGTTTCACAGTTCTAGGACTGAACACGCCGAGTCAGTGGAGGATGATGATAATGAAGATAACAGGTAGAGTTGAGGAGGAAGAGCATCAATCACTCTTTAACCTTGTTTGCTGCGAGCCTTGTTCTGTCAAGCTGGCTCTAATAGAGTTCATCACTGTCTGTCTCATGTTATCCCCCATGTATTGCTCAGTAACTGGCTTCAGAACCTGCAGGAGGAGAAAAAAAAAAAAAAGGATCTGCATGAACGGATGATCAAACTGATTATCAGTTACAAATAGTCGATAAAGGAGACAGAAACTAAAAGAAAGTAGGTTAGGGAAGAAAAGCACTTAAAAGGAATGAAAACAAAAAAAGGATGTATTTTTCAAAGTGCTGACCAGGGAAACAACTGAAAACTCTTAAGACGCGTGATTCACAACAAAGCCAAGGAAAAAGAAAACCTTTGTTTCTATCCACACAGAATAAAATTATAAACCGTTTGTGCAGCCTCCGTGTCCCAGACGTGCTCCGTGCTCACACCCAGTACAAAAATCCAGCATCAACAGACTGAAAATTAAAAATCAAGAGGCCAGCAAACTGAAGGTTTTGATACAAGATATACACGTTTACGAGTCTGCAAATCCACCAGCTGACCAGCAGTTAGTTGGTCTTCTTGTAGTTGTCGTTGAGAGGAGACAGAGCTTTCAATTCCAGTGTTGCTCCTGACGGGAGGGAAGGGAGGAGAGAAATAGGCCACGCCAGGCAGCTCCTGACGGGCTCCAAAAGTTTGGAAATGACCTGAGAGGAAAGCAGGGAGGAACGGGGGAGTTAAACAGAGGGGAACCAGGCACTGATACTGGAAGAGGCTGTGGGAAAGAAGTGATGGAAAAATAAATAAAATGATAAATAAAATCAGAACAGAGAAGGAAATGATATGATGCAGGCAGACAAAAACTGGAATCAACATCGCTCACCTTTCTTACCATCCTCTAAACAGCAGGAGAGGCACAAACAGAGACAGGAAGGTTGAGTGATAAAACATTAAAAAAAAAAAAAAATAGGGAAGGCAAACAAACGAGGATGAAAGATGTGCTGGCTGGGTTTCACTGGAGCTCTGTAAGGTGAAGTGAATATAAGGATAACAGGATAAGAGGACAGAAAAAAAGGCTAGAAAACAAAGAGGAAGAGAAGCATGTAAGGAAGAAAATAAACCAGATGTGCACAGATATAATGAACCTGGAGAAAAATAAGCTGTTAACATAATGACTTTTACATTAAGCTTCAACTTAAACTAAATACACAAAACAGTAAGAACAAATACACAAATCCATCAGATTTATACTCTGTGGATATTATTAGAAGGATAATAATTAACTGGCCCAAGATGGACCACATAACCAATTATTCACCTGAATTATTCAAACTACTCTCACTTAATCTCAGCATCAGATTGGGCTGCAAGCTACTGTAATTTCTCTTCACTAGTTTCTCACATTTAAGTCTAGATTATACTTGTCATTCCTGGTTGACAGAATGTAAATGTAATGTGATGATATGTAAATTCTCAATGGGAGAGCCCCTGCTTCGTATGGTCAAAAACCAGCAGGCACGCAGATGTCAGCACGGACCCTCGTGCTAACCGTCTGATGATTAAGTTTGTGAACGCAGAATATATGTGTCCCTGCTTTAGTGTAGTGCCTCACAAAAACCCTTCTTGGAGTTTGCAAGGTTTTTTTTGGCTACTTTACAAGCAAATAGCGCTTTGACAAGTGTCTAACAAGATGCTCAAATCAAAAATGTTGTCTTTATTTGTGAAAAACAAACTACTGACTCTTTGCTGTTAGCCTTGTTCTTTCTCCCATTAGTAACCGTTGCTTTGCTGCTGCTGTATGACGCAGTGAACAGAGATACAGTTTAATAGATCAAATGGTTGTCAATCTGTCTCTTTTGAGTTACAACTGGCTGATCATTATGCTTGATGAACACTCATGCATCGATAAGGTTCATAATTGTACGTTTCGGTTTAAATGTAAAAAGGACAAACCTCTATTGCAAACTGATCTTTGGTGCTTCTGCACTATGATTTCCTTCTTATTGGCTAGCTTTCAGTATATAAAGGCACTGAACTATTACTGATTTTTGGACTTTAAAAAAAAAAAAAGGAATGCCACAATATCAACAAAAAAATAAAACAAACAAACAAAAACCACCATAAAAAATTAGGAGATGAAAACCAAGCCAGTCGACTGAAGTCTGTGCACACACACAGAGACACACACACTTTTCTCCCTCCTCTCACACTGTCTACCCACCTGCACCCAGAGTGCTTCTGCCACCTCATCAATAATCGTTCCCACCTCCCGAAACTCTCCTGAGTACTTCACGTAACCCCAGGCACAGAGCGACAGCAGCGCCACGCCCATGACCAGGTTAGCCAGTGTGGCTAAGGTGCTCAGGCCGATGAAACCCGTCACTCCAGACACCACATAGGTGATGAACATGAGAGCGAAAAGCGTGGCAGGGGTGCGTGCTGCGTAGAAGATGTTTTTGCCTTCGTTCTGCTTGGAGAGGTTGGTGTAGGTTTCCTCCAGCTCTGACTCCAGCTGATTCTGGTAGCGCTGGCAAAACTCCTTGCCCCCCATTTTCTTCACAGAGCGGAAGTAAGACACAGAGTAATCGCGGATCTCCTCGTGGCAGCGCTTCAGATCAGCCGGGGCGACGTAAGGCTTGTCCCCACCGCAGACCTGTAGGGAGGAGGAGATGATATCAGGAGAAAGTCTTTCCTTCTAAATTTTTATTTCTAAGTAGTATGAAATTCTAAGTCATTCTGTTTGTTTGTTGGTACCTTATTACATTTACACAGGAAAATATTTACTGTATTTTCCTGAGTCAGTCATGTAAAACTAGTCAGCAAGATAGTTTTCATATACTTAATGCATCCATGAAAATACTTGACTGCGATACTATGAAAATTAGATCGATCAGAATTACCAGCACTCAAAGTACAGCACTGTGAAAAGAAAAAGAAAAAAGGAAGGACGCTGCAGTGATTTACTGAAACATGGTCGAACGTACATAGAAATGCACTGATAAGGCAAAGGCAGAGTTTGTACAATTCTAATGAACTTAAGGGCAGGGATAGCTCAGTAGGTAGAGTCGTGGCCCCATGATCGGAAGGTCGGGGGTTCGATTCCCCTGAACAGCTACCCTGAGGTACCCCTGAGCAAGGTACCGTCCCTACACACTGCTCCCCGGGCGCCCAATGGCTGCCCACTGGTTCACTGAGTGAATGGGTTAAATGCAGAGAGGGATTTTCCCCACGGGGACCAATAAAGTACACTTTCTTTCTTTTCTTTTCACTTTATTATTCACTGTGAGGATTTTTTCTATCCAGGTACACTCTTACTGCACTGGCAATGTCTCAGGGATTATTGTCAGGCTGGAAAATGTAGCCTGAAACTTATTGCCCAAAATGCCAGGTGATTATCAGGTAGGAAGCGCAGGTCAATTAATCAGGCAGTGATATTCCCATATTTGCTCCCTGGACTTGGGCACCTTTTAGACTTCATTCACGATGAATATCAGGGATAAACCGGTCCTTACCTGCTCCATTTTCTTGCTGTACAGGTCTTTGGCTCCTGCCACAGCTGTCAGGTTGTTGGCCTCTGCTGTTGCCTATCAAAAAAAAATGAAAGACAAAAAGATTGAACACAACCCTAATCAAAATGAGATGACTTAAAAGATTCCCAATTACTGACCTGCAGCATGGTCTTTGGGTGAGGCAGCTCCTCTCCCTGGTAGATCTTTATGTAAGCCTGCAGGAAAGAAAAATGAGTCTCAGCATCACCAAAGTGTTTCTTTAGTTAACACTCTGGCAGGTAGGTGACTTAACAAGTACTCCAAGTAAAAGGCTGATGTTATCTTTAAAAATGACTTAATACTGCAAAAACCCCTAAATAAAATTTAATGCAAGTATGACTGGGCACACTTATTTTGGAAAGTTGGAGAAATGAAATCTGATGACAAAGAACTGAATACTTTTGTCAGTGAGACCACAGTTTACCAAAAGCTCTGGATTGCTGTGTCGTTTATTCACTCTCAAGCTTTTGTGATTTATCAAAAAAAAAAAAAAAAAAAAAAAAGGCAGAAGGGTGTACAATTTGAAGCTTTGTATTTGTAGTGCAGGAGGTCAGTATGAAAAGCACTGGAATCATTTGTGCAAGCAGCTGTAATCCTGTATACACTGAGACCTCTGTCGCTTTTTAAATGTAATTTTATCTTAACAACAATAGGTCATATTTTGGTCATAGACTGGTATTTATTTAAAATTATGCACCACCTTGAAGTACTCCAGAAGATCTTTGCAGGTGACCTTGTTGCCTCCGATCTCTTTCTCTACCAGCTGACTCGGCGCCAGAAGAAGAGGCACGAGCTGGGCCAACTCTTTTTTGAAGTCTTCATCAATGTCTAAAACATGGAAAGTTGTGTAATTTCAGTCCAAAGAGCTATGGCAACATAATCCTAGAAGTAAAACTTGGCACTCTGAAGACACGTTGTAATTCTCTTTTTATCAGTATTAGCAAGGGTTAGGACAGCTATCATTTTTGAAGTTAGAAATACCACTCAAACAATTTTCTCTCTCCGTCTCTCTCTCTCTCAGGTTTCTGGTTTTAAGCCTGACAGGGACAATGCCATGCATAAATCCATGGCAGTTGACTGGTTGAAAAACTGCCATGAACAGGAAAGGGAGTGACAGCAGAGTTGAAACTGGCTGAGGTAACAGCTACAACATATAGGCGCCAATCTGCAATGTTTTGAGCAGGCTCCGTGTACAACCAGCACCTACCACGTCTTTAGCCATTAGTCTACATTACTACTGTGCCTTGTTCTCACCTCTCAGCCTGCCGTCAAATTTTGGGTTAGTAGCCACCTTCAGGCCAGGATGTGGCAGCAGGAAGCAGTTGATGTTGGAGAAACAGTGCTGGATATGATTTCTCACATTCTGCAACTCTTCATGTTGATTATGTTTAACCTGCATCGACACACAGTGAAAATGTGAGCTTGTTACTGACTTTGTGTTTTTCAAGAAGAGATGCGCCATCCATAACAGGAACATTGTTAAAATTATTTGTGCTGCAGGAAGCAATAATCATTGTGTGAACATCAGGGTATGGTATGGTAGGTTTCTTCTGTCTAGAAGCCTGTAACCTCCGACACTTTTCCCCCCTTTTATTTTCTGAATCTGCGTTGAAATATAATTCTCACCTGCAATCTTTTATCCAGAAATTCATTGCCTCCTTTCATTCCATAACAGAATTCGTAAGGAAAACACCAATCCCGAATGAGGAACATTAGAGACTAAAAGAGAAAACCAACAGTACAGAAACTCAGAGAATATCTTTCATTTTATGAAAAAAAAATAAACAAAACAACAACATTGTAACTGAAATAAATGAGGCTATTTTTCTTCTTTTTTTAGTTTTTTACTTGTCCACACTACATTTGTTTTCAGTAAAAGGGCTGACTCAAACCTCAAACAATGTACACTGTGAATTGCAACAAACACAGCGAAAAGAAAAAGCCAGTACCTGGAAAGGTTTCTCGGACACCTCTTCCATTGCAAGACGGCCATATTCAGTGAAGAGCTTCATATGAAAGGAAAAATAAATGACGATGAAAGAACTGAATATTCTGATGGTACTTTTTGGTGAGAGAAGAAACAAAATGACACAAACCTGGAGGTGCTGCAGGTCATCCTCTTGTATGTTTGAAGAGAGATTGTACACCTGAAAGAACCAAAAACAAAAAACAGAACTTAAATGTAATGCAAGGCTTGCATCTTAATATGTTAAAATAAATATGTAAATATATTATATTTAAAGAAAAGACATGCTTTGAATATCACCTGAACAGAGCTGGTCATTGTGCTGAGGGCAAAAACTGTAGCACTGTCCTTTATGGTAGACTGACTGTCAAATGCTCCTTGTGTGTCAACAAGGAGCACAGCAACCTGTCGGGATGAGATTAAACGAGTTCAAAACACATTCAGCACAAGTTTGTGTTGAAATGCTTGAAAATTCATTAACAAAATATTAAAATAACTGTTCATGATAAATATGTCTGGCAATGAGTGGAGGTGTTGTATCTACCTTGTCGCCATCAGGCTTCTCCACCACAAACACTTCACTCCAGACCTGAATTCCTGTGGTTTCCCTCTCACACCCTCCTCTCCAGGTGAACCCAGTCAGGGGCTCATCATTACCTCCTATCCATGAGTCTTTATCCTGAAAAGGAAAGATTCAAGATGAGACAGAGGGGAACAGAGGGAGATGAAAACCAAGGTTGTTTGTCATCTAGATCCATGTGAATTCCTGTCTAAGACTGGGAGAGGATGAAAGATAAAAGTGAAAATTGCACAGGTACACTGCCCAATGGGGCCGAACCCGAGGTCTTTTGTCAGTGCAGTGTGTTGTAACGTTTCTGGAATGGTGCATGTAAGACTAATGCAGTATGCCAAATGAAGGAAAAGCAACCAAAGGTTAATCACCATCAACATGTTTTATAGCATCTATGATGATTACAGCAACACGTTTCAACTAAACATTGTTCAAAGAGATATCAACACAAGCTGAACAAACAGATGAATAAAAAATGATTTCTTAATGTAGAATAAAAAAATGATTTCTTAATGTAGAATAAAAAAATGATTTCTTAATGTAGAATTTCACATAATATAGTATATTTTTGCCAGTCAACTGCTGTGATTGCGAGCACAAACGTCAATTAATGGTAACTCTTTGTGACAATGAATGTTTATCCCACTGACCACAAATAGGAAATGCAGCTTCAAAGCAAATGTGTGATTTAAAGGTCAGAGTACATCAGAGTACTGATTCCCCATTAGTACATATCTGTGCAGTGTCCAAGTGTGATGTGATGACAGATAATAAATACCTGCAGACAATACTCCCTGTAATAAAAAGGAAAAAAACAAAAAAAAGCTGCACACACTTATTAAGTCTAGTGGTACCATTAAGTCATGAATAAACTTGAATTAATTATCAATAACTTCATGAATGCCCATGTTCATGCCCAACAACTTTGAGAAATACCATACTTGCAACACCCTTTTGTATTTCCTGGTATGTGTTCACGTGTGTGTTATTTGAAAATAAGTGTAAGGTGATCCTGACTGCTTCTGTGTGTCCAACTGCTGTTAGAGGGGCTCAAAGACTCACCGTTTACACTTCTATAGGAAATAAACAAGATACTGTGCTCACGTGGACCACACTCAAAATCTTACTCTCCTGGTTCAGCAAGTATCTCAGTACAAAATCAAAACTGGAAGCACTCGTCTTTGCACGTCACCTGTGCATGCAAGTACTAGTTGAAGTGTCCTCTGCTGTCCTTGTTCATTTCTACCCAATTTCACAATCTCTGACTGAAAATGTTACTCAATAGTCACCCTTTGAGCAAGGATAAACTCTTATGTTTACTTAGCTCATGTAAACACATCTTGGGTTCAAAATTAGCACTAATCTATATCTCAGCTCAGTGAAACTGTGTACAAATGAAAGTAGTAAATTTTATATATGAGGAGACATCAATTTGACTGTCTTTATTTATATCTAAAGAATATCTTTAATGCTCCGGGTTGTTGTACCAATATGATTAAATAATGACTCTTTAACAACAACAACAACAACAACAACAACAACAACAGGTCTGACACAGTGTAATTTAATGAGCTTATCCCAGAAGTCATAGGGAAAGTAGTGGATTACAGCCTGAACAGGTCTCTAGTGTATGTCCAGGACTAATACAGAAAGACACATTCATTCATGTTCCCATACTCTATGGCCAGCTTAGAATTACTTCCATGTCTTTGGACTGTAGGAGGAAGCCAGAACAGCCACACGGGCTGAGAGAAAAAGATGCAAACCTCAGACAGAAAGAGACAGCTCAGAAATGCATGTTGGTTGACATTTCTTTAAATATTTGGAAAATGTAATGCAACTAATATGTGTACCTTTAAAATTTTATTTTATTTTATTTTTTAAATCCCTACTACAGAAAGTGTAAATACAACAGTCGTCTCACCCGGTTGTGCATGTAGCGCAGCATGAAATCCAGCAGGAAGGACTTTCCCTTCCTAAAGGCTCCAGCCACAGACACAACAACCACGTTCAGGTCCTTCACATGTTTCTGCAGCAAGACTTCCTCCAGTGCCGTGGCGTTCAGCTCAAAGTTGTGCTCATTTGCCTGGACAATCTGGATGGGCCCGGCCACTTTTTTCTCTTCCACAGGCTGAAGACACAAGTTTGCAAACAGTCAGGTTTGTCGGGGAGGTTCAGGTGATTTTTGTAGTGACCCTCAAAGAATTCAGTTGGTCACATTATTCTCCTAAGTGTTGCTTACTTCAAACATTTATAAAAGTATTGTTATATTTACATATCCTAAATCTCATTAATAGACTAATATGGTAGAAAACACATCAAACCTTCACATCTTTTTCTTGACTCCCTTCCTTTGGTTGGGGGGTGGGACTGATATTTTTGCCCAAATCCATGGTTCTGGGAAACAAATCATTGTCATCTTCAGATTTCGCTTCAGGTTTTGGAGCCTTGCGTTGGGAAATGGTGCAATCTTTGAATCCATTGACACCTTTAGAGCCTAAGACCAAATGGAGATAAAAAGCTAAAATGAAAGTGGTTACATAACACCATGCTAGATGATAAAAGATAAAGTGAGAAACGGGACTTTTGCGACCAGCTTATTTTCTAAGGAAAAGCTTACTTCCTTATTTCTAAGGAAAATAACTTCCTTTAGACTACTGTTCTGTAAAGCTAGAGAGAGAAAAAAAGAAATGCCACATGGATCAAACTAAAGACGGGACTCTTTCCAGCTTTGTGTATTGGGCTAAATACTGCTATCCACTCTGGTTCCCTTCAACTAGGTCAAGCTCTAAAATAGCTATGTGTTGAAAAATCACAAAGGGCCAGGAAAAAAGGACAAGTAAAGTAAGTCAGCAGGACAGTGCTTTTAGTGTTGTTCTCAGCCTTTTCCCCAAAATTTCTGTAAATATTTACTAACTCTTAAATCCCTTTCCTTAAAAACTGACTTCTTCCTGTATCATTGGCATAAAGGCAGTAAACATGAGTTTGATGAACTCCAAAATCTATTATTTACAGATGAATGGCTTCTTGCATCTTTGAATGACATACAAAATCATCTTTTAAAACAAAAACATTGTATCATTTTTTCTTTTAAAGATTCAGAATATTCACAGGTAAAGGCTAAAATGACACTATTTAAATATACAGTTCACTGTGTACTTAAATATAAATTATTGACAGCCTATGAAACAGGTTGGGTTACAAGCCATTCATACCAAGTTGTCTCAGTCACGTCTGTCACAAGATTCAAATGGGCTGTCTGGAAAGCAACGTGACCAGTCTCTTCTAATTTGCTTGGCATTCTTGATAAGTACATGACCTCCATCGAAGTCCTGATATTTACAAAAAAAATGTATAACTATGAGCTCCTGCTTCATAAACACCATCAAGATACTAAGCATTTATCAGGAGTAACAAAACTGACAATACAAGATAAGACATCACAATTATGAAAGTGGAAGGTTATGCATTACTTGTGTGTTTAACTGAAAAACAAATGGAGCAATTATACACAACTTCTTCTATTCATGACCACAAGCTGTGCCATTAGTCATTTTACAAGAAAGTTATTTTAAAAAGCGCTATCACTTATGTATAACACAAATTTCAGTCGAACATTTTAACTAAACAAGAAAGTCAAGTCTTGAAATTAATAGTCTGTTTTGCGAGTCCGTGGCCTCTTACAGAAATTGAGCATGTTTTTAGATAAAGTGGAAATCCTAAAGAAGAAGGAAAAAAAAAAAAAAAAAAAGTTGTGCAAGTACCGGTAGAGCATGTACACAAAAGATTTTTTTTTTAAATCAAGAAAAATGCCAAAATTGAATTATTTGCTGTTCTTCAAATGTGAGAATACACAGATTTTTAATTTAATTTAATTTAATTTTTTTTTAAAAAGGAAATAAATATTTTTGAAAATGACTTTGGTTACAGGTCTTTTCTCAGGGAAACAAAGCCAATCAGGAAATATTCAGAGCACATGACCAGAACATCAGCTAACAGAGGGCTTCAGTTGTGACAGTTGTGTTCACTGCTGGCAGCACAGCAGTGAACACAGCCAGCACAGAACAGTTGGCGTGCTTTAGAGAATATAAGCAGCTGCAGCAAGGAAAGCAATGGTGGAAAGTAACAAAGGTGATTATTCTTTGTTTAAGAGCATACTAAAAACTAGCTCAGATCGGCAGCCATTTGGGCAGTTATGTTTGATTGTGAAATACACAAATAATAGAAATAACGCCTCAACTTCTTGCAGAACTTTTAAAGCAACTAAGGAGCAGTATTTCCTGTGAGAGACACCCATTAAGTGTGGACTTAGGGTTTAAGCTTAACTTCATATACATTTTAAATGTTCAAATTAAGTTTTATAACCAAGTTTTTCCTAGCTCAAAATTGGATTTGGGAGTGGCTTTGCATGCAAGCGTGATTGACTAAATATCGTTGAAGCAAAGAATGTGTCCTGCCTTACTTAACTGAACCTTTTTCCTGTTATATTTGTCTACCTAATTCTTTACTTCTATAATAAATTTCTATTTGTACCAAAGTAAAGGAAAGGGAAAATTTCTGAAATATATAAGGTTGTAGAAAGTTCCGTGGTGATGGGTCAAACTTTTCTAATGGTGTGATACTTGGACTTCTAAGCTCCTCATCTATGATGTCTTGCTTCTTTTCTTTCTGTAATATTCTACTTCTACTAATAATGTGGATCTTTGGACTTTACCATTAGTCTAATATTTTGGAACCTTACGCTAGGTTTTCAGGGTTCAACAACACTGTTTTTCAATGTTTTCTCACAAAGGAGAAGCAAACAATCAATTTTTTTTTTTTTAAATAACCTGAAGATTAATTACAGCTGTCTAACAGTTTAAGCTTTTGAGAACATCAGGTGATATTTCTTAAGAGAACAACTGTAAATAGGACACCCAAAGACCCTCTTGGAGCTGCAAACGGGCCACAGCAGTGTTGTAAGCACAGGGCAGTTACAGTAATCTCCTCTGCACACAAATTAGCCCTGAGCATTTCCTTAGTCTGTGGCACTGCAGGTTTCCATCAAGACCAAAGCAACACTTAGCAGAATGAAGTGGCACAGACTGCAGAGACCTACACAAAGACACTATTCTGCTAGGACTGTGAGGGGCCTATGTTGCAAAACAAAAACAATACAGGCCGAGTATGCAAGAAAGCATAACAGACAGTAAAACCCCATTAGCTCTGCTGATATGTGCACTCACTACAACACTTCATGATATATTAGCAAATGCACTGCCCTGCTCCTCCGCTTCCAGAAAATGAGGACAGGCCTAAAATTAGCCTCCTTAACTTGTTATCTTATGATGGCACAGAGCAGATGTTAACTGGCTTACACGATTCCCTGACACACAATTGATGATGAGGAATTTGCATCACACAAGCATAAAGCAGCACACAAATCCTAGAGATATGCATGACTAGTTGACAAGCCATTTAAACACTAGATCCCTCATTAGATGACGTTAGAAGACAAATTCTTCTTATTTTCTTAATAAGTGTAAGTGTTAATGTGAAACAATCCCCATCAGTTAACTATTGTTTGAAATGCTCCAATGCTACTCGGGATGGATTGAAACATCTCAATTTCTGTGACAGAAAGATGTAAACAAGCAAAGTGTAAAACAACCATGCAAACCAGTGCTGCTTGTGGTGTAGTCAGCTCTAATCGGCACTGGAGCAATATGTAAACACAATCAGGACACTAAAGGGCAATTTATTCCTCTGTGATCAATCTATGTACAGAATGCAAGTCTGCAACTGACCAATACTGCTGCTAGAACTAATACTTGTGCATTGTGTGCCTGCAGTGATCTGTAGTTATGCCGTCGAAATCTGAATAATGGCGGAAAGATTAACAAGAAATGTAAAGGAAACAATAGTATAGTACAAGATGTTGTCATTTGTAGAGGTGAACATCAGGTTAGTGCAGTAAGGTTTCCGAAGCATTACACAGTTATCTTTAACTATCAAGTGCAAGAATAGTATGCAAGGTAGCCTACATCTCAGCAGCATATCCCAAATGAGCTTCCCTGCCCTCACCCCCTCCCCTCGACTCCTGCACTACATCTGAGGCAGACTTTGATAAAGCTACAGTCCAGTAACTTAAGCAGCTGTCTAAATATGGAATGTTTCCTACTTTAAACAGGCAATATCTGTGTAGGAGTGCAAAAATTACAAAGAAACTGGCCTTTGGGAGTAAAACTGTACTATAAAAAGAAAACATATCCAGTTAGTCAAGCATGATTAAACAATTAACATTTCTAGTTGAGTCACAAGAAAGAAAAATGGCATTTAAAGTGTTGGGGGGGAAAAAAAGGAGAAAATTTCAAGCAAAAATCTACTGTTGCAACCACAGATTAGTAACACCAGCTAGTCACAAGCCTGGTTAAAACTCCTTCTTCCAGCCATAGCACATCCAGAATATACATGTTAACTACTAGGTGATACTTTTTTATTCAATGTAGGGCTGGGCGATATATCGAGTTTTTAAAAAATATCGATATATTTTCATACGAGATATAAGATGTGACAATATCGTTTATATCGATATAGTCTATGTTACGTTATAATTATACTTGTGGAGCCGCAGGTTTGCCTCTCTTTCGTCCACTTTTGTCTCTACGCAACGTTACTCGGCCTCGCCTCTCCTGCACTGAACACAACTCCCCCATAGCTTCACCTGCAGGCAATGACAAGATGAAAGCGGAAAATCTCCGTTAGCGAGTTACCGTGCGTGGGGCTGGATGGCGTCAACGTGTTAGCGAGCTAACCGCGCTAACGACATGCAGCCCAGAGGGGCTGCACGGGCTAAAATCCTTTCCTTTTCTCAAAAATCGACAGTGCGCCTTATGTATGAATTCTGGTTGTGCTTACTGACCGCGAACCGATTTTATGTGGTACACAGCGCTCAGCAATCTGTCAAAAAATGTTTTAATATGACTTTGCTAAGCTACGGAGCTGCACCGCTTGATGGATTGTCGGAGAATTACGGCTACAGAGGAGGAGCCTCGCGGAGTGATACGTACTGTGTGTGTATAAGGATGGCACCTGTTCAGAGACGTGGTGCAGCTGTGAAATCTGTCTCTTTGTTATTATGCTCAGCGTCTATTAGTTTACATTTTGACTGCACAATTGTGAGCTTTTTGTTATGCACAAAAACAACATTGTTTTCTTTTATTTATGGACCATGATTATTTAATATATGCTGATAATTTATTTTTGAGTAATATCTATGCTGTATGTAAATAAAAGTGCCCGTGTGACATCTGGGACACAGTGTGACTAAGAACTCTCTTTTTGTTCTTAACTTATGGCTTAAAAAAAAAAAAATCGAGATATATATCTTATATCGCCATCCAGCTAAAAAATATCGAGATATGAATTTTGGGTCATATCGCCCAGCCCTAATTCAATGCATAAAGAAGGAGGAGTTCACTGTAGGCTATTACGATGCAGCTATGCTAAATTCCCTGCACTCCAACACTAAAAGACAACCTGACTTGGCCTCTCTGGACACGAGTCAACAAGGGGAAATGTTGAGTTGCAGCAAGCAGACCAATGTGAAGTCTGCGAGGACAAAGTGCAGATTAAGAGCAACCGGAGTGAATGTTGTTGTTGCCACAGAGTCAGCTGGTGTGTTCCAAACTAGACATAAGGGTTATCACGATAAGGATTCCTGACTGTCACAGCAGCAACTCTTTAGTATTCAGTCAAATATTTTGAATTGGTTTAACAAATGTACGCTGCATTAAACTGCTGACAACAGACCATTTTCTACATTTGTAAAACAAGTTGAAGTTATGGCAACATAGACGGGAAAGATGTGACAGGTTTTAACAACATTTAACATTAACTGTAGATTTCAACATACCATTATGACCACAGCTCAGTAAAACAGTGAAAAGTATCATGGGCAAGTTAACAGTCCAATTTAGACCAATAGCTATTATATGATGGTTTATGGTGAAGCTGCAGCCTCTCCTTTCTGTTACACACAGCTGGTAGCAAAGATATAGCACACCACTTCTGTTCACTGTATTACTGAAGGAACTGTTGCAGGTAAAAGCCATTACAATCTTTTATCAAACCGTCTGTTTAACAGGGTTAAACATGAAAAGGATATCTTGTTGCCTGACCACAGTCTTAATGAGGTAAAATGAAAATTGTCTCTATGCAAACTGCTGGTTTAGCCTGGCACGATCTATAAAAAATGGCAGATTTCCTGTAAAATTTGCTGCATGTTGAAATCAATCCTTCCACACCTCTCTTTCTACCTGTAAAGGAATATAGATTTAGTTGCCTTATTTATTTTTGCAGGTTTAGACTATTTATATGACATCTAGCTCTCTCAGGGGTTATCTATTGATGTAAACAGTTATCTTACTTAACAAAATGTTTTTTCATGTTATTTATGGTTATTTGATAACCAAACGTGTATTTTAAGGTTAAGTAAACTAAACCCAACTTTTAAGACCAAAGTACTTACGATTGTTTTTTTGTACTTTTTATATTTTACATTTATATTTATTATTGAAACTTGCACCAAGGGAGTGGCACTCCAATTTCGTTGTACTCTGTACAATGACAATAAAAGGCTATTCTATTCTAAACTGATTAAAAGTATTTTTATCATAGTCCTGTGGATTTTTCCTTTTATGGGAAGGTCACAATCCCTTTCCTGGGTGTCAAAAAACTTTTGTACCCTAAAATGAAATCTACTAAAAAGTTATGCTATAAAAGATTGAGGTAGTAGCCTATGTAGTTTTAGCAGACAATTAAATATACTGTACTGTGAAAAAGTATTTGCCCCTTTCTGATTTATAACTAAAAACAAACAAATTTTAATATTAGACAAAGATATTCTTTTTTTTTAATGATTTAATTTATTAAGGGAAAATTAGCCCCAAAACACCTGATGTGTGAAAAAGTAACTGGTCCCTAACCTAACACCTGGTTGTGCCACACACAGGGCTTATAACAATGAGTCTTACTTCACTGTGGAGGGATTTTTGCCCACTCTTTTTTCGCAAGTGCTTTAATTCCGCCACACAGGAGGGTTTGAGATTGAACAACCTGTTTAAGGTCATGCCAAAGCCTTTGAATTGGATTTAAGACTGGACTTGACTAGGTCACTCCAAAATGATTATTTTTAAACTATTCAGAATTGGACTATTCTGGTGTGTTTCAGATCATTGTACTGCTGCATAATGTGAGTGCGGTTGAACTTGCTAGTCACATAGTCTCCTTCAGGATTTCGTGGTAGAGAATAGAATTTATGGTTCCATCAATTAGAGCAAGTAGGCCAGATCCTGACTTCCAAAAAGTTTAAATTTTTGTTTCATCAGAACACAGAATACTTTCCCAAAGGCCACTCCTGGGAAAGCTCGCCACTGCTCCAAGTTTACTCCATTTGTTTATAATGGCTCTTACAGTGAATTACTGGAGTTTCAAAGCCTTGTAATCCTTTCCAGACTGATCGATGTCAATGATTTTGTTTCTCATTTGTTGAGTTTCAGTAGAGTTTTCCTTGATGTGTTACTTTTTAAGACGTTTTAGCCGACTTCACTTTGTCAGACAGGTTCAGTTTGCATAATTTATTTATTCAACAGGTCTGGCAGTAATCAGGGCTGGGTGTGATTAGTGAAAGGTCACAAAAATGTGTTTAGTCATATTTTATAAGGGAGGCTACTTACTTTTTCCACACAGGGCCAGGTAGCTAACCTTTTTTCCATTAATAAATTACATCCTCATTTAAAAACTGAATATTGTATTTACTCAGGTTATCTGTGTGACAAATGTGTGGGGAGGGAAAATAAAAACACAAATGGCAAAACCACTTTCCTCAGCACGGTATAGAAGTTGCCCACTGGGATGAAAAGAAGGCTTAAGAAGCTTTATCACAAAGACATGTTATCATCATCTGGAAAACGTTAAATTCTCGCGTTTGTGTTAAAATTGTTAATAAGTCAGAGCTTTGTATTACATCACAACTACACTCAATGGCAATAGGCTAATGTAACTCTGCCAAGGAATATACAAAATACATAAAATTCAATACAAAAAACCTAAATGAAAAAGGAGACAAATGATCTACATTATCTTCATAGGTTCACGGCTATGATATTTTTATTTTCTGCTAAAAAACACAAGCAAATGCAGATCTGATTGGCAATTACCTTGTTTAGGTCTGCTAACAAAGTGAGCAAACTACTTATAGGGTATGTAAAAATATCCCAGTCATTAGTGGGATGAGATTAGCGCGACGTTACTCGATTTGTATTGCCTACAATCCGGTTTAAGGACATTGGTTTCAAACTTAAGAATGAAAGCACTTTAAGGCAGTTTATAGTGAGCATGCAGGATGTGGAAAGTTTAAAAAAAAAAAAAAAAAAAAAAAAAAAAGCGCGGACAAGCCGTGGGTCCTTCCTGAAACCAGGTGAAAGTGACGGCTCGGACAAACGAGCAGACAGGTGTCGCGTTTGAATTTTGTATCCGGGTCGGAATCACTTTTCTACAGCTGCGTTTTCTCCCCAAGTTACTTAAGAAAAAACCCACACTTTAACAGTGAGGACTCAAACCCTCATTTCAACTCAAGTAAAATTCGCAGACTTTAAACCAAGTTGCCTCTGTTTGCGAGCTACACTAGACACATTCTGGCTGGGGCATTTGGCAGGACACCACGGGTCTCTCCAACTGAAAACAGAAACGTCTGGCTAACGGTAAACCCCCCTGACTGGGACAAAGACCACCGAAACATAAACACTTTAACTCGTAAACGCTGTCCCGGCTTCACTCTCCCCATCAGCTCGCTGTCACACGTCTTTTCGCACAAATAAAAATACTTTACCTTTGCCATCGAGTCCGTGGCTGTAGTTGTTCTCCAAGTGAGTTCTGTTAACCAACCCGCTCTCCGCCGCCATCTTGGACTACTGAAACCTACCGTTGCTGACGTCAAAGGAGCGTCTTTTTTTTTTTTTTTCCTCGCGCACTCTGCTGAAGTTATATCCCGCCCCGTGGCTGCTGCCGCAGCAATGCAAACTATTTACAGATATCCCAGAGGCAAAACAAGTGTTTCTTTAATTAGTTTACAGCACACGTTCAACTAATCATTGCACCAATTCAAACTTTAAATTTCGTCCCCCTGACACCAGCATAAAGTCTGATTTCAGGGGCGTACCAATGAGTTCTCTCAACCCCCTGTTGCAGTGATTCCCAAAGTGTGAGCTGCAGCCCCCTGGTGGGCATTGACAGCACTTCTATTGGCATCTAGGGTTTGTTTACTACAAAAATATAATTTAAAAAGTATAGTTATTCTTTATTTATTGAAGATATCAGGACCTCTGTGGGGGATTAGCACCTCCAAGTTAGAGGCCATGACTCAATTAGTTGCTGCAGTTCAACTGGAGTTCAAATACCTTATGGTCTTGCTGTTGTCTGGTGCATCATTAGCATCAGTGTGGATGCTGTACTGGTCTGCAATGGACACTTTTCATTGCTTTTAACACTTGTTACTCTTTCAGTTCTTTGTACATTATTATTTTGCTCTTCTCAGCAACAGCATAAGCAAGAATAGCCAACAGACCAGTTGTACCAAATGCTTTGTACATTGCTTCCATCATACAACAGAGAACTCTGCTGGTAGACAGGCCATTCCAAAACTGCTGCAAAAGTTGAAACAGTCAGCTTTTAAATACTCCAGGGAGACTGACCAATAAACCTCACCTACCAGGATCCTGCAAGATACCACAGAGGGACAAGCAGTGGAAATCAAAGCCAATAGAGGACTGAAAGAATGAGATGGTAGATACATGTGAGGGAAATAAGCTTCCTCCTGAAGGTGTCTGTGCTTTTCCTTTTCAGATAGCATTAGGAACTGGGTCATTCAGGAGGAATTCAGAGAGTTGCTACTCCTCGTTATTGAAAAGGAGCCAGTTAAGATAGTTGGACAACCCAAAGGAGTTTTGGGGCATGTCCTCTTTGGACATGGGAGGAGGCCATGGTTAGACCCAAGGCACACTGGACAGATTAAGCATCTAGACTGGCTTGGGAATGCCTCAGCATCCCATCAGAAGAGCCAAAGAAGCTGGTTGTGGGTCTCTTTTTAGACTTAGTTCCAATAGAATCCCAACTTCACATAATTTAAAAAAACATGTTTACAGCTTAATAAAAAAAACTGTTTTAGAGTCCATGCATAGTTTCTTTTTGTAATGTTATACAAAGAGTCAGGAAATGTGATGAGAGCTACATGTCACACATTCAGAGCTGCTGCTTTAACCTGGCCGTGATAGCCACAACATTATCGTCTTATTCTATTTTTCTGTTGTTAACATGACTAGGTCTCATTGGTTCACCAATGCTACCATCATTAACAACATTGCTTCCCATCTGTAGAGGGTGAGATAGGGATCTTGAAGGAAATTATATCTATTTCCTCAACATTTTTGTGGGATCCTGCCTGCACTCTTTATTGTTTGGGCGCTTCACTTCTCTTCTCTACTACTCTTGTTCTTATCTGATAATCACAATCAGAAATATGTCTTTACATACAGACATACTTAAAGGAGCAGAATAAATTATACTTAAACAGTTATGAAGCCAATGAAAGTTGAGTGCTTTCATGTGTTACATGTCTACTCCTTGTGTGTTCTTCCTCTCTCTCTCTCTTTTGCTCTGCTTTCTCTCCCTCTCTTAGGTGGGAGTGATTAATGGTTGCTCTGTCCTCTATTTAAAAGCATCCTTTGGTTTCTTGTGAGGCTTTACGTTTTTTTCCTTCTTGCCTTTGAGAAAGAGGCTCTTAGCTTTTCTTTTGTATTAAATTAGGGCTGGTCTAGGCTCCGCTTACCTGTTGTTATTGTTTTTTGGAGGGTTTTTTTTGCCTACAACCCTTCAGCTTTCTTTTTTTTTGTTTAAATAAGACAATTCTTATTGGCAAACTGAAACTTGGGTGTGGGATGTATATTTATACACTGTGGTCACTGAGATCAATCGAGGCTGTTGTTTGTTCCCTTTTAGCTCTGCCTCTTGGGTGGCCTCTGCTGAACTGCTTTGACTTTTGGAGGCATATGTTGAATGAGTATATCTTACTTTAAGTTTTTTGTGATCACACAATATTTCAGTCATTGTTATTAATTCCAGTAACGTATATGATCATCTGCCACCACTAGATTAGAATAGAATTGATCTTTATGGACATTTTCAAAAACTAAAACACTGAGATTATGTAATAGTAATAGATTTTTGGGCTAGAGGTTTATTACACAGTCTTAGGTACGGTTGGAGGCATTATACATTTGACCGCTATTGGGAGGAAACGGTTAAATACCAAAACAGATAACCCCACACAATCTGACAATCCCCTAAGAACAGCACTTGGCAATGGTGGGAAGGAACAACTCCCTTTTAATGGGAAGAAACCTAGCAGAACCAGGCTCAGAGAGGGGCCGCCATGTGCTGTGACCTTTGGGGGCCAGGGAAAAGAGAAGCGAGACAAGGAGAACATAAAGAGATGATGAAAAAACACACTGGGGTAGAGAGAAGACAAATGTTAATGGAATGCAGTAGTAAAATACGTGGGCAAAGTGTACAAGAACTGCTCTGTACATCATGGGAAGTCCAGCAGCAGTGTGAAATGATTGCACTTGATCCAGCCCTAATGATAACCTTTGTTCAAGATTAAAGTTTGAGGCCTAATCTTGGAAGTAGTGAGGACATCTGTCCCCCCAAATCAAAATGTAACAACACAAAAATCAGAAAGGAAAATTTAATACATTTTCATTTGCGCCGTATCACATCAATATGTACCATCAGCTCCTTTGTGTTTAGCACTGATTAGCTAATCTTAACACGCCAAAACTGTCATTGCAAGCATAGAAGGATGCTAGTATTAGCAATTAACACACACACGCAAGCCCACTAGCATAACTTTCAGTTTTATTTCCTTCAAAAGTTCACTAACTCACCATTTGTTTATTTACATATTGTGGCCACTAGCAGCCATTTTTAACAATTTCAGCAAAATATTCCTCTTCCTTACTTTAGTAAAGCTTAATTTTGCTGACACAGGGAAACTGCCCATAGTAAAGATAAGCACTTATCTCACATGTTTAGCCATATATTCAAGCCATTAGAGAAAAGCTGCACTCTGCTTACTAACTTTATGGCTCTAACTGCTCTCAGTCACGATGGTTACTAAACAAAAAGCTATAAAAGCTCTTCTTAGTGTGATAAACTCAGTTCATGTATTTGCCCACATCCAAAATACAGGACTGACATCCCGTAAAGTTTCTCTGCTAAAAAGGAGGGCAGCTTTTCTTCATACCCTCTAATTACATGTCTGATAAGTCAGTGATGTGAGTTTTCATTGGCATGATGACACATCCAATTCAGTTCAGTTTGATTTTGAATTGAACTGTGAACTTTATATTGTCTGAAAGGCCCTACAAAAAAAAAATAAAAGAACTCCACTGATCACAGTCCCTAGTGCACAAACGCTTGGTTTTGGTGGTGAGGAAGATCTCACTTTTAACAGGAAGAAACCTCCAATAGAAAAAAGATGTGGGGAGGAGCAGCCATCTGCCATTCTTAGGTTGCGGTTTGGTGACAGGTGTGTAACCATAGCTTGGACTGTTTGCATTAGCTAGGGTAGCAAGTGAGGTGAGTTTGCACTGGCATTTTGTTTATCTAGGAAATGCTTGTTCAAGTTCTGTTATCTAACAAAGCTGTTTAGGGAAGGTAAACAAGGGCATTGTAATGTTCCTGTAGACTGTAACACTCTAAACTATACTGGACACAGATGAATAGAGTCAATGTACACACAGAGCTAAAGGGACAACAGAGAAATGGTAAAGTGGCTTCAAAGCTCACCTTAAACAGCTGCTCAGGTTTAAGTTGGTTAACTGTGATCGAGTGTCTGACAGATGCCGGATCACCACTCCTCTCTCTCAGGGACAACCCCCATTTATCCTGGAGATCCCACTCCATCCCAGGATTAAATGTGACATTTAGGAGTCGCTGGAGGTGACTCACTTGTCTTTCCTGTAGTCAACTAATCCGATACACATTCAGTGTGTCAGGAGAATGTCCAAGTTTTAATCTTGAGTGTTTTACATGCAGTTGTAAACTGTATTTGTCTGGGGTGACAAAGATGTAGCTGTTTCTTTCAAAAAAGGAGAGAGAGCACATTTACATGCAGCACAATCAATATAATAATCAATAAATATTTCACAAAGGTGATCAAAAACTACACTAATTAAATTATCTGGCTTGCTAGGATTATTATGTCTAGCTGTATAATAGGCTCCTTTCCACCCCTTCTCCCTCACACTATAATGGCTAAGATAAAGTTAAACATAGGAAAAGGTCAAGGAACACAAGGAGAAGGAGGTTAATGCCTGTGAAACTGACAGGTGGAAAGTAATTGGTTTTTTTGAAAGGGAGAGCGAAAGCAGTCGTGTTAATCTGTGTCTGTGCTATTATTAGCCGGTCCATCAGCCAGCAGAAATATGAGAGACGCACATGATGACAACGATTGGTAAGTTTAGAAAGCGGGTCAGAGAACAGTGACAGAACCTTCAGACCGCCATAGTATGGCGTTATTTTTGTGCCTCTGTTCTGAACGAACGTAAATAATTTTTACAAGTACAAACTGTCACGGTTTGCGGGGCAAGCCGTGTGGATTTGTAGTGAGGATCCAAAAGGCGGCAGCTCTGGTGCAGGTGAGTGTTTATTTACAGCAGTGGGTACAAACAGCAACAGGGTGTGAACATGAAACCGAAACCTAAACTGGGTAAACTAACAACACAAACCAGGAATGACGGTGCAGGGAGGTCCGGGGAAATACATGCAGGGAGACCGAGGGGAAACAACACAGACGAACCAGCAACTACTATGACAGAAGACACAACTTAAATACACTCAGAGAACACAGGGGGATTACATACAGGTGGGGACACAGCTGGGAGTAATTAACATGACGAGACTAGGGAGGCAAACTAAAAACACTCACATAAGACACAGACCTTCACAATAAAACAGGAACTTACACATGAAAGGACACAAACTAAGAAACGCGGACTAGATACAGGAACACACGGGCAGAACAGAGTAAACACTAACCAGAGGAAGAACAGAACCAAAATCGCGAAGAGAAAACACAAAACGCTGGGTCAAAAGGACCCAGGATCATGACAGTACCCCCCCCTCAAAGGCTGGCTCCAGACAGCCCAACAAGAAACAAAACAGCCAGAAAAAACAGAAAACAACCCGACCAGGGCGGGCGGCGGGGGCCCAGGAAGGAGGGCTCGAAGCAAAAACAAAACCGGAGCACCAGAAGGCCAAAAGACAAAAACAAAAAATGAGCCCAAAACCAAAAGAAACGAAGCACACCAAAACACAGGAAAAAAAACAGAGTCCAAAACAGAAGAGTTCAGGGGGCCGACAGCACAGGAGTCCAAAACAGTTCAGGGGGCCGGCCAGGGGGCCGACAGCACAGGAGTCCAAAACAGTTCGGGGGGCCGGCCAGGGGGCCGACAGCACAGGAGTCCAAAACAGTTCGGGGGGCCGGCCGTGCGGACGGCAACGGCGGCCACTCAGGCGATGGCGGTCCGGGGGCCGGCCGTGCGGAAGGCAGCGGCGGCCACTCAGGCGATGGCGGTCCGGGGGCCGGCCGTGCGGAAGGCAGCGGCGGCCACTCAGGCGATGGCGGTCCGGGGGCTGGCCGCGCGGAAGGCAGCGGCGGCGCCCAAGTGTCAGGCGCACCGGCCGAGGCTTGGAGGGCACAGGACCAGGCGACGCTGAAGCAGAGGCAGGACCAGGCGTAACAGAAGCACAGGCGGATGCGGCTGGACCAGGCGTAGCAGAAGCACAGGCGGATGCGGCTGGACCAGGCGTAGCAGAAGCACAGGCGGATGCGGCTGGACCAGGCGTAGCAGAAGCAGAGGCCGCAGGACCAGACGAGGACGAAGACTCTGATGAGGCCGGACCAGACGAGGACGAAGACTCGGATGAGGCCGGACCAGACGAGGACGAAGACTCGGATGACGCCGGACCAGACGAGGACGAAGACGAAGACTCGGATGACGCCGGACCAGACGAGGACGAAGACGAAGACTCGGATGAAGCTGAACCAGACGAGGACGAAGACTCGGATGAAGCTGAACCAGACGAGGACGAAGACTCGGATGAAGCTGGACCAGGCGACGCCGAAGCGGCCGCAGGTGGCGGCTGGACAGGCTCCTCGGGCCCTCCAGCGGAGACAGGAGGCTGAACGGGCCCCTCGGACCCTCCAGCCGACGAGGCATGAGGCTGGTGTGGTTCTTCGGAACCACCAGCTGACGAGGAAGGCTGCTGGACGGGCTCCTCGGGCCCCCCAGCGGAAACAGGAAACAAAGGCCGGAGCGGTCCGTCGGACCCTCCAGCGGAGACACGAGACGAAGGCTGGACGGGCCCCTTGGACACTCCAGCAGAAGCCATCACAAAGCCAGCAGGCATGGAGTCCACTGGCAGACATTAAGGAAATGGGTGCTGTGCTGAGCACTGGCCCTGCTCAGACAGCACTGACACGGGGCACTTCCCAGGTGGCTGCTTAAACTCCAGGGGTCCAGAATCAGCTGAGGACTGGGACCTAGCCTCTGGGGAAGCCCTGGAGCGGCAAACAGTGCCAATGGCGGCTGAATCATGAAAAGCACCTTGAGTAGGACTTAGGCTTTCTCCCTGCACGGAGTGAACGGGTGGAACCGGTAATGCTGGAGCCAGAGCTACTGGGGCCTGCGCTACAGGCGGCACTGGAGCTACTGGGGCCTGCGCTACAGGCGGCACTGGAGCTACTGGGGCCTGCGCTACAGGCGGCACTGGGGCCTGCGCTACAGGCGGCACTGGAGCTACTGGGGCCTGCGCTACAGGCGGCACTGGAGCTACTGGGGCCTGCGCTACAGGCGGCACTGGGGCCTGCGCTACAGGCGGCACTGGGGCCTGCGCTACAGGCGGCACTGGAGACTGAGCTGAGGGTGGCACTGGAGACTGAGCTGAGGGTGGCACTGGAGACTGAGCTGAGGGTGGCACTGGAGACTGAGCTGAGGGTGGCACTGGAGACTGAGCTGAGGGTGGCACTGGCTGCGGGGGAGCTAACTGGGCTGAGAGTGGCTGCGGGGGAGGTGATATGCTGTTCACAAAGTCATCTGCCGCACAGAACACCGCCCCTGAATGAACAGTCATACAGTCCGCAAATGGAAAACAGTCCTCACTCACCACAGCCGGCGAATTAGAAGTCCGAACGTCCAGCTGTGGGGTGGCGCGCTTGCGGCGCGATCGGCGTCTCCTCCCCGCAGACGGCTCCGACGGGCCGGGCAAGATCGCATCCGGCGAGTCGGGCAGCGAGGCAGGAGTGGCTGAGAGAAGGTGGGGTGTGTGCCGGAGAAAAGCCTGTATGGTCGGAGGAAGTGAATTTAGTAGCCATGGCAGGCCGGAAAAGAGCCGTTGTAGCCGACCTTCCACGGCGCGGCGAAGCTCGTGCGGAGGATTCTCCAGCCACAGCCCGAGGAGGATCTCCACATTGTAGCCGATGTCATCCTGGAGCTCCTCGGACGGATTGACTGCCGCTGGGTCCATGGTGGCTGGTTCGTTCTGTCACGGTTTGCGGGGCAAGCCGTGTGGATTTGTAGTGAGGATCCAAAAGGCGGCAGCTCTGGTGCAGGTGAGTGTTTATTTACAGCAGTGGGTACAAACAGCAACAGGGTGTGAACATGAAACCGAAACCTAAACTGGGTAAACTAACAACACAAACCAGGAATGACGGTGCAGGGAGGTCCGGGGAAATACATGCAGGGAGACCGAGGGGAAACTACACAGACGAACCAGCAACTACTATGACAGAAGACACAACTTAAATACACTCAGAGAACACAGGGGGATTACATACAGGTGGGGACACAGCTGGGAGTAATTAACATGACGAGACTAGGGAGGCAAACTAAAAACACTTACATAAGACACAGACCTTCACAATAAAACAGGAACTTACACATGAAAGGACACAAACTAAGAAACGCGGACTAGATACAGGAACACACGGGCAGAACAGAGTAAACACTAACCAGAGGAAGAACAGAACCAAAATCGCGAAGAGAAAACACAAAACGCTGGGTCAAAAGGACCCAGGATCATGACACAAACGTTGCATTTTAAGGAGAAAATTATTTTAAAGCTTAATTTGAGCGAACAAAATTCATTGCTGTGAGCAAGAAATGTATTTCAGTCTTTGCCATTATCTACACACACACACACACACACACACACACACACACACACACACACACACACACACACACACACACACAATAACAGCCCCTCTCGCTCAGTCGTTGGCATTTGCTCTTGCTCAGACCTCTACTCCGTGTTCTGACCAATTGGTTATGACAGACATCTGAGGACCTGCTCTCAGTGTGTCTTCCGCTCTCAACATCTCTGCTCCCTGCACACTCAACTCTTTCTGTACAGTGTGCCGCAAAACCAACCAATCACAGACATGGATGTAAAAATTCTAATTGGCTGTTTTGTTCTCCAATCAGCTCGCTAGCTACTGCATTCCGGAAACACTGTCCAAAATGTAGCTAAATCCAGTGGTTTAAACTAGATTAAAACCCATTTTCTGTTGGTATGTTTAATTATTTTATTTTTAAATATATAATTTTTTAAGACCATTGTTGGTGTAGCATAGTGCTGCCGCATTGTTATGAAACAGATTTGGAAAGAGTCAGTCCTGAAGGGATGTTTCCTCCTCAGCTTAGCTTCTTCCAGAAGGAGGGATTTTTGATTTACTCTGCAGCTAATGAAGAGATGACAGAATCAAACAATGGCTCTAATAATACTAAACCACAGCAGCAGGTGAGTTCAGATTTTTGTTCTGTGTATAGTAATTTGCAGTACCTTTTATTAAATATGTTGTGAAATTGTAGTTACGGGTGCAGTTGTAGAGTTTAAGCTAACCTTATGGCTAATTAACAGCATAGTTTTCTTACTGAGGATGTGTATTCCCATGTGACCACTTTCATGACGAATTGTTGCAGTTTTAACTAAATCATTTAAATCTGTTTTTAGGATAATGGTGCAGTTGAGTCAGCAGTCAGAAATCTGGTATCTTTTTTGCTTAACAACATGGCACAAATCCTTCATGGATGCCAATTTAACAACATAGATGTTTAAATTAAAATATGCTATTCAGAACAGATGACATCTTTAACTTTATAAACAATAACTCTTATGCTTGTTTTAAACTCATACATTTTTGTCCCACAGATCATTTCCAGGATATTTCAAATCAGATTTCAGTCTTGGTAAAAAGAGATGTTTAACATCTACTAAGCAGCTTGTTAAGGCAGACAGGAAGACCACAGCCCTCAGTTTTTATTTGCTGTCAAAAAACACATCCCACACACCTTTGCCAGCTGAGGGGCATGGGGAGACAAACAGTGTCTCTTCCAGAAGCTGGTGACCAAACAGAGGTAAGTTTGTAGAGTCGGTATTAAAAGCAGTCATTTGCAGACACATTTAACCAGACCTCTGGAAGAAACATTTCCAAAAATGGAACATCTTTGCAACCATTTGTTGCAATTAACAACAAATGGTTTTTTGTTAATTGCATTTTTTTTTGTGTTTTAGGCATTGTTGCATGCTTATTCTGCATTATGATTATGTAGTGGATACTTTTGCTGCTTCATTGTTCATGCTATTTTTTCCCCAATCCTCTTTCTCTTAATAAAGGTGGCAGTGGTCGATGAAAGCTCACTGTAATTCCATCTGAACTGGAGATATTCTGTCAAAACACTGAAAGCTGTGTCAAGAGGTGGCAAAGTCACTTTTTACATTGTACCTCTTCAGGAATCATTAGACACATCTCCTCTACCTCCCGACTGCTTCATTTTCAAGGATTCCAAAGCTCCCGACTCAGAGCACTTTTCAAAGATTCCAAAGAATCTTTGGGGTGATCGTGGCTCAAAGAGTTGGGTGTTCGTCTTGTAACCGGAAGGTTGCTGGTTTGAGCCCCGGCCCCGCAGTCTCGGTTGTTGTGTCCTTGGGCAAGACACTTCACCTACTGCCTACTGGTGATGGCCAGAGCGGCCGATGGCGCGATATGGCAGACCGGCCAATCCCATGTTCCCATCCTGATGAAAAAAGACAAGAATTCAAAATAACATGCAAGTTTGACCACGAATGTAAGGAGTGTCTAGGAGATCACTCCATTTGTTACCCAGTTGTGAGTGCATGCACTTGTACTGTGACTTTTTGTATCAGGGATGTTTTGTTTGTTATGTTGGCCTTTGCTCTCTCTGAAGCTGACTGTCAGTCTGAACCCAAACTTTACGACTTGCTGAAAGTCAACCTTTTAAAACTACTCGACCACAGAGTACCGGGCTGTGGTCGACTCCTTTGTCACGTGGTGTGAGCAGAATCATCTGCAGCTCAGCGTGGCAAAGACCAAGGAACTGATCGTGGACTTCAGGAAGACCAGGAAACACTTGACCCCTGTTTCAATCCAGGGGGTCAGTGTTGACATTGTGGAGGACTATAAATACCTTGGAGTACACATTGACAATAAATTGGACTGGGCTAAAAACACCACAGCACTTTACAGGAAGGGCCAGAGTCGTCTCTATTTTTTGAGGCGACTGAGGTCCTTCAGCATCTGCCAGAAAATGCTCAGGATTTTCTATGAGTCTGTTGTGGCCAGTGCGATCCTCTATGCTGTTGCATGCTGGGGGAGCAGGCTGAGGGTAGCAGATGCCAACAGACTTAATAAACTAATCCGTAAGGCCAGTAATGTTGTGGGGATGGAGCTGGACTCCCCCAAGGTGGTGTCGGAGAGGCGGATGCTGTCCAAGATAAAGAGAATGTTGGATAACACCTCCCACCCACTCCATGACATGCTGGTCAGTCACAGGAGCTCGTTCAGTGAGAGACTGAGATTACCGAAAAGCACCACTGAACGACACAGGAAATCTTTCCTGCCTGTGGCCATCTCCCTGTACAACGCATCCACTTAACACACTGGTTACTGCTACAACTACACGTTTCTTTTCCAGCTATTTATTAATTTCTTTTAAAAAAGAAAAGAAAAAAAGAGTGACTTATATATATATATATATACACACACATATATAAATGTGTATACTCTGTAAACACATTTTAATTAATTTTGGATTTCAGGTATTTTATCCTTAAAATAATTATCAGAACTGCTACGACAATCTAGCCATGCAGTCGAATAATAATATCTTAAAAAATTATATATCTTAAAATAAACTTATTAAACATACGTTTCTGGAACGCAGTAGCTAGCAAGCTGACAGCCAATCAGAATTTTTGCATCCAAGTCTGTGATTGGTTGGTTTTGTGGCACAGTGTACAGAGTTGAGCGGGAGCAGATATGTTGAGAGCGGGAGCGACACACTGACAGCAGGTCTTCAGATGTCTGTCAGAACACGGAGTAGAGGTCTGAGCAAGAGCAAATGCCAACAACTGAGCGTGAGGGGCTGTTATTGTGTGTGTCTGTGTGTGTATGGATAATAGCAAACATTGAACTTGCACACAGCAATGAATTTTGTTCGCTCAAATTAAGCTTTTCTTCGCTCAAAATAATTTTCTCCTCGAAATGCGATGTTTGTACTTGCAAAAATTATTCATGTGCGTTCAGAATAGAGGCACAAAAATAATCAGACCAGTACTGAATTCCAGATCTGTTTACTGTGTATTTACAGTGGAAAAGTCTAAACTGTGTAAAGGGACTTTCTGGGAATACAGTCTACCACAGGTCATCATCTGGAGGTTGATGATAACTCTTTCTTCTTTTTTTCCTTTTCTTTTTTTATAAACAGTTTACATGTTTGGAACAGCATCAGAGTCAATCAGATGCTGTCCTTTGGTCCTACCACAGTAATTTTAGAATGTCTTTTTAGAGACTATGCACGTAACCACATACTGTGTGCACTGTATTACATGTAGCCTACATTTAACTGAGCTCAAGAAAGCGTGGACATTGAGTGGAGGGCTCCCACTAGTGTCCAAAAATAGTTTGTGAAAAAGTAGAAATTAACCAGCAGCCTCTAAGCTTATGTGGACATAAGCATACACCAGACATCTTTTACAGCACAAAGTTTACAATTCACTCAAAAATAAATGATCACGATAAAAATCTATAGCTGCTATTTCCGCTAAAGCAACACCTTTTCCCCCCTCGACTTTTGTAAGTTAATATCTCTCAAGTTATATTGCTAAACTAATGTTAATTTAGTACTGACTGACTAAAGCTTTCATCCAGTTAGTCTTATCTTTTCTCTTCTCTTAACCATTTGTTTCAAGCTTGCACTGTCACAGCACTTAACTTCTCTAAATTCCTCACTAATTGAAGCAGACAACCATGAAAGGAACCAAAATGAGTTTGTATGCATTGTATTTTGTCATTTTTTTTATTTATGCTGTATTTAACTTAAATTTCAGCTGCTGTAATGAAGGCATTTCCCAGTTCTTTTGACGCTAAATCCTTTTTCTCAAATATTGTGGCCTATTCAAGCACAATATTCATGTAATTGGGTATTTTCACTGAGTTGCACTTTATAATTGGTGGGACTCTGTATTTTGGCAGTGCTTGACATGTTTAATTACTCTACAAAAAAGAAAATGATTTGAATAATAAATCTCTACTTCAGTGTTCATACATTTGAAACAATAATATTGTGAGATAACTCGCTGAGGGTAATCACATTCATTAGTGAGATCTTTTAGGTCTAGTGTTTGGTGTTTTCCCAACTGTAAAAAATTATTTTAACTCTCTGTACCAATTTTTTACTTTTTATTCATTCATTCATTAAACCTGGATATGATAAATCTGCACCAGCCCCAGGAAATCCATACACATGGGACTCAGTCAGCAGGTCTGCCAACTCTTTTCCCCTGGTGAAGGCTTTGTGTAGACCGAAGAGTGGTGTTGAGGCCCCCCCTCATGTGAGCTAAAGTAATGAGGTAGCAGGTTATTGAAGACTCTCCATTGGGTCACTTTGAACTCCTTTCAACTACCTCAATCCTCATGTGCATCATGGGTTTAATACTGTTGGACACAGATATCTCTATGGTCCTCCATCTGAACTATCTGAATATGTGGCTGAGGGCTTCCCATCTTGTACTCAGATTTGTCATGATTGGCAGACAGAGTCCAATTCCCTGGAAAATGAGGAACTCTGCAAGACATCTAACAATGTGAGCACACACTCGTCAATCAGAATCTGCTAAAACAACCAAAAAATACATTTAATATACTAGTTTTAAAGAGTTCAAATATATTCTCTTTGTAGAAGCAGATCAGGCCCCAGATGAAATAATCCAAAAACAAGAAGAGCTTGTTTGCGATTGGAGCATCAAGAAGAAAGATTTACTGTGCGTTTTCCTGAATGTATTGAATAAAATGAGCATACATTATTTGGACTAAGGTAGAAAAATAATTTTATTGTCCTTCTCTCTGAAGTCACAAACATTTGCTCAGATCTATTTACTGCTCATAACTGCATAAAATGAAACTATTCCTATACTGCAAGCATTATTTTACAATGACATTTCCAAAAGATGTTCAAAGTCACTACATATGTTTATTGTATAAAGCAAACATGGATTTAATTAAGCTTAATTATTACAAAATAGTCATTTAGCTGATTTAAAATACAAGTTTACTCAATAATTATCATGAGCCTGTTATTATAAATGGGAATTAATAATCAAAAACGTGACTGGCTATAACAAAAAGGATACACTTGGATACTAGGATAAGTATATATGGATATATATATATATATATATATATATATATATATATATATATATATATATATATATATATATATATAGGAAGGTATATGGAGATTTAGATATCAATATATAGGGTTATTGAGATACAGATAGATATATATTATATAGAGAGCGCTATATATATTCAGAACCTAGAAAGAATTTCAAAGTTGTTTTAAAATGTTCTCCATATTCTTCTCCCATCACATGGTGGCAGTATAAGCATGGTTATTTGCCTTGCTGCTTTCTCCTGCAGCGCTTTAGCTCATCAGGGCCTATAATGCATCTTGTGGGAAAGTTTTCCTTTTAAATAAGGAGGTTGAATAATAAACTATTTTACATTAAGTATGGCGCTTCAGCAGCCATGACAAAATCAGCTTTTTGTCAGCTAAATCAAAGAAAAAACTGAAGGTCAGATGCGAGGGCTATCCATGTCTTCATCTCCAGCTCCCCCCCACCCCCCCAATAACATCAGATAACTTGAGCATTTTTTTTGAGCATCTATTTAATACTTCTATCACGTTTTTATTAGTCCTAAACTGTTGCTCTGGCTTCCAGTTTAGCACATCTTAGATTTTTTTAATGGCGATGTCTGCTGATAAATCGAAACCACGGATAAAAAAAACATCAGCTTGAAGAATTTAATCTCGGCACAGATGGACACATCAAAAAAATCTGGTCTTCTCCAATAACTTAGAAAACTGTTTTCGCTACCAAACTTTTATTTGTTTTATTAATTTTGAGGCTGTTTACAACTTATTTCTGGACTGTGATTTGTCATCTGTCTGTAGCTCATTTTATTTGATCACTTTTAATCACATTTTAGTGCATCTTAATTTATTATTCTTTGTATGCACTTTTAAATGCTCTATATGGAAAGTACTCAATGTTTCAAAACAGTCTTAGAGCAACAGGGAAGAATGCAATTAAAAACATCTTAACTCCCCAATTCATACGCAATTCCAAATAAATTGTGAAATTCAATTTGATATTAATGTTGACTTAAATTCAAACTTTTATATGCATATGTAAAAAACAGAGCTTAAAATTAACAATAAATAAATATATAAATAAATGCTTTTAGCAAAAAAGCATTATTTTTATTAATTTACTAATGAAACACTCCAAAAGGAGAATCACCATTTCCACTTCACGTCAAAAATAAATAAATAATCCAAATGCCAAAACGATTTAATTGATGAGCGACTGACAATGAAATTGTCAATGCTAGACTCAATCAGACAATATAAATATTCTTCAAACAATATGTTTTTAAAAACGTTTTAACCCAATGCTAAGGTCACAGTTATATCAGAATTTAAACAGGCCCAAAGATGGTGTGGGTTGGATTCAGGTTGGAAATGGTTCCCATCTGCAGTTGTGCACTTTTTAATAATACAGCTTAGTTGTATAATTTACAACAAATTATTTTCAGGGCCACTGGCTATTGGTGACTGACCCCTTGGGGTTTGCAGATCCCACTTTGGGAACCAAACGCTATTAAGAGACTTCTCACCACCCAGCAGTCTCTGGGTCTAAACATCACATTTATAATTTCTAATGTTATTAGAGTAAAATCTGATCTATTTGCACTAGAGTGGGGATAATATTTATATATTTTCTTTATTAGATCATCTGCTCTATCATTTAAAAATATTAATAACAGCAGACTGTATTTCTGACTCCAAGCAGGCACCTTCATGATTATGCATGAGAGACAAAAAAAAAAAAAAAAGAGAAGTGGTGACATGGACTAGAAGACTTTGGGATAATATTTTCCTCATTTGAATCACCTGCTATTCCTCAGCGGGTGTCATAAAACAGCCTGTATCCAGCACAAGCCTTTGATCCTGCAACAGCAGCCTGTGTTTCCTCCCTTCAGCAACAGGTTTTTGCCCCCTCCCTCCAACTCCTCATACAGTTCAGTCAAGTTGCTGAATCAACAGCATTGCTGCCAGGTTGTCATGGTGTCTGAATGTTGAGTATCATGTCACGCGCCCCATCACAGCCGGACGTCCCCTCTGCAGCCCATACCACGGTGACTGCATGAAGCTGGCCTAAACGGGGAAGCTGGGAGAAGTTGGTGGTGTTGTGTCACCTCATCTAGTTGTCGTGTAAATGAAAACTTCTGCATGCTGAAGCTTTTAAAACACTACACGAATATATTTTCAACTAATGAGTCTTTGATTCTTTGGAAGCCTAACAATACGTCACATTTCATGTATTGTTGTTGATGACAGCACTATTGGATTCATTCAGAGCAACCAGAAAAGCGGTCATCATTTCTTTTTATTCATTAACAAAAACAAACCAGATCCAAACTTTTACTCGAGTAAAATGATTAGAAAGGCAAACTTATATGTAAAGTGTTGGTGGCTTATTTTTATTGATGCCCTGGCATGTAACAGAGGTGGAGAGATGTGTATTACTGTGGGAAAAATATGGTTTGAAACTGAATTGAACAGATATAATTTACTGGCAAAGTAAATACGAGTTTGCTTTATTTTGTGCTGGTTACAAGTAACTGTGAAGCAGACAGAAGGCATGCCAGTAAAGAGTTAGAGACAAATTTTAGGAGTTTTATATTAAATCTTTACAGAGCATTATATTCTGACGTGATTAATGTTGTTTTGTATGTAAACTCAACAAGCAACTAGAGTGTAAGACTGCAGCAAATTAAAAACAAAGCTATTTTATTGGTGAAGTAATAATAATGTCAGCAATGATGATTACCCTTTTTCATTTCAGTAGGTTAGTGCAGGCTTTAATGCAGGATTGGAATAGCTGATAAAGTGTTACAGTTTTAAAGTCCATATCATCATTTTATGATCAGAAATATGTTTTGGAATCGAGTGTGAGCGGGCTGTGGCATTTGCATTATAGGTGACCAGTGCTGAACCGGAGCTCTGACGTCTCCAAGGCTCCTGGCCCTCAGGGGCAAGAGTCTGAAAGGGAAAGCCAGAGAGGAGATTCCGAGGCCAGGCCAGCTAACACAGCAGCAGGGGCTCTCATCACTCTCTCCACACTTCTGCTGTCAGAGCTTTTGTTTCAGCAGCATTACTCACTCAAGAGGCCCTGCCTCCCAGGTAACTACCCTGCTGAACTGGTTCTGCTGCATGGAGAGACGGTGCACAGACTCAGCACCACCCTCACAGAATGTGGGCTGACTGAATGATAGCCAGAAAAAAAAAGAGTAAGTTTAACTGCTCAACCAAACCACAAACTCATTACTGCACATCTGGAAGCAGAGTTTAATCCACACATGGCATCAGTCTGATATATGTAGATGTTGGATTAACTTTGACCTGCAAATCAGCTCCACATCCACACAACAAAAGTAAAACATTCTTTATGTCCTCACTTTCCTGTAAAAACACAGAGTCAATTTGTGAAATATTAAAGCCGTACACAATGGCAGACGTGCAATTTAAACTTTCCGTGTACACGTACTTTGTGTTTGCATTCATCATTTGAATAATTCTGAGAAAGAATATTTTGCCTTGCATCATTTTGTCTCTCTTTAGGTAGAAAAGTTCCTCTCTGGTGAAAAGACGCAGTATAATAACAGGGTGCAGATTTGATTTCAGTTGTCAGCGGCGTCGCTGCTCTCATGCATCTGAATCCTCCACAGACCGAAGATGGATTTTAACAACGTTGTGTCTTCTGCTTTCCTTCACACATTTTCATTTACTTCCACCGACTATTCAAATTTACAGCTTACCCCCTGGTGTCATGGCATATAGGGAAAAAACAAACATCAATAAACGAAAAGGTAGCATGTTGAACATTTTTGCAGGCATCACGCTGTGTTTTTTAAATGTCCTTTTTTTCCCTTCTAAATGTTTTGGCATTTACTTAGTAATTATCTGTGTTTTAATTCTCATCTACCAAATTTGAAATACTCACAGTAAATATGATTGTTTACCACATTTTGCTCTTTGAAGACTCATCAATCATTTCCAAGCGATTTTCTCTTTCCTCAAAAACACAAACTTTTGTTCTTTTCTCAGAGGAAATACAGTTTTTCTTCACAGCTTTGAGTTAGACAGCTCAGAGTATAATAACACAATTCATTTTATTATTGTGTTGTTGACACATTCAGCGTTTCCTCCCCTTGTTTGACATGCGGGATTTATTTTTATTTAACCAAGAAGTGTCAGTAGATACATTATCTTTTTTCATGACAGTGACCTGGACAAAAAGCCTGCCAAGCTACACGTCACATAAAAGTTTTACAGTATTCACATAATTTTATAGTACAATAACCAATGACCTGAGAGTCATAAAGAGGAGAGTGAGACCATTTACAGCAGTAACATTCTTTATGAAAGACTTTTAAAATGTTTTCTAATGAAATTGGTCTTGGACGTTATTTTACACAGCTTTGCCAGGATTATAAAAGACACTAGTGTTTTTTAGGATGATCTAGGTCATCCTCAGATCATCATATCTGGTTGGATATTTCTTTTATAAACAGGTCATTTACAAAGAATGGGTTTAACCACTTTCTTTGTGACTGTCTAGGCTTTGGGTTGTGTTTTCTTTTAGCCAGATCTAAAATGGAAGATGTAACTTTCCAAATGAATTGTCATAAATTAATTTGACAATGGAGTTTATCTGTTAAAAGCTTTTCCATTTAACTGTTTCAGTTAGAGATTATTTTAACCCAAGCACTATCCCAACCCGCTTTCTCTGGCATGCTCCACAAAGCACTTTTAAAAAAATTAAATAATCAAAGTTGAATTTTACTTGATAAAAAAAAAAAATCAAAGTTTAGTTATATCAACAAACTATAAAAATTATATTCATCAACTATTTTGCATACACTCACTGGCTACTATATTAGCTACACCTTGCCATCGCACCCTCTTTGCCTCCAGAGCTGCTTTAATTCTTCTTAGCAGAGATTCAACGAGGTCCTGGAAACATTCCTCTGAGATTTCAGTCCATTTTGAGACCACACAGATGGTGCACATTTGCAGGCTGGACATCCATGATGAGGTTCTTCCATTCCACCACATCCCAAAGGTGCTATGTTGGCTTGACATCTGGTGACTGTTGAGGCCATTTTAGTACAGTCAATCTACTGTCATGTTTAAGTAACCAGTTTGAGATGATTTGATCTTTGTGACATGGTGCATCATCTGGCTGGAAGTGGGAGATGAATAAACTGTGGTCATAAAGGGATGGACAGTGTCATCAATAAACCTCAGAAAGACTGTGGCATTTATTTGATTGAGACCCAAAGACCCCAAATATCACCTTTATTTGTTTGGTTTTCAGAATGCTATCTGCTGCACTTTTTATCTGCTTCTTCTGTCACATCAAGACAAACGGATGAGTCTGTTTACTTCTACATTACAAAAAACCCTTAATTTTCAACCAGTCTCTTTGACAGCAGTAGGGTGTCTTCATATTGAGGACAGGCGTTTAAAGACTTTGTGATAAGATAAAACATGTTTTCAAACTGCTACAGGCTCTTTTCCCAGGCTGCTGCCACACCTGTGAAATTTCTTATAATAGATATCAGGCATGAATCTTTAGCCAGTCCTTGTGCCTAGAAAAAAAAATTATTATCTTAGGCTTCTTTCTTCTTTCTTTCCTTTTTTCTGGCAGAAAGAAATCAATTTAAGATTGGCTATTTCAAGTGTGGAATAAGCATGTATTCCAAGTCAAAGGGTTGGAATAAACTCAATGGCTACAGCTACTTTAGGTCTTTGACTGTAAAGCAATCACCTGTTTTTCTGTGTGTCTATATCTGTTCATACCTTCATTATATTTATGTTTGACTTAGAGAGAGAGAGAGACGTCTGCTAACTTGAGTGCAGCTCCACCACCTCTCCCTCTTTCTTGGTGCAGCTTTGTGCGCCATCAAAGGCCCTGAGCAAAGAGACATGAGCCTTAATTGTTGTGCTTTATCAGGGGGATAAAGGCGGGATGGGCAGCAATTTAGGCGGCCTTTATGAGACTACAAAGTGTGACAGACTGACGGAGAGATAATTGGCAGTGAGGGGAAAGGAGGATGGGATGAAAGAGGAGAATGATGGAGAGATGAGGAGGAAAGGGGACGCGGATGGAAGCATGTTTGATCAACAGAGAGGAACAGTGGACGGTGAAGTGAAACTCAGCCGTCGGTAAGAAAATATCCTGCTTGTTTTGCAGGAAGGAAAATTAGTTGCCCACCCATTCATGATATCATTCATAAGTCAGACTGAGCTGAAGAAATTGTGGAAGAAATGTTGTCATAAAGCTCAGTTTTAACTACCTGAATGCATCACTACTTCAGAGTTAGTGCACTGATTTATTTAGTAAGCTTGTGAATGATGTGAACCTTTTCCCTGCATTTAAATTTCTTAAACGGTTAATTACCACATAAAGTGTTTGCCATAAAGCTCAGATGTTAAATGTGTGCCCTCGACATTTTGAAGAATTTCTTGAATTTAAATATTTGCACAGTTAAGAGTCTGATATTTGCTGGAGCTTAAGGTGGTATTTTAAGGCTTACGATACACTAGCTGTGTTGCTTTCATGCACTCCACAGATTGTTAATGTGACAGGATAATGTTGTCCTCCTTCTATTGTATCTGAACTAATGTGTTTGTCTGATTTTACTGTGGCTATATGCAGAATGTAAAACAAAAGCTTAGCATCATTTCCAATCTGTTCTCTACTCCACCCACTAATTACATTATTTAGCTTTGACGCACGCTAAGAAGTGAGTGGGAAATGGTCAAAAATCTCTAGTTTGTTCTACTAAATAAGCATTAGCTCAGTCATTCCCACAAATCACGCGCACTCTAATCATTCCTGAGTTCACACACTGCCTGTGCAGCCCCGAGTCCCCGTCCCTCTCCTCTCCACCCCTGACATGAATATATGAGTGTTTTTATGTTCGCACTGAAAAGGCGTCACTAAGTTAAGTGGCCTTGTTGTATTCTGCTTGGGCCCTAACAGCTTCCAGAAGGGGGTGTGGATGAGAGGGGGTGGCAGAGGTGGTGGTGGTGGGGGTAGATGAAGGAGAAGCCTGCAGCACCATGCCTAATCAGCCTTTCTCGCCAGGGTCAAGACTTTCTGTCTGGGTCCGCGGTGCACCCTGCCACCGAGGACTCGCCCATTCAAGCGCACAATGTCCCTGTCAGTCCTGACAACACTTCCTGCCTCTGCTGGCTCCAGCCCTCGCAGGGATACACAATATTTCACAGCTCCCAACAATGGCCTGTCTGCCTGCACCCACCATATGGTTACTATGGGCCACAATATTGACACACATCACTAATTATTCAAAGAGCTGAGAGAGAGAGAGAACCCCTAAAAAGGAATCTACCAGTTTGTTTCCTGTGTATTATAATAATACAAGAACAAAACCACGTTACCGCGTTACATTACAGACACTTTAAATTAGTTGATTTTGAGTATGCTTTAAATTATCTATATATCACATGAACTAAATCAAACATTTCTCATATATTTAATTTAAAATTAGCATAGACACATAAAAAAATGACAAACGCCTACATAGATGTAAAAATCCTTTAAAATCACTTAACTTATACATTCTTAAATACACACTGTTAACTATTGGACTAAATAACATTAAAAATCTCTGCTCCAGAGGGTAATAAGTTGTTTTATAACCTGATATTTTTCATGTAAATAAAACAGCGTGTAACCGGCTGCTTTTGGGTAATAACAAAATGTTCTTAAAGTTTCGGATGTTTTGGTCTGAAGCAGTGAGATGGAGGGGATGTGATCCATATTGCCTGTGTTTTGTATGAACAGGAGGACATCTGTGCTTCAGTCTATAGGCATCTGTGACATCTCTGCCTAACACATGTCTGCTCCCTTTCCCGCAGAAGCCTCCTCATGGGGCGGGATCATCTAATGATGGAATCTGTGGACTCAGCCACGATGCAGAATTTCTTTGGTGCTATAGACTGTATATAAAAAATGGACACGGAGACATCACCCATCATTTTATGGAACTAATGTAGTCAGAGATGACCATGTTTGAAGAGAGCATGGAGTCTAAGTTATTAACAAATTAATAGAAAGCTTAGTTATACTGTGTATGCACAACAAAGAGACACAGGTCTATAATTTATTGGAGAAAGACACTTTTTTTTTATGTAGTTTTGCCTTTATACGCCATCACAGTGGTGTAAATCAATCAAGATGCGATTGAGTGTGTGTTTATTGTGATGTGACTGCTGACAGAAGCAGTGCTACACAATACAAATAGATGAGGACACAAAGCATACTGCAAAAACCAGCCCAAAAGCTCGCAAGGCAAAAAAAAAATAAAATAAAAAGTAATTCTGCACTAGGCAAGTCAGTTGCGTAATTTCAACCAATAGAGCATTTTTCATTATATTATGTAGTTATTATAGTCTTAATACATACATAATATTAAAATATGGGCTATAACGGTTATATTGATGTATAGCAACTTGAAATGTTCCCAAAAATGGCTCTACAGCATGTAAAAATATAAAGATAACTCTGTTGGACCTGGTTCTATGGTAGGTCTTAAAGGGCTAACAGACTAATGAAATACTTGAATTTCAGTCACAAAAAATGGGCTTTTAGTAGACCTACAACTGCAACCCTATTATAACCCTATTATTTCTTAGGTAGTTAAAAATGCTCCAGATGACACCAACACCACAAACACGATTAAGAGGTTCAATTCAGCAACTCAGATTGACAGAGGTGATGTGCCAGCTACAGCTGCATGTGTCGGCATCTGCCTGCATTTGATGTTTTTGGCATTTCTACATTTTCCAGTTTTGGTTGTTTAATTCAATTTGATCCAATCTCATTTATATAGCGTCAAATCACAGCAACTTAAGGCACTTTTTATTGTAAAGACCCTACAATAATACAGAGAAAACCGACAATCTCATGACCCTTTACGAGTAAGCACTTGGCAACAGTGGGAATGAAAAACTCAGGCTCAGGGAGGCGCATGAGGAAGAAAGGACGAAATGCACAAAAGGTAGTTGGTTGGTATTTACCCTCACAGGAATGATATGGTCTGCTGCTTTGATATAAACCTTATTACGATTTCCCTGCATAAAATGTATGTTTTCTGTGCATCACATAGAGAAAAACAAACAGCGTTTCTTTTTCAGACAATCTCACACAGCTTCTCCATGTCTGTTTGTTTGTGTAAACTAGAGCAAAATGCAACCGCTTGCTGCAGCCTCACCCTGAAAAGTCAACTAATTACCTGTTGTTTGCTCTACTGTGAAATTGTTCGGTGATTGTTTAATTGAGCTTCAGTGGCTGTTCCAGTGTGTTATTATGGTCTACCCAGTGTTGAATATTATCTAAGAAACTGCATTGAAATACTTTTTTTTTCCCCATTTCGCCCTGGCAGGAGGGAAAGTTGTTTTCAAAAGTCTTAACCACATATTCTTGTCTCTAAATCATAGAATTAGTCTCAGATCCAGTAGATTTTTAAACATTGCTTTTTGGCATTTTTGGTATAATTAAACAGCAATTTTCAAAGAATCACAATTATTCTGATACTAGAGAAGTTTTATGGAAGAGACAAAAAAGTTTGAGGACATAGGCTGTAAATAAAAAAATACACATAGCCCTCCATCATTTCAAACCCTTATTTATCATGTTTTATTCTGAAAGGAACTCTTTACAAAATAAAAATTGTGCTGTGTTAATAAAGAAAGATTTGAAACATTGAGACTATAGTTTTTATAGATATAATGATATATTTATTTTACAAAACGACTTTTAAACAACTGGAGTCTAAAGGAGTCAACAAGAGTCTCCACCTGCTGGCCATCAGAAAGACTGCAGTTTTAAGCCATTTTTGCAGTGGCTTCGCTTTTCAGACTCCATCTTTTACATACAGTATCAAGAAAAAATAAAAAGCCCTACTGGTGCCAACATCTGCTATCACAGAAAACATTTTTTTTTGATAAATAGACTTGAGTCTATAATGTCTGACACTGCTATCAGCATGCTTCCTTTTACCACCCTCCCTCTTCCTGTAATCACTCTGTCCCCTGGCTGGCCCTCGTTTGAATTCCTGCCTGGTTGCCCCCCGAGTGGTGGGAATGTAGTCCTGTGCAGCAGGCCATGACAGGCCCATGTTGGGACAGGCCTCAGCGCTCCACTCCACAGAGCAGTTGATTGACAGCTCTCACTGAGGGAGGTGGGATTCCTCATCTGTCAGTCAAAATGCCGCCGGAGATAAAGATGCCATGCAAAGGATCTCAGGGACTAGACATGTTACGAGCCAGTTTTTCCTCCTCTGTCCTCCCAGGTCCTTAGCAGCTAGGTAAAGTTAGCTTGCTGGCTGAGGGTGAAGGTTGCCACAGGTCCAGATGTTGCTGAGGTTTACTATCCCTCTCCCGGCTCACTGTGATGTGCTGTGTCACATCTGCCTGGGCAGAGGTGTGCCATATTGCTTCCCATCTGCCACATGGCACACTCACGTTCACACAGGAACAGAGGCACACACATGCAGCGTGCCCAGAAACTGCCCATTTTAACCAGGGCCATAAATAGTGTAATTCATGGGTGTGAAACAGCGGGTTTTTAAGAGCGCTCAGAGGAACGGAGCAGAGCTGGAACCTTTGGCAGCTGACGGACAGATTTTCAGTTACTGGTAGCCACATGAAACTCTGTGAACTGTACGCTGAACACACTGAGGCAGAAAGGCATTGAAGACCTGCTGGTGCAAGAAAATAAGAGACAAACCATCTTAGTCTTCCTTTCCTTGTGAATTTCTCTGTCGTTGTGCGGCTCACCATCTGTCTCCTCTCACAGTGCGGGTCTGTCTGAGTCTCTCTGTTTGTCTCTCTTCTGTCCTCTTTTTTAATCAGGGGGACAATACTGACGTGAATGTCACCCCTGTCCCAATGTTACTTAGGGGAAATTGACTCCTTAGCCTCGGTGCTGTCAGCAGCCATATGCTGATGTTTTCATATTCCAGAGAAATGAGGAGAGGGAGTCGTAAAGACTGCTAAAGTCAGAATTACAACCCTGACTACCACTGGCGAGGAGACGGAGAGGCCCCTTCTGTCGCACCACGAGCACCGTTAAAGCTCTGATTCCTGTGTCCTAGAAAGTGCCATGGGCTTCTGAAGCACCACATTAATGGCAGCTTTTCAGTGAAATTTACACTTTTTAGTTTTACATCCATTGGCAGGCGATTCAGTCATATTCGCGGCTTGTGAGGCAGCATGTTTAGCTTCACTTTCTTATTAAACATTCACGGCCGGGTGGAGAATGAGATGTCGTTCAGCTCCTCTGCTGATTGTGGCTTTAGGAGACATCGCTGTCTTCCTCTGCATGGACCACTGAGCTATAGGCAGCATTTCCAGCTTATCTATATTTCATGCTTTTATCTGCTCTCAGCATTTAATTAGGCAGTTAGCAGCTCGTTAAATTCTATTGGGAGCAAACTTTTACTCTGTTGCAAAGTTGTGCTGAGGTTGAGCTTTTCCAGGCGATGGAGGCTTTTGATTACCTTGCAGCCACACTGTCGTAATAAGTTATGCTGTTATTTTTTTCAGGGACAATATTCTCTTCTGACATTTCTTTGTTCATATTGAGACATATGTAGGAATAAATTGTTCATAAAGAAAATGATTTATTACAAAAGCTTTGAGAGAAGTCAGTTTTTAGCCTCATTGGTGTGACTTTGCAATTTGATGTCATTGGACACAGCTTACAACAAGCAGTACATTATAGTTATTAAACTATTAGCACAACCTAGAACTGTGCAGTATTTCTTATTCCTGGAAATACGTCTTTGTAATAGCTACATGTCCTACTTCAAATATTTGGCTCAAATAGAAATGCTCTATACATTCAGCTGAATGCCCCAGTCTTTGCCTTTGTGGTGTATGAAAAGAAGTATTCTAATTATACGATGGAATTAAATATTCTACCTGGGTGGCAGTTTTAAGGTCTTGCAGCAGCATTTCAATCAGGCTTAGGTGTCAACTTGCAACACCTTGATTATTTTTTCTTTCAGCCCTTCTGTTGTAAATTTGCTGTCATGCTTGGGATCATTACTGTGTTAAAAATGTAATCAAATTAGGGATGATGCAGAAATAACAGAGGGGACTGTTAGTAGTTCCAGTCCCCTCTCTTTATCGCCGCCTCCCATGCCATGCCTCTTGTTGTTATTTGTGCTGATATGTGGCATTGTGTATTGTGGCCATTCATCTCTACTTTGGTCTTGTCTGTCGAATGGATGTTGTTCAACAAGAGTTGAAGTTTGTTCAGATGCAACTTTGCAAACCTCAACTGTCCTGCCATGTTCTTTTCACCATGTTCTTTCTCCTGGCATCGTTTTCAAACAGACATATTTCTTCGCTGTTTTCATAAATTGTACTTTTGTGAACTTTAACATACTAACTGAGGAGTCTAAAATGTGGCTTTTTGGTTTTTTTCTATTTACTTGCCGAGTCTGACCTTAATATACATTTGTTCCAACTGCCAATATATATAGCGGTTGTCACACTTGATCATGAGTAAAGTGCATTTGATTAGCCACGCCTGGTGTCATGGTCCCCTGACACACCCTTTCTGATTCTCCTCGTGACTCAACTAACTCATCTTGCCTCCTCTCAGAAGTGGGTGTGGCTGGCTCAGATTTCACAGGCACACTTGTTTCTCATCTACAGTTATGTGAAGTATATAATCCTGTAGCTTCACGTCACTCCTTGCCGTACTGTTAAGCCAAATAGTGCAGTAGAGGTACTTGGACATCCTGGTTACCTGATGCTTTGCTTTTTGCCTGCAAATGTAACTTTCCTGCATTAAAGGATCCATTGTTTTACATGATTAGCACTAAAGAAATTGTGCTCATATTAAAAATATATATAGTTTTACTGCTATTATTAAGTATTTTCCAGACGTTTTTTAGTTCTTAGTCCATAAAGAGATGTCCTTGAAGTATTGCACACCTGTGTAATACTTCAAGGACAGACACAAGCACACAAGCTGTTATAAGTACCGCCCTCACTTGTGTGTGCCACCAATTTATAATTAAAACTATCTTCAGCCTTCAGCTCTTGCCCTGAGAATAGGTTGTCAGTCTGGGTTCAGTGTCCTTTTTTTGCTTTGGTGTTATGGACTACTGTTAGCAGACAAGCTTCCAGACAAACCTGCCAACCTGCTACTCATAACAAAATGAGAAAGTGGCATGTGGATAAAAAAAAAAAAAAAGACAGGTTTTGCTCGCCTCCCTCTAAAGCTTGACCTGCAACAACTTTTCAACAGGAAACCTGTTAGTGGACCTGAAGGTCCCCTGAGAGCCAATCAGGGCGGTTATGTAAGTGTAAGGTGTTTGAAAATGGCGGTGGCCGGTCACTCAGATATGGCTTGTTGCTGATAATCGGTGGCGTGGCGTGGTGCGGCGCGCGGCTGACAGATGCCTGCTCCAGCTGGTACAGGGGGGGTTTATCGCCCGGTTGGATCGTGGGTCCTCACACCCCTCCACTGTGCTGGCCAACGTGGCCGTGTTTAATGAGTCACGAATTGCCTGTTTGTCTTCTGCTCCCTGCTGTTTCTGCACTCCCCCTTCCAGAACAATCCCTGAAACACATGCTGCTGCGCTCCACAGAGCAGCCAGACAGGCAGGCTGAGCCAAACTGTTGTAAAGAACAAAGTTGTCATTTTTTATTCCTTCCCTTTTTGTCATTTTTTTTCTTCCTGGGTGTTCATCTAAGAGAGGGATGGGTCGTTCTGTAATAAAGCTGCCTTTTTAGATGCTGTGCCTGACCTCGCCAATATGGCTACCCCAAGAAACCAGTGCCCATTTGAAGCCCCTGACAAACACATAAATGGCTCTATAATTGGGCCGCTTTGTTGTGCGAGGCGCAGACTCGTCTGAAAGTGCTGTTCAACACTTTGTGGTAAATGGAGTTACATTACGACAACACATGGCAGTTGCTAAAGGAGCAGAAACTGGCACGCTGATAAGACATAAGCAGGTGGTGTTGACACAGAAATGGTTTGTTTTAAGTCACTAGAAAACCACAATTTGAAAAAAAAAAAGTTTTCTGAGACAACTAAGCAGATCACAAATTAGTCTTCAGGCCAGCGACAGAGTTGTGTGACTCGGCGAGAGAGGACGGATCTGCCGTGAAGTCCAAGTAAACACACGGAGACGCTTGGATGGCCATCAAATGGACCAGAGCACACTCACATACACACACACACATGCATCCACACACTCACAGAAGGGGTGTTTGTAGCCTGTGTTAGGGGATGTTCTGCAAGCTGCCCAAAGCTTTGCCTTAATCTCACCTGTTTAATCTGCAAGGTTGGGCAACAGCTTCTGTAACAGGAACAGTTGGCAGAAACAACTGCTGCTGGACAAACTTAGAGAAAAAGTTGATTAAAGCCCAATCTGATTTTTCTTTTTTTCCCCCTGGGTAATAAATAGGAATTGATGTTAAAATGACAAATAACATTTCTTAATGTTTATTTTTTAATGGCTCTGTTGAATTAACCTTTGGAGAATGTCTACGACATAATTAAACTTACCTGTATTACTGAATATATGCAAAACATCCGTGTCTAAAATATTTCCTGCTTGGACATGCACCCACAGACGCATGCAGAGCTACTCGGAGTGTCTCATGGTCGGAAAAAGTGAGAACTATCCGCGGAATCTTGGCAGCGTCCGGATTCGGCCCAGTGCCGTGAAATCCTCATTCTGCGGGACTGCTCTTTGTAGCCAGCTCTGGGTTCTCAGAGTGGCATTCTTCTCATTGTACAGGTCACCGAGACAGAGGCGACTGGCCTGAAAAGATCGTCAGTGGGGGGAAACAATGGCTTAAGGCAGCCCATAAATGTCTCCAGTTCAGCTTCGGCCCATTGACTCTTCACCTCCCTGCCAGGCAGAGCCCTGTCAGACCAGCCCCTCTCTCTAACAGCTTAATTAGCAGAAAGAACAACAATGTCCAAGGCTGTTTCAACTGAAATGAAAACAAGAAAAGACCCAAAAGCTGCTCTCTCCACCTCTCGTTGTTCCCATACGGCCCATGATAACAGAACTGTGACTTTTCTGTTCAACGTAGTACAAATAAAACAGCATTCCTACCTTGTTCCATGAGGAGCATGACGACCAGCCGTGAGGGGGGAGTTTCAAAGAGGAGGTTTGGAAAAAAGGAGGCTTCTGATTTACACTCTTATGCTAATTTTACAACTTTTTCCTTTGTCACAGGATATTTTCAGTGTTATCTGTGAATATAAAGCTCTCGATAAGCTGTGGCACACTGAGATGTAACCTCCACATTCCACTGGGGTGAATCCTTTAGTGAAAGCTGTCCAGCTGAAGGCTTTACTCCGAACTCAATATGATTTTCATTTTTCATGATAATGGTAATGGTGATGATGATAATGCAGTTTGCATTGTGATGATAATTCGAGTTCCTGGCGTCACGGGGAGACTGTGCGAGGAGACACTGCACTGGTGTCCACCACGCTGGCTTTGAACCTTCGTTTGCCCTTCGATGTCTGACTGACTGATTGATTGTGTCTGTCTGACTGAAAGACATTTTGTCTTTTACTTTGTCCTTCTGCTTACATGCATCTGTCAATCAGATGGTTTGATTTTCTTTTTTTGTCTCTTATTTATTATTATTTTTCCTAAAATCACACCATCTTCATGACTCCTTTTCCATATCCTTGCATTTGCTTGTCCCGATACCGTCGCCCTGTCTCTCTTTGGTAAACATTGCCCTCTGGCACTTCTTCATACCTCTACATTTTTTTTATCTGCCTATCCCATTAATCTCCCTGTCTGTTTGTGCCCCATCTTTCCATATCTCCCCGCTGTCATTCTTTGTTTTGTTTCTTTTATCTGTGGTTCACATCAAACACTGGAACCAGATTGATTCTCATGTGAACAAGGCTGCAGTGGGGGGCCAGGGACCTCTTCCCCAGGCTTTGAAGATCCTTCCCATCCCGTTCACTGCTTTTCGGACCCCCCAACCCAACATACACTCACACACAAAAACACACGCCCTCTCTCCATGTCCCACTCCCACCCCTGTTCTCTGTGGATAAAGCACTTTTAGTTTTTTTTTTATTACTGAGTTACACAGAAATTCAGAAGCTGACACAGCTGTGTGGAGAAAATTGGGGTTGTTGAATCAATTTGTGCAAGTCCCTCTGTACAATACTAATCCTTTTCTAGAAAAAGCAGTTATACCTGTACCTTCTTTGCAGGTAAATCAGCTGGACCCTGTTGTCTATTCAGTGGTGTCAAGCACAAAGACAGCAAAGACTCCAATCTGGCCCACTGTATGGCATTAGAAAATTTATAGGATATAAAGTTTGGACTTTCAACTGTATTTTTAATACCTTTTACAACGTTTCCTACTGATAAAGACCCCCTCATGGCTATTCATACTACACCAAAGTAATTAAGTAACTACATAAACAAGTTCCTGTTTATTTAGCTATCTATAAATAACTAGAAATTTCTATTGTTCTACAATAGGTAGAAAAACGCTCCGTTATCAAATGTTTTAAACTGAGATGAGCTTTCACAGTGATCTCAACTCTGTCAGTCTAACTGCACAAAACAGTGATGGCAGACACACTGTAGATGGGAAAATAACACCGGTTGACCCATTTTATTTCTGCATCATCCCTAATTTGATTACATTTTTAACAAAAAGACATGGATTGTAGTGTTATAGTTGTAGTATTAGAGGAGAAAAGGAGGAGAAGAGTCAGTAATCATCCTCTGATGATGATGATAATGGATAAAGGCATGCAAAACTGACCTATCAGTTGACCATACAAGTAGTACAATAACTCACTTGGGCTTTAAGAGCAATGTCTCATTTAATCACTCAATGCTTGTACTATATTAAGCATTTGAACTGTTTCTTTTATTTAATGGCTACATTTTTGTTTGCTTTTCCATTTTTCTGTCACTGAGTTCAAGTTTAGAGTTCATAGCTTTAAGTGCAAAGAGCCGAGCATAACCATTATGGTCATTGTGCTGATTTTACACCTCTCGTCTAGCCGAGTCTTTGATGAGCCGTCAATAAATCCACCGGAAACAAGTGAGGTTGCGACTCTTTTTCTTCAGTGGGATGGTCAACCATGAAGTTCAGCTCTCGGACAGCCCTGTGCCTCAGTGCGCCAGTATTGTCAATTTTCTGACTGCATGAAGACGTATAGCACACATAACTTATTTTTTTAACAACCAGGCCCTTTGAGAGAGTCCATGGCTGAACCATATTTAACCTTTCTGTGTCAGACCACCCGCCAGTGGCTGGGCCTCTGGCGGCCCATTCACCACCTCAGTGGCACCCACAAGCTAGCCGAATATGATATAGAGCTGGACCAGAGGAACCGCACAATTTATTCCCCACAAAACCCAAGCAGCTTTAGAGGATGTTGTTCCCTGCATCACAAAGACTCTGTAGGCCACAATGCCACAGCAGTGGCATAAATAACCTTCAGTTTGAGGTTGTGGGTTTTATGTAGAGAACCTTCACACTCTGCACTTCCCATGATGGCAAAAAATACTTTTCCCAGGTTATGTCACACGCAGGGGTCTGGCTGAGCGAGCAGAGGAAGGCAGAATCTGTATCTGGGATTTGGCCATCAAGTTGATATTTTAACATATTTTGATAATTACAAATCTGAATATGTCATGTTACTGAGGACAGAAAGCAACATTAAAGAATAATTATCATAAATATCAGTATTTATGTGACAAAGTGACCAGTGTTGTAAATGTAATGTATTTACCCATTTACTAACATAACGACATGTTTATAACTTTAAAAAGTATAAAGTGATGGTTTACTTTAAGTATTACTGCACTCTTTCATTCCTTGCACTGATTGTTGCATTACGTTTTCAGTTCTGCAACATTACCTGAGATCACCTTGTCATGTAATAACCACAGCTCACATATGACCACAAACCTCTATCTTCTGATGCATGCTCAGCACCCTCGTACTGAGAAAACTGTGCAGAGATAAATGGATCAACCTTTTGGGATAAACCTCTGTCCTAATACAAAGGACATAAACAAGGTCTTTGTCTTGGTGTTTAAATATCACGACAAAGTGGGAAGTAACCTTAAAAATGTTGTGGCAGTACCAATCTACTATAGATATGGTGAATGTTTTCCCTAGTAGCTGCTGTATGGTGACAAATCTACTTGTTTCTAATTTTGTTACACTAATCTTGATCATGATTTTGGTACTGGAGGGCTTTTGCTACTTGTTTTTGTTTTATTAAGGTGGATAGTGGTTTCTTGTCTGCAAACAATTTGCACTTCCGCATCACATGCTCTTGCATTTCGTGAAGGAAATTCCAAAAATAACGTCGATATCCTCGCCTTTAAAGAGCAGTGTACCACTCTGCCATTTTTGTTCTATGTCCTGTACAAACTGAGGTCAGGTCATTGGTGCAAAGTGTGCATGAAAAGCCACATTTGATGAATTTTCCCCCTGAATTTGCAAATCTTTGTAAAATGTATGCAGTGCAGTAATTCTTTCATCAATAACTGTAATGTGACTGAAATTAGCAACAGTAATGCAGCGCATTACAAAACAGACACATGTAATGTTCCAATAGGAACTAGCATTAATTGTGATTTAGTAAATTATAGAAGTTATTCAATTCAGTTCAGTTCAATTTTATTTATAGTTTTTAATCACAAAATTTTATATTGTAAGAAAGCCCCAACAATCATATGACTCCCTATGAGCAAGCACTTTGGTGACAGTGGGGAGGAAAAACTCCCATTTAACAGGAAGAAACCTCCAGCAGAAACAGGCACTTATATTATTATAGTATAGGAATGTAATTGATTAAAAACTGAATAATGATAAGAAGTTCAGCAAGAGTTAGCTACCTGATCTAGATAACAATAGACTTTGGTACCTATTCCAGATTCTGTGCTGTGAAGGGAAACACTTCATTAAGTTTCCTGTCATGTTTTGTTCCAGCTTGACCGCCTTGTTTTTTGCTGTCTTGATTGTTTTCACCTGTGTCTCACTCCCTACCGTTTGTACAGTCCAGTCTTCCCCGTAACCTTAATCAGGATGTCTATTATGTTTCTCTCTTTTTCTTGAGTTTGGGTCCTCTCTTCATCACTAAAATGACAGTTATATTTCCTACTCCACCATCTCTTTGACTCACTGTATTGTTTTAATGTCAGACTGTTTTGGTAAAGCTGTTATCTACCAAAATCTAAATTCTAAAAAGGAAGCAAACATCCAAACTCCAGAATGAAGACTTACTGGGATTCATAACTGTAGTATTTGAGTTACAATCCTTTAGACCAGCTAGTCCCAAACGTTTTGACTGCCACAGCCCATTTTAAATTCTGAAACTCTTCTGCAGCTCACACAATGCTTTAATCACATCTGTGAACATGAGACTAGTCTAAGATGAAGCATTTCCTTCTTTGTGTTTTCAGTGATGTTTTTGACCTTTTGATGATTTGCTTGTTGGTTGACTTTCCATTACAGTTTTTTCTGATTGCTTAAGCACATTTTTTGTAACTATTGGCTAATTTTGCAAAACTCTTCACACAAATAAGAAAACCTGTCACCCAATCATCAAAACATTGTAGTTCTCTTGCAAAAGCAAACACAGCTAGATTAACTCTTCACACCTTCGTAAAAATGGTGTTTCCGTATCAAACAGTACACACAAGCCATCATCTACTAAGCACACAATGCGCCAACTGCACACTGATGGTATGAATATAAAACACATCTGGCTTTTGCTTTCTCTGTGCACAAGGTAGGCTATGTCAGTTTGAGCTCATACTTCTGTCATAGATCCATAAGCATAGAGGGATCCAAACTTCAAGTACTGGTGTTTATTCAAACACATCAAAACAAACACAAGTGTTTATTTCCAAGTATAGGATTATTTGCAATCGCCATAATGACTATATGGGTTACTTGGTCTGCAGTGAACATGCTTCCTCTGCCCCCAGCATCTGGTCATCTAGCAATTCTGTAAAGTAACAATTTCAGTATTTTTACATCAATGGTATTGGTGTGTTTCTCATTGGCATACGGCAGTGCTACAAATCTTTGTGCAAAGTGACTGTACTCACCGATTCTCATTTCAAGATGTCCCTATGGTGCTTGCTACAGTGTAGCGGCTCAGTTTAGGCTGGACCCGTTGGCCAGCTACCCTCAGGGTCATTCCACGGTTGATGACATGGTCCACTATTGTAGCTCTGATGTCATCAGCAATTCTATTTCTTACTCTTCCTACCCTTCCTCTCCCCCCTCCTCATCTTCCTCTCCCCCCTCCTCGTCTTCCTCTTGCTCCTCCTTGTCCTTGTCGTCCTCTTCATCCTACTTCTTCACCTCCACGTCCTCTTCCTCGGCCTCCTCTACTTCTCACTCTTTCTGCTCCCTCCATTGTACTCCGCACACACAGCTTACCTGTATTATAGTGCTTAGGCTGATTGCAAAGTGAACTAATTATCTAAGAAAGTTTTGACATGTGAAAGTGTGCCAGACAGTTGGCAAATTAGTGTTAATGATAGCCATACATGTGTATACTTTTGCTAGGAGTGTGTTGGAAATTTGGTAATTGAGTGTTGTGCAGTGAATTGTGCCTACAGTTTTGCAAAGTGTGTGTTACAAAATTGCAAACTGAGTGCAAAGCAGTTTTTGTGCTTTTAGTTTTGCAAACTCAGTGAGTGGTTTTGCTATAAGTCTGAATAGTTTTAGAGATTGTGCTACAGGAATCACAGTTAGGGTTTAAGCATTCAGAAAAAACTGTAAACCCTAACTGTGATTCCTGTAGCACAATCTCTAAAACTATTCAGACTTATAGCAAAACCACTCACTGAGTTTGCAAAACTAAAAGCACAAAAACTGCTTTGCACTCAGTTTGCAATTTTGTAACACACACTTTGCAAAACTGTAGGCACAATTCACTGCACAACACTCAATTACCAAATTTCCAACACACTCCTAGCAAAAGTATACACATGTATGGCTATCATTAACACTAATTTGCCAACTGTCTGGCACACTTTCACATGTCAAAACTTTCTTAGATAATTAGTTCACTTTGCAATCAGCCTAAGCACTATAATACAGGTAAGCTGTGTGTGCGGAGTACAATGGAGGGAGCAGAAAGAGTGAGAAGTAGAGGAGGCCGAGGAAGAGGACGTGGAGGTGAAGAAGTAGGATGAAGAGGACGACAAGGACAAGGAGGAGCAAGAGGAAGACGAGGAGGGGGGAGAGGAAGATGAGGAGGGGGGATAGGAAGGGTAGGAAGAGTAAGAAATAGAATTGCTGATGACATCAGAGCTACAATAGTGGACCATGTCATCAACCGTGGAATGACCCTGAGGGTAGCTGGCCAACGGGTCCAGCCTAACTCGAGCCGCTACACTGTAGCAAGTACCATAGGGACATCTTGAAATGAGAATCGGTTAGTACAGTCACTTCGCACAAAGATTTGTAGCACTGCCGTATGCCAATGAGAAACACACCAATACCATTGATGTAAAAATACTGAAATTGTTACTTTACAGAATTGCTAGATGACCAGATGCTGGGGGCAGAGGAAGCATGTTCACTGCAGACCAAGTAACCCATATAGTCATTATGGCGATTGCAAATAATCCTATACTTGGAAATAAACACTTGTGTTTGTTTTGATGTGTTTGAATAAACACCAGTACTTGAAGTTTGGATCCCTCTATGCTTATGGATCTATGACAGAAGTATGAGCTCAAACTGACATAGCCTACCTTGTGCACAGAGAAAGCAAAGGCCAGATGTGTTTTGTATTCATACCATCAGTGTGCAGTTGGCGCATTGTGTGCTTAGTAGATGATGGCTTGTGTGTACTGTTTGATACGGAAACACCATTTTTACGAAGGTGTGAGGAGTTAATCTAGCTGTGTTTGCTTTTGCAAGAGAACTACAATGTTTTGATGATTGGGTGACAGGTTTTCTTATTTGTGTGAAGAGTTTTGCAAAATTAGCCAATAGTTACAAAAAATGTGCTTAAGCAATCAGAAAAAACTGTAAGCATTCAGAAAAAACTGTAATACCTAAGACATAAGATGAGTTTAAGTTTAAAAATAAGTTTAAAAATAGGTCATAAAATGAAAATAATGTGCCGTCTTATAGATTCTTTTGTTTGTTTCATAAGTTCTTTTCAAGCTAAATAAAAAAAAGTTTAAAAAACGTTTTTATTGTAAATTAATTTTCACCGCTCACTTGCAGTACCTTCACAGCCCACCAAGGGGCCGCGTCCCCCAGTAGGTTAGGCCATTCATTACTGCACTGCCATTCATGTTGCTTAGTAATGCTTTGCTGAAAACAATAGTCTTTATTCTTTTCACTGGAGTAAAATATAACCAAATATATCTTACAAATGTTTGCACAGCAAAAGGAGGTTCTTGTCATTTTCAGGTTTAATTAATTAGTCTCCCTCTGACTATGTTCTTTCTCCGTCTCCTTACTCATTACTCTGCTGCCTAGTTGTGACCTTTGCCGATTGACACTCTTCAGTCCCAGATGACCAAAGGGCTGCTGGACAATCCCAGTGGGTTAATAATTACTCTGAGTGCACAGTGAAGAAGCCCTGACCCCAAGCACAGCACAGCAAGGCATGAGCAAGCCACGGCACCGCTGATAAATGAATGACATCTTTGAAAGGAGAGTGGCCAACATGCCTTCAGTCTTGCAATTTTTTTTTTGCACAACGGGGCAAAAACTTTAGGAAAGAGCGAGAATATAAATCTGTCGTCGCAGCTCTTAAAATGATTGTGCTACAAAGGACAAATGAGGCTTCAAAAGCATATTTTTCAAAGGGAATCAAATCAGATAAAGAAAATGTGAGAAATTCTTACACTTCCTCTTTACATTTCCATATATTGCCGAGATCAAATACAGCATCAGAGCCGCACTGAGATAAAGCACAACAGTGTGAAGAAAGAAAGTCCAGCAGAGAACATGACAGAGCAGCGAGGCAGAGGCCATGGCTTTTCTCAGATATGAACATTAATAATATGACAAGCCACAATAGGAGCACTGAGATCAGAGAGATCACCTCCATTGTCCCTCCATCTCCTACTGACATCGACTGCTCTGGTGAGGGAAGAATAAGAAGAATAGAGGAGCATAACCTGGCCACTCACCATGCCCTTCTTTTTAAAATACATAATGGCCTGTGGTCCTTTTAAGTGAGTGTGAAGAAAGGATGTACAGAGATGCTGAGGTAAAGACCGTGTTTCAGCTCAAAGTCAGCACTGACATATGGTGGGATTTCATGTTATTAAGTGATCCCATCAACTTAAGGTGGCAATGCCTTCATTTTATTTACATATTTGGTTCATAATGTCATGATAACATCAGGCAGTTTCCAAGGTTAAAAGCGACAATAATCCATAAAAACTAAAGCCAGATGTGAAAAAATGTTTGAGTTAATAAAATCTGGATCTTTGAAATAATTTAAAACTGACTGAAAAACCTTTGTGAACCTGTAAAACCAACTAAAAATAAACATCCAGTAGTTTTAGTGTTTGTCGGTTGGTAAAACCTCCCAAAACATATCTTTGATAGCTGTTTTTTAAGACCTAGATGTCTACAAGACTGAGTCAACTGATATCCAAAAGTTCTGTGTTTACCAAAATCTTGTAAATAATATAATACAATAGTAATAAATAATAATAATGACTAAAACAAATAGAAATGAAACAAAAACTAAACATTAATAGAAATAAACTGAAATGAGAAAACTCACTCGAAATAAAAAATAAAAAAAACTGATGAAAACTAACCATGGCAGTTTCTGCAGATTTGATACACATCGTGGATGTGGATGTGGATGGCTACACATCCACGATGAGAATTTCTTGCTCCATCACATCCCAAAGGTGCTCTGTTGAATTGAGATCTGGTCATTTATGTACAGTGAACTCACTGCCAGGTTCAGGAAACCAGTTGAGATGATTTGGACTTTGTGACATGTTGTAGTTTTCACTGGAAGTAGCCATTAGAAGATGGGCATTAAGGGATGCACGTGGTCAGTAGCAATACTCAGGCAGACTGTGATGTTTAAACAATGGTCAATTTGTACTAAGTTGCCCAAAGGAATATCCTCCTCACACTGCAGCAGCCTGAACAGCTCATACTCTGTTTCTCAGCAAACACATGCCACATTCAAAGACATTTATATCACCTTTCTTCCCTGTTCTGGTCCTCAAATGCAAGTAACTGTCACATGATTGGCTGATGAGATATTTTTGTTAATGAGCAAATTAACAGGTGGCTTTAAATTGTATAATATAAACTGTAATATCGGTGATTATTTTGACATTATTTAATTTTTTTTACATAATGCAAATATTTATCAAATGGTATATTTCTACAGTGCAGTGATAAATGTTTGCATAAAAGTCACAACTTTCCAAAATCCATCTATTTCCTGCTGTCATAATATGCAGAATTATAGATATCAGACAGTTTAAGCTGTCCTTTACTGATCCTCTCCTATTAGGACTAGCAGGCAGGCACAGTGTAACAGTCAGGAACAGACTTGAGCTGTAGTGCACTGCAGCAAGTGTTTCACAAAGCATTATGTCATCCTTATCATTACAGTTTTTTACAGTCGCTAACAAGCGTTTGTCCAAACAGTTGTCACATTTGCAAAACTCTAAACACAATTAGCACAGGATCGGTCTGTTGTGGCCATACCATTCACACATTTCATGTCGTGTTCACCCAATATGCAGTCAGTGAACACATTTCCACAATGCTTACATTTTCTTAACAGACAAGTTATACCTCCCAACAAAACTATGGACTGTTCTTGTAGTATCTACGAATGTTAACACACAACATCCCACAATAGCAAAAACAATATTCCAAACCTTAGATACAGTATAAAAACCTCTGCTTCTGCAATGATATGTCGGTGGATCCGACATACCAGGCGGTTTTATCCCAGGTGCATCGACTTGGATAACATCAGATGTGATGTTGATGAAAACATGTGGCCTAACCCTGAAGATCGCAGAGATTAGATGCAAATCTTTTGCCTTTTTTTAGCCCCCCTCCCCCCCCTTTTTATCTTGGCTTTTTGCTGTTGTTTTTTTGTTCAGAATGCTCTTGTGTGTTTCATGGATATTTTGTTCACTGTAAGCAATACTGTAAAACTTTCTCTGTCCTATCATACCGTGTTTCTACTGTACCTCCTGTGGTAAACAGTAAAGAAACAAAAACTTGTTTGCTTTTTACTGGAATGCTTTTGAATGTGAACATTACTGTACATGTGGACATACAGTTACCAACCAAGACATTTCTGGTGTCAATATGGTGGATTGCATGTTTCGCATGCAAATACCTGTGAAACTGAAACATAAAAGTCTATGCAGTTGTTGTAATGTCAATAATAGCCAGTATTTTGAAACCTGGTGTACTTTGATTGACTGCATGTACCTTGTGAAGTGAAAACAAGTGTTATTCTTTGACAGACTAATTTCATTTTGAGTCAGATTTATAGTGTTTTTGTACAGTTAGTGTGTGCAGAGAAAGATGTGTTCTAATTTTGAAATGAGGAGTTAGTATATATTTAACAAAGTGTATTTTTGGGAAGGATATTATCCATTTGGCCAATTGTGTTTTGTAGGTGTGGGTCTGTGTTAAGAGTTTAGAAAAAGTATCTGAAGTATGGGTAGGCGCTTGTTAGCGACTGTAAAAAACTGTAATGTGGGAGCAGCACACATGAAGACTTAATGAAAGAGTTTCGAAAAGTTTTTAAAAAGCCATTTTTTATTTAAAAAAATGTATATATATACATAAATGTTTTCTTTATATTTGTTTTGGTTTGGTTTTTTTGCAAAAGCTGCCACTAGACTGAAAACAAAACTGAAATATCCTCACTGAACTAATGCTCCCATTTAAAAAATAAAATAAAATAGAGGAATTTTCTATTTTATTGTCAAATATATTTATCTCAGTCTGCTTGAATTTTAGATTTTAAGAAAGAAAAAAAATGCAGGTAAAAACATAACAGAAAAACTTCATGTCATTTATTCAATTTAAGCGAATAAATACGAATAATCGTATTTGCATTGTGAAGTCCTCCACTGAAGGTGTAGTGAGGCCCTGAGGGCTGCAGGATACAGTGAAAGGTGGACCACTGTCATGGAGCAGTGAGTGACTGACCAGGGGAATCCATCCAGTCATTAATCATACGAGTGGACAGCCACAGACATGCTGTTCTAAGCTGGGCAGGTCTGGGCCACTGGACTCCAACATGTCCTTGACCTTATCTCTGCTTTCATCAACTTTATTTTATTATTATTTTTTAACTCATCTTAGTATTTAACGCACCTGAAAAGTATTTTCTTCCATTTTAGTGCATTGCTGTATATGCATATTTTAATTGGTTGACTAAGTGCTCATAGGATCGTGACGAGCAGAGGGAAGTGTCCTAACTTAGCTTTCTGCTCATTATTGGCACTTAAATAAGTGTGAGCCCTACAGCAGTGTTTGTTCAAGACTGGGTCATGACCTCAAGGTGGGCGATGGGAAGATTATGGATTATTTTGAGGGAGTTTGAAACTCAGTGTGCAGCACAACAACAAGTTGTTGAGATTCCCATGTCAGAGAATAAATAAAAGAATTGAATAAGCTACGAATCCTGCTTTGACCTGTGAGTTTGAAGCATAAAACCTGCTTTACTTTCTCTGTGTGTCCTCTGTTAAATCCTTATCTTCCAGAAATGTTTATTTAAAGCCTGATGGACCCTAAGGCCCCCCCACACTTGAAGCATTAAAGCTCAAGCCTTCTGTCTAAGCATAAAGCCACTTTGGCAAATAAAGAAGATGAATGTGTGCAAATCTGAAAGCAAACAGCCGAGATTGTCAGCACCACGGGAACACGATAGGGGCCGAGTGAATGATGGTGTCGCTTAGCCCGCTGACAGTTCACTTAGTGGGATCGAGAAGGCTGTTTTCTCCTCTCCTCTCCTCTCCTCTCCTCTCCTCTCCTCTCCTCTCCTCTCCTCTCCTCTCCAGGGATAGAGCCTTCGTCCGGAGCCATTTTTCAGCCAATTTATTTCTTGATGTGCTCTAACCTGGGGCATCTCCCGCTGGGGAGGCTTTATGTGGTGATTAATGACGGGTATTTAGCCCAGGTGCCTGAGGGACCTGAAACCCATCTGCACAACACTGACAGGTACAACACTGTGCTCCAGGACCAGACAGGACAGGCCTGCAGCAGACTAGAGAGTGGCAGACAGGTGTGATGAGTGCCACCGCACTACCACAAACCCCAGTTACATACAATTACTCTTGCCAAATGGTTACTGACTTTAAAAAACAAACAAAAAAACAAGAGCAATTCAAGCATCAAGGTATCTTTTGCATTTTTCTGCTCTTTTGTCTTTCAGGAATTTCCAAAGGATGCTTCCAGATCATCAAACGAAAGAGTAAGAGGACCCGCTGGTTGAGGCCAGATGATTTAGACATCCATTATACGCTTGAACGCCTTGTCTTCTTCACTCCATCATAGGCCATCCCTCAGCACAACAGGCCCAGATGCCAGAAGGACCCTAATGAGATTAGGCTGCGGACAGGTTGGTGGCCAGTAGCTGTCACAACCACTCTGTCTGTGTGTGGAGAGATGTGTGTGTGCATGTTTGTATGTGGGAAAACTTGTGCGAGCTAGCATTACTGCATGTATGCGGTTCACGAGTGTGTGCAAGCTGCCACTTTGATGGTGATTAATGAGCGAGGTAATCCATAGTCTCGTTCTGTCAGTGATAGACACATCAGCAGACCCCCAGAGCCCGACGAACAGACCGTACCACTCCATCAGTCAGGGCAAACAAACACAAACACACTCACGCATGCAGGAAACACAAATAAAGCAACAAAACTCTTGTCTACTTCGTGACAGACTCTTGGTTGTTTTCCAGATATATTATGCCCAGATAATTAATGATTTATCTCAGCCAGATAGTTTAACTTTTCTTCTAAGTCATTAATTGTCTTTAATCAGAGCGCATAGCTTAGTGTACAAACACCTCAACACTAAGGGTTTGAATTGTGATAATACAATGCTAACGATAGGCTTGTTCATAAAGCCACAGTCTGCATGCACAATGCTTGAAACCCTGTGGCCCCAGACTCCTTTGAAGCCCACTGAGATCAAAAAGCAATGCTCCATGGAGCACAGACTAGGTGAGGAATATGGGCAGAACAAGAGACGAATGGTTGGAAGCAAGGAGGGAGGCACGCAGGACAATGCCTGCAGGACAGGGCTGCTGACTTCCGAAGATAAAATCATATTTTGAGGGCAGGCATCCAAAACTCCCCGTCTGCCTCAGTCTCCCCTCCTGCCTTCCCTCCTTTCTTCTCTGAATATGGACAATGACTGTTTGCATTTACAGAACCATAAATCAGAGGTGCCCATTGCCACAGAGCAGCTGGCACGTTTGCCAATAATTATAATTATTAATCATGCTGATTTCACGGTCTTCAGTGGGACGGCAGGAGACTGCACGGGACAGGGTGCGGCTGGCGCCTCCGGGACCGCAAAGCAGGCTGGGAAGGGAAGGATGGCCTGCAGCGGAGTGGGGGAGGAGAGTGGTTCTAGGAAGGGGTAGACTATCAAGCGAGCAGGAACAAAAAGAAAAGTTGGGAAAACTGTATTTTGTCTTTTAACAGAGTGGGAAGTCAGGTGACCACACAGGGAGGCGGCTGAGATGGATGGATGAGACTTCAAAGCATTTGACTGTAATACAGAAGACTGCTGCTTATTTCAGGAGCCTTCTTTTCACGAGTGTAATCATTTCTGAACTACACGAACCAGCCACTTTAGCCACTTTCAGAACTGCAATAATTCTTTGTGGCATAGATTGGAAAAAGCTGTTGGAGAGAATCCTCAAAGATTTTTAGTCCATATTGTCATGGTAGCACTATGATTCCACTACGTCCCAAAGGTGCTCTTTTAGATTGAGATCTGGTGACTGTGGAGGTCATTTGAGTTCAACAAACTCAGTGTCATGTTGAAGAAGCCACTTTGATTTGAGCTTTGTCACATAGTATGACATGACAGCCATTAGAAGATGGGTACACTATTGTTGGATGGACATGGTCAACAAAATACATAGGCAGGATGTGTGTTTGAATTTCAAGTTTCAATTAAGATACGGTACTAAGGGATCACAAATTGTGCTAAGAAATTATCCACCATACCATTACACCACCACCCTAAATTCTTGCCACACTGAAAGATAGTTAAATCACATTTCTTCCTCAAAAAATGGGAGTTAGGGTATCTATTAAATGTGTACTTCTTACCTTTTAAAAAAGTAATACTACTTAATTACTCTCCCTGCAGAAAGTAATTAGTTCCACCGGCAGCCTTATACATAAACACACTGAGACAAATGCCCATCCTAATGAGAACAAACATGGGATCTTAGATAAAAGACACAAAGCTGAGAGCAGAGTTGAAAACCAGCACAAAGAACACTACATAAAACAAATGTGGCCACGGTGCCACAGTGATCCTATTGTAGAATACGGTATGCATAGAAGCTAAAATCTCACAAGGTTGACTGCAAAAATACGGAGAAAATATAGAACGATAACACCCAAACAGTTATACAAAGTACTACAGTTGTGTTGTTGCTACCTTCCCCTCTTTATTTCCCTGTGCAATGTTAGGCACATGTTAAAGTCAGCTACACACCCTGTGGGTAGTTTTACCAACATATGCAATCTACCTTAAAAGAGGGAATTCACTTTTAATAATACAGTTGTACTACTGAGTTATTTTTCTCAGTAGATAGCAAATTACTTTTTGTTGTAAAGTAACAACTAACTCTAAAAAGTATTTGTTTTAAATGTCTATACATTATACAATTATAATGTACCGTAATTGTCGGGCTATAAGCCGCTACTTTTTGCACAAGCTTTGAACCCTGCGGCTTTTAGTCAGGTGCGGCTTTTCTATGGATTGTCCATGATTTTTGTGATATCGTAAGACGATTTGTTTTGTTTGTTCCGCTGTTGTACGGCACTACGTTGCCTGGCGGAAGGATCGAGGTTCAAGAGTGGTATGTTAGTCACATGTCCGTCCGCCAGGCAACGTAGTGCCACACAAGTAGCGCGAAAAACAAACTTCAAAGTAGCGCTAGCATTCAGCGGGAGGCGTGGATGACGAGCGGCGATAAACTTGCGAAAAGCAAGTTATGCCCAACTCCACTGGTGGATTCTGACAGCGTGGAAAAGTGCGAAAACATCCACGATCACCAACGGATTTTGAAGGGCTGGACTGCTGCATGATGGAGAGGAGGACACCGCCACGGCCCTTCTGAGGGTGTTCGACTCTGACACTGACAACGAGGATTTCTTTGGTTTTGAAAGTGACAACGAAGGAGAGAAGCGGAGAGTGGATGACGAAGCCATCCTGAGCCTGTTCCTTTCCGACATTGGAGAAGAGGACTTTGGTGGTTTTAGAGCGCAGGAAGAAGAGAAAGATGGTGAATGACTGACTTTTCTTCTCCGTGTCACTTCACCTGAGCCTAAAAGGTAGTCCGAATCTATTTTTCTGGTGTGCTGTAGGTTACTGTTATGTACTACATGTGCAAATATGTACCCATAACTTGTTTTTCAAAATATTAATAAAAGTGATGTCTCCAAACAGCCATCTCTTTCCTGACAATTCCCTTTGTGCATATTCTCTTACATATGATAAGTCAACATTGAAACACCTGCGGCTTTTAGTCAGGTGCGGCTAATGTATGTACAAAACAGGATTTTCCCCTGATTTTAGCTTGTGCGGCTAATATTCAGGTGCGCTTTGTAGTCCGGGAAATACGGTATATATTTATAAAAGCACCGTTCACATCATCTGATACATCATATTGAGAATGAATTTCTACTTCTAGTTTAAAGTCCAGTTGCAAAGTTTTTTTGTTGTTTAATTTGGAGGAGTTGTTGTTTTCCAAAATCACCGTGCCATCATTCATCCACCCCATCTTTCATTTCCATCCTGTTTAAAGCATCGTGCAGGAATGTGTAGCTTCAGGTGATCGTTCCAAACACTGAGCCTCTGGAGGACTTGTGTTTAACTACTCGCATTCATTCCAACAGCTGTTGCCAAGTTGCCTCCTCCTACTCAGGCCCTCTGCTAACCAGCTGCCTCGCAGAGCTCTGCAAAGCATGGTGAGGAAATGACAGCTTGTGTCATCTGCCTTTCACGTCTATAGTACTGTAAATAGGAGGATAACTGTATAATTAGATGGTTAACTGGTGGAATATGGTGTTTTCCTTGTTAAAACGTGTGTGCCTTGGGAAGCTGCCCATGTGTGTTTCTAAAGTTGAATGCGTTTGTGTGGAACATGTCCCTCTGTGGGAGTGTCTATTGATGCACCATGTGCATCATCAGTGTTCTTACACGTACAGCATATATCGCTTGCTTGACAGATGGTCACAGCATAGGTGTTGTCAACAGAGACCTGAAACCAGTGGTCCTGATTGCTGCTACAAACCCAGTAAATACCTCGAGACCTGCACTGTCAAACTCTGGTCTGAGGTCAACACATGTCTGTGCTGGCACAGACGCACACTGAACAGATGTGTTGTTCAAATCGGGAGACAAATAGCAGAGATAAGCTTCATTGTCTTCTGAAAGTGAGTTCGCTGAGTTCTGTGGCTCAACAGGTTAAACGGTGGGAGAAAAGAATATGATATGAAATATAAAATTTGAATCTTCCTTGTGCTTGCGTAAAGCGCTTTAAACTCATAGCAGGGGAATATTTTTACTTTTATATATAAGATGAATGTGGCTGATGCACATTTATTGTAAATCTGTCAATTTAACCTATTAATTAATTATTTTAACTTTAATCACACTCCTCCATCCATTCATCTCCTTAACTGGTTGTGCTACAGTCACAATGGAGGAAACAGTGGCTGGAGACGGTGGAACAACTGTAGAATGAACTTGTGATCCTTTTGCCTTTAAAATGGTTGCTTTGAGGATGGAGGCCACATCCGCTTCCCCACACAGTCCATTGCTGTCTCGTTCTTATTGCTGATAAAACAGCATCATAACAGCGTCAGTCTGCTATCAGTCTGTGATTGCATGGGGTCAGGTTGGAAAATAAAAGCAATCTCTTTGTGAAACCTCAGCGATTATCTGTGATAAATCTGTAAGATGTCATAGATTTAGAACAGAATTTAAGAAATTACTTCAAAAATGAAGTGTTTTAAGGACTCAAGCACAGTAGGAGTGTTTAATAAGAAACAATCCATTTACTATTTACAAAATAATATAGCAGCCTTGCTTTTATAAATATTACCAGTCAATAAAGTCATTTAGCAATAAACTTCGGTGCAGACTCTTGATTGCAATGCGCTGGCAAGCTGTGTGCATCTGTTTTTATGTATCAATATTTAAATGAATGGGATTTAAATAGTTACAAATTTGCACAGATCTGTGCAAATTAACTGAGGTGCATTTATACAACTTTCTGCAGACTTTTTGCATTTACTACAGTAAAATGTCTGCAGTGTATTTTTTCTGTGGTCGTAACAAAATTGTTGATTCAGGATTTCAAAGAACTCTGGAATCAAAGGGTTTAAAGTTATGATTCAAACAGAGCGTTGTAAGAAAATTTAGAGGAATAAATGATAAGGGACACATTCAATTTGATTAAGATATAAAAGCTTTGGAACACAAGCTACAAGGGTGTGACTTTGCAAGATAAATTGCCTCCACCTGGACAAAACTAATCTAGGGATCACTGTGATGGGAGAAAGAAACATAAAAGTTACAGTTCATCTGTTTGGTGAATAAAATATTTAATAGGTATCTGGTTTTATACCACAGTGTTTAATTCCTTCCTTTTCTCTGTGTCTCCACAGGAGGTGGGAAAATTGACAGCAGGTTTGATGGATGACCTCCAGTCAACACTCCCTCTCCATCTCCTCCTCTATCCATCCTTCCTTCTCCTCCTCTCTCCGTCCCTCTCCTCTGGCTCCCCTTATCCCTTACATGCATAACACAGCCTCCCCTGGGCAGGCTCGGACAGGGGGCTGGTCTGGGAGGCCAGACCCAGAAACAAAGCACTCTGTACCATTCAAATGTCCTCCCCCAGGGCCCCCGTCCTCCAGAGAAAGTGCTCTCTGCTGAGCCAGGACTGTTAATAAGCTGCTAATGAGGAAACAGACCTCTATTCTCTGCTAACATCAAGACAGATGGACACACACGACATGTTTGTTTTAAACTTCCTATTGATATGATGGATTAGAGGCGAAAAGGCTCTGATTGGTCCTGGTAGCTCCATTTGGAGCCAAATGACTGCCAGTAATTTATATGCTATAGCAAAGATTTTATTACAAATTAGTCGGCTATTACAAAATTGTCAGCTTGTTGTTAGTAACTGCTGTCACATTTTCTGTTTTTGCTTTTTTCTTTTATGGCACAAACAAGAACTCTGAGTCTTTCCGGAGAAGCTGATAAAATACTTTTATTAATATCTTTTTTCCTTTTTATCTGCCAATATTTATAAAAATAAAAATCCACCAGCATGTAAGAATATAGTAAAGGGGCAATGGGTAGAAAGTGATGTAGCAGAGGAAGCCACTTGGGCTTAGTTCATGTTTTAACACTGAGGTATAACAGTGCACTCAGTCACTACTTTGGTGTAGAAATTATCCAACAATCAGTTTGCATGATAATCAGGTGGATAAGCTGAGCAGCTGATGCTATTTTTCTAACTCACTGTGCATGAGTGGCAGGACAACATCATAAACACGAACTGCAGTAAGAACGGCCTTACTTTAAATGTTTAATTTATCAACACTTACCGCTCTAATCATGCAAACAATGTAAGAAATTGACAAAAACAGTGGATTCAGTGGAGGCCTTGATGTCTTAAACATATAACATAATGCACAGCAGGAGGTTTCTTATGCGATGTCACAAGTGCATTCCTGCCATATTCTACATGATGCACCCACAAGCATAACCATAGCCGTAAGCATGGAAGATGCCAGCTTGTCTGTTACTCTTAGCCCAGTGGCAGTAAAACTACAAAAAATGTGACACAAACTGGAAATAAAGAACAATCACCTTCAAAGCAAAAAACTTAAAACATTAATTTTATTGAGCAGAAGAAATGTTATGAGCATTTAGCCCCGTGAGATTAAGGAGTGTATATGATCCATCATACACCTGCAGCATCCAGGTACTGAAAAAAGAGATAAAAACCATCACAAACAAATGACGGTGAGACTGAATAAAATGGTGAAAAGTGATACTTCCATTGTGTCTTTAATTTATGAGTTGCATTAACCACACATTAGCCTTTTGTGAGAATATTGTGAATGGTGAATTTTACAAACTCCAGCCCACACATGTCGTTGCCATCACCAACTTTCTCTTCACCTCACCTCTAGCCACCTTCCTCCCAGCTTGTTAGAGGAAGTAATCTCTGCAGGCCAGATGTGATCCAAAGAGACAACTGATACTATTAGAGACAGCAACAGGACTGGGAAGTGTGCCTTTTCAAACTGTGCATTGTCTACTTAGGTCCGTCAGTGCAACAGGAGGACTGACAGGAGGTCCGCACTCAAGTGCCATGCTTGCATTGAAACCCCATCTTCTCCGTGTCTCGACAGGAGGCCCATGCAGTGCTTGACTGTGCCAGGCAGGCAGCATGGCTGTGTCTAACGGTTGGAGGCATAACAGACAGGTATTGATATGGATTTCTCTCCAGTAGGCCCCAGCAGAGAGCCTGGGGACTGTTAATAGGCCTCTAACGGGATGGCCAGCCCCTGGACAGCCCCCACTGACCCCCCAGTACTCATGGAAAAGAGAAGATAATAACAGATGGAGGGGAAAGGCACTCTTCCTGTTTGACAGACAGACAGAGGAAGATGGGGAGTTGGGGATGAGTGACAGCTCTTGGTGGGGCATCAGAAAGCGACAGGGCCAATGGGTGGAGGGTTTTATTGAGGGAAACTTTTCCTTTCAGCAGCACATCAAACCTTTCACTTTGTAAAATGTTCGTTATCATCATCTGGGCATTAATGCATGTGTGAAAAAGTTGTGAAAATTTGGAAAGCAACTAAATTAAAAGTGTTAGACAAAGGAGTCTGTATCACTCAGCAGAGTTCTGACAATGAACCAGTAATGTTTGCCAGATTTGGCAGGGTTCTGGGTTTGTGGATTTGTGCAGCTTTAGCCAGAGAATTAACTAATTTAGCTGCATCTGAACTTTGGAAACATACAGGCAGGTTTCACTTTACACACACAGGTGCACTTGGGCCTATTCTGATATGACATTGAGTACAGGGCCAAGTTATGCGGACTGCTTCAAGTGACATACGGAAAACTACATGAAAATGTAGTCTATGACTTACATCATGGTCAAGCTGCCTTGTGGGTGAAGTAGTTACAAAGATGAAGAATTGGTGGGATATAATATTTGACTCTGCTGCACTGGTGATTCTGAACACTGCAGTGCACACTCCAACTTTCTCTTTGGCTCTGCCTTGAGTGAATCTCCTCATTAAGCCTCCTCACTCAGCAAGTATAAATTGAGGCTTATGTATCGCATTGTCCCCAAAACTGTGATGGAGTGTTGTGTACTGCTGCCCGACTGCAACAGGGTTGTGGATCGCTTGGCGTTTCTCCCCGGTGGTAGTTAGCGTCATGGTTTCCAGCTGCTAGATTCTGGTGCAGCATCCAGTGGCCATTAGCGCAGCATCTGCTGCTGCTGACATTTTCAATATAGCAAATCAGAGCACTGCTGCTGTTATGACATTATGTGTTAGAGAGAAATATTTTTGCACAAAGCTACATTAGCTACTTTTTTTTAACAGACTGTGTCTGAATAACAACTGTTTTGTAGTGAATGCTTACACACAGTGCACAACTGAATCACTAATCTCAGACCCACCCCGAAGCTGTTTCTGGTTCCATCATTAAGAGGTTTGACCCTTTTCTCACTGTAGCTTATATTACAGAATTCTTACAGGTCCAAAGGAGAAGAGAAAAGAAAGTCTATTAATCTGGATTATGAGTGTCAAGTTCATTCTTCAAGCAAGGAAGGAAGACAAAAAAGTGAAAGAGAAACACATGAAACCCATCAGACAAAAAGAAACAAAACAGAATAAAGAAAATAAAAAGAGTTGAGAAACAGAAAGAATGAAATGTAGAATCAATGAAAGGAAGGAAGAGAAGATAAAACAAAGAAAAAAGAAACAGAAACAATAAAATAAATGCCATATAAACAAAATACTTAAATGCTCTTAATCATCATCATCATCATCATTATAATAATCATAACAATACCGGCTTAGTTTGAGGAGAGGTACACAACTAACCTTAAATGTATCTTCCAGCAATAACGTTAACATTTATCGCGGGTCGTCCTTTGATCTCACGTTCAGAGAGGAGGTTTGAAAATGTGTTTTAATCCCGCTCTGTTTGCTTTGATCGATTTACTTGCTGAGATGTGCAACATAAATCCAGTTATTCTTTAAAACATGCAGTAGTCAAGCATGAAATGACTCTCTGGTAGCAGAAGGGTTCCTCTCCCTCTCCCTCTGTTGCACACACACACACACACACACACACACACACACACACACACACACACACACACACACACACACACACACACACACACACACTTACATTTTAAACAGTTGATCTGAAACCTCTGATTAAACTGAACCACAGAAGATTCAGCCACTACAGATGTTAAACAAGGTTTAATGACATGTATGAATTTCAAGATTTGCGTCTTGACCAAGCCACTAGCTACTGCATCACTCACACACACAGTCAACACACTCCCCCCCCCGGCATATCGCTGTGTCCTGTCTGATTGGGTGAGGTCTCGGGGGAGTCATTAAGTACAAAGCGTTAACATCTGCCAGACATTACTGAGCCAGAGCAGTTGTGATTCGGCCATATGATGACTCTGGCCCATCAGAGTTTGTGTGTGTGCGTGTGTGTGTGTTTGGCTGTCCATTGCTGCTGTCACTTCTGGTTTCACACCCATGATAATGGCTGTTTATAATTAGAGCTGTGCCTTCCTCGTGTGTTTCCCTGTCCTCGCCGGGGCTGTGTTCACACCGACCAGCACTGCCAAGCAAAGCTGATGCAGATTGACTCCCTTCAGAGGAGATCATGTTGAGATCATTTTTGCTTCATTTGTGACCTCTTAAACTTCTTTTCTTTTATTAGCACTGATGCTTTCTCTGGATCACCTGTATCGTCATACCCCCACCGATCACTCTGTCCCTTCTGCTTCCTTTTTTACTTACCAATCATACTTTTAATTTAACTTATTTTTACATTTTTTTAGGTATTTTAAGACTTTATCCATTAGATTATCCAAAGATTTCCTAAGAATCTGAACTTTTTACACCATTTTAACTTATTTCTTAATTCTATTGTGCAAACAGAATATAATATTCTATACTTATACCTGACAGCTGTACATTTATGGTAAATGGTAAATGGCCTGTATTTGTATAGCGCTTTACTAGTCCCTAAGCCCTTTACACATTCAGTCATCCACCCATTCACACACACATTCACACACACTGGTGATGGCAGCTACATTGTAGCCACAGCCGCCCTGGGGCGCACTGACAGAGGTGACATTTTCCAACTTCTATCATTTTAGCTTTATGTTTGGCTCATATATATGGCTCATTCACATTATGAAATGACATTGAATTTCTTTCTCTGGGAGACTGATTACAAATAATTGCAGTAACTTCTGGACAACCGCTTTCAGACCTAAGACGAGTGCACATGGTACCTGATAGGAAGTAACTTGTCTCCAAACAACCACAGTTTGACTCGGATTGATTGCAATCACTCTTAGAGAAATTGGGGAAGGCTTGCAGATTACAGATTGCCAACACGTTGCAATCAGTTTCCGCTGATGTCTGTGACATATCTTTTTGTAATAGGGGGCTTGTATTCTGGTTAGATTCCTATATAAAGGCGAAGTTTCTGTACAGAATTTGTGGAGAAATTTCTGATTTTCCTTTTAAAACGGATGATGTTCTCGTTGGACAGAAATGAAAATTTCTCTTTAATGTGAATTTTTGTATCTATAGCAACAGATTTTGCACAAAAAAACTGCATGCAATCATCAGCTTGGCTCCATTCAATCAAAGACTGATAGCAGACTCAATCTTATTGATTTTTGTCACACAGAAACAAAAATTTTAGGTCGTGCTCACTCTAACCTCCAACAACTACCTCTGGTCATATCAGTTAGCTGTTAACTGTTTTAACTCTTTAATGTACACTTAATTGAATTGCATTTTCATTTTCCAAGAATCATGTTAAATTTCTCCTGGTGTACCTCCTGGTTGAGAATCCCTGACCTGTAAAGCCCAAAGACTTTCTTACCACACTGAGTAGTATTATTTTGCTATTGGATAATATGTGGAAGAGACTCAACTCTAAGTCCTCTGAACAACAAAGTCTAGACTGAGAGAAACCAGAGAGCTGTTGGTAAAATAAGGCTCAGAAAAGCTGTCTTGAAATGAAATTAATAGCATTAATAGCTTCTATTAAAGTGAAAGAGACAACAATATCAAGTGACATTGTCTTTATGAGAAGATTATAGATGCAGGTTACACACACGTAGCAAAGCATAAGCTGATCTCTCTGTCTCCTTCTCTGCCCTCTCATACAATAATCACCTTGTCCAGAATTTCAGAACGTGTTGACGCATTATTTACATGTTTGTTTGTTCTCCAACAAGCTGTCTGGGTGTTGATATTGATCAAAATCACCAACTGTGACAGAGTCTGCCTGGCAGAGCCATCAATGAGGTCTGAACGTGCCAGCTGAATCCAGGCCAGAGGGAGGAGGCTAATGTCTACTTTAACATCGCAGCCAGCTCACACAGAGGGTTAGATGGCAGGCTAACGCCTGGGTTAACAGCATTGCCAGATCACAAAGTCTTACACAGACCTGAGGAAATGTAATGAAAATGTTTGAAGTCTTCAGAGAAAGCTTTAAGGGGACTGGGTATCTTTGATCAGGACCTTCCTAGATGTACTTAACATCTGGTCAGATTGGAGACATGTAATATATATACTTCTGCTGCCAAATGATGCGCGATAGACAAGAAGGTTAGACCTCCTGTAAATGTGGGCACATGCCAAACCACGTACCTTAAGTTTGAGAGGTGTAATGTCTGTCTTAACAATGCTGCCAACAGAGATGTTAGATCAATTCCCAAAGGCCTCTTTGAATCTCTCATCTTCACGTTTAGCTGAAAAATAAAAATAAATGGTCACTTTATCACAAACGTGACATTATTGTATGTTGGCTATTTAATATTTGTGTAATTAAATTGTGAAACTTAAGAACAAAAATAAAAAATAATCAGTATTGTTATGCTTAAATTTGAAGAGCAACAAATGCTTTGTTTTGATTGAAATGATTGATATACGGGCAGGTTTTTGTACATGTTTAACTGTGACTGTAAAACTACTACGACTATAAATGCAATGGAGGTAAATACAACTGATAATTTCACTGAACATGATGTTGACATGCAGAAGCTACAGGAGCCAGTGAGGTTACCCAGTCAAAAGGTAAAAGTCACATGATAAACAGATGTGTACAAAAACAGTCTCTTGTGAAGCAAGAAATATCAATTCAACTATTAAAACATTTGATTTTTTATACATTTGATTGACAATGTATCTGATTATTTAATGGGTGTGAACATGTAGCCATGCAATGTTCTCTTTATGAGCCTGTTTTTATTAGAGATGGCACGATACCACTTTTTTATGTCCGATACCGATACCGATATCATAAATTTGGATATCTGCCGATACCGATATGAATCCGATATAATGTTTTTTAATCAACAAAACTGTTTTTTAAATATCTTGCTGCATTTTGTATAAGTTCATACTCAAGTTTAAAACAACAACTACACTAAAGCTATTCTGTTATACCTGTATGCAAAAAAAAAATATTTCATAGTTCAGCAATACTGATCAATCTAATAAACTTAAACCTACACCATCCTCCCTATTCTGGTATTTTAAAGAGTACTTAGTATAAATATTAAGCAACCTAACTAATAGGGTTCCAACTCCCAGCAACAACAAAAATAAATAAATAAAAAATAGGGAACCACCCCTCACGCTCCACCTCATGATGCTTAATCGACGTAATCAACCTTAATTTGATGCAGTGTGAAAAAAATGCACAGAAATCAATTATTTTTCAAGAAATATTAAATAGATTCAACATCTTTCTTCAACAAAATTGCAGACTGCACAGATGGTACCTTCCCAAAGGAAAAAGTACTATAGCTTACTAGGGTATATATATTAGACTTAATAGTCACTATATACAGTAATTGACTTCTATTCATTTTACATCAAATTAAAACTTTGGGTGTCAGATAATTATTTATTAAAAGCTAGACATTTTAAATGAGAATAAGAAAGAAAAGTATGTCTTTGTGCCCCCTTTTCCCTGTTAATGCCCTATCGGCCCCCCTGGCTAAACTTTGCTAGATCCGCCCCTGCACAGTTACCAGCGTCAGCTACGTAGAAAAAGATCCTGGAGTAGAAAGTAATATTAAATACATTCTAACAATAGCTGATCAAGCTTAAACGTGCTGCTGTTGTTCAGCCGCTGGTTTCCTCTTTCTGGTGCAAAGTGGGCCAAAAGCAAACTAGAGACACGGACTCACGACAGAAAAGCCGATCAGCTGATCGTTAAGCAGTTTCATGATTGAAGTAGCAGCAAGAAGACGCAGTCGCTTGTTAAGCTTAAGGCAGGAATGCTTTACAAACATTCAGAGATGGACTTACACACTTGCTTTACTTCTGTCGGAGATGAAATGCCGGGTTGCTAGCGAAGCTCCACATGCTATCCAGACCACCGACGGTCTGCATGCCACAGCCGCTCTATCACGTGATGCACACTGCTCCAACGTGCTAACGTTCTGAGGTGAGTTATGGCGTGTTGCAAGTTTTGTGAGGTGCTTTCGTGATATTTAATGGATCGGATTACATTTTTTATTTTTCTCCGATATCCGATCCAGTAATTTAGGTCAGTATCGGACCGATACCGATACGTAATATCGTATCGGTCCATCTCTAGTTTTTATTAATATAAATAACACTTTTAAGCCTTTTACAACTGTGTAGGTTTAAATTTAATTTTAAACCTTATTTCCGGCTGAACTCAACATGTCTTGAGTGCCACAACCATCACGTCCCGACCCCTTTTTGCCAGCATCATAATCCTGTGATGAGCTGAGTGTGAAGACCAGTTAGCTTGGTATGACTTTATAGTGAGCGGTCAGGGGTTTGAGTCACCTTTGTGCTGTACCAGGGAGCCTAAGCCCCAATTTAAACAGGTCTTGAGACCAGTGAGACCCGGTAACCACAGGTTGCTAGGGAAAAACCTTTCGTAGCTGGTTGGCGAGTGGTTGCTGGACTGTGAATTCACTTATGAAGCCCCAGTCACATATAATTAGAAAGTAGTCAGTGACCCGGGGTTAACACCAGTCAATGGGGAAAAATGTGTATTCTCCAATAGCCTGGCTAATATATATGTAGTTGCTTGTTGTCACAAGATGAAACTGATAACAAAGTTTGCATAGAAGATGCCAACTTGTCTGCAAACATTCAACAACTACTCAATGTGTACTGAAACTATGAAAAGTTCAACAAAACTGGAAGTGGAGCCTGCTCCCCTTCAAAGGCACAACTTTTACTTTTCCTCTTGGTGGTTAATTATCATGTGTTTGCAGACAAGCTGGCAACCTTTCACCAACTGGTCAGTGGTTGCTGAAAGGTCTCTGGGTCTTCATGAGCAATCACCGTGCATTAGCAGATTCAGGCTTCCTCATGAGACAAATGAAAGGATGATAGTGTAGATTTATTTTTGTTTGGACAATGACCTCTGAAAAAAGGTTTTTATGGCTGGATGCATTCAGCCAATCAACTTAAATACCTATGTCTTGATCAGTCATGCCTCAAAACATTCATAAGCACCTCACCATGTATTATCAGTTAAGTTAGCACTAAATTCTCTCTACTGATATGTTGCAGGCTGTTTGAATATATGACGAATGACTGATTGCACAGTGGGCAAAGATGATGAGCTGTTCAGTACTGGTTGGGACGTCACATTCCCTTCAAAGCCTTAAAACCAAAAAACTTGATCCGCGCTCAAAGTCTCTTCATTTTAAAACTTTCCTGTCCCCTGATTTCATGTTGTTGTCAGTGAAGGAACATTATCAAACACATTTCTGTTTTGTTTTGGACTGGACCGTGCAAAGAGGTAGTCTGATCTCTCTATTTGTGCTGTCTGTTCTTGGCTTCAGTCGTGGCTCGCTCTCCTCATGACCATGTTTCACTTTGTCGCCCGACTCCCCCCTGCTGAGAGGGGACTGTCACCCAGGACTGTGCCAGGCTTGGAGTTGGCACACACACACATAAGCACACACACAAAATCTTCTCTCCGTCTCCTATATTTTAGACAAAAAAGAAAAGAAAAAGAAAACCTTTCCTGCACAGTTTGCCTCGTGTCATCAAGCAGAGACACCCGTTCCTCTGGGCAGATTTGAAGCATGTGGTGGCCAGAGATTTAGATAGATATATCTCACCCATTAACATCTGCTCCCCTGGCCTGCTCAGCACTTCCTTCCAGAAGGCCACTGCATACACACTCATCAGCATGTACATACATACACACTCACATCCATGCACGCACACATACACTACGGTTCATCTGCGGTTGACAATCAAGGACAGTTGGTTTTGAACAGTGTCAGGACAGTTAGACTCTCACAGGGAGTCTCCAAACTACAGGCGACTGGCACACAGACAAACACTCAGAGAGCACATTTACGGCCAAACACTGAACGCCATCTGTCAGTCACTGTAGGAGGATATTACTGCTGACGCACACACACACACACACACAGACACGCACACACACAGATACGCACGCACAGGCACTTTCTGTCTGGCTGAATCTGTATTTATCACACAAAATTCACACCAAAACTGGCTTGTATGCGGACAAGTGAAAGTGTGTGTGTTTGTGTATGTGTAAACACAGCATGTCCATTTTGTCAGGAATGTTGTTTATGTGTTTCAGTTTATTTTCTAAGCCCGTAATTGATAACATTGACAGCCATCCTGCATGCATGGCCATTCATTGGAGGAAGAACTCGGATATTTTCTTAAATGAAAGCGAGCGTTTGCTACGATGAAAGATGGCTTTGTTGCAGATATGTCAAGTTGACTGAGAACTACTTTTGTAATTGATGTAGAAGCATTTAAAACCTTTATTATTATTAACATTTTAGAGAATTTTTCATTGTGTATGTCCCAAAAGCTTGACTTACTAACTCAAACTTTTGAGAAGATAACCTTTAATTGAGAAAACAGACTGAATTTCTGACTTAAAGATGCAAAAAAAGGTTTTGTTTTGTTTTTCAGATTAATATTGAATACCTGAGATGTGGTTGAGTAAAGCTACGGATGCACCGTGGTAAACCTTTGCCATATTTTTGTTCGCTAAATGTTCAAAGATGAAGTGTGATGAAGAGGTTTTAACCTTTAGAATAGTTCAGCCATTTTTCTTAATGGCTATTTCTTTGTTTCATTGACACAAAAGGGGGCTACTGAAAACAAAAACGAGCAAAAATGGGAAATATTTCTGTATCCGCATCGGCCCAGAAATTCACCATCTGTGCACAGATCAAAACGCCTCAAAATTTCACTACCCGGGTAAATGTGTGTTACTTTTCACACTATGACAAATTCATTTGGGAGTAATGAGCTATCCTATTGCGTTTTTTTTTTTTTAAGTACAGCTAAACACTTTATTTAATTCTCACATGATAAATAAATAGCACCTTATGAAATTAACTCAGTCTATCTCCCATTGTGTTCAAACGTCCCGTGATGACAGATGATATAACCAGCCCGAAACAATAACACACATGGTTATCATTCTGCAGCCCCATCCTCTCACTTTCCGCGACCCTGCTTGGACAAAGGGAAGTGTCAACACCACTTCTCTAACTGCACAATTAACATGCAAATGAGCTGAGTCGCTAATGGCAATGGCAAAGCGCTCTTATGATGGAAATATGCTTTCTGCTTTGGCAGTATGGGTTAAACATTAGTCTAAGGAATCAGCTGAGGACATTAGGGCAGAGGCCTCAGAAGCTTCCCTCAGGGCAGAAAGGGAGAAAGATGGAGGTAAACTCAGAGAGGGAACGGACTTTGCACCTGCTTCAATATGACTATGACACACACACACACTGAGCATAACCAGGCGGTTATAATCAGCCTCGTTCAGGCTGTCAGCTCGGTCAATAACTTATCCCCTCAACTGCTTTTGTTCTAGCAGCAGCTCGGCTGATGCGGCCACTGCCCCTTATTCAACTAAAATTTATTTTCAATTGCTGCCCTCAGGCAGCAGCTCACTGACCGACCAAGTAAACAAACCAGAAGACCACTTCACATTCATACACTTCCACACAGGCAGGACTCTTCACACTCAATGCAACAGCAGTCTGTGGCTGCCAAATGACATGTTTATACAAACTCTGGAGTTATAAAAGCCTTAAATGCCCCTACTGTTTGTGCATATCTGACACCCCCCCCTCTAAAACAACCCTTATATTTGCAGCTTTGTAAAACTATATCTGTGATGGAGCTGGCAAGCAGCTGTTGGGGTGTTTTAATTAAAACAACTTTGCGGATTTTCAGATTTGGAGGTTGGAACTTTGTCACAGGGCCAGCAAGTGAGGCTGACAGTATTTGTTGCCTTGTTAGCATCCATGTTTAAGAATGGAGAAAAAAGGCCTCTCATTGTGTGTGTGTGTGTGTGTGTGTGTGTGTGTGTGTGTGTGTGTGTGTGTGTGTGTGTGTGTGTGTGTGTGTGTGTGTGTGTGGAGAGGGTGAACAAAGCAGTGTTTCTCTAAGTGATAAACCTCGAGTGGCTCGCAGTAACAGGTGTGTGCTCTGTAAAGGGCCAGTCATTTGTCAAGCCTCATGAAAAGAAGAGCTGATGGCCACGAGTCCATCCTATGATCGCTGACCAGCCTGCAAACAAAAACACAAATAGTTTCTGTAGAAATGATAGATTTGATCTCACAGCCTCTTTCACGTGCTATATAAATATATATGCATCTCATTTTTAGAGTTTATAGCTTTCTTTGTAAGTATTTTTGGTATTTTCCATATAATTTCTGCAATAAACACCTTTTTCACTTATAATGCATTAATGTTGCTTTAAGGATGTTATGTTATTTGTATTTCACTATTCGCACACTCTCTAAGTTTGATGTTTGCTGCAGAACTGACCAAAATCAGCTGTCCAACAACCTTCTCTGGTTTAACTGCCTCTGGTATAACAAATAGGTGCTCAAATACATAAAATGTCCAAATTTGAAAGCCGTTTTTATTTTTCCAGTTGAGTTTTTCGGTCCTTAACATTATCAGTTCTTCTTTTTAGTTTTGCGTTTGTGTTGATGTTGTTATTGTTGTTGTGTTGCATTATTATCCTCTTCTCTCCTCCTGTTTTTGCCTTAATGAAAAAGACAAATCTGAATATCAGTGGGATTTATTTAAAACAAAACTAAAAGTCTCAGTCTAATGAGGATAATTTTTGTGAGCCCTGCCAGGAAGATAAGCCCCTCTGTTAGATAAACACAGAAAACCTGTAATTCACTCGCTGCTTGCAAGTTAGTTTTTCTGTTTACCTTTCCAGCTTTCAGAAGAATAAGAGGGAAATCTTCCATTTCAGTGTGCAGGCCAAAAGCAGGAAGATGCTTCTGTTGCCATATGATCGACATATCAGAGCAGGACGTACACTTCCAAATTTAAGCTGGTTTACATTCCTCTCTTTAACACGGATGTGTCTTGTGCACGCCATTTGCATGTGCATGATTGTTTTGTGCGTTATTTTGTGGCTTACTTACAAATGCTCTCCCTCTCTGGTAGCAGAAGCAGCAGTTGTCTCTGCTTTGCTCGGCTCCTAATTAGCCAGAATTAAGAAGTATTTCTCAGCCCATTGAAGGGTCTATTTCCTTTGAAACCAGAGCATAATAAACCTTAAGTAATTACCCCAACTCATGACTATTAACTCGCAAACCGCCAGCTTCCCTTGACAACATCCTCCTCAGTGTTGTGTGGTTAAAAGGCCATTGCAGCTACCCAGCTATTTACATCCCATCTGGCAGCCTGCGAGGGACAGACAGGCTATACTCATTCCTAAAGACAAAAAGAAGAAGAAGCGTAAAATGAACTCTTTCACTCTTTCTCGACTTAGCCACCAAACTTGTGTTTTCTTCCCTCCAAATAAGTTACAAAAGGGCTTCGTCTCCTTTTCTCTTTCTGTCTTTCTTTACTTTTTTAATCCACACACTCATTTGCATACGGCGAGGCCGAGGAGGGGGTCTGAATGTATAATCTTCTACATTTAGAAGCCTGTAATCCCGACGCCTCTCTGTGATGTGATTTTCTCCTCTCGGTCCCCCATGAACAATTAACTTGTAATCTCCACAAACATACGTGCATTCTGTCGCTGCAGAGATGAGACGGAGAAACACCCAAGGGACCCGGCGGACAAACTGCTCTGCGCTCCCCAAGGCGAATCACTTTCTAGCTGCTACAGGGACCAATTCAGCTGAGCTCCATTAGGCTGCAGCTCAGTGCCTTATTTCCCTCTCGTTTCTCCCTTTTCCTAACATTTCTAAATAAATGATGCATTCGTGTTATTGTTCAGACGGGTATGCCCCGAGAAGAAGGTGACATGACTTCAAAACTTTGGTTAATTTTAGAACAGTTCTAAAACATGAATTTCAACAACCAGCAAAATGTTTAATGTCCTGCTGCGTAATTTCAGCAGTTATTCTAGGATCATTCAAAGGAGAAAAATATCAGATGCTAATTTTCAGCTTTCCTTAGAAATCTTTACTATAAAATAGCAAATGTTCATTTATCTATAAATCTCTGCGTTTTGTTGATTTCAATGTAGTCTGTTTTAAATAAGCAGAAAAATCCGGGGTCTTAAAAAAAGAACAAATAATGATGAGAAGTGTAAAAGAAAAAACGCGCTGAGGTGTTTTTGTCTGAGGCCTTGAAATGTTTATAATCATTGCGCAATAATTATTATTTAAAACAAGATTTGTTTTTTTTAATGTGCAATGATTACATATATGTGGGCAAAATAAAATATTTAAAGAAGCACAGCTTCGTATTTATCTTAAGATTTTGTCTGAAACTACCAAAATTAATTAAAGAAATAAAAAGTAAAACTGACTTAAACTTCCGGGGGTTTAATTCTTAAATGATAGAAAAAAAATGTCGTTTCGATGATTTGGTGAGTATTTAAAAGAAACAGAGGAATAAATTGGGTATGATTCATAATTCCAGTTTTATTGAAATTTCATCCAGTGACGCTGGGCGATAATAAATATTTCATCAGTCATCAACAATGTACAAAAATAAAGACACGGGGTCTCTGGGCATAACAAATTCATTTCAGCAAAAACAATCATGCTGTGATAATTACACCATCATGCAAAAAAAAACAACAGAAGTTAAAATCAAAATAGAAATCAATAGAAATCAGGGCACAAATCGACACACAGTGAGCCACACGATTAAAATAAATCTTAAAAAAATTTAAAACAAATTTCCGTGGTGGCAGAATCGTTTTAGCCAAACACAAACATGTTGTTATTTATTTTTTACATAGAACTCAAGTTTAAAATCCTTGGTACAAGGCACAGAGCATTCTTCGTTTTCACAAAATGACGCTTGATATATTTAAAAAATGTTTTAAAAAAAGAAAAAGAAAGAAGCAAAATTAAAATGTTCATGCTGCCTCCTTCACCTTTCACAATGTCATGTGCAACGAAGACTCAGTTAAACACAGCAGGAGCGCGGTGTGTATTTTCTTTCCTTTTTTTTTTTTTTTTTTTACCATCAACTGGCAAAAATCAGTAGTCTTTATATATATAGTCTAAGTCCTTGTTACAAGGAGGAAAGAGGCTTTTCTGTTATACGCCAAACAAGAAAACAGACTAAACAACAACATGCACCAGTGAGGCCAAATTCCCCCTCATGCCCTGAATTATCTATTTACAAACATCATTACATCTCTCAGTCTCTGCTGCTCATCAGACACACGGGCATCATTTCATCCCGTCTTTCCCCTCCCCTGAGAGTCTCGTGAGGCCGGTAGAGGTGATGGGGATGTGTGGAGGAGGCGGAGGCACCTGGCAGATGGTGCAGGGACACGGCAGCCCAGCCCAGTGTTGGAAACCGGAGCCCAGCTGCAGGGCCGAGGGCGCAGTTGGAGCCCCCTTCATCAGGGAATGGGGTGCTCTGATGGACGTGAGCCCCGGCAGCGCGCTGGACAGAGTGGAGGACGTGGAAGAAGACAGCGCGCTCCCGAGAAGAGGGTGCACCTGGTGAGCGGCAGCGGCTGCTGCAGCGGCGGCAGCGGCGGCAGCGGCGGGACCTCCGGAGTGTCCGCCGGGGCCGCAGTGGAAGGCTGAGTGCTGCCCTCCGTATATCTCCCCTACCAGCCGCTTCATCTCGTCCAGGGAGCTGGTGAGCATCAGGATGTAGTTCCTGGCCAGAAGCAGCGTGGCGATCTTGGACAACTTCCTCACTGAGGGCCCGTGCGCGTAGGGCATCACCTCGCGTAGGCCGTCCATGGCCAGGTTGAGGTCGTGCATGCGCTTCCTCTCCCGGCCGTTAATCTTGAGACGGAGATGGTACATTTCCTCCTCGGTGACTTGCTTCTTCAGTTTATACTTGTTGCTGCTGCTGCTGCTGCTGCTGCTACTGCTGCTGCTTCCCACCGACGCGGACTTTGCTTCTCCTGAGCGCAGGTGCTCGCCCCCGCTCATCTTCTGGCGCTGCTGCTCGCCGCTCTGCGTGGAGGAGGACACGGAGGAGCCAATGTGGTGATGATGGTGATGCGGGTGGTGGTCACGGAGAAACATGCCGTCCATGTCCGGGGATGAGGCTCTGCTGCTTGGGCTGGAGTCTGAATTCATTTTATGAGTTTGCTTCCGAGGTTGTTGGGTAGGAGGTCGCTGCTGGCTTCCTCCCTCTCTCTCTCTCTCACTCTCACTTTCACTCTCTCCCCACACTCTCCCCTCTCAGCTTTTACTCCCTGCCTCTCCCTTTCTCTCTTTTTCCCGAAGCCTTTAGTCACTCTGGTCACCTGATGTTGCCTGTATCCCTCCTGTCCCGTGCTTCTGTCCTTATCACATCGGTTCCCACTTTGCGTCAGTGTCTGTCGACTTTCACTCTGCGTGTGTCTCTGTAACTCTGCGGTGAGGGGGACACTGATTGTGGGTATTTATACGCGCGGACAGACAAAAGCGGCTTTCCTATTCATAACGCCTAGTTAGGAAGATGACGTGCCCGTTAGAAAGGGGGCGGTGTGCTTTGACTGTCCCAGTGACCGCGGTGCGCAACCATTCACTGCCATTGTCAGAAAACTGTCGGGGGCACCGCGCTTCTCTCCTCTCCCCTCCACTTCTCTCGTGGAAGGGAAAGTTGCTCTTCCTGGAGAAACCGGTCAGTTTTCTTCCTTAGTGATTTTTACTGCACAAAGCACACGCGGTTTATTATGAGATCTTCCCATACTTTACGCACACACGCACCGCGATCACATCCCAAGAAAGAAGAAATAAATTTTGAAAAGAGAGCCGTTTAAAATTGTTGTCAAACGCAACTGCAGAGATCATGCTGCATTTTTGTAAAAGAAGAAAACCTCATCAGCCTCACACACACTCACACACACGCTGTTCACTTTGTATCGGACGGTCAAAATTTAAGCCAAAGTCTCCGAGGTTCCGCCGGTGGCCGCCTGAGGGAATGACGAGGAATGGGAAGGGAAATTGCTTTTCCCATTCAGCGGTTAGTGCTGCCGCAGGGGTGCAGGGCCTCCGCTGGGACGGAGGTAACATGCCGGCTCCGACTCGCGGCACTCTGCTGGCCATATGGCAGCATGCGGATGTCAGAGTTTACAAGGCTGTGCCTCATGGTCCAACATCTAGCTTCCATGTGCTGAAAGCACATTATTATTATTATTATTATTATTATTATTATTATTATTATTATTACTGGAGAAACTACTGGAGAAAATGGAAAAACATTCAAACATTGAAATCATTTCAGCAATCAATTAAATTTCATTATAAGCTACTTAAAATACAATATTAGCCAAATACAAGCCATGCACAGAAACCACGTCTAAAAAATTTTATACGACAAAATGGAAAGACATGCCAAACCACAGATGTGTCAAAAACAAAAGGGAAGAAAAACTACTAAATCTTAAAACCAGTCATAAAAATTCTGTATTGTCAACACGCAGTGAAAACAGTCAAAACGTTAGTTTTTATCCACTGAAGCAAAAAGCTGATCTTTCAATGTGCATTAAAATATTGGGCGAATGGTGTAAATTGAGTCAGTATTGTCTATATTGAGCAGCTGAGAGTGCTCTCTCCACTCTGAAGAGTCTACTCCAGATCTGTTTTGTCGAGGTGGAGTGGGGGAACGGGCCACCAACAATAACATGTGGAAGTAACTGAAGCACTCTTCCTCTGACCAACCACCTCAGCATCCCTATCGCTCCATCTGTCTATCCGTGCCTCCATCCATCCATCCGTCTGCACTCTCACCCACCCAGCACTTCAAACCCCCGATAATAAAGTCTGCCTCAAACTCTGCTCCGTGCTTCATCCTTCACCAATGAGATCCCCCTGGTAGAACAGTAAAAATGTGTATTCACAGCCTCATTGTTGGCCCAGCAAAAGAGCCCCTCTCATAAAGGTGCTGCCAATGCAAAGAAAAGCGCTGGTCGGCTTTGCTCTCTCTTGGTGGCATTTGATAGTGTAAAGCTTTGAATACCAATTGCTTGAACTGGACATATGTGAATCCCCTGTAAGCCTACTAATCCTGTCCCCAAGTGTTTCTTTGTGTGTGGGGCAGCCTCGCACACCCAAGAGAAAGTGTTCCTAATCCGGCCAATGTGGAGAAATGTGTGAATGAGAGGGGCAGAGCAGGTCTGTTAGCATGTGTGTGTGTGTCAGATATCAATCTGTGCAGGAACACATGCTTTGCAAAGGGTATTTTTTTGCTTATGTATTTTAGTGTTTGTGAGTGTGTGTGTCCATCTGAGGCCTCTGATTCAACACCACCAGGACACTGGCCTAAATGAAGGCAGTTATTCACTGTTCCCCACACTACTGTCGCAGCAGGTCGCCCATAATGTGCTCTTTTCACTGCGTAAGCTCCTCGTTTTCCTTTTATTCCTCTGTTCGTATCTTTTTTTTTATCTCTCCCCCTCTCTCCTCCTCTCACACTCTTTTTCACTCTCTGTACTCCTTCTCACAAGATTCTGGTTAGGGTTGCTTCTTCTCTTGAAACCCTCTCACATTTTTTTTGTTCCTCTCTTTGAGAAGTGGCTCTCTGCCCTCTCGCATCAGCTCTCTGGGCAGCAAAAGGACACAATCACAGGGACCCAAATTGAGCCAGCACTATTGCTTTTTTATCTTAGATGTCACCGTTTGAATGTTGTACATATACCATTCTGTAATGCATGTGTATTAGGCATCACAGGTTCATGCAACGTTGGGTCATGAGAAAATTGAGTGTTGCACATGTGTGCATGTAGACAGAGATGCCTTTAAATGACTGAGATATATAGAAACATTTCTGATGTGTCACCAAAGAGCAGGAAGTAGGAGGTCTGCTTAGATTACTGACCCCAAAAACACAAGATAGTAACACAGTTAAGTCCATAATAGGTCATTTACAGTTTTTTTTATAATGTTTGCATGATGGTTTGGTGGTTAACACCATCACCTTAAAGAAAGAAGGTCCCAGGTTTGAACCCATCAGCTGGCTGAGGGGCTTTCTATGTGGACTTTGCAAGTGACCTGTTGCTATTTACCTGTTCATCTTGCATCCTGCCTGGTGCACCTGGGATAGGATCCAGTAGAAGACGACAGACAACTAAAAGTTCAGAAGATCTTGTTTATTATGATCTCTAAAGGCCCACAGAGTTCGAGTCAGATCCTCCATTTAAATGTAAAAACATCTGAAAAATAGCAACCAGTCTCCTCTTCATCTACCTCCTGGGAGGCTCCGGCTACTAGACCACCTCTACTAGTCTCAGGACAGTCCACAGTGACTGGAAGCTTCTCTCTGGTAGTTTGTGGTCAGCAGTGAGTGTCTGTGACACATGACTGGCTGAGTATCTCTTACCTTAAAGAACAATGACACACATACCTGAGACAATAAAGAAAGTAAAAGTCAGAGCCAAAGATAATAGCTGATGTCACTGGTATAAAAAAGAACTAAAAATTTTATGTGTTGAGTTCTCACATACTCTGAAATGCAGAACGGGAAAGATCGTCAGGAGTTAGACATGTTTTGTCTCCTCATTTTGCCTCTTTGTGTTCTTTCTGCTTTAGTTCACATGGAGTAATCGTCTGTATATCAAACCATGCTTTACTTCAGTAAAGACTGTAAACACTTACCTGGTCTGTGGAGGTGGGCATATGAGTCTTCACTCTGTGACCTTACACATTTATTTATGTGCTGCAGGACCTCATTAGAAATCTTGTTATGGCTTTAAGAGATTAGAGCTTCACCGGGACTCTCCTGAAAGCCAAAATATATCATCATAAATAAGATGAAGCTGTTAACATTATTTTTCAAAAATCACCAAAATGTAACATTTACTGCTGAACAATTTTGTTAAAACGAACTGCTTGAGGCTACAAGACACTAACAATTAATTTGATTTAAAATTGCTTTAAACCCTTTTTCTTTGCTGCATATTAACAAAAGTTGGGTTGTGTGTTTTATATTGTAGAATTTTTTTTTACTTGTAGAGTTTGTCTTTTGTGCCATCTCTTCTGTATCTGATGCTAACTTTCACTTTAAAGGACTATCAAAGGAGTAAAATGTGAATGTATCTGGCATTGGTTCATGCCACATACTTTAACAAATTAACAAAAAAAACAGAAATCTGACAGTAACAGACCACAGTACGTCAGGCTGAAGGACATCACGTCTGACACTGTGGTCAGCAGCACAGGAGCACCACAGGGAACTGTGCTGTCCCCTCTTCTCTTCACCCTGTACACCTCTGACTTCTGCTACAACTCTGAATTATGCCATATTCAGAAGTTTGCAGATGACACGGCCATCATGGGGTGTATCTGGGATGATCAGGAAGAGGAGTACAGAAGTCTGGTGAGGAACTTTGTCGCATGGAGTCACACAAACCACCTGCAACTCAACACCTCAAAGACTAAGGAACTGGTTGTGGACTTCGGGAGGTCCAGAGAAGGTCCACTGCCGGTTCAGATAGAGGGGGAGGAGGTGGAGGTGGTCAACAAGTACAAGTACCTCGGGCTGTGGGTGGACAATAAACTGGACTGGTCATGCAACACAGAGCACCTGTATAAAAAAGCCCAAAGCCGACTGTACTTCCTCAGGAGGCTGAGGTCTTTTAACATCTGCAGGAAGCTCCTGAGGATGTTTTACCAGTCGGTGGTTGCTGGAGTACTTTTCTATGCTGTGGTGTGCTGGGGGAGCAGCACAGCAAAGAAGGACTCATCCAGGCTGGAGAAACTGATCAGGAAGGCTGGCTCTGTGGTCGGCATGAAGCTGGACACTCTGGTGACAGTGGCAGAGAAAAGGACACTAAAGAAACTGCTGGACATTATGAACAATGCTGGGCATCCTCTGCACACGGCCATTAACAATCAGAAGAGTCTGTTCAGTGACAGGTTGCTTCTCCCCAAGACAAGAACTAACAGACTTAAAAACTCCTTTGTCCCACATTTGTATTATATATGTGTGTGTGTGTGTGTGTGTGTGTGTGTGTGTGTGTGTGTGTGTGTGTGTGTGTGTGTGTGTGTGTGTGTGTGTGTGTGTATATATATATAACAATTCTGTAACTGTAACTTCGGTCGTTGCTGTGCTTTTTTTTTGGAAGTCGAATTTCCCAGAGGAACCCACCCGAGGGATTAATAAAGTTCTATCTTATCTTATCTTATCTTAAATAAATAAAAATTCAATTATATTATAGTTACTGATGGTTCAAATATAATTGCTCACACAAACCTAAAAATGTATTGCAGTTTTTGCTGAGAGTTATTCTGACTTTATTTAATATGGACCTCCATTAACATCTATATAAAAGTGAGAACAGAAACCTAGAGCCGTTCATTTGTAGCAGTCAAGTAACTGTATGCTCACTGTCTACTTCATAAGTTACACCTTGCTAGTACTGTGTTGGACTGCCATAATTCTTTGATACCATTTGAGCACAGTGAACTCATCATCGTGTTCAAGAAACCAGTTTGAGATGATCTGATCTTTATGACATAGCGAGTTTTCCTGCTGGAAGATGCTATCAGAAGATGGGTACACTGTGGTCATAAAGGGACGGACATGACCAACAACAGTACTCGGGTAAGCTGTGGCATTTAAACAATGTTCAGTTGGTGAGGCACAATGTGCGTGTAGATATTTTCTCTTTTTCTGACCAATCTCTGTAAACCCTAGAGATGGTTGTGTGGAAAACCACAGTAGATCAGGAGTGTCTGAAATAACAACCACACCACATTCAGTCACCTCAGCAGGTGGTCTTGACCATATGTACATGCCTAAATGCATTGGGCTCCTGCCATGTGGCTTATTAACTGTGGTGAATGATTTTCAATCTATATTTCTTCCTTCTTCAGGAGGACAAATGTGTTTTTATGCTAATATAATCTAAAAAAAAAAAAAAAGAAACTTGTAAATTCTTGCAAATAGTTGAGCTGACAGTGGATAGTTTGTTTTTCTTACAGAAACGTTGCCTACACATCATTTTACTGAATACAATCCATGCATGAATAACTGTGGATGTATACTCCTTTCATTTTACCCATCAAAGACACCATCAAACCACAGTTTGAAGTTTCACTAAAAGAGATTTCGCTTAGTTTGAAGTGTTTGAGTGGCAGATGGAAGACAGCAACAGGAGTATTGATATCTCACAGTGATGCCAAGCAAAAACCGTAAAAAAAAGTAGTTCTGAGATTTATTTTTCTAAATGATAGGTCAACATTTGAAAAGTAAAAGATGTACCGCACCTCTCAGATATGTTATGGCAACTTTTAAAAGCTTGATTTTGCCTTCTCAGTTTTCTTTGGGTGAATTGTGGGTAAAAGAATATCAATAAGATTTCTTCATTCCTATTTTGTGAAAAGTAAACAAACCTTCAAATTATAGCAAGCCTTTAATTAAGGAGATGATCAAACGATTAAAATCTCGTTAATTACAGACCTCACAACCATCTCTGCCAACATGAATATTGAGGTCCTAATTAATATTTGTCGGGCTGTTTTGTTCTTGGAAGACACTGGCGTTAATTAGGCAAAAACAAGTCAAATTAACATTTCAGTAATGAAGAAACATACCTTCATGTTCTTATTTCTCTCTGTCTGAACACACTCTGATACAAAATTGGCATCTCAAAGCTTTCTGAGGCATGTTTTTATCAAACAGAAGCAATGAAGTTTTCAGACACATATTTTTCATCCCAATGCACGACTGATCAATGTGTGCAATTCTTGTTTTCCTTATTGAAAACAATTTTGGAAAACAATTTAGTTTAGAATCTTTGCTACATATCAGTGCAAGAAATCTTTTACATCTTTAACAGTTCTTTGTCAAACATCAAGTAAACACCTGTGACCGTTAAATGACAGCATCCTTTTGGTGCATGCTTGGACTCCTTGATGCACTGCTGCGTCTAAGTCAGATGTGTTGTAACACAACTGAGAGATCAGTGTATATATTGTACTGTATACCTGAGCATTGGCCTAAGGACAACAGACTTGAGCCGTACATAGCAAAGCTATTAACACCAGCTACATCCTGCATCTTGTGTTAGTAGCGCTATAGCTAGCTTGGTAATCAGAACCAACAACCCCACAGTGTTGGTGTCTATGCCCACCCAAAAATGTCCTCTCTGCTGATATACTCTACAACAGTAAGTCAAATTAAATCATGCCATTTGGTAATGAAGCATCTGATCTGCACGAGGTCAGTAAAGCTAAAGCTAACAGACCTTCACAGACCTAAAGCTAACCCTTCAGTTACTAGTAGCTTAGTGCATTTGAAGTGATGGCACATGAATGTCAGATGTCTATTCATATTAATGTACAGAATTCACCTGCTTGCTGCTACTACTGCACATTCACCCAGTGTATATACTATATATATATAAAAAAAAAAAAACACCCAGCACGCCCCTGCGGGCGGTTTATCCTTCAAGCTCGGGTCCTCTACCAGAGGCCTGGGAGCTTGAGGGTCCTGCGCAGTATCTTAGCTGTTCCCAGGACTGCGCTCTTCTGGACAGAGATCTCCGATGTTGTTCCCGGGATCTGCTGGAGCCACTCGCCTAGCTTGGGAGTCACCGCACCTAGTGCTCCGATTACCACGGGGACCACCGTTACCTTCACCCTCCACATCCTCTCGAGCTCTTCTCTGAGCCCTTGGTATTTCTCCAGCTTCTCGTGTTCCTTCTTCCTGATATTGCTGTCATTCGGAACCGCTACATCGATCACTACGGCCGTCTTCTTCTGTTTGTCTACCACCACTATGTCCGGTTGGTTAGCCACCACCATTTTGTCCGTCTGTATCTGGAAGTCCCACAGGATCTTAGCTCGGTCATTCTCCACCACCCTTGGGGGCATCTCCCATTTTGACCTCGGGACTTCCAGGTTATACTCGGCACAGATGTTCCTGTACACTATGCCGGCCACTTGGTTATGGCGTTCCATGTATGCCTTGCCTGCTAGCATCTTGCACCCTGCTGTTATGTGCTGGATTGTCTCTGGGGCATCTTTACACAGCCTGCACCTGGGGTCTTGCCTGGTGTGATAGACCCCAGCCTCTATGGATCTTGTACTCAGAGCTTGTTCTTGTGCTGCCATGATTAGTGCCTCTGTGCTGTCTTTCAGTCCAGCTTTGTCCAGCCACTGGTAGGATTTCTGGATATCAGTCACCTCCTCTATCTGCCGGTGGTACATACCGTGCAGGGGCCTGTCCTTCCATGATGGTTCCTCGTCTCCCTCCTCTTTCTTGGGTTTCTGCTGCCTGAGGTATTCACTGAGCACTCGGTCAGTTGGGGCCATCTTCCCAATGTATTCTTGGATGTTCCTTGTCTCATCCTGGACTGTGGTGCTGACACTCACCAGTCCCCGGCCCCCTTCCTTCCGCTTAGCGTACAGCCTCAGGGTGCTGGACTTGGGGTGAAACCCTCCATGCATGGTCAGGAGCTTTCTTGTCTTTATGTCAGTGGCTTCTATCTCCTCCTTTGGCCAGCCTATTACCCCAGCAGGGTACCTGATCACGGGCAGGGCGTATGTGTTGATGGCCCGGATCTTGTTCTTACCATTCAGCTGACTCCTCAGGACTTGCCTGACCCTCTGCAGGTACTTGGTGGTTGCAGCCTTTCTAGCGGCCTCTTCATGGTTCCCATTTGCCTGCGGGATCCCCAGGTACTTGTAACTGTCCTCTATGTCTGCAATGTTGCCTTCTGGTAGTTCAATCCCCTCAGTTCTGACTACCTTCCCTCTCTTTGTTACCATCCGACTACACTTCTCCAGTCCGAACGACATTCCAATGTCATTGCTGTATAGCCTGGTAGTGTGGATCAGTGAATCGATGTCTCGTTCACTCTTGGCATACAGCTTGATGTCATCCATGTACAGGAGGTGGCTGACAACTGCTCCGTTCCGTAGTCGGTATCCGTAGCCAGTCTTGTTAATGATCTCACTGAGGGGGTTCAGGCCTATGCAGAACAGCAGTGGGGACAGAGCATCTCCTTGGTAGATCCCGCACTTGATGGTAACTTGTGCTATGGGCTTGGAGTTGGCCTCTAGTGTTGTACGCCACATCCCCATTGAGTTCCTGATGAAGGCTCTTAGGGTCCCATTGATCTTGTACAATTCTAGGCATTCCAGTATCCAGCTGTGGGGCATTGAGTCAAGTAACCCCGGCGGAAGGGGCTACATGAATAGGATGAGGGACCTATGGATATATATATATATATATATATATATATATATATATATATACACACATATATATATATATATATATATATATATACACATATATATATACACATGTCGAGGAGCGTGTCAGGTTACATTTCACTGTGTGTTATACTTGTATAACTATGCATGTGACAAATAAAGAACCTTGAACCTTGAACCTTGAATCTATATATATGAGCTTAGCCCAATGAAAAATTATGCTCCGGGACACGACTCAGTAGATTAGAGGTTGTGATTACTTCATGAACTGCTGTTAGATTGCATTAGATTGAGGTAACTAGCATGACTACCTGGTGGGTGCATGGCGATGACTAGTGATATGGATTAAAGAACTTGAATTTGTTGGATGGCCTGTACAGGTGGTAGGAATGGGTGATGTACCCTTAAACCATAAGATAGTTTAAGAAAATCTGTGAAAATGATTTTTATGACTATATTAAAAAAAAGTAATGTTTTTTCTTTTTGAGCTACTGTCACTGATGACACATGACCTAACTCAAAGTGTAAATCTATCACCACCAGATGAAAGCAGCAGCAACATTATTGTAAAATAGCAGTGATACAGCATAAGTACAAAAGTAACCAAGGTAGGTAGAGTTTCCTCTGGAAATTTTAGTAATACTTTATAATACAGCCCAAGAAACGAATGGAATTTTCACCTCTTTTACTTGATATTATGGTGTAATTATATTTACCAACATATACTTGGAGGTACACTAGGGGCTTATTTGTATTAGTGGATCATTCATGATGCACACCAATGTAACACATAATAAAAATGTAAAAAGGCAAGGTTAAGGCACTACATATACTGCCCATGTGCCTCACATGTTAGGCCTTGTCTCGTTTTCTCAGGGAAAGCAAATGCTTTATATCAGTATTATCATGGTTTGACAGCATTTTCATCACATTAAAATTATACCAGCATTGTCTTAGATAGTATAATATGTTTTGTCAATAAGCAGTACTGTCTTAAATATGAATTAATTGGATTTTCTACCATGCAACATAGTTTATAACCTCTGTTTTGTTGGATGTCTTTCAGGGTGTGTGAGTGCAAACCAGGAGTGAAAGTGACACTATGCACGCTGTTAGTTATACATTTTTGGAATTAATTAGCTTTTTTATTAGCTAATTACAATATTGGATCATGTTGAGTGTTGATATTAATATTTTTGCTCTAAAACGAACTTAACTGCAATTTTAATTTATTTCTTTAACCTTTAAACTCATCCTCTTCAGTATCATCCTCCCTTTGGTCATCAGTCATCCTCCTCCTCATTAGACTCACACTCATACAAGCACACACAGACACACACACACAGTTACACACACACGGTTACACACACCACCAGCACTTAACCAGCCTCCAGCCCAGCCCACCAGCTTTTGCAACAAGATTCTCCTTTTAACTGTCCCTTTCAGCGTGGGACAATTAGACACCTCCCACCGCCTCCTTTCAGGCCGCAGCTCCAGCCTCGCCTCCTCTCCTCCCCATTCTGCTCCCTGTTTCACTTTGTGTCCGCTTCGCCCCCTCGCAATGGGTGCACATGACCAGAAAATGAAGCAGGGGTCTCTGCAAGCGGGGAATGAAAGCGAGTATGTTTGTGCGTGTTTGAGAGAAAGACAGAGAGAAGGAGGGAGATTAACATGTAAGATTTAAGCTGATGGGGTGAGGGTGGGTGAGCGGGGTTACATGTAGAGATCAGATCAGGTCTGATCTGTGCACATGTTTGCGTGCATGTGTGGTTCAGTGATGACTGCCCATCCATCTCAACCCTGGCTGTATAACGCTCACCATCCACACTGGGTTATAATGATTCACATTCACAAATACAGTCCCTTCTTTTAAACATATGTATGTTGGACGGCAGACACACTCATACACACTCGATTAGAGGAGTACTGCAGGCTGCAGTGTCTAAGGCCTGGATACTGTTAGAGAGATTATCACATCATTAACTCCTAATGAAAAACCAATTCAGACAGCTCCCCCCCGGCGCTCTGTGTTCGCTAGGTAGCAGGGGCAGTGAAACATAAGCCATCCATGCTTCTTATTCATTGAAGCTCTGGCTCAGCATGCTAATCACACAAACAGTCTAAAAAGAAAGAGAAGATAGAAAAAAGAAATATGAGCTTAACTAATGAGTGTTACTCCCATTAAAATCATTTAGGTACCAGGATAGTCGTAATACTAGAATTTCATATGGATGCTCAGGAAAATACGCAAAAAAAATGCCATATAAATATCAGTTTATTTACACATCATTACTGTTGTTGCTTTATTTATAGCCATAGGAATTAGCTGCTAAGCTATGGGGTAACGGTGTCTTTGGCTGATCCTGCTACAGATCGATCCTCATGTTTGATTTGGCAAAATTTAATTCCAGATGTGTTTCCTGATGCGACCATCCATTATCCAGGCTTGAGACCAACACCAGCAGTAGTAATACAGTTGCTTGGGATACTTTGAGGCTGGGTTTGAGGCTATCAGCAGGGGTTAAAGTGGAATATCACCGGTGGGAACCAAAAATTAGGTGAGCACAGTGGATTTTTCATGTGCAGGCTGTGATCAGCTGACTTGTGCTGCTACTCCCATGGTTAGCTGTTTGATCTTCCACCTGCCAAAGTGTCCTCGGGCAAGTCACTGAAGTCAAATTTGCTTCTGATTGCATCCTTGCACTACTAGCAGGTGGATTAATGGCAGCATGTCAATAACGTATCTGACTTATGATCCATCACAATTAATAGGTTAGTATAATGCATGAAATACAGAAAGAAAGTTACAAGTTTTCTTGGTTGGTTTGCTGTCTTGCACAAACTAGTGAGAAATAAAATCCACAGAGACGTCAAGGAAGCTTGTTAACAGTCACATCAAGGACAAATAAATCCTGTTTCAGTGAAATCTCACCAATACTCCACGAGGAGTAGCGAGTCCCCGTAAAACAACCTGTATTACCTTAAGCACAGTGTGGTTATAGACCCTTGAGGTAGTCATTGTGTGCAAGTTTCACAAACATTTGACCTATAGTAGCAGCTAAAATTGTTCCTTAAAAGGTCATATAGGCCCCTGCAGCTGTGCTATATTTATTTCTCGTCAACACTAACTAATATTTTGAAACGATAGGTGTCTCCACTTAAGACAATATCACGTCAAACGAGCTGATAAGGAGGAGAAAAAGTAAAAAACAAAGGCCGAGACTTTGTCGAGGGGTTTTCTTTGCAAAGTTTTTAAACAGTTGCAACAACTATCTGTGTGTATTTGTATGTCTTTAAACCTTGAAGGGATACCATTAAAACTGTGGCAAAAACCAGCATAATCGTACACTTGTGTCTTCAGCCCAGCAGCTACATCTGGCCATGTTTGGTTCCTCAACTCTTCAAGGTAAATGAACACAAATTTTGTGCATTACAGTAAGAGATATCTGCCTTCTTTTTGAAACCATCGCCCCCCGCTGGCCACTGAAAAGAATGGCATTTTAAGGCACTTTCACTTTGGTTTCATTGTTCAGACCAGAAAATCTATGTCCATCCTTTATATACAGCCTATGCTTGTGTCTCAGTTAATAAATCAGCAGCAGGCAGGCCAGCCTGTTTATCATCTCTTCTTGTCAAAGCTGAAACTGGAGTTTCTTCTCTGATTTGCTGATGAAATGAAATTTTCTTCATAGCTTAATAGGTAGAGTTTGAGAAAGAGGAAGTTTATGGCACCAAAATACCAGACGGTGAGGAAACAAAATCATCCGTCCTGTGACTCTTTGCCTCGTGACATCCTGTCCTGTGTACAGCAGTTTTATAGTAATGTGTCTCCCCATGCACTCTTTTTTTTTGAGCGTTTGAAGGCACGTGCGGCGTGTGTATGTGTGTTTTCCTTGCACACAGCAATAATAAAAAGCACATCAGCACAGGCCACATTTTTCAAGTTTGTTTGACGCATTTAAAATGCTAATAACTAGTTTATTATGTGCTACATCAAATGCAAATGTTCTGTTTTACTGCCACAAAGTTCGGTCGACGTTAGCATTTGCATATCTTATGTCTGTCTCCTTAGCATGCATGGAGGAACTGGATAGCGGGCAGACTCCCAATAAATAACATTAACAGGCACATTAGATAAACAAGCTCCAATGATGCCGCTATTAGGAGATGCAGAGGCATAGTCGGCTTAAATGTAGGTGTTTGACACAGCAGCATATGGTGTGCAAATTCCCCCAAATCAACCTAACGCCAACGTTATCTGGAAATGTCAGGGGAGCAGACGGATTGAAAAAACATTGCTTTAACGGCAGACGCTTTACGATGTTGAGAAAATGCTGTGGAGGAATTTGCCTCTTTAAGACCAACTGGCGAATGGTGCTCCTCCGTGTGTGTGTGTGTGTGTGTGTGTGCAGGGGGGGATGTGTCGTGTCTTTGTGTGTGTGAAAGAGAGGGACAGCCATTAAGATCGTAGTTCAAACTTTAATTGTCAATGCGAAACTTTGTCTGGTTTAATGTTTGGTTCACTTCATGTCTTAATCACCTCCCGGCTCCATTCAGACACCAACCGAGATGTAAACATTCCATAAAGACGATCATATATTCTCTGACTGTCGAGCCTGTAATTCATTATAAATATGAGATGGAACACAATGACATTTTAACGCCGTTGGTTTTGCAACTTCTTTTTTTAAACAATTGCTTTGAGATGTGGCATGCTGACAGATGGGTGCCCCCCCCCCCCCCAACCCCCGTCCCGTATTTTACACAATGAGAAGCCAGTTTAAACGAACATGCTTCAAAATGTCACCACTGCAACATATGCGACATATTTCTAACAAAAAACAACAACAAAGGCAACTTTGGAATTTTATGGCAATCTTCTTGGTCCAGAAGGTATATTGTAACATTTTGGGATGTCCGTAAATTTTCAAGTTACACACAAGATGGGGAAAGGGTGGGGCGGATAACCATAAACGGTGGGGAAAGAAAGGAAAACCACAACAAGACACTCTTCTTTTGTCTGCTCCCTTCAGTCACCAGAGTGGATCATCTGCCTCCAGATCCTCCTCAAAAGCATCCTCTTATGTCACACCGACCCTCTGCATGTCCTTGTTCACTACATCAGTTAATCTTCCTCTTTTCCTACTGCCTGGCAGCTCCATCTTCAACACTCTTTATATTTAGTATATCTATAACCCTCCTCTGCACATGTTCAAACCACCTCAGCCTTGCCTCTCTAACGTTGTCTCCAAAGCACTCATCCTGAGCTGTCCCTCTGATATACTCATTTCTAATCTTTTCCCTCTGGTCACTCCCAATAAAAATCTACGCATCTTCAGCTCTGCCACCTCCACCTCAGCCTCCTCAGTGCCACTGTCCCCAATTCATACCTCAGCAGGTTTCACTAGCATCTTGTAAAAGATGTCTTTCACTCCTCCTGCTGTTCTTCTGACACTTTTGTGCACTGTCCGTTTCTTTGGATGGTTGACCCTAGATATTTAAACTTCTTCTGCTTTGGTGTCGTTTCAGTTTATCATGGACCTCTAGACTCGATCACATAAGCCATAAAAAAAGTTAGTAAGCCTTTAGTCAATTTGCATCCACATGACTGGTTTAGAATATTTAAATAAAGAATATTTTAATTTCTATGCGCTTGACTTTCACCTTAAGCTTCTATCTGTTAATCAAAGTGAAACTTATCACACTGCAATTGTAATTACAAGATAATTTAGTTTAAATAAGCAGGGATTGGAACAAATATTATCTTGGCTCGGATTTTTAAACCTTGTTAAAATGTCAGCATAGATTTAACCTGTCTTGTAGTTTATGTAATTATAAATGCATTAACATAGGCTCTCTTTAACCCAACAGTCTCCTCTCTCTTCCCTTCAGACCTCCTTTCCTCTCTTCTAAAGGCCACTCGTGACGAGATGCCAGTGTTCACTTGTTCCTCCATTTGTACTCACTGTACACCCGGGCACTCTGGATGAGTGTCAGCTACATACCACAAACAAATGCTGAAGTGTAGATGCTAATTCTCGCTTTTTGAGACTCCCTCCTTCCTCCTTCCAGCATGCCCAATAATCTCTTCTCCTCTCTCTCTGTCTGCCTCCCTCTCTGCTCCTAATCCGCTCCACAGCCGTGAAAACTCTCCATGAGAGAGAGATGACCCGTTCTAATGGGTGGAGGCAACCACCCACACACACAGCCGCGGAGGGTCCAGCCAAAACACACACAAAACACACACATAACACACACACACAGAGCCGAAGATTGCCGGGCTTATCAAGACGCAGCGAGCCAAGGAGACTCTGCACGATTTAAACCGTTAACAGATGATTTTCAAGTTTGAGGAAATCCTGCCCTGCTCTGTCAAAACAGACGGTTGAAGCTGGTCTGGAGATGAAGTTATTAGATCATTAACCGATTGGTCACTTCACAGAAAATCTATCACGATGGTTTGCTTGTGTGGTAAAGTAGCAAAGCAAAACTTTTGCTCGCTCCAGCTTCTAAAGTGATAGTTTATCTGATTTACATTCATGTAACGTCTCAATTTTAAACATCCAACTAAACAAAACTATTTGAATAAATCGACTCTGGCTTAGTTTTCTGGCAGTTTATAATTAATATTATACTTTATTATAAAATATTGCCAGATTAATCAGTGAAATAAGTGAAATGTTGAACTTGTACTGTTTATACTTCTGTATTGATCTACTGCAGAAATAAAAATAAAGGTTGCGCCGCCCGTGAGCACACCTGTTTGTTTGTCTTTAACCATAACTGCCCATTAGTTACTGATTTATTTCAGGTGAGATTGCAGGTGAATAAGGTAAAGAGATAGCTTGACATTTTATTCACAACTGTATTCCTTCAGTTGAAAATAATGCAGCGAGCTTCTGAAAGATTGTACTAAAAAAAAGAAGCAAAAAACACTGCGGTGATTAGAGTATTTGAAACTGCTTGAACACTTTCTGATTATCAGAGTATGAAATCAGGCTTTGAAAGCTTTGTCTTGTAAAACAATTACATAGTGGATTTAAGTTAATTATTTCTTTATTTATCTATTTTTAAGTTTTTGGAAATTGGATGTAATTTGCACATGAGGTATAATCTTATTAAACATAGAATAATTTGAGTAATTAAATGAATACTGGCATGTGTATGAGGGATTTTTCTTTCCACAATCTCAAAATTGACAGGTAGATGAAGAAGCATTTATTTATTTGTTTGTTTGCTTTAATGTCTTGCTTTAAACCTTAAATAACAACTAAACCAAGCCATAGTGGATCATCACATCATAAGCTTTTAATTGTGATGAACTCATCAGCCTTTGCTTCTGTATTTTTTCTCCACAAACTCCTGAAAGAACAACAAAGTCTTGAAATGCTCCGCTATCTCTTGTGTACTGTTGGTTTCAGTGAAAGCTAAAAATGACACAAGGATCCTGGACCATAAACTGCAAACAATGACTCAACACAAAGCTTCAAAAAGCGAGCAGTTTTGCAGATTTTACCTGAGCAACCTTGTAAAGAAAGATAAAAATGGTGACTTTTGTGCACTTTTGGATTCAAAAATAGTGGTTCACAATTTAAGCAGCTGTGTGATAAAATGGTTTGACCTGAGATGGTATTTAAACATCTCCAATGAAAGAACATTCAAACTTATCATATCAGCTGAGATCGAACAAAGACTCCTCTCCAGAACGAGGGAAAACCTCGCCGTGGATCGCACCAGCTGTTTTGGTGAGCTGAGTGTGTGCAGGTGTTGAGCTCTCAGTGGGATCGTTCAGCCATTTTCCTTCATGCTTGTTTATTAGACCCCTTAAAGGACACACGCAGCTGCTTTTGAATGTTGTTAGCCAGTTGGGTACAGATTACATATGCTCTCCATCCCCGCTGAACATTTGCCAAAGCGAACTACGAGCTTTAAGATTATCATTTAGTCAATAGCATTAAATGCACAATAGTTTTCTCTGGGTCTTTTTCTCCAAGGTTTTCTTTACAGAGAAAAGGGTTTGCGATTTGGCTGGTTTTTACTGAGTGACACATTTGTTCGCCGTATCCTCGAGTGTGACACAAGGACAGTTTAATTACTGTATGATTATGTCACGAAAAAAAGAAAGAAAAAAAGGGTTTTAAACCTCTACAAACAATTTTAAATTGTGTTCCTATTTCATTAATCAAAATAATGTGCATTAGAAAAAGATCAGATGAGTGGTGAAGACAGAATTTGTTGGTAAAAATAGAATTTGTTTTAAAAGCGTCAGATTTGTTACATTTAGACTACAAACCACAGTTAGTAGTATACTACTATAAAGTTGCACTATTTGTATTTAAAGCCTTAAATGGTCTTACACCTGCATATGTGCTACATATGCTGCATCCATTCACTTCCTGAAGATCATTAGGGTCTGCTTCCCAGTCACTCTTGACTGTCCAGTGATCGAAGTTTATTGTGCCTCTGCTGTGGTTGAACTAAAACTCTCCCAAGCGACCTCAGAAATTCATCAGCTGTGGCGATATTTAAATCTGAGCTAAAGAAATGCTTTTTTTTCTCTTTAGCTTTTTTTTCCTCTTAAGCTTTTGGAAGCTGATATCTGGAACTGTGTTCAGAGGACAAGCTGCTCTTGTGTTATTTTACATAAATGCTGTGAATGTGTGCATTACGGATTTTTAGGAACTACTTTTAGTTTTTCATTGTTTAAATTTTTCGTAGTATAGCACTTTGATTTAAACACGCTTTATTAATAACATTTAATTATTGCTTTCTCTCTCCAAGCGTCAAATATTTGAACATAAGCTGTATGTCAGCAAGATTGTTTTTTCTTCTCATAATGAGGAATCGTTCATTTATGTATTTGGTCACAGATTAAGTGACATAACTGGTTGCAGGTCACAGATGCTGTTTTCCAGATTTTCCAGAATTATTTCAGATCTTCCTGTGACATCAAACTGATTAAACCTTTTATTGAGCTGATGTTCAGGAAAGATTGGTTTGGTTCAGTGCAGCAACAAAAATCTAAATCTTCCCCTAAGCTCAACAATTCATAAGTATAGCTTTTAATTTATAACCTACTCTCTACGTCTTCAGTGTTGTCATTGTCTGTTCGGTGTATTTTATATAATGTTAATCCATCATGCTCTCCAGTGTCAGCTGGAAAGGTTGCATGCAACTTAGCCATCTAACACAGCTCCAGCTGCACAAAGTGATAGAGAGCATGAGTGAGCTGTAGCACTAATGCATGTTAAGTCACTGATCTCACATATGAAGTTCTCTGCACCTTCTTCACTGTGTTCTGCTAACGTCAGTCACATACATTCACATACAAGTGATGAGGAAATGCAGGTAGTCCAGCCTGGTAGCAGTTCCAGTGTGACTATTAAGACCTGAGGCTAACATGAGTGTCATCATGCTGTTGTAACGAGGTTCATGTAATCAATCACAATCAACACATTCAAGTTATATTAATAAAGAGAAAAAATGCTTTCTGTCTCATTAACAACATATACAGGCTTTAAAGACAACACAGACATGTTTTTTTGCTCAAACAATATGGGGCCTGTCTACCCTGGCACACACACACACACACACACACACACACACATACACAAACATAGCCCTGCTAGTTAGCAACAGCAACACTGGCCTTTTTCTAGAGCATTTTCTCCAGACCGGCTCCTCTGGCCATGCTTCAACAGATGGCCCAACAGATCCCTGGACGGGCCTGTGAGGTGGAGAGAAAGGGGCTGTGTGGGAGGAGGGGGGGTTGGCACCCTCTAAGGAAGGCTGAGGGGGGTGTAGTGTGGGTGAGGGAGGAAGGAGACATATGTCCACAGTCCTGGCCCCTGCTGACGGACTGTCTCTGCTGGCTGCTTAGCGATTGGCTTGTCTTTCTCACAAACACACCACACACATGCATTAGCATGTTTTTGCCACTTAGGTGGATGCTGCATTGACTTCCATATATCCCCTGATGACTGTTATAATTCTATAGACAAATGCTCAGTCTTAACCCTTAAAAAGGCAGCTTACTTATTTACTCCTTCTCCCCCCGCATTGGGAGGTGACTCCTTGTGATGTGACTGGGTGAACAAACTGTTGTCCTCACAATGCGAGCAGCATATGCACGCACACACACACACACACACACACATGCACACACGTGCACAGATACATAAACTTATTCCAATAAGTCTGGCAGATCGCTGCAGTACAGCTCGTCTTCCTCTCCATCTGCAGCTAAAAGACCCACGCGCCCTGACAATGAGGTGACCATGTCACTGCCTGAGCCGAAGCAGAGGGATGGAGAGAGAGAGAGAGAGAGAGAGAGAGAGAGAGAGAGAGCGAGGGAGAAAAGCAAGAAGTAGGGGGAGAGAGGGGAGGGAGGGGACGAGGGAGGGACACATTAACAAGCTATAATCTCAACTGCCTTATCCATAATGCATTGTGTGGGCCAATTTACATGGTGCTGGTCCCTCTGGGAGAAAGGAGATCATCCATCACATTACTTTATTAGCTCCCTCACTCTCTCTCACAGATGCGTGCGCACACACACACACACACACACACACACACACACACACACACACACACACACACACACACACACACACACACACACACACATCATTATTTGTCTCTGCCTCTCCCTCTGTTTTGTGGGCCTGTTTTGTCATGGTTGTTGTTTCAAACTGCTGCTGCCTCTATAAAACAACTCCAAACCGAGCTGTGTTTTGCAGACTGTGACAAGCAGTGAGGGATTTTTTTTATTTTTTTAAATGTGACAGCCGCTGGTTTCAGCATGCATCAGAGGATTTAGGTACCTGACAGGAATCTGAGGCTGAGCCTTGTTTTTCTGAAGGTAAACTGAACACACACAAAGTAATTAAACACTGACTGATTTCCCTTAATTTAATATGAAGCTTTAGGGGATATTTGATGAAATTTAACATGAATAATGAATTACACCGTGGCCCTTTCAAACAGGTAGCCTTATATTGTTAGCAAACAGTATTTGAAAGAAGAAAAATAATATTTCTCTTCAATTTAAGTCTGTTCAAATCTACCCTCTAATTTTAAAGGATCAAATAATTTTCTTTATCATCAAAATATTTGTTTTTCTAAAGCAAATTTTATGCAAAAGCAGTGTTGCAACATTTAAAGAGCATTATAAATCAACCAGTACAGGAGTTATGAATCAAAATCAATAAATTTGTTCATGATCAGTGAGGAAGAAAACACGTTCATTTTATTTTTTGCGCACGTATTATATTTTTAAACACACATTTTATGTTTCTTATACTGTTTAAATATCAAGCACGATGGAATCCACGCATAAACATTTTCATGCTTCCTTTATTGATAAAGTTACTGTTTGGTTTTTACTGGTTTTTCATTAGGTTAATTCAACATTTCGATTTTTAAAATGATTTCGAGTTCATTCTAAAGGTATGTTAAAACACGCCGATTTATTTTGTTATCGTGGGCTGGTTTGGCAGGATGTGCGTTTGTGTTGGCTGATAGACTCAGAATCAAGGAAATTAATTGTTGCCACTTTAGCCACACACACACACACGGATTACAGATCCATCAGATCCCGCAGTCACCCTGTGAATAAAACGAGCTGTAATTGCAATCATATATGTGTGGCTTCAGCTCCGCGCACCATTAGTATCGCAAATAAGTAATAATTTGCTAATGACAACATTATGTTGAGTCAGTTTAGGGGCAATTAAAGTGAGTGATATTTACATATGCCTAATGAATCACCGAGCGTGGCAGTTCGGGCGGACTCTAATGAATATTCATCCAGGCATTTCTCCCCTGCGCGCAGCAGTTTATAAACTGAATTATGGCTGATTTGCCCTTTTAAAAAATGAACATGGGCGCATCTCCCACAAGGAGGCGGCGAACAATAACGCCTGATTATAAAAATGTTTTACTGCTAAACTGCCGGTGAGGAGACGGCGGCAGCGTGGTAAAAGACTCTCTTTGGAGGGGTGCTGAGGAGGGAGAGCCCACCTAAAATCAATCCAATTTAGTCTGGGCCCTCTCCACCTCTTTTTAGACTGACAGAAATATTCGCAGCGTGCACACGGGGCGTGCTCTGTCATCGCACTGGACATGTTCAGCAGCTGCTTTTACTAGAGGAGTCTGCCTTCAGGTTATCCCGAGCAGAGGTTAGACTCACACCAACCTTTAAAAGCGCGGGGTTGACTCGCTCCTCCACCCGCCTGTGATTTCTCCGGTAATTGCCCCCGGTTGGTGGGTGAGTCGGCTGAGCGTTGACCTCTCAGGTGCGGGGCCAACAGGCGGTATCGGTTTGCATTCAGAGGGCGCTTAACAAGATGGGCTGCACGTTTATCATGCAAATAAGCAGCTCTCTAGCAGGTGTCAGCGCACACTCGCATGAGTGCGCACGCACACGTGCATGCGCGCGAGCAGAGGCTTTAACAGCACTGCAGTCATTATCGCATTACAAATGTAACCACAGACACACAAGGCTGACATATGCAGCTGTGCCTCATAATGACCAATGACCCAAAAACAATACTCAATGATTAAAAAATACATTAAAATCACACTGAGCACAACTGTAAACCAAAACATCATTTTATTGTAAACATTTTGCACATTATAAGCATGTGGCTGTATTTTTAGATGTAGCATACATATGTGCACTCATAGCCAAGAGGCTTTGGGAAGCATTTTCATTTTTTTCATATATGTTTAGATTTTCAAATACAGATCCCGAATGTTTAAGAGTCTAAATCTTTTATTATTATATAATTAAAGATAATACTGTCTGGCTTTATTAAGTGAAACATGCAGAATCGCTGCCTACAGATATAACACTCCCCACAAGCTTTATGTTGCTGCTGATAAATTATGACAACTTTTACATTTAGGTTAACTGCATCTGTAGATCGCTTCAGTCCTTCCTCAGTCCTTCAGTTTGTCGCCACCTCTTTGATTCAAATGTATCTGCTGCCACCTTGTGGTTTATTTGTGCCACTGTCGTTTTTGGGAGTAGCACAAATGACAGTTGCACACATTTTGTTTCATACGCTGCAACTTCAGTTGTCTGGATTATATTGTTTAGATGGGAAATGAATTCTTATATAGTCTTTGTCTGCTCCACTTCAGCACTAAGACCACTTTATACAACATGTTCCATTTGCTGCTTAACACCGAGAAGACCAAGGAGCTCATCGTGGACTACAGGAGGAATGCTGACCCACATCCACCCATCCACATTAAGGGGACGGCTGTGGAGCGTGTGAGCAGCTTCAAGTTCCTGGGAGTCCACATCTCCGAGGATCTCACCTGGACGACCAACTGCTCCAAGCTGGTCAAGAAGGCTCACCAGCGCCTCTTCTTCTTGAGGACTCTGAGGAAGAACCACCTGTCCTCAGACATCCTGGTGAACTTCTATCGCTGCACCATCGAGAGCATCCTGACCAACTGTATAACAGTCTGGTACGGGAACTGCTCTGCCTCGGACCGGAAGGCGTTGCAGAGGGTCGTGAAAACTGCCCAGCGCATCGCCGGAGCACCACTTCCTGCCATAAAAGACATCTACAGGAAGCGGTGTCTGAAAAGGGCTGGGAAAATCATCAAAGACCCCAGTCACCCATCACATGGACTCTTCACCCTCCTGCCCTCTGGGAGGCGCCACAGGAGCCTCCGGACTAAGACCACCAGGTACCGGAACAGCTTCTTCCCCACAGCTGTCAGACTCCTGAACTCTGCCTCCTGACATCTGACCCACGTTAAACTCATGGACTGAACATACACACACCCACAATGGACAACTGTACCCTCAAACACAATAATAACATGGACTGAACCACCACTCACAACCACTAGCACTTTATATAGCCTCTGTAGAAACTATCTACACCCTCACTTATCTTAACTGCACTACTGTATAGCTCTGTGTAAATAATCATTCTGTACATTCGATAATTTTTAATCCTACAACTGTTTACAACTTGCATAGTTCCCATTTCTGTATAGCTGTATATCTCAGATTTCTGTAAAGTTATTTATTTCATATTCTGTATAGTTTTTCATATTTATATCCTGTTCATATCCTGTACATAGCTTGTACTCACTACAGCCTGTACATACTTATAGTTATAGAATATTCACAACATACTTCATACCGTGTACATTATAACATACCATAATAGACCCATTTCTGTAATATACTCATATCTATATTATTGCTAATATATATTGTAATATATCTATATCACTAAAGCACTTCTGGATGGATGCAAACTGCATTTCGTTGCCCTGTACCTGTGCATGTGCAATGACAATAAAGTTGAATTCTATTCTATTCTATTCTATTCTATTCATTTAGCCCAAAAAATCATACAAATACCTTCTACACTCAAACAAATGAAATTGGATGGTTGTTACATGTACAAGATCCAAACTTGTAATTTGAACTAAATAATTTCACGTTTCTATGGTGAACGTAATTGAATCATGTGGCATCTACATGAAATTCAGCAACTTAATTTGTTCTTGTTGAGATGACATGATACAATCTAGTAAGAGTGGTTCATTACCTGGACTCACGACATTCACAAGATCACATTAGATGTCAAACTTGCAGAAAGTTCTGCATCAACCCTTGTAATCATAGCTTTCCTAGCTTTGTTGAGCCTGGATTGACAGCTTGGTGGCGTGATGGTTAGTACTGTTGCCTCCCAGCAAGAAGAGCCTGGCTTCAAATCCACAATCTGGCTGGTTTGTGTGTAATTAGAGTTAGGTTTTGGTGATTCTAAATTACCCATGAATGTAAGTGCAAATGGTTCTTTGTCTCTATGAAATCATCAACCCCATAGCGGTTCATTAAGCAAGACTAGCAGTAATTGCCTTGATTAACAAAGTAGTTGTTCCAACAACAAGATTTCATTGTGTTTTCCTAAAGTTTTTAACTTGTGTAGAATGAATTAAAACAAATTTCACTCTACATACTTAAATCAGTCACTTCAAGTCAATGCAAGTATACTACGGTGATCCAACGTAATCTGATTACATTAAACCACCAAATGCCAAATGTGTTGGTTTGACATGATCAAAAATGGGTTATTGTACTTGGTTAAATCACATGGAAAAAGGTGCCATGATTAAATTGTGTTCATCCAAAGACAGATTTTTTTGAGCGTATCTAACAAGAACACAGTCACATGCCAGCGAATGCATCAGGAGCAACATAAGGTTCAATATTTGTCTCATTAGTAGATGTCCTGTTCTGTAATCCACAGCCACCCCAAACAATTTAGCTCATATATTTCTGCACTCGTAGCCAAAAAAGCTTTCATTTTTATATTCAGATTTTGTGCAATCTATGGAAAAGTTTCAAAGAGTTATTTTGAAATAAGTCAAATTTATCTATAAAATAAGGTATTTACAGTGTGGCCCATGCTTTTTCATAAAAACATCCTCGAAGACCAACTTCTTCCACTATACCAGGAGCTTTTCGGTGAGCTGAGAATCCATCTTCACTATATCATAGAAATTATACTGAACTCATGAAATCATAAAAACATAGAAAAATTAGGCTGTAACTGGAACAACAACAACAAAAAGTTGTTTTTAATACTTTCACAAAAAACTCTGCTGATCGCACAAAAAATAATAAAAAGTCAGCTCGAGAAAGCAGAACTGGGAGGGATTCGTAAAAACATGTTTTGCTTACAAATGAACTTCTTTATTTTTTTTTCTAGCAATGGCAGACACGTGAGACTGTGTGTAAGTGAAGTTATTATAAGTCAACATTACACCAAATCGTTTTGAAACAGCTGAATGTTTAGTTGCAATTAGGGACCCTCCACCTTTTCACAACATTCACTGTGCTTGACATTATGACATGCAGAAAATAAAACTGCTGCAGTATATGAAACGGTGTTGCAGCCTCACATTAGATTAAGGAAGTGGACCACAGCTTTCATTGCATTCTCCATTTTTTATCACATACAGTGCTGTGAAAAAGGATTCAGCCCCCTTCCCATTTTTATTTATTTTTGCAAATTTGTCACACGTATTTCAGATCATCAATCAAAATTTAATATTAGTCAAAGGCAACCAGGATAAATACAGCATGCAGTTTTTAATGTATTTATGAGAAAAAGGTTTTCCAAACTTACCTGGCATTATGTGAAAAAGTCATTTTTCTAAGCCTAATAATTAGTTGTGCCACTGGTTACTGCAGCAAGCACCACATTCAAGCATTAGTGATAACTGACAATGAGTCTTTCACATCTCTGTGGAGGAATTTTGGCCCACAGTATTTTTTTTACTTTAGCCACACTGGAGGCTTTACAAGCACAAATCGCCTGTTTAGAGGTTTGCTTGGTAGCTGCATAACCCAAGTGTGCTTGAACTTCAGGGCACGAACTGATGGCTGGACAGTTGTCCTTCAGGATTTTGTGTTAGAGATCAAAATTCATGGTTCAATCAATTACAGCAAGTCGTCTATGTCCTGATCCTGAAGCAGCAAAAAAGCCCCAGACCATCACACTAACACCACCATGTTTGACTCTTGCTTTGATCAGTCGATAGAATATTTTCCCAAGCTTTTGTTTCCTTTCTGGTCAGCAGTGATTTTTCTCCTTGGAACTATGGATGCCATTTCTGCCCAGTCTCTTTCTTACTGTTGAACCATGAACTCTGATTTTAACTGATTGAAGTGAAGCCAACACTTAGATTATGTTATGGGCTCTTTTGTGACCTCCTGTATGAGTCATCAATTAGTAGATTCGGATAGCAGTTTTCCCTCAATAAATAAAAATTGCCATTTTAAAACTGTATTTTCTATTTACTTGTTTGATGATCTGAACCCTGTGCTGAATATGTGAAAAGAGGAAAGAAATCGGGAAGGGGCAAATATTTTTTCACAGCACTGCATAGGAAACAAAAGAGTAAATATTGGTCGGCTGGCTAACACAGGAAGGAAACAGATTGTACTTTCTAACCGTTGCCTTCAGCATAAACATAGAAACAGCAAAACTCTGTGATTGGCCTATTTTAACACACAATTAAACAACTGTGCAAACTCTTGGGCCGCCTGATGTGATTAAAGTTAGTGAACCAAAACTTTTTCCCAGGACAAGAATGCAAAAACAAATGTAAACTCTTTCAAATGCATTCAGTTTCCAAGAAACGTGGACATTTTCACCACTAATTCAAATGACTGAAATCCTGCTTTTAAAAGAGATTAAACTATTTTTTTTATCAGTATACAAAAGTGACATATATGACAGATGTCTCTGGCAATTTCGGCAGGTGGAGTTCAGGGAAAGGCAGCGCACCACTGCTGTCTATGTGTGTCTTTACTGTGTATGCTTTAACCACTGCTCCCCCCTCCAGCACTGATTTGTGGATGATTCCCAGTCTGGCTTGTTCATAATACTCTGCTCCGAGCTCCCTGCCCAGGAAGATGTCTTGGACCTGTGCTGGAGACAGACTTAAATAATCTCTCCTTAAGTCCAGATTTGTGTCTATTTCTGTGTTGTACCTATTTGTGTCTAAGTCAGCATTGTTTTCTCTGTCTGGGTCTCCAGTCTTGGCTCTGTTCAAATCTGGATAGGGATAAAATGGCTTCTGTGGCAGGTTGACCACCGTCAGCCTCTCCAGGTGGTGCACGGCAAAATATCCCTCCGGATTAAAAGGAGGCATCCCACTGGATCCGCAATAGATCAGTGTGAGGTGCCTCACCTCTGAGTTGTTGAGCAGACGTGCTGCATTTGACGGTGACGTGAACCAAACGGTTAAGCGTCTCATCTGGAAAACAGGAGACAAGTGCGACTGCAGGCGGTGCAGTGTGGAGAGCTGGATGTCCTTGCATACGCAATCTGTAAGCGATGAGATGCTGCAGGGTTGTGGGTCCTGGCTGCAGGAGTAGTACAAAAAGCTGTTGTGGGTTACATAAGCCAGGTGCAAGTCAGATCGCTGCAGAGCCACCGAAACACACAGCAGCACACAGAGGAAAGGGGCAGGGGGGCTGAAAGCAGCCATCACTGCTGAAGAAGAGTCTCGAGCATCTTCATCAGTCCTGCATTTAAACACAACATTACATTATTATCAGCAAATCGCACTTATTGTTGCAGTCTTAGTAAATTCTGACCATGATTATCAAGGTGAACAATGAATGAACAATTAGAAAGAAAGGCTACTATTCTCTGAACAGACAGTCGGTCTGTTCAGTTTTTTTTAAATTAGTTTTTTATTGTTTTTTACAGTTCAATTCAATTCAATTTATGTAAATAGCCCTCTTCACAGGATAAAAACCACAAAAGAAAATCAAACATACAGCACAAATCTAATTAAAAGACAATCTAAATAAATGAGTCTTAAGCTGCTTTTTAAAAGAATAAATACAATCAAGGCAACGTAGTGATGGAGGGAGCCACCGCTCTAAAAGATCTATCACCTCCGGGCTTAAAACGTGTTCGTGGGACTACCAGCAGCCTTTGATTAGATGATCTCAGGCTGCGAGAAGGAGCGTGGGGTTCTAAAAGATCAGAAATGTAGGCAGGGGGATCACAATTCAAAGCTTTAAAAGTCAGTACCAAGATTTTAAAATGTATTCTAAAATGCACTGGAAGCCAGTGTAATGAACGTAACACTGGTGTAATGTGCTCTCTTTTTCGTGTCTTAGTTATTATATTTCTATGCACCATAATATAGAAGTTTAAGTATAAATGCTCAGTTTCCAGAGTGGATGATAACATTATGGGAATGATCATATAATAAAATAGTACAGCACTTAAGAAGAAACATCCATTTCAGTGGTAAAAGCTTTAGGGCTGACTGTAAGGCAGACAGGAGTGGGACCAAAATGCAGACTTGAGAAATCGAGAAATAAGCTAAAAGCAGCTTTGTTGCTAAACTCATGGGAACAAAACAACAAACAAAAAACTGAGAAGGCAGGAACGAGGAACTTACAAATTAGGCACTATGGAAGAAATACAAAATGCATGGGACACAACATGAGGAAGATTGCAACAAAGAACACAAGTTTAAATAGACAAGAGAAGAGGAAGGCAGAGGCGAGATGCCTGAAGAAAAAACACACAGCTGAACTAATTCTAGCCAATGAGACAAAGGGAAGCAAAACTGTACCAAGCACACACAAGACAATCAAAACTCAACCAGAAGGAACAGAAGGAACAGAAACACAGACAGGAAGGAAACCAAACACAGAGACAAGACAGACTTCACACAGGCAAGACTGGGCACAAAATGAAACATCACCTAATGAGGAATAAAGGACTACAACAGAACCCAAGTGCGTTTCATCTTGAGATTAGACGGATGGCCGGACATTTTCCAAGTCTTGAGGCAGCAAAACAGCCCCAAGTCATCACACTGCTTTGTTAATTTTAACAAAATGGGATGCACACCATCAAAAAGTTTGTGGATCCAAAAAACTTTTGCCTTGTCAGTCCGTAGAATATTTCACTCTTCGCACAGGGCCATGTAGGTTCAGATCTAATATCCCCCTAATTAAAAAAAAAAAAAAAAACAACTTTAAAACTGCTTTTTATTTTACCTGTGTTATCTTTGTCTAATATTTAAATTTGTTTGATGATCTGAAACATTTAAATGTGACAAACATACAAGAAAAATTCAGGAAGGGGGCAAACACTTTTTCACACCACTGTAACTCACAACCCTGGGTCACAACATTGGGACCATGCCAGAAAACAAACAGATAAAGTTGTATTGACTGTGTGAGCTTGAAACAGGGAGACATCAGTCTGAACATATTTTATTAATGACTTTCAATGTTCTTATTTTTTTTCTCTTTTTTGTTTGCAGTTTTAGTTCGTTTTTATAGTTTGATTTATTCAGTCACTGAAAATAACAAATAGCGAACTGAGTTTGTCATTACTAGAGTAATAGATCCTGAACAAGAATTTAAAATAAATAAATAAATAAATAAAGTAAAAACAGTACACACACGCACACACACACACACACAGGAAAGGTTTGAATTCAAAGCTTTCTAGCAGACACGGTTGACAGGCACGGATGTGATTGCACACAATGCCATTCCTAAATCGAATCAAGCAGAAAGTCCTGATGCCAAACGCTAACCCTTTACAGTTTTTCCTGATTGCTTAAGCACATTTTTTGTAACTATTGGCTAATTTTGCAAAACTCTTCACACAAATAAGAAAACCTGTCACCCAATAATCAAAACATTGTAGTTCTCTTGCAAAAGCAAACACAGCTAGATTAACTCTTCACACCTTCGTAAAAATGGTGTTTCCGTATCAAACAGTACACACAAGCCATCATCTACTAAGCACACAATGCGCCAACTGCACACTGATGGTATGAATACAAAACACATCTGGCTTTTGCTTTCTCTGTGCACAAGGTAGGCTATGTCAGTTTGAGCTACTTCTGTCATAGATCCATAAGCATAGAGGGATCCAAACTTCAAGTACTGGTGTTTATTCAAACACATCAAAACAAACACAAGTGTTCATTTCCAAGTATAGGATTATTTGCAATCGCCATAATGACTATATGGGTTACTTGGTCTGCAGTGAACATGCTTCCTCTGCCCCCAGCATCTGGTCATCTAGCAATTCTGTAAAGTAACAATTTCAGTATTTTTACATCAATGGTATTGGTGTGTTTCTCATTGGCATACGGCAGTGCTACAAATCTTTGTGCGAAGTGACTGTACTCACCGATTCTCATTTCAAGATGTCCTTATGGTACTTGCTACAGTGTAGCGGCTCGAGTTAGGCTGGACCCGTTGGCCAGCTACCCTCAGGGTCATTCCACGGTTGATTACATGGTCCACTATTGTAGCTCTGATGTCATCAGCAATTCTATTTCTTACTCTTCCTACCCTTCCTCTCCCCCCTCCTCATCTTCCTCTCCCCCCTCCTCGTCTTCCTCTTGCTCCTCCTTGTCCTTGTCGTCCTCTTCATCCTACTTCTTCACCTCCACGTCCTCTTCCTCGGCCTCCTCTACTTCTCACTCTTTCTGCTCCCTCCATTGTACTCCGCACACACAGCTTACCTGTATTATAGTGCTTAGGCTGATTGCAAAGTGAACTAATTATCTAAAAAAGTTTTCACATGTGAAAGTGTGCCAGACAGTTGGCAAATTAGTGTTAATGATAGCCATACATGTGTATACTTTTGCTAGGAGTGTGTTGGAAATTTGGTAATTGAGTGTTGTGCAGTGAATTGTGCCTACAGTTTTGCAAAGTGTGTGTTACAAAATTGCAAACTGAGTGCAAAGCAGTTTTTGTGCTTTTAGTTTTCCAAACTCAGTGAGTGGTTTTGCTATAAGTCTGAATAGTTTTAGAGATTGTGCTACAGGAATCACAGTTAGGGTTTAAGCATTCAGAAAAAACTGTAAGTAAAGGATATCAGTTGGCTGCCTGTTATCATGAAATCTTATATTAATAACGTGACAGCTGGGATACACTTCATTCTATCTAGCCCACATGAACTGGATAAGTGAAAGAAAATAGATGGATGGATACACTGATGAAAGAAGGGTAGTTATTAATTTTGCATGTTATTGTTGTAATAACTTTGTTTTTGTTTTTACTTGCCTTATTCGCCTGCGTCTTGTTTCATGCTGTGTAGTTTAGGTAAAAGACACCTCAGCCCTGTTGTTTACCTTAAATATTTCAATGCCATATAATGACCAAAATGATATGCCAAAAGCTGAACATCGGAGACATATTGATACAGAGATATAGATATGTAGTCATTATCAACTCGAGAAATATCTTGTAAATTTACACAAGAAACTCATAAAAAACGTCATAAAAATGGTAACAGAAAACCTCAAAATAATCACAAAATCCAAAAATAAACAGAAGCATAGAAATCCGAGGACTATGACACACACGATGATATTGCACTGAAAGCTTTTGTTGTAAATATACAGTTGTGGTTACAAGTTTACAAACATGCTTGCCTGTTGGTACAATGTTCTTAGGTGGGCATAAGTGTCATAGTAATTTGGGGCTTTTAAAGCTTTATTAGAATAGTTTTTTTATCGAGGGAGGAGAAATCCAATGATATTTTTGATTTTCTCCAATCCACACAGGGTCAAAAGTATACATAAAGGCTCAAATATATGCATACATTCATTTAAGTCTCTTGATTCGTGTTGCTGATCTACAATGTATTGTAACAAGACAGCATCATGGCCTGTTCTCATTAGCGATTATAATTGACTACAGCTGGTGGTTTCTTGTTGTTAGCATAAAAAGGAGAAATTATTAGAGTAACTGTTGAATTGACCAGTTCCAACTTGTGTAAATCTACAATTACTGTATATTTCCAATTTGTGTGCCTTTTGTCACAATGATAACAGATGTTTGGAGGAGTAAAGGTGAGGCTTTCAAACCTAAGAACACTGTCCCAGCAGTCAAGCATGGTGGTGGTAGCATCATGCTCAGGGGCTATTTTGCTTCCAGCAGTACTGGTACATTGCACAAAGTGGATAGAACAAGAAGGAGGAGGGGGACTACTTCTAAATTCTTCAACTTCACCTCAAATCAGCAGCTAGATGGACATAATCGGGTCTTCCACTAGAAACACATCCAAATTAAATAAAGCAGGCTAATGTTAAGCTTCTAGGATTTCCTTCTCAGCCTTGAGCTCAACCCAATTGAAAATTAGTGGACTATGCTTTAAAGCTAGGCACATGCCAAGAAACCAACCAATTTAACTTAACTCCATCGCAATCTGCTGATTATGTAGAGTAGAGGGAAAGACCCAAGATGCAAATACTGTACACAGGTATGATTGAACAAAAATGAGTCATTTAATTAGGCTGTTGAAAATATCCATAAAATATCCATAAAGCAAAAAATAAAATCCAAAAGGTGAAAAGCACAATGAACACTGAGCATGGAAACAGGGAGGGCAATCGTGAAAGTGAATACAGCTGTGGAAAACAAGACACACCTGAACTAATCACAGAGGCCAAGAAAATGAGAGAAAAGTAAAATCTAATATAGTTGTGACTTAAACATAATCTATATTTTTTAAAAAGCTCTTTCAGTTCAGGTCCGCTTTCATAAATGACTAAATAAAATGGACTGAGGTCACTCTGTACGTTTAATGCATTAAATATTTACTTACCAACACATGAAGAGAGGCGATATGGACGATATCTACAGATGGTTTGAATTAGGACCCACACACGCACACACTCACACCCACTCATACACATGTGTGATGGGTGTGCTCTTTTTGAACCCCAGTTAAGGATATATTGCTTGGCACAGAAAGCCCACATTGAATTTCACATGGACAAACACACTTAGAAAATTACAGCTGTGCTTTGAGATTCCAGAGAAAACACTGTTTTGAAATCGTGGTTTCTATGACCGTCGGTAGATTTTCTGGTTTGGCAATACAATCAGTGCAGAAACATGACTTTCAGCCTCATTTTGAAGTCCGGATGAAGCTGACCGCTACATTCTTTCTTTGGGTTACATTAAACAAAAGACAATCTAACTTCAAATAGTCTTATAGTGTTGTTGTTGTTGTACTTACACTTATTCACCAATGGATGAGATTTACATAAAATCTCAGGGTTCATTGCCGTTTTGTATTTTTCTTTCTTTGTAACATAATATTTTTGGAGACTGCAGAATTGGATACATAAGAAAACTGTGTGACTTTACACACATACACTCAAAATGTGATAAAATGTGATTACAGCTGTGCAATGTGCACTTGGCGTACGTGCATTACTGTAGGTATCTGCAGACAGCCAACTGGGAAAGTTGCTGTTACCAACTGAAATACAGCCTCCACCTAATAAATACAACTTTGAATGTCTGTTTCTTGTCTTTCTGGTAAGCTAACCTTGAAAGCTGCTCCCTGTGGTTTTATATTTACCAGACAGAAATTAGGCTTCTTTTCTCTGCAAGAAAGCAAACATTTCCACCAAGTGCAATGGTTGTCATAAGAGCTGGGATATTGCATTAAATGTCAAAAAGGAACATAAAGCGAGAGAGAAATCCTATTTAATTTTGCATTTACAGAAGAAACTTGTTGGCTCTGTGCTTGCAAATTCTAGAAGTGGAGAGTAATGATTACCAGCTTTTAATAATTATTTATTTTGACATTCAGACAGACATTGGCCTTAAGGGTGAGTGTTTTCCTTTTGTTCAGACTAATTCTGCTTCAGGATTGGAGCAAAGTGGTGCCGACAGGTGGCCACGGCCAACATGGACTAAAGTCTGCCCACCCTACACAGGGTAAAGTGTGTCAAGATATACAGCGAGATTCTGGGCTGCTCCAGATGAAATATGACCAACAATGAAAGAATTAGACATGAGGTTCAAAGTTGGCCTTTCTAACAGTGTTGTTTTCAAAGATTACCTGGGAAAAAGTGTTAGAAATTTAAAATGACCATCTCACAATGTAACCAACCACTAAAAATGTCGAGGGGGGTAATCAACTTGATATGAAAAGTCCAAAGCAAACTCAAAAGGGAATGGAAAATAAATGCTTGGGTTTGAAATAAAAAGGTTTCCCCCAGCAGCTGTTATGACTGAGTCAAAGGGTATATAGCACAACAACAAACAGAGGAGGGATAGGATCCATGCTTGACAGAGCATGTATTAGCATGTTACAGTCTGCAGCCATCAAAACCAACAACATATAAAGAACAACTATTTACACAAATAAAAATCAAATGAACACAAAATCACCGACACCCATCCTATTCCCAAGGAAAACTAACAAAAACAAAATGTTGACCATTTCCTGTTCCAAAAGGAGAAGGAAAAACAAATACTTGTTCTGCTCATGTTTGTTAAAGCTGTGTCACGCAGAGTGGCTTATAAGGCTGCAAAAATCTCAGTATATCATAAATCTATGAGTCCCAAATGCAGAAACGCTTAGGGAGGCAAAGGTGAACAGAAGACAAGTTGTTTATTGCCCGATGTAGAAAGTCCAGCAAAACACAAAGTCCAAAGGAGTCAGTGTAAAAAAACCAGAACAACTGAAAACCTAAAACTAGAGAAATAAACACAAAATACAAAATGAAATAAACAGGCAGGAAACCACACAAGAAACAGAAATAGATGATTTGACAGATGGGTAACAGAAGACTCGTGGAGTAAATCACAGGCGAGGAGATGAAGGAAGCAAAACTAAAAGCAAAACGCAAGGAGCACTGACTCTCAAAATAACACAGGAAGCGTTATAACTATAAGGGGAAGACACATAGACATGAATGAACTGCATACAAAGAACTAGACATAAGACGGTGAAACGCTAAGAGAAGAAGTGATCTGTATAACAACTGAGACAAAGGAGCAGAACTAAATACACTAGAGAATATAAATATAAAGATTAAACAAACCACGGATCACAAGGAATAAAATAAGCAGTCGAATGACCCAGAACCACAACACAGCCATCGTTACATTAGGATTTATAGCTAGTAACTGCCATTTTTCTACAGGAGCTTTTCATAATTGAAATTGTAAATATCTGATGAGTTGTAGCAACAGTTAAGAAAAGTTATAATCCTAGCAGTTTTTAAAAAAAATCATTTGAGACAAAGTTACATAAAGAAAATTTGTTTCTGAGTCCACATGTTGTACTTCTCCACAGTAGTCACGTCTGAATGTGATGAATGATGAAAAGCTGGTCACTGAAACGTGGACGATGTCACCATCCTGGGTCTTTTGACCCCTTGTTTTGAGTTCATATATACATTGATGTTCATGGTTTATGTTTGAGTTTAAGTTTCTTAGGTTCTCTAAGTTCATTCCTTTATGCCTAGGTTGCCGTTACTATTCATGGTTTATTAGATTCCCCTTGTGTCTTCAGCCCCTGTGTTTAAGACTGTGACGGAAAATCTGGCTGACAGCAGTTTGCTGAGCTCATTTAGTGATAATACATTTAATCACACGTGCTTGGCATATCTTACTGAGGAATAGTCGGAGCTACCAAATAAATCATCAGAAGACACTACACAGTAGTTTACAAATTGAGCATTTAGTTAGACTTGGTATAGAAAAGTTTAAAGTGCTTGCCAAGTATGGCTTGTTTGGAATCATTGCCAGGAGAAAGCTTCTTTTCTCTTTGCAAAGTTGCATCTCATTAAATTGGAGGACTTAGGAAACAGTGTCCTTTTGACAAGATAGTGATGTTTGGTCATAATGCACAGCACTATGTTCAGTGAAAAACAAACAAAGCACATCAGCGCTATCACCATCAACTCTTTTGTATAGCAAAGTATTCCGGGGTCAAAGGTGAATCCATCTGTAGCAAAGCTAAAGCTTGGCTGAAACTGGGTGATGCAACAAGTCAGTGATCCCACGCACAGCAGAATGGCTTAAAAAGAAAAGGATCACGGTGTTGTACTTGGTGTTTCCCAAGACACAGAGGTTTGTGTAAACCTTTCTTTTCACGTGACTATATTTGGGATGGAACACTGTCTTCCTTTCTCTTCCCCATATTTGAAAAACATGAATCGCTGTCCAGCAAGAGTCTGTTAATGCAGTGATTCACTGATAAAATTCAAACATCAGGCTGTATTCTTTGGGTCGGAGTTTAATTTTAATTTCTGTCCTGTTTAACAGCCTAAGTTTAATCTCTGTGAAATCCGTGTTTGTTCAGCAGTCTCAGAAGAAAGACTTTCAGGGGTTCGCAGTAAAGTGTGAAGAGACACAAAACAGTGAATTAAAGGCACTCTCGATTGATAATCCAGCATCATGAGCATATTTGTTTCACCAAAAAGATTTGTGAGAATATTTCTGTTACATAACGCACACTACCAGGAATGCATAAGCTATGTAATGTAATATGAGAATGCACATAGGGCTCGGCTTTCTGATCCTTACATAGCGTTAACAACAGGACCCAAAAATACACATTTGACAGCTGTTAGTGTACACTAAATCCTCTTCAGCGTTAGTAAGCATAGAGAAAGTTTTTCATGGTTTTCTGCTGTGTAACTTACCCCAAAATGCTGCTGAGGACCAGATATGCGAATGCGTCAGAGTGAGGCTGGAATTGGGAGGGAAAGTCAAACATCCAGCTGACGTCAAGATGTGGGAAGTATCCCACTTAGGAAGCTGTAACTCACATCTGGAAGAGACTGAGTTCAGCCTTAAGTGCAATACAATAAAGTTCTGTCTGCTCTGAATATAAGTGACCCATGAAGAATCCTATTGTTTACTTTTTTATATATACTTTTTTGTCATCACTGCATTAAAGTTTCTGGATTTAAAACATATTTCGTTAATAAGCTATATAATGTGACGGCTCCATAAATGGCTTTTTATTTATTTTTGTCTGCCAGTAAATATAACACATAATGGCTGTGAGGAGGGTTTTCTTTGGCTTGACACATGGGAAAAACGGGTGATTTCCCGTTAAAGACATGGAAGGGATCCAAAGTTTGCTGCTTTCAAGTGCTATCGGAAATCCCAGAATTGGACTTGATCTCGATGGAACAACCTAAAATTTAATGTCTTGAAGTTCAAGAGAGAAAAGCTACACTCAAGTTATTTTCAGTGAATTTCTTCATTTTTTTAAGTTATTTTATACTTCTGATTTTTGAAAAATGTCTTTAGAAGAAAAATGCTTTTTTTTTTTTTTGTCTGCCACTAAGAATTGCATCTTGACTGATGATGGTGATGATCTGTAAACAGACAGCATTTGGAAAAGCATACTGATTTGCTAGCTTTTTCTCTACTTAATTTAAGTTTGCAGCATCTTTACATTGTGCTTTTTCAAATTTGATGAGGGAGGCAAATACGACTTAAATAGCTACTGGCAACCACCACATCGAGCTGGAAAGGATGTGCATGAGGTCAGGACAAATAGAAATGGAAATGTGCTTACAAGTGAAGAGAGTCAGCTGAAAAAGTAAAAGGATTACTTAGAGGAGCTTTGAATGATGAAAACAATGCCAAGAGAGGAAGCCACTGCATGAGGAAGTCAGAAGTGGCAGAGAAGTATGTGGGGGTGGTGTTGGACATGTATGTGGACATAAGGTGTGTGGTAGAAGTGACATATGGGTTTAATGTGGGGTTGATAAAAGCCTGCTATGGTGTATGGTTTGGAGATGGTGGCACTGAACTTCAATAAACTCTCTGTTTATTAGATATTTTCACTGGAAGAAACTGATTTGTTGTGAGAACTGTTAGCAGTTCACCGGTAATTACAGTTTTTTCTGAATGCTTAAACCCTAACTGTGATTCCTGTAGCACAATCTCTAAAACTATTCAGACTTATAGCAAAACCACTCACTGAGTTTGCAAAACTAAAAGCACAAAAACTGCTTTGCACTCAGTTTGCAATTTTGTAACACACACTTTGCAAAACTGCAGGCACAATTCACTGCACAACACTCAATTACCAAATTTCCAACACACTCCTAGCAAAAGTATACACATGTATGGCTATCATTAACACTAATTTGCCAACTGTCTGGCACACTTTCACATGTGAAAACTTTTTTAGATAATTAGTTCACTTTGCAATCAGCCTAAGCACTATAATACAGGTAAGCTGTGTGTGCGGAGTACAATGGAGGGAGCAGAAAGAGTGAGAAGTAGAGGAGGCCGAGGAAGAGGACGTGGAGGTGAAGAAGTAGGATGAAGAGGACGACAAGGACAAGGAGGAGCAAGAGGAAGACGAGGAGGAGGGAGAGGAAGATGAGGAGGGGGGAGAGGAAGGGTAGGAAGAGTAAGAAATAGAATTGCTGATGACATCAGAGCTACAATAGTGGACCATGTAATCAACCGTGGAATGACCCTGAGGGTAGCTGGCCAACGGGTCCAGCCTAACTCGAGCCGCTACACTGTAGCAAGCACCATAAGGACATCTTGAAATGAGAATAGGTTAGTACAGTCACTTCGCACAAAGATTTGTAGCACTGCCATATGCCAATGAGAAACACACCAATACCATTGATGTAAAAATACTGAAATTGTTACTTTACAGAATTGCTAGATGACCAGATGCTGGGGGCAGAGGAAGCATGTTCACTGCAGACCAAGTAACCCATATAGTCATTATGGCGATTGCAAATAATCCTATACTTGGAAATAAACACTTGTGTTTGTTTTGATGTACTTGAAGTTTGGATCCCTCTATGCTTATGGATCTATGACAGAAGTATGAGCTCAAACTGACATAGCCTACCTTGTGCACAGAGAAAGCAAAAGCCAGATGTGTTTTGTATTCATACCATCAGTGTGCAGTTGGCGCATTGTGTGCTTAGTAGATGATGGCTTGTGTGTACTGTTTGATACGGAAACACCATTTTTACGAAGGTGTGAAGAGTTAATCTAGCTGTGTTTGCTTTTGCAAGAGAACTACAATGTTTTGATGATTGGGTGACAGGTTTTCTTATTTGTGTGAAGAGTTTTGCAAAATTAGCCAATAGTTACAAAAAATGTGCTTAAGCAATCAGGAAAAACTGTAACGTATTTTCTGTACAGCACTTTGGTCCTGTGCTGGGTATTTTAAAGTACTTTATAAATAACATTGGATTGGATATATATATACATACATACATACACTCGACAAATGTACTACATAATCATATATACTCGTATACACTGTATACCAACAATGTGTTTATATAATGGAATCACCATGTTAAGCATTTAACCTACATATTCAAACTATAAGAGCCATATATTTGAGTCAAGTATTATCCACATTTAAATGATAAGTCTGCACCACTAGTTGTATGAGTACCTGTTGATCCACACCGCTTGTTTTGAGATTTAATAATTAGGATTAATATGTAACTTTTGATCATGTTATGGGCTACTGTGACAAGTCAAGACATAGGGTTAGTCGAAATTGGCCCATCTAAAGATGCACCTTTCTGCATATGTGTGTACCCACAAGAAGCAGTAGTGTTATTAAAAACAATCATATCTGTAAGGTCAGGTCCAAACAATATCCAGAGGACAAGTGATGGTGGGAGAGGAAAAGACTATACACCGCACTGACAAGAAAGCAGACAATAATAGAGAGTGGTGGACAGAAGAAGAAGAAGGAGACTGATTGATTTCAAACATGTAAATAAAATGAAAGTACACTGTAAACAAGAAAAACGTTGCTTTTGACCTGTACCATTTTGGGCTTTAATGCAAAGCTTAGTTTATTCTACAATTTTACTCCAAATATGAATAACTTTAAAACTTTCCCTAGTTTTTAAACACTGTGTATCTTCAAAGAAACCTTTCTGACTACCTTTGGCAACAGATTGCCCCCCCCCCCAGAAGATGCAGGGGTTTTGATTAACTGTCATATGTATTTTCTCCAGACCTCCAGTTTAAATATAGTAACACCTCAGAAAAGTAAAGAATGAGAAGTGATTTCTGATTTATCACATGCTTTGCTTTAGACAAGACTGAGATGTATTTAGGCAGTTTGTTAGGAGTATATTTAACATGGGATTTCCTGCAAATGTTGTCAACTGTTATCACAATATTAGCTGAAGGTGTGAATTGGTGGTTTAGAAATCCCCTCACTCGCCAAGAAGACTGCATGCCACACATATACCAATTTTTTCACTAAGAGCTATTTGTGAGTTGCCTTGTTAGTGCAAAAATGACTATTTTATGTTTTTCAAATTATATTCAACAAATTGTATCTTTTTGTGGAAGGCTGCTAGTAACAAAGTCCCAAAAGATATGATTTTAAATGGCTTTTTGCTAAATCGTTTGCTATGCATAGTCACACTCAAGTTCATCCCTTGTCTTTTTTATGCTCGAGGGATTTATATACCGGTGTTTAGTGGCTTAACACAAAAACAAAATTCCTGTAAAATTGGCCATGTACAAGGACTAGACTGAAAATGCACGAAAAAGCAGTCCAAAACATCAGCTTTTACTGCATGCAATATTACTTAATAATTACATTCAATATATTTACGTTTACTTGTTTTCAGTGAAAAGGTGTGGCCTAGACGTCATAACAACCACTGTAATTTCCACCCACTGCTGGACTGAAAGAAAAACACAATTTGGGAGTTTAAAAAAAATCCTGAAAAAAAAACCCTTCTCGAGATGAAAATACATTTAAATAAGTTCCTTAAAACAACACATAAAAAAACAAAGCAACGTGAAATGAAAGTGGAAACAGATGAGCTACTTAGCCAGTCTTAGTCACGCGTTTTTGTGGGTTTCTCGCTACGCTAAGTTGCTTCCTCTCTCACAAGAAACGACAGTCCGTGAAGGGACCATGACACCGGAGCCGCAGACAAGCGCAGTAGTCCTGGTTTTCCTCCCACTTATTCCACAGTGAAGCTGTTGTTGGTTAAAGCGTTAGACGAGCTATATGTATGACTGTAGGCTGAACTGTGAGTGCTAAGTTGGAACACTGAAGAAGTTTTAATCGGGATAATGGAGTCATTCCACGCCGTTTTTCTGTATTTTTCCTGGATGACGGTGGTAGCTTCCAGCGGTGAGTAGCTATGATAGTTGCTAACTACAGTATGTACTAAAATGGTTCGTGTGAGACTGTAAACACGTCGATATCGGAGCGTGTGAATCAAAATGATTTGTCAGGAGATATTTTCGCCGTTTGTTTTTTTTCTCTCTGTCTGTCTGTCTGTCTGTCTGTGTTATCAGGGAAAACACGGTACATGGCTAACGGCTAACACTGTCAGGGAAAGATTACAGGAAAAAGGAGGTTCGTTCTTGTGGCTACAGAGTTTACCTTACACGTCTAACATTCAAGTGTCCAACAAGGTCCAACGTTGCCTCCACACCAGAGGGCCAGGAAAAGACCTGAGCTGGTTAAAAATATTTGGATTTTACATTTTACAAGTTATTTCATGTAGTCGTGTATTGACGGTGTTGTGAAGCTGTTGCTGGAAACAAAAAAGTGCATTTAAAGCACGATGAGCTGTTTATTTTTGCCTATATATCTTTGAATATCTCTCTTGCTTTTCCATATGTGGCCACCAGTCTTATTAGGTATACTTAAAACTAGCTGTTAGGCCTCATTGTGGGTATTAATATGAGTCTGGGTATAAACTGCACAAACTAAAACAGACACTGACATTGAATGGATTCCCTTCAGCTTTCTGGGGTTTTTCTTTATTTCCTCTTTGTAGTTTTAGGTGTTGCCCAGTCCTTTCATTGTGCAGTGTGTTTCACCACAGTTGTCCAAAATTCTTGGCAGGAAGCGATAATGAAGCCCATTATGTATTCTGCAGTGTTTGTGACCATTCAGCTGTGTTGGAGTAGATGTGCATCTAAAAGCTGCAGGACAGTGGATCTCGAGGACTGGAGTTGGAGACTCTGGTTTTAAACGATCTCACCACATTAAATTTTAGGTTACGTCAAGATCTAACTTTGTTTGCTTCAAATCATAGAGGTGAGGTAATGGCAGATTGCAAAGGCACCAACCAAATGAGTATTGATCCTGTGCAGTCTGCAAAGACGATAAAACGCGCACAGACACAGACATTACTTGTAGACATCTACACCACATTTATATGAGTGCGTGATGTTTGTTGTATGTGTGCTGCTATAAATACTCAAGGATTTAATCTTTTGTCAAAGAGTCAGCATGACCATGTCATGGTCTTTTGTTAAATGCCTTCCTGCCTGCTTTGGGTTAGGAATAAAACCCAGCTATGTTGCTGCTGAAAGAAAATAAGACCCATTAAACAATTAATTTAATTACATTTTACTTTAAAGGGCCTCGTATAAATTTGTCCCGCTCTTATCATTCATTAAAAATAATGTATTGTTGCAGCCCTGTTATCACTGAAATTGAGGACAGAATATAAACTGTTATTTTTGTGAGTATGGATCTGTTTTGTATAAATCAAGCTCAGATCTTTTGCTACCTGTGTGACAGTTCTAACAAAGGAAGCTAATTTCCCAGAAGTAGACACATCACAGAGAAATGTGACAGATGTAACCGCATTACCCTAATTGAGCATTGTGTCTTCCTTGGTTATACACTGTTTTTTTACACATGAAGTGAAAATCGTGACAGGAATTGAAATCTTTTCAGCCTTGGCTGCAGAGGAAGAAAAATCCTAACTTAACATCCATCTTTTGACTTCTGTGAAGTTAATGAAAGTAGAAATTATGTTTGCATAGACAATGCAGGGAAGGAAGCACCAATGATAATGAAGTAAGCTTCAATAGATGGCTCATCTATAATTTAAGGTTCAGTCATTATAAATAATTAATGTTGTTTTGGGCATCAAGTGGTCTCCAGCTAAATTTATTCAGAGGTCAGAGTCAAGGGTATAAAAATGTTTGCAAAACTTTAAGTGTCCCAAATGTCCAAAAATGTATTTAAATAGGACAAGTTTGGATACACCCAGACTCTTCAGCTGGGCAACAAAATGGGGACTTGGTGATGGCAAGCTACATTGTAACCACAGCCACCCTGGGTGCACTGACAGAGGCGAGGCTGCCGGACACTGGCGCCACCAGGCCCTCTAAAACCAGAAATATTTTTTTAATGCACAGAAAATGTATTTTTTTTCTCATCCAATACACCATTGATTAAAAAAAAAAGAAGTTCCTCTTCAGTGTAAAAAGTAACTTTTCTGGTTGTGTAGCGGCAGGAAGTCATGAATGCCTTTGACGGCAATTCAGAAACATGGTTCTGATGAAAACAACTCATGACCTGAATCATATTTTAAGACTTGCAACACAATGCTTCCTGTTGCAAAAGGCAGCAATATGTATGCCCTTTTCTTCTTTTTCTTTTTTTTTTTTTGGACATTTCTTAAAAAAGGGGCCTGACAACAACCTCTGGCATACTTCTTCAGTCCTCTGTGACATCATCTGTGTAGACTGATGGATTATATCAAATGGCAGTCTTTGGCATTTAAAATAAATAGTGGAAGCTGTGAAGAGTGCTGAATTAGGGGTTGGTGATATATCGAATATACTCAGTGTATCGCGAGTTTTTCCACGTATCAAACGGCTTTATCGTAACCATCGAGTAGGGCTGGACGAAATGGCCTAAAATCCATATCATGGTATAATTTGAAGCATATGCGGTTACGATATATATCGTGATATATTCTTCTGTATAATGTATTTTACACACTATAAGGCACACTTAAAATCCTTACATTTTCTCAAAAATCAACAGTGTACCTTATGTATGAATTCTGGTTGTGCTTACTGACCTTGAACCGATTTTACACAGCACGCAGAAATCTGTCAAAAATGTTTTAGTGCGACTTTGGTAAGCTATGAAGCCGTGCTGCTTGATGGATTGCCGGAGCATTACAGCTGCCGTAGTCAGGAGCCTTGCAGAGTAATCTGGGTCCAAAACTCCGTCTACTTCAGGTCCCAAAGTCAAATGAACACAGCAGCATCACTGAGAGTTAAAAACTGTCAAAATTCTTTCATCTTTAATAAAATGATCAGCGTTGCTGCTTTACCAGGTATAACAATTAAGTTTTAACATCCAGGCATCCATGAAAACAATTTATTAAATTCAATGGAGTTAGAAGTTAGCAGGAAGTTAGCTCGCTGGTTTCCAACTAAACATGATATAACATGTTCTGACTGAGAGATTTCTGAAAAAAGTAAAACATACAGCTCTGCTATCACTTCCAACATAAATGAAGACAGAAAACTAAACAGCAGAGATTTTTGTAGGGTTACTAAAGTTGGACGCAATTGCATGGCAGGATGCTATCGCGGTAGAGCGGTATAGTCAAAATCTCTACTGTTGGCCAAATTTCTATCTTTTCTACCATATACCATTTATACTGCCCAACCCTGCCATCGAGCATAAATTGCCATGGCAATATTAAGCTGTGTGCATGTAATGCACTGAGTTTTTTTTTTCTCCCACATGCTGTGAATGCATAATTCATGCCTCCCTCCCGACCAGACAATTTTCTACCTGGTACACTGTGGTGAGCCCTACCAGATAGGGAAAAAGACTCGCTGTCGTTTGGATTTCACAAGGAAGATGTTGAAAAAGATGTGGTAATTTACAAAACATGCCATAAAACTATTGCTGCAGGGTAGCAGTACCACATATTTTTTCCATCAGCTGAGAAGTCATCCACTGCAACATTAAGACGCTTTAAACTTCACAAGTCAACGTCTCCAACACACCAAAGAAAATGTTAAATAAATCAGCTGCGATACCTGTGACTGTCCGTGGTCAGTCGTTTTCATACTCACTATCTAGACTTTTGTTTCTGTAATTTGAGGTCATCACATTTTTTATTTTACAATTTGTATATGTAGGGCTGCTCAATTAATCGAATTTTAATCACGATTACGATCTGGGCTTTCAACGATCATTAAAAATGACTGAGCCGATTATTAGCCCCTCCCTCGTTTATCCGCGACACATTAAAGGCCAGTCCGTGAAAATATTGTCCGTGGCGCAAAAACAGGTTGAGACCGCTGATTAAGAGGACCCGAGGGAAGCTCGGAAAGCTAAGCAGAAGTTATTTAGAGAGGAGAGTGACTGCCGCTGGTTGAAAAGAGAGGTTTAAAAAAAAAAAAAAAAAACTTCAGTGGTATTGCACACTATTTTATATTATTTTTTAAAGTCATTATTCAATACATTGTTATCCCTTTAAAGCCGGTCAGAGCAGCACACTGTTTTGTGTAACTATTTTTAAATCCCTGTAGAACCTGAACCGTGTAAGCTAGCGCAATAATTTGTTTTGCATATGAAACTTACATCTTATGCCATCAGCTTGTCCTCGGTCACGGTTTCCTTCCACATAAATTGCATAAAAAGCGCTTGCAGGAACAAAAACATAATATTCCAGAAACACGCTTTGCCGATCCGATCAGCTGTTCGTAACACTTCGCACATTGAAACAGACTCACCGCTAACTATCACATGTCCGCCATTTCCTGCCCGAAACCGGAAGTGATGTCATTTTCGCGGAAAATGTAGGTTTTTTTTTACTTGTAGGCCTTAAAAGCCTATACTGGTCATGTTTGACTTTTCTGAATAGTTTCTGGGATGCTTAGAACTCGAATTGCACTGCTGAAATAGTTTATTTTGATGCACCTGCTGTTTTCTTTGCAAATTTGCATCATAGGATTGTTTTTGTTTTTCCTGCAGTATATAAAAATTGGTGTATCTCCAAAATAAAACTATGAAGACACTCAAAATACATTTCCTGTTGTTGTAAACAATTTTTTGCAACTTTTTTGTATTTAAAGTTTTGAGGGATAAACCTCTTAAATTTCTCCAAGTAGAAATATATGTTAAAAAACAAAAACAATTTTCAATTTTTTTGTAGTTTATTGCACTTTTTTGCAATTGATGTAGTTACTATGGACTTAATGCATACATATTATTAAAATATGGGCTATAACAGTTGTATAGCAACTTGAAATGCTCCCACAAATGGCACTACAACATGTAAAAAAATAATATAAGCTCTGGCGGACTTGGTTCTATGGTAGGTCTTAAAAGGTTAAATAAATATCGTCAAATAATCGAGATCTCAATTTCAGTGAAAATAATCGTGATTATCATTTTTGCCATAATCGAGCAGCCCTATGTATATGTCATAAGCACAAAAACGGACCTTTTTATTTTCAGTTGTTTGATTTTGTCTCGTGAATTCTAGCTCAATGTACTTTTTTTTATTGTTATGATCTTTTATTTGTTAAAGGTCGAGTGTTAACCACAGAAAGAGACACTGTGTGACAGTATTGTCATTTGGGGAAAACCTGTGAAGGCAAATATGATAAAAAAAAATTGTAAAAGAAAACATTTTAATTAATTCAAAAAAAAATTTGTATTCAAAGTAGAAAAAACTAAACAAGGAATGGTTGATTTGATTGAGTATACCAGTGAAATGTTAAGCATTATAAGGAAGAAAATAACATTTGTTTTTGGAGGTTATTTAAAAATAGTGTGATCGTGTGTCGTGATATAACCCCCAAAAAATCACAATATTAGATTTTCCTCATAACGCCCAGCCTTATGCTGAATTATTTGTGAACCCACCGTGGATGCTAAAACACCAAAAGATACTGTGTGCAGCGTCGCTATCCTGTCGTTTACTAATGGTTCTGTATTTTGCGGTTCACCCTTTGTACACCCTGAATGTTGTCAATTTCAGAAGGGTCTTGTGGGCGAGTGTGTGAACCTCAGGTATATATTGACATGCTGTTGGGGGTTTGATTTGGCACTGTGGCTTTCACACAGTGCAGATTTCTTTAGGGAGTAAAGACTGTTATTGGCAGTTTTCTGTGAAGGACAGCCTGCTTTTGACCTCTGGAGCCACATGGTCTGCCAACCACGGAGTTATTTGAAATGCTTGGTATTGTCCTGAAACTTGGTTTAAAGTGATAAGTCACTGTGACTGTGCCTGGGACTTTCCTAAAACAAACAAAGCAGACGCACACACAAACCACACCTTTACTTTAAGCTTCTATCATTTATTTTTCTTTTCTAACAGATCTAACAGGCTCTGGGCATAATAAGCAGTGAAAGAAAAACTCACTGTAGTCTGGTGACCGCTTACAGGAATTAGACTCAATGCTGGGAATTAAACTGCAGAACTTTTGTGTGAAATGCTAAAATTTGTAGAAAACAGGAAATGAATACAAAACTATTGAGCTGAGATCAAACATTTGGTGACTGTCAGGTTAGTTTCTGTTAACTTTTGATTTTATTTCCTGCAATTTTTAAAATATACTGCTTTTCTCTTTATCTTTTTTGTTAGAAAATTATTGACTGTTTTGATACAACAAGAAGAAACTTTTGTGCTCATGGATCTTTACTCAGGTGATCTAGCTTTGTTTGATCAAGACCCAACTTGTTTCAATAGCTTTAAGCTGCAGCTGCACAACCACCTGGAAGCTCTTCCTGCTGCCTCTATTGTAGTCCTGATGGCTGATCTTAGACCAGGCCAACTCATGCTCTGAATTATACAGGCTCTGTAGAGAGCCTCTGCAGCCTACTTCCTGTGGAGGACCCTGGTATTTGGAGCTTTGCCGAGTTAGACAAGATAAAGTCATATATAGCTTGGATTAGGAATTTTAATGCTCTCTTCACCTGATCTATCAAAGTGAGGCTTCATTCAACTGTATTCTCCCATCTCATTCAAGCTTCCTGCTGCCTGCCATCCTACTGGTTCTTTCCTTAGCCATTACTGCTCTCTCCTCTTCTCAGACAAGTAGCCACCTTTCCTGCCCTGGAACTTGTTGTATTGGGGGATTGGAAAGCTCTTTGAACAGCCTTTGCCTCAGCCTTTTTTCTGGCATCTCCAGCTCCCTAAAGGGTCCTTCGAGTGTGGAAATGGAAGTAATGGAAGTAAATGGAAGTTGCATAATGATGTACTGCTCAGGCTGCATGGCAACCCAAGCCATCTGCTGAGATATTCACTGATTTTCTTCTCCGTTACCTCCGCCAATATTATGGGCGCATCATAAACTCGCAGATGATCTGAGGCAGGCTCACCCAGTCTTCATTGAGGGTTCCTGTTTTAAATTGAAATAGAAATTTGCTTTCTATTTTTTTTGAAGGTTGCATGTTTAAACTGAACATTTGTTTAATTGAAAGATTGTGTTTGGGGGGGGGGGAATCTGAAACTGGGATGTTAAAATGTTTCAAATGTGAATCTTGGATGTTGTGTCACATGTTAGTGTTACTGTACTGTTAGTGAGACACCCCCTCTGTGACTGCAGATGATGAGTCACAGAGGTCGCAAGGTTTTATGTGTACGCATTAGGAAAGTACTTTCCTCTCTTCTTATGCACAATATGGGCCCCAAACAGAGAAAAAGCACATTAGTGCGAAGACAATAAACACTCAAAGGGAGTTGATTCTCATTTCCAGCATGAGGTTTACAAGCTAGCAGGAAACTTTAAATTTGCAGTAAGTGGGTAACAAAATTGGACGGATCTCAGCAAAACACCTAAAGGCATAATAATTATTAATTAGCTTGACTCTTAACTTTTTGATCTGTCTCAGTTGTCTCCCCTCCACTCTTCACCATGCTTTCTCACACACACAACTGAAGAGGAGGTTAAGGGCATTGGTGTCTCAAATGCAATGTCATCATCCATCAGCACAACCGTAATAACTGTCTCCTGTATTAATCATGAACTTTCAATCTGTTTGTCGGCCCACACTTAATCAGTCAAACGCAGAGTAGTCATTAGTCCATTCTTCTGTTTCTGTGTTTAATGACGGTCGGCAAACAACGTGCATGCGCAATCTTGTGCATGCATGTTGTCTGTCCTGGCGGGAAGGTGTGCATTGCCCTGTGCCAGTTAAAGCAAGGAAAACTATTTACTGTAAGACACAAAGTAGTCAGAGAAATTTTTTTTCATAGCTTAATGAGTATTTGCAGCAATACAACCTTGTGAAGTCCCAGCTTAGTGCTAGTAAAACAGTTTTATTTGGATTACTTGACTGAATATATTTGTGTTAGAAACCCACAAAGAGAAGTCACAACCCTTATGCCGAGTCTATACTGACCATCTGTTGTTATTTACTGATTAAAAAAAAAAACAATAAAGTAAATAACCAAAGTGTTGATATGCAAAAAGTAAACATGTCATGCTGGCGGAGTGATGCAGGCATGTATGTTTGCGGTGGACCAGTTGACGTGATTTTTATTTAGCGTTAAACCTGAGCAGCAGTATAGAAGTTATTTGGTAGGTTTTGTGGTTCTGTTGCATATTTCATGATTACTCACAGTGGTATCATAATTAGTCAGATCCGATTACAGATCCTTTGTCTCTGACATTTAGCAATGGTTAAGTCATGAATTTCTTCTTCATACACCAAAAACGGATTCTCCGGGAAAGTTATTCAAGCTTGACCAACATATAGATCGGATATCAGATTTAGGTAACCATACATTTATCATTCACAGAGTATATTTTGTCCAAAAGCGTGCCAGTAGGAAAACTTTGTATTAGGAGAATGTCAAATGTTGTGAAATACTGTCATAGCAGTAATTTGCTAACAGACAGTAACTATATTGAATACCTAAATAACATTACTCTGATGCAACACTGTTCCTGAAAAAAGTCATTACTGCTTCCCACATCTGTGAGGTACGCAGCCAGCTGGATTTCATCATGACAAACTGAGTTGATTTTCACTAGAATCTGATCTATTCTTCTGAAATGGCATCCCACCCAAAACCAGGGAGTTTAGACTAGACCTCATTTACTTGTATTACCGACTTCCACGCAAGACTCCTAGTGGCTGTACGTAGTTATTTTTGGCTTGGCTTGTTTCTCCTGTTTGTTGACCTACACTTAACCAGTCTAACACAGAATAGTTAGTAAGTTCTTCTATTTCTCTTGTTTAATAATGGTCACCAAACATTTTGTAGTTGTATTTTTGCTGTCTTCTGGAGATGATAATGTACTTGTATCTGATGGTGATTAAAACAAGGAAAGTACATTTTAAGACAAGAGTACTTGCATAAACTGTATTTGTTCTTGACTTCACCTTGGTGTAATGAAGCCTTACAGCAGTGCTGGCAGTGTTTGTTTGGCTTTTTTTTGTTGACAAAATGAACATGGCTGATACTCTGCAGACAGGAAAGCCATGTGGGCTGTGTAATTTAGATAAATGGTTTAAAATGTGTTTTATATATGTGTATGTGTTGGGGGGGACTTTTTTTTTTTTTTTTTTTTTAAAGCAGTTTCAGAGTATGTCGATCTCTTTATCTGTTTCCGTTCTTTCCTCCTGTAAAATATTTTGATGTTGTTCAGTGCCTCTGGCTGAAAAAAAATCTGCGTTTGGATGTTATGCAAGGTGCTAAGTGAGCTTTGCTTTCATTGGAATGAACGTGCATTTGCAAAGTCAGAATGCTGTTGGGTACTAAAATTAAGATGAAGAAGTCTCTGTATCTGTAAACCTGCGTGATTTGAATGACTGTTCTCTGAATAAATTTGAAAGCACACTTGAGGTTTTCAGTCACTTTGTACTTTCCATACCACAAGTAACTTCATTTTCAGTTCAAATGCCATCTGCTTTCTCTTCCTGCCTGTGCTACATTTTTTGCTTTGTAAGCACAAGTGTGTGAGCGCTGCTGGCTACTGTTTGTTCTATATGTTATCTTCACTAACTCAATCTTGTAATTTCCCCCAGTGTGGTTTGAAGTCATCCGGAAAGCCGCTGTAGGGTTTTGTTTTGTTTTTTTGTCTTTTGTCTTACAGTTTTTAAATCCAAATTTTAAATGAACAAATGGAAGGTGGGGACTACAGCAGGGCTTGCAAAGCAGTTTGCATAATCAGTGTTTTTTATTCTACTTTAATTTATGTCTTTGGTTTGGGTTTTTTGTTTTGTTTTGGTTGGTTGCAGTGGGATGTGGCCTTGTTGGTGAAAACTGTTAAGTTGCTGGTGTCTTATGGTATTTATCTATAGTGCTCAATACTAAAAGCCTTCTGCATTTTCAGTGTCAGATCTGTAAACGGTGTTGAAACTGTTAGAAACACTTTCATTTCATTTTCTTAGTATGTGCATGTGTCAGATTGTGGTGACAACCCTCAGCCGCCAATTTTACTGTTGCGGTTGTCACTTCTTTACAGTGTGTATGCTCCCACCAGTGATTTTTCTTTCACTCTCAACATCACAGCTAAACGTTTAAATTTGCCTTCGTGGGCGGGTATTACTTTGTGAATGTGATTGAATGTCTGTTCACAGAGGAAGGGAAACTGATATGTACGTGTTTATATATTTTTTTTTTTTGGGGGGGGGGTTCTCCTCCTCCTCCTCTTAAATGTACAGTGTGACTCATAACTCTCGTGGCATGTTCAGTAACTCCCATGAGATTTAAAATCCAATTTCAGCTTCTGAATCTGAGTCACAAACACTGACCTTTTTTTTTTTTTTAAACTCTTGTTTGAATGAACACATCTAGCTTTATTTGTATTGTCAGGGAAATTAACAGACTTCAAAGCATCGTCATGCCATGTGCGTCTAATTGACAACATTTATTGCCTCCAACCAGAAAATGCTTCATAATTTATAAATAAATCTAACTTAATTTATTAGTAGCTGGCATGGACGTTTGGAGGGAGGTGTGGTTAACCGTGCAGTGTGATGAAGCATGTCTGTTGTAGGTGTGGTAAAGTGTCAGGCCTGTATAAGCATGCTCTGGGTAAAGAATTTCTATTGAGATTTAATTAGTCATGCTTTTAAATGAGTTTTGTGCAATGCTGCAAATTTATGCTTTTTTTTGTTGTTTTTGTTTTCTTTTTTTGGTGCTGCAGATTATATCAGTGAAGTGTTTGTTCTGTTTTTTTGATGGTCTTGTTTATAAACATTGGTACGGTCCTGCACTTTGCTCGCAATCTTTTGAGCTTCTGACAGTCTTCACAGTTATGTGGGGTACTGTGCCAGAGTGACTCATCCTTTCTCATTTCCTAGTTTATATCTTCACATCCTCTTGTTCCATCTTAGTCCCTCCCTCTCACCCGAGAAGCAGATGGAGGCACAAGGCAGCAGGAACATAAGACGTCCTTACTTTGATTTGTCACTCTGACATAAATATTTTTTTATACACTTTTGTTTTGGCAGTTTTCTTAGCTAATTATTGATTTTATAGCTGTCTGGAGGCTCCTGGTGTGTGTGTGTGTGTGTGTGTGTGTGTGTGTGTGTGTGTGTGTCAATGCACTGTCACAGTGACTAGCAGAAGGCACTGAAGATCTGACCATTGTTTTCTCACGGCCTTGTCTGTCTGTATGCTTCTGACAGTCTTTACAGTTAAGGGGGGTACTGTGTCAGAGTGACCTTCAGCTCTTTCTCATATCCCAGTTTACATCTTGGCATTCTCTTGTTATTTCTTAGCACTCCCCACACAAAATATAAACAGATTTCCTTAACATTTGTTATGTGTAGTTATTCAACACCTCTAACTAAGCTAATCTTAAAATGCGGTTTAAAAATAATCTTGTTTTACAGTCATGGCAAGTGTTGGATTGGTCATTTATGCTGTGCCCTACTCTCCGCTCCTCCTCCACATTGAAAGGTTCGAGTTGAGGGGGTTTGAGTATCTGACTAGGATGCCCCCTGGCAGCCTACTGAGTGAGATGTTCTGGGCACATCGGGAGGAGGCTCTGGGGCCTCCACTCTCCTTCGTCCTCCTGATTTATTTTAAGAATTGAATCATCTCTCAGGAAGGCAGATATAGGACAAGTGGAGCTAAACAGGCACAAATTAGAACAAAGGAAACCACACAGAAATTGTTCCATCAGCAGTATCAGGTGCACTAGTTTTCACACTATGCCCTCTAGTGGTTTGTGAGTGTAAGTGAATGGCAGTGTGACGGCTGAGAGAGAAACTGTTTAGTAACTAAATGTTCATGAAGTCTTTAATGTATAGGGAAACTAAAATCATCAATTGGGGTGTAAATGTTGAATCAATAGGCTAATGCTTCCCAAAACAACACATTTCTAACAGTGATTTGCTGATTTTGCCTTTTTTTTTCTCCACAGTGCTGCCACCAGTGAATGTAACCCTTCAGTGTCGGAATTTCCATAACGTGCTGAAGTGGAGCTACCCTGAAGACACAACTGGGCTCCAATTCAGATTGGACATTGGCGCATTTCTATAGTATGAATTTGTCTTTTGCTTACCAGCCAGTCTGTCTTGAGATGCTTTAATACAAACTAAAATAACAACTCTGAAAATTAAGTTTAATTACACATACTATGAAAATTATTGAAGTCGGATGGAGACAAATCATCAAAGTGCTTTTGCTGGTTTTGCTGGTTATTGGATACAGAGGGAGAAAAACATGTTTTGAGGATCTTAATTGTTCAAATATAAATAATTAATATTTCAAAGATTGGTGCGGTTGTGGTGCACTATTATGTCACAACAAGAATGTTAGGTTAGAAACCTTAAGTTGTGTGTATGCTCATTACAGCTGATAAGCACTCCTGATACCTTGCGTTGTGCTATGGCCTTTCTCTGTTGAAGAGTATATTAATTATGAGCCCTGGCAACATTTTACCTTCATACTATAAAAAATGTAAATTATAGGCCCTGGAAGTACATAGGAATCGTACAGCATTTTGAACGTCTTAATTTGAAATATATGTTTGAACCTAGATGAACACTCAAAGTACAGGAGTGATCTACATGAAATTTAATGTTAAAACAATCAAATCAGTTTTAAATCCACTTGAGTTGTCTTAATCTAAAACCTTTGTGTTTTTCCTATAGCAGATTTTCAGTTTCTGTGTTATGGGATACAGTGGCCCCTCATTTACTCCACAGGAGTTACGTTCTAAAAATAACCCACGATAGGTGAAATCCGCGAAGTAGCCAACTTTATTTTTTGAAATTATTATAGATGTTGTAAGACTTAAAGCCCCTCACTACACACTTTATACGCTTTTCTTTTTCTTTTTTTCCACAGTGTATTGTATTCTGTGTCCTGATTGGCTGTAGACCAGGTTTGAACTTTGAGAGTGTTTTTTTGAGCCTCTAAAAAAGGTAGACTACAGTTGTCCTCATAGGATTACATACTCTGGTTCTACTTCAGAGAATATGAGTGATAATACAAAAACTTTGTATAAGAAAAAAAAATGGATAAAAATGTATTTAAAACAGTTACGGTTTTTGTGAAAGCCCATAATATAAAACTAAAATTGTGCACTTCAGTCTACTGAGGAGGTGTACAGAGGCAAATATCTGTCATTATTCACTTATCAACCTAAGCGTATATATACACTGTCAATCAGAAGTGTGTTTCAAGCTGCAATAAAGATAAATTCTTTTTATCTTTTAATTGCAGTCTACTGTATTTTTAATGTCACTCAAGAGTTATTTTCTTGTTAAGGTCTCTTCAAAGTTTTTAACTACATTTTCTCATTTGTTTCTTCAGTCCCCCTGACAGTCACACGTGGATGACTCCAGCTCTTCAAGCCAATCTGTCGTCCCTCTCACACCCAAAAGACAGCTATTATGTCGCCGTAACTGCTGTGGTTAACGGTAGTGAGTCTGAACCTGCCCCGTCAGACGATGGAATCACTTTCAGCTATTTCCACGAAAATCTAGTTGGAACAAAGTGTGAGTGTGTGTGTGTCTGTCTGTCTGTCTGTCTGTCTGTCTGTCTGTCTGTCTGTCTGTCTGTCTGTATGTGTCTGTCTGTGTGTGTATAAGGACAATATATATTTATGTATTTATTTTTATTTGTCTTTATCTGTCACATATATATGTGTGTTTACATAAAGAATCTCTAAATAGAGAGAAATATAGATTTATATAAAAATAAATAAACAACTATGCATTGTTTTTGGCCATAGCTTAAAGAGTTCACACACTATCACAGAATTTCACACAGACATAATATCTCAAATTCAAAAGGTCATGTTAATTGTGATATAGTAAGGTTCATTTTTAAACACCATAGCTCAAGAAGGGATGGGTAACATTTGATCAAATGCTGAACTTCTGACCGTACTTGTAATCAAAAGTGACTTCTGATTAAAACTTGTTGGTTTCCAGGTTATTTGGATCTTCCACATGTTAACGTCACGGCCCAGCGAGATAACAAGGTCCATATCAGCTTTGAGAATCCCATTTTCTTTCATTGCCAAAAGATGAAAAAAAATAGAAAGAAATGTTTTAAAGACAATGACAGCCTGGATTCTTTCTTTAAAGTCAAGATCCTCAATCAGGTCAGTTCTGTCTTCCTTTTTTCTTTTTCTTTTCTCCTTTAAAGCAAACATATTAAGGAATTGTTACAAAGTTGAACAAACAGTAAAAAAAATTTCATATGTGGTCATCAGAAACAGGACATACTGATGCTGCATCACTAGTTAATGCCAAGAAAATGTTGCTAGCTATCCAGAAACTTTGGATTTCACCAATGTCAGAAGATCGTTTCGTCTTGTTAGCTGCTAGAAATATGTTAGCAACAGTTTTGAAATGCGCCTTTGGGGAGGTAGCATGAGCATAATTCATAGTGTGTATTTTAAACTAGAGTCAATTAAATCTCACTTATAACGAATGCGTTAAAAAGCAAAGTGCTTTTTGTTGCACACCAAATTTTTTTGCAGGAAGAACACTAAGCAAGCTCCTGCATTTTGGTTTGTTTTTTTGTTAAGGCCCTTTGAAAACATAATACTGGTCATGTCTTTACTATAACACAGCTAAACTCAGAAATATAGTGGCATAAAATAGACATTTTTATGTTTGATTTATTTCTTCTTCTTCCTGCTTGTAACAAAATATTTTTCTGCTGAAAAGCTCAATTTTGGATCTCAAATTCATAAATACGTCTTTGTTTCTTAGCCTGTTGGTATGACATCCCATTAGACATCCCATTGTTTTGTTTTTTTGTTTCTTTTAGTTTTTTTGGGTGGATTTGAAAAGGAGAGTAAATACATATTATACGATACTTTGCTATCCCATGCTCTCATAGTCAGCCATACACATAACATTTCCTGGCCTCGTGTAAAAATGTTTGTGTCGGTGTTATATTTTATTCAAAATTCTTGTGTGTGCAGACCTACTCATTTAACTGTGAAGAAAGAGTGTGTGAGAAGACACTGCCAGTGGATGCAGCACAAGAGGAACACTGTGTGAACATCACCGGACTAACATCACAAGGAATATTGGTTAAATCTACACAACTGTACTGTGATGAGCCATTCCACAAACCATTACAAAGCAGTTGAGTAAAATCTTTTCTTTCTTTCTTATTTCTTAAGGTTTTCTCGTCGCTTTTCTTAAGAGCAGTAAACAATTTATGATTTACTCAAACTGCCATTGTGGGGAGCACAGTTGACATTTCTTACGCCTACCTTTTCTTTTGTGTAAAATAAGAGATGGTAAGAAGAACTGAACACAGCCTCTAACAACATGGCTTCAATTCCAATCACGCTGTTTTTCATCTGACTGCACGTTGTTTGTAGTGTGAGTGCAACAACTATGGGCTCAAAATGTGGTCATAAATATTTTGTACTTGTAAAAAAGATTTGTGTGTGCGTAAAAAAGATTTGTGTGTGGACTTAGAAAAAAAACCCCTGCAAGTTACAAGTACGGATTTTTGACCCTATTTTTCTTCCCTTCATCTGATTGGTCAATGTCATGTCAATCACAAATGTAACAATCCAATCAGAGAACAGATGGGTTTGGCTGTCGAGGGGCGCTGTTTTTGAACTGCAGGTCTTTGAAGGGAATAAATGCCCTTTTACATGCCAACCCAGCGTTTTCCTTCATCACCACGAAGGAAAACAGTCTGTGGTCGTCCGAGTTTGGTGATTTTTATGTCACAGGTCTACGTGTTTAATACAGGGACTTCCACAGCCTTTTCAACAGCGCTGCGGACCGCGGGGTGGGGGCGGGCAGTGTTTTGGAAATGACAGTCTTCATTACAAAGCTTTCTTCGTTATGAATTAGCATACATGTTTTTATTGAACATTTGAAGAACCAGCAAAAAAAACAAACTCTTGTAGAGGACATAAAGATAAAAAAGACAAGGAGCAGGTGCATCTAGTACAGGTAGAGCTGCTGCAAAAACCCACAGAGCCCAGCAGCCAGCGTAACAAATTCTGGATCCTTTGCTTTTAGTTAGCATTAGCAGCGTATCCTGCATCCGATGTGAAAGGACTTTTATGCTGCGCACTGTGACTCACAGCAATGGTCCTGGGTCAGCCCTGACTTTGTGTTAAACTAATCCTAAAGTAATAATGTTATTTCTAACCACTGATATACCACAACTTTATCCTTTCAACAGCTACTGAAAGTTAGGGGACCTAGCTGCTATCGGATATTTATATAGCGATCCTCCAGCTTCAAACGGTATCACCCTTCAAGGACCTGCAGTTCAAAACAGCGCCCCTCCGACAGCCAAACCCATCTGTTCTCTGATTGGATTGTTACATTTGTGATTGACATGACATTGACCAATCAGATGAAGGGAAGAAAAATAGGGTCAAAAATCCGTACTTGTAACTTGCAGGGGTTTTTTTTTCTAAGTCCACACACAAATCTTTTTTACGCACACACAAATCTTTTTTACACATACAAATCTTTTTTACGCACATACAAATCTTTTTTACGCACACACAAATCTTTTTTACGCACATACAAATCTTTTTTACGCACACACAAATCTTTTTTACGCACACACAAATCTTTTTTACGCACACACAAATCTTTTTTACGCACACACAAATCTTTTTTACAAGTACAAAATATATCCCCCAGGCAGTGACTACCTTTGATTAATGACATTCTTTTCTGTTATTTAACTTAAAAAAAAGTTTCAGAGGAAGCGGGAGCTTGTTAGCATCATGGGCTCATCCTGTCAGAATGAGAATGAACAGTCATCAGTCACAAGTTTCTCGTTTTATTTGAATAATCAGATGTAATCAGCACCATGATGTCAGTTGAGCAATTCAGGCATTTGAGGCCTGAGTTGTCAGCCTGTTGGAATTCTGTGGATAAAGCTTGTTTCATAGTGCGACCAGGATTTATAAATTGGACTTTTATTCAGTATGTCAACAGGAAATAAGTGAAAAGTTGGTTTCCCATTGTCTTCTGTAGGACCAGAAGTCTTTTTACAACCACAGGTATCAACCACAGATTTAAGGCACTTTGGCGCTGGCTTTACTTTATAGATGCAAAAGCTACATCCATATTTTATACGTTTTATGGAGCTACCACAGGGGTGTGTGTGTGTGTGTGTGTGTGTGTATTTATGTACAGCTGTTTTACTGTTTAAAAATAAATAAATAAATAACAATTCTCTGTCTTGTCCAGATTTTACCGCCATCTACGTCGTGAGTTTTATACTGGCTGTGGCTACATTCGGGGTGATCCTGTTCATGGCATACCAAAAAATTACCAAGCCTGAACCTTCTTCTTTCGAACCTTCTTCTGTCAAACCTTGGGTAATCTCAATCTACCAGTTCTAATTACATTACACAGGAGTTATTTAAAGTTTGTAGTTGTTAAAATAATGTATCCCCACTGAAGGTGGAGGGGGATTTAAATTTCAGCACATACTGAGTAGTTGTTCTTTGTGTCTAGGTCCCTAAACCCTCTATCTGGCCCACGAGTACACCCGAATCGGTGACTGTTGACCCTGTGGAGTGTTTAGAGAGGTGTGATGAAGTGGAGCCTTCCTCGCCCACACCTTTACTCCCACAGACAGAAGAGGAGGACAGGACCGGAATTACCGATTATGACTCCCGCTTGCCCATCAGGGTGTCGGACAATGGAGATATGTCTAATGTCATAGAGGAGGGTCCTGGTTACATGGTAGGCAACACCGATTTAGGTGATGAGGATCCTGGTTCTGGTGATGAGGATCCTGGTTCTGGTTATGAGAGGCGTGATACAGTGGTGGTGGCGCTGGGTCCAGATGAATTGGCTAAGGGCTACCGAGGCCCAGTCACATCTGAGTAAATGTAAGGCTACATATAAGTTAGCACCAGATGTTGTTCACAGGATCTCACATTTTGAAAATGTGAAAAGACTTGGTGACACGTGTAAAAGCCTGATCAGTATGAGTGCCCATATCTGCGATTAGACTGAGGAGCTTCTTATGCTGGAAATCTACCTGTTTACCTGTAAGGGTTATTTGTCTTAGTCAGGGTTAATAGAAAAGCTGAATGCATTATGTTATGTTTCTGCACAGGCTAAATCCCATTTAAAAGAATTGTAAAGTAAAACTATTAATTTCATCTTTTTCCTCATGACGAGGCCTCAGTAGTGGAAGCACTTGAAATGTTACAGGGAACTTTGGGCTTAAAAGACGTAAAGAGGAAATTGAAATCCTGTTTACATTCCTGCCTTACATCATAGATCATCAGGGTGACAGAAACCATCCAATAATCAGACGCATCCAAAAATGAATGGTGGCTCCTATACAATAACACACACTGTAAATATTTCTGTAATACAGTCAATATATCTGTGGGCATCTCATATACAAGCATATTTGGCAGTTACTGAGCCAGGTAGTCAGAATACTGGATTTGCTCTGGAGACTCTTGATGATTACTTGCACTTTCTTTTTCTATCTGATTCATTTCTTTCCCTTTTATGCTTGTGTTATATTAGTTAGAAATCAGTTTGTATATTATGACATTTATACATTAAATGAGGCGTGTGCTTTAGCTTTTCTTCATGGAAGATGTGGTTGAAGGGAATATATGGGAAATGTATGATTTGTTGTTTTTTTCTTTACAAACAACAAAAATTCAAATGTAAAATGCTTTTTGTTGCACAACAAAAAATGTAATGGTGCTTAACAAATTTCTTAGACCACCTGTCATTAAAAACTAGAAGTCACACATTTTTATAAATTTGTTACACTTATGTAAAACTAAAAATCATATTGTTATTTATTAGGCAAATAACAAACTGAACTCATGTTCTTATACCCAACTTTGGGCCAGCACACTGGGCATCTTTGAAAAGTTGGAACTTAATCAGGTATAACAATCAAATACTGAAACTAATTAATCTGTACAGTAATGCAAGTCAGTTACTGTAATTCGCCGTTTTACTCATCCACACACTGGTAGACTAACAGTTATAGAAAAAGTTTTTTAGTTACTACCAGAACAGCTGTGGAACCTTACATTAGGTGATCTAATAAACAAAAGCACTTACAACACTTTTCTGCTTTGGTTTTTCAATTTTCAGGAAGAATGTGCTTTTTCTTGTTTATTCTTTTTTTTTTTTTTTTTTTGCAACATTTTATTGTCCTTAAATTTCACATGACAAAGGTTGGGTCTAATTACCAGTTTAAAGGGACTGTATGATTGCAGTTTGTTTTTATGTGATGTTTTTGTTTATTGTTTGTTTATTTTAACTTGCCAAACAATTCAACCCTTGCACTAGATTATTTTTTTTAATGTGCCTTTCTTAAACAGACAATGGAGAATAGTGAAAATGGCATGCTGTGAAGGTCCAGCTACAATCAAACCTAGAACTCATTACAGTGACATGCTCTATACCCAATAATGCTGTGCTTTTTATCTGATTATCCCTTGTAATAACATACTTCATATATAAAAAGTAATACAATGTGGTTATGTCATTATGTCCAATTTTACTAATGCCGTTTAATGCACTTGTCTGGTCTCCGTTGTGCAATTTCAATAAATTGTGGAACTGTGTGAATTTGCATCTGTCCTGTTCTTATAAAGGCAGTTAATCTATGTGACAGATTAACTGACGTTAATGTCAAACATCATGCAACAATTTTATGCTGTTACTGTACGTGGATATTACGCATTAAGGAAGGGAAGTTGACATTTGCAGTGTCATTATGTTGATTGTTTATTGTAGTGGGGCCTACAGTAGTAGTATAAATCACTTTATCAGTTTTTGTCACCATGTAAGGGAAGAAATGCTCATGCCTGTGGTATTTTGACATTTAAGCTGCCCAAACTGTTCCTCGGCATCCAGTAACACCAGTAACAGGCGGGGGACCTCCTTTGTGTTTGTGTGTCTGTTGTGTTTCCTTCCTCTTTGCTTTGTGTGGGTAAAATGGACACCTTCTTTTTATTCTGCCCGTAACAGATTTCATTATCTGTGTCTTCACAGGTTTATCAGATGAATTCCTGCAAAACCAAATCCAAGTTAAAAAACGTGTTTTATGTGCTGAAATCAATTTCAGTTGAAATTTAGTTTTAACAAAGTTGATATAGCCAAAATGTATTTTATGTCAATTACAGCCTGTTTGTATTCATCCTTCTTCTTAAAACAAAATGCCACTATTACCAATTATAACCAGATCTTTTAATCGTAACTTTTAACTCTCTTTACCATTTATCCATTTATTTAAATGCTACTGTTGCCTTTTTATTCTCTATTAATTTCACCCATTTAACCATTTGCCTGCTGCACTTTTCACACATTACTTTTAGGCCCTTGTTGCTACCTTATAGTGTCACCATTTAACCATTACTTTTAGAAGCAAGTACTCATAGCCTTTATTCTTAAGAGCTTTAAAAAGCTATTAGACTCCATTAGACTTGTTCAAATAAATGGAGCTTTTAACACCCTAAGGTTAATTAAGGAGTTCCACAGGGTTTTGTACCAGGCCCAGTTGTATTTACATTATACATATTTTAGGCAGTGTTGTACATCTTCACTGATATGCAATGATACCCAGCTGCAGATATCTATAAAGCCCAGTGACACACCAATTCGACTGCAAGAATGTGTTAAAGACAAAAAGGCCTGAATGACTAAAACTTATAAATTCAGATACTTTAAGAGGTTTTTTTTGTTTTGTTTTGTTTTTTTAATCACGATTTCAGAGTTGGTGTGTTCGATTTGCTTTTAACTTCAAAATTCAATGGATGTAATTTACATTTGTATATTTCTTGCTCTCAGCTACTTTAACCTTTCACCCACAGCATTTAAGCTTTTACTATTTGCTACTTATTAGGCTACTTTGCTGACATCTAATATTAGCTTTTGAAGCGCGTATGTTTGTCTGTTTTACCTGCTTTAATATTTTACCAAATGCGTTTCATCTTTTCTCCATTGATCTATTACTAGTATCCAGAATTTATCCTTTACTTTATTCAACTTCTTATTTTATTTTGTTATTTTTTTTTTCCTTTAGATGCTATCTCATGTGTTGCATATACTTTGTTTATTGAAACACTATTTGATTCAATAGATATAAGCTTACACATTTTACTGCTATGTTTAAATTTTGCCATTTATTTACATACTTAGTTAATTTGTTGCCTATTTATTACTTCCAGGAACATATTGTCCATGACACTTTTACCACATTCAATATTAATAGCTAACAAATTAAATGAGCTTAACATTTACACATACCATGTAGCTGCTTGATATGTATTTGTTACTTTTTTCAAACTTTCATCTGCATATCCACAAATTGTAGCTTTCAACTTTAAATTTGTTGTTAAACAGTATGTTTGATTTTTTTTTCAATTACTTTTAACTATTTCAAATGTTAATTTCGACTTACGTTTTTCACAACTACTTTAATATGTAGTAGAGTGTAACCACTTATCAGTATACCAGTTAATTAGTATAAAAAAACGGGTTTTTTTGTTTTGTTTTAAATTAAATTAATATTTTTCAAATCCTGAAAGGCTGCTGAAGGGTTTGCCCCTGTGCTAAATTATGAAGAAAAAGAAAAGATGAAGTCTAGCTGCAATAATGTCAAATAAAATAATAAAGTAATTTGCATAGGTTCATGTTCTGCATTACCTAATAACAGCTGCTATAAATACTCACTGGTGGCAATATACCTGATAATGAACACAGAGTGGAAATATGAAGTGTGATGAAAAGGGGCAGGTCATGCATAGGAAATCATTATGTAACAGAGTTCCAGTAAACTCTTACACAAGGATTAGCATTGCTTATAACTGGGTAGACCAGAAATGGGGCAGTGTGGTAATCCTCCTGAACGACAGGGAACCAACAAAGGCCTTAGCAGGAGTAACCTACATCTGGGTTACTAAAGGTGTTTCCATGTTGACACTGAGATTAATGGGAAATGCACCTTTTCACACAATGCACTGCATTATACAGAACTGTGCAAAAGTAGTGAGTTAACCCAATTCTTCTAAAGAGCCAGAGTTTCTTGTATTTAAAAAAACAAACAAACAAACAAAGAAAGTGATCTTGAGCAATAGATTACTTAAATTCTCCAGTCTTTCTAAATGACCATGTCTGTGTTTTTGCTTCACTATTGGCTGGTTTTTCATTTATTTTTAGATGAGGTGGGAATCACCAGACACCCACATTATTATTATTATTATTATTATTATTATTAGCACAATATTTCACTCACAATATGAAATTAATGTGACTTTTAACATTTTCCAATATGCTGACCAAGTTTCCTGTTATACAGTAATGTAACCAGAATGCAACCAACAGCCAGCCAGTTGAGTTCCCTCACGTTGTGCTCATTGACAAAGATGGCAACATGTTAGAAAACTGTCTGCATTTAGAAAATAGACCATATTTATTTGCAAACCTTCAACAATCTCCCTGAAAGTGATTTTAGTCAATCCAAGGCAGACAGCGACTTCTTTTGGAAAGTTCACCTCTTATCAGGTAACCCGTTGAATGGCTTTGGACAACTATTTAGTCGCCACGATCTGTCACAGAATGTGAAGAAATTCAACACAGTCACCACGCAGCCACTTATTCTAGATGCAATGAAGTTGCTGTCCTATTTTTGCTGGGGTGTCTAAGCCATTAGCTTCGAATAAGTTTCCTTAGCTAATGTTATCTCGGGAGGAGTAGTATTCCCAGAGTATTTTAATTTATTTAATAAAATATCAATATTTGGTGTCCTTGTATTGACACAATTTTGCCAAACAAAATATTGTAATTTTAAGTTGTGTTGATGTTTTTCACGCAATTTTTTTTATTTTCAAATTTTAGTCCAATCCTTGAACCTGCCCACACTTAGCAAATAGCCAGTTTTAAATCAGAGCCTTCTACACTTTGTAATTGGCAGCCTATCACAAAGGCATACAATCTGATTTCTTTAGTAAATATACAAAGATGCCAAAGATAACAGTTTGGTAGGCATAAAGTGGTATTTTCTGCCAACAAAGTGATTTGTAAAGAGCTATAAGGTGAAAACTTCTGTCCCTAAAAAAATTGAGGAAACTGGATAAGTGCTGAAAAAGAAGTTGCACTGCTAAAAAATGGAATAATGAACACAGAAAGGTGCCATCAGATTGTGGTACCAACAATACATCGCAAGCATCAGATTGGCAACAGCTTAATTTTTAAGCATGACCGAAATCCCAAACACACTGCTAATGCAGTAAAAGCAGTTTAGAAGGAGTTTCAGTAAACCCATTTTCCTAGCAGAATACAAAGAATGAGGGGGGACTCAAGTATCCTCAGGTTTACTGCTATTGTAAGAGCTTTGTGTCTTTTGTGTTTTAAAACTGACTTCGGCAGGAATGACCCAGAAAAGTCATGATATTCAATACTTTAGCACACATTAGGGTGGCACACAAGTAACGTGATCTGACACTTTTTTGTTTTGGATCCTTTTGTACGATTTGTAAAAAACACAGGAAAAAAAAAACATCTTATTACATCAAATAAGTAACACTATATCCTATATCTGTGTCCAAATGCCATATAAGGAACGCCAGGGGAAGTTGATGGCATGTTAAAGGCAAGGGTGTTTCCAACAGCACCAGTCCAGTGTGGCTCGTTGTGAACATTTGCACGTTGGTCGTCCACAAACCACATAAACACCATGACATCTCTCCTGCTTGGAGCAGCGCTGCTGGGCAACTTGGGCATCTCTGTCACAGCACAAGGTAACTTCTTAGAATTTATTTCTCTGTATTTTTATTTCCATGTAAAACATGTGGTTTAGGGCTGTTCTTGATCTAAAGTTAGGCTGATTTACATCTGCCTCACCTCACTGCTCCCATAATAAAACCAAGAAGTATAACTTTACTGGTGCCACAGAAAACCAAACCAACCAATAGCAGAACTTACAGCATCTTCTGCTAGAAATCTACTTTTTCATTACCTTTTCCCTAGTCTAAAATTCATTAGTAAATCCTGAACAACTGAAACACACTTTTTGAGTGATTGTATTGTATCTTTATTTATTTCAGACATAATAAAACAAACAACCAAAAAACAAAAAAAACCAATATATACTCGTCTACATGTACTTTCGTTTACGGATACGAATATATGTGTAGATATACACACACACACGTATTTGTACAGACAAGCAAAAAAGAAATATAATAAAATAAAACACATTCGTCTAACATGAAATAACAATTGTTTGGTCTGAAAAGGAGTAGGAAGAAGTATACACATACTTATTAACTCCTACCCTATCAAAGTCTAGACTTGTTGAAATAAAGAATGAAGTGTAATGTTATTGTTGGGAGTGAAAACAAAGTTGGTCCGACGCTGCTGTGTTTGTTCAGAAAGAACAACAGACAAAGGTGTGAGAAAAAGATGATTTTTGCCATGAGAATTATTTGTATTGTTTTGTGTGTTCGGGTTTTTTTTGTTTGTTTGTTTGTTTTTTTACTAATAATTGAACTGCAGTGTGTTAAGTTTGGACAGGAGCTGCTGTTGATCTTTTAGAAATGTTAAAAGCATCTTCTTCTTTGCAAGTTGCCCTCTATAAAATCCATGCAGCGTAATGTGAAAAGCTTAGAAAACTCTTACTAAATTCTGGGGTTCAGTGCCTTTCAGAGTGTAAAATTAACAGATTTTATATGTTGTCATTTACCTTTACAGTATTTACTATACTATTATTCTGTGTATGTGATCATTATCTTTACTATGTTTCTGAATAATACACATTAGTATGGACATTGTCTTTGCATAAACCCAGACTGTTCTTCATTATGTTTTCACACTTCCAGTGATACTGCCTCGACCCAGCCAGGTGAGGTTTGACTCAGTGGACTATAAAAACATCCTGAACTGGACTCCACCCACCACGAACTCTTCTCTGCAGTACAACGTCCAGTGGAAGATGTGAGAACACACACACACACACACACACACACACACACACACACACACACACACACACACACACACACACGTGCAGGAGCACAGTTTTAACTACAAAAAAGGAAGCAAGACTCTTTTACAAGTAACAGTCCTGCATGATATTGAAAATATCAAAATAAAAGCATTCATTCAGCAGCGAAACATTGCCTCTTCTGCATTATATCTGATCATTGTATCATTATTGCTGATGTATCAGCAAATGAAGTGTTTTGCAGTTAAGGTGGAACTTACTGAGTTAGACTACATGGAGTAAAGTATTGACTCGTGCCACGAAGCTCCTGACATACAGTTTTTTTTGCTGAGTTTTGGAGTAGGGCTGGGTATCAATTTTGATTTCTATAACAGATTCAATTTCGATTCACAAGGTCTCGATTCGATTTGATTCAATTCAATTTTCACTGAGACAGTCAGAAACATAATTCTGATCATTTGTCAGTACATATCCATATTTTTTAATATCTAGGTATAAAAACAAAGCTGACACTTGTCAGACTTCATCGGAGGTGTAAGCATCACAGCAGACACCTTTGTAACGGAGGATAAACCAAAGAAAAACATGAAGGAGATTTTCGAGTCCTGGCTTTTTATAGCAGATAACCGCCTTAAAATAATCTGCAGCAGATCAAAAACAGAAAAAAATCACGAATCAATATATGAACATTACCTGATGCTGCTGAAGTGAAGCAGAGCAAAGTTATAGAGGTTTTTATTAGAGACACAACTAAGCCTTTGCAGTTTGGCATAATTTGTAAAAGTTTACATTTCTTCGGTATTGAACAGCAGAAATGAGGCTTTCTTGTCAGCGGTCATTTTTGAAAAAGACTAAACAAAACAGCGGCCGACAGCGCTGAACACAACAGTAGATTGGTGCGAATAAGCCAGCGAATAATGCAGAAAACTGAGATTTGAGATCGGAAACCGGTCTCGAAGTACACCGAGAGAGAGAGCTGTGGAGGAAGTGTGATTTTATGGTGGTGGAAGCAAAACTGCAAAAGTAAGAGGGAATTCATGACGACGTTTTTCAAACTTGAAATGTAGTTTTGATCTTCTTGCTGTTGGTTCAATGAGTCAGAGTATCTGTGTTAATATTATTGCAGCACCCTCAGTAGGATGCTGGGTAGGTTGCACAGGATGAAATAACCATCCTCTGTGTTTATGTCTTCTCCCTCAGTTATGGCGAGCCCGAGTGGATCGATGTGCCAGGCTGTCAAAAGATCCGGAAGCACCACTGTGACCTCAGCGACATGACCTCTGAGCCCAGAGAGTGGTACTACGCCAGAGTTGGTGCTGTGTCTGTGGCCACCAGCAGCAAATCAGCCTGGGCCCTCTCCCCCAGATTCAGCCCGCGTTGGGACAGTGAGTGTTTACACAACTTCTCGCATCATTGTCTGCATCCTCTTTCCGTTCGTTCTCACTTCCCCAAACTGATGCAGGAACGTATGGCAGCAAGCACAGCCTGAAGCCAGGTGCACAGACACTCATGAGCTGGTTCAGCTATTTAAATAGAGCATAACAAAGATCTAAGTTAAGTTAAAAAATGCTCTCTCCAAACTATATATAACTAATGTCAGATAAAAAAAAGCTCCAAAGTTCAGGTTGCATTGTCTTGCAATCCAATCACAGTCACATGACTTCTTTAGACTTCCCTCTTTAAGTTAAAAACAACAGCAGCATACTCTCCGCTGCTTCCTCTCTTTTCCTCTGCGTTGCTTCACGCTCTCACAACTGTGTGTTCATCGCTCTGCGGATAAGCTCAAAGAAATTTGTTTCCCATGCAGCCAAAATCAGCCCCCCTGTGCTGAGACTGAATGTAACCGAACAACCAGCCATTGTGGTCCGAGTGAAGCCCCCCCGAGACCTGGTCCGGAAGCTGCACAGCAATTTGTACTACAAGATCTACTTAACACACCCCAGTGGAGAAGAAGTACGCACACACACTCACACCAAACACCCTGCTGCGCATCCATCTCCACACTGATTAGGCCGGGTTTATTTTAGACTCATTACATCCTGAATGTAATTCCATGGGAAAACTGTGTTTGATTTGTGCACTTGTGATAAATTAATCACACTTAATTGGGAATTTAAGTCAGAACAGCTGAACATGCTGAAATCTCTACATTTCCCCAATTTTAGCACACATTTCAACATTTAAGAATGAAATAATAATCAATAATCGCTGCATTTTCTCTATGATAAGCACCGGATTGCATCTTTTTTTCTCCAGGTTTCACTGTAAACATTAGTAAATTATTCATTGTCAATTCATTCCTCGCTGTTTGTGACACTCAAATACTCACTTTAGAGAAGGTGGCGTGCAGTTTTTTTTCCACAAACACAAACAGTTGCCGTCACAGCAGTATGCAAAAATTAATTTGTTTTTTTTCCCGGAGCTTAAAACAAATAAAATTGAAAGGTTACAGTGGAATCGGTGCACAGTTCCAAAATAGAGAAGGAAGAAGAGGAAGAGCAGCAAATGATGATTGACAAAACAAGAACAACAACAAAAAGAAGAACAAAACAATTTGCATTTTTTCCGCCTGTAGTTCTTGAAATTTTCTGTCAAACTGCACCACCTGTTGCTTCCAGCCGCCCGTTACCGCTGAGGGCTGGTGGACACTCACTGTCTCTCTCTTTATCTCTCTCTCCTTTAGGAGGTGTTTGACATGAAGTGCTGTTCTCACAAGCTGACTCTGAAGGACCTGAATCACAGAGAAGAATACTGCCTCCAAGCTCAGATCGTCCTCCCTCTGCAGGGCAAGCACAGCGCCCGCAGCTCTCTGAAATGCGTCACTACCCTCTGACAACACAGGTATGAAAACACATTCCCTCATATCACATCATTGCATCGTATCATGTCGTGCCGGCTGCAGGGTAGAGACGTGTCTAGCTCCTGTAGATCACCACTGATGCAAATTCCTGCCACAGCGCAAAGCCGCCATATCTGTGAGAAACTGTTGCAGGTGTGTGTTTTAGTTGCCTGCACACCGACCCGTTGGAGAGTATTGTTGATGACCAACAATACTGCTGCAACAAAAGATCACCCGGATGAGATGTCTAGTATCATTTGTCACATCACAATCGCCCGCGGCTTTGAGATAGAGGGGAGGGGAAAGAAACACCCTGGAGGAGTAATCCTATCATGAGTCTGTACATGATGACAGTAATTACCCCAGCTCACCCCGCCCTTTTCACCATATTTAGATCTTTTAGAGAGACAAAACAGAACTGCTCCGTTTGCTGATTTCCTTCTCTCTGCATTTCGTTGCCTTGTACTTGTGACATGTGCAATGACAATAAAGTTGAATTCTATTCTCTTTTCTGCAGACACAGCATCGGCCATCCCTTCAGCTTTAAATATCCATCGCTACCTCGACGGCCACAGCCACACACATCCGTGCAAGTAAAAGTGATGCACTTTATTGTACAAAGCATTAAAGGCCTCATATGAAGGCAAACTTTCACGTTCACCGGAAGAGGATTGCTTTTGTTTTTTTAAACTTAAAGAGTATTTTTTTTAAATTTTTTCTATTCATGGCAAAATATTCTGAACTCACAGGCAGCTTTTCCTCTCCATAAATCATAAAAATATTATTGCAATCTGGTGTGCTCGTTCACACATGGTCAAGATATATTTTCAACTTATGTCTGTTTCCTCATACCTCTCGCACGCAGTCCAGCAGTGAGGATCAGCGAATGCTGCTTTAACGTCTTTAAGAGAGCTTTTTGTAAAGAAAAAAACTCTGCTAAAAGAAAACTGTATGAGAATGTACTGTGCTAAATGTATCACACTACAAATAAAATCCACTGTTGAAATTGACCTCTGTCCTGTAAGTTGGACCCTTTTTGTACAAACAGTAAAGCTGGTGGTGTTTTCGCAGTTTTCTCATCGTCTTCTCCTCTTTGTATTTTATTGCCTACAAAGGTATAGTGTTACGCCTATTTGTGCAGCCATGAATATATAGTTTTTTTAAATTAAAGCTCAGTAATATGCAAAAACAGCAACTTTGATTCTAGTGTGTTTTTTTCTGGTGTTACTCTGTTGTTGTAGTTTAGATTTATTCCAAGACGACAGTGAATACAAACTTAAAGGACAGAGTCACCATAGTGGTGCCTTCAGATTTCAAGAGTCAGACTTTTTAACTTTTGCTAGGAGTCTACATAATACTTTGAAATATAGGGAAAAAAAACCCTACGATATTTTTTATACTTATGTGTCGTATAATAATATAATCTGTGCACTTAGCTTGCTTGTTAAGGAAGATTTAAAAGTAGCGACTGAACCCTCTGAGGTCATCAAGGGTGACTGACTTGCAGTTGAGCTTCAAACCATGTGTTTTTGATGGTTGTCTAAGAATGATTACTTTTTCTTTTACCCTGAATGGCAGGACTTTGGAAAATAATAATAATACAAATCCATGTTCTGATGGTGTAGGTCTGGGCTTTGGGTCTTCACCAACAGTAGCTTCACCTCACTGCGTCAGAAATTATTTTAGTCTTGTGTTGTTGCTACTTTCCCATTCATAGCTGTGAAAAAAAGACCATCTCATGAACTTTACTGTCTTGCCTTTGAATCTGGGCCCTGTCCTTTAACCATCCAGTCTTTGTGCCACGCTTTGGTGGGTTTGCTTCTGTAGGCAGAGGCAGCTTTCAGCTTTTTGAGGGTTTCACAGCATCTTCGGGAACTTTTGAACATGATGCTGAACTACTAGTTGAATTGAATCCCCATAAATCATCTTCAGATGACACAAAAAACTGAAATTATATTTTAAACTGTGTTTGGAAAAAAAAAAAAAAAGACAAACCAATGACATTAGTCTCGACTTAGACTTTATTGAAAACATTGATAAACTGGATACTCTTCATCAATCAGGCATGAAATGACAAATACTGTAATGATATCAAACAGCGCTCACTGAAACAGACGTACTCTAAGCTCAATGTGACACAGTCAGCGTGACACGTGTTCAGTGATTTAAAGGAAGCACTGCATTTAACAGGAAGTTCTCATTTGATTGGGAGGGCGGTGGGTCTTTCAGCTACAGTGCTTCACACTGAGGATCTTTGTGGCGTTTTCATGTGGAGTCGCCTTCTTTGTAGGAACTCCTCACTAGCAGCTAGTTCATTTAGTAGTTTTGGTCCTGAGGACTGAGAGGCCTTAGTGCTGATAGAGCTGAATTTTGGTCCTGTAGCCACACAGCCTGAATGTGCAGTGTCTGGATTCACGAATATTATTGCTGCAGTTTGTAAAATATATTGGCATGTGTGTCTGGGAATGTTTCAGGTCTGCAGTGTTATAGCAGCAGTGCATGCTGGTGTTTAAAGATGCCCTTAATTTATTTCACTTTTAACAGCCCTATGATCAGTAAGGCCCTTTACAGTGTTTAGAGCTGCTCTGAATTCAGTGGTCATAAAACACAGCAACACAGGAAATGATAAAATGCCACAGTGAGATACACATGAGCAATCAGTTATATTTACACCATTTGGAAATTCATATCTTTTAGTAAATGAATACTTGAGTGGGCCACTTTTATATTCAATTTACTTACTAAACAATTACAGGTGGCATTGGGTCCAGCATATATCCTTCATTATCAGCTCTGCATACTGTCAAGTTCACACAAGTCTGGAAGAAACATGTTGACAAATCAACATTCAAAGCCCTTTGTGAATACTGAGGAAAACTAGCATGATCATGAAAGGCAAACGGTGTCTTGACTCGGAATATTTTCTAAATGCAAAAACCTTTTGCTTAACATTGTATAAAAAGTGTACAAAGAGAAACAGATACAACCGACAACCTGACTCAACTAAACGTTAAAACCAGTTACATGTAACAGCGCTATCACAGAATCAAACCAACCAAACTGGGGCTGATTTCTATGACTGAGTGACCGAGCTTTTAAACGACAAAGCTGAAAGGCACACATTTATCAGGTTTACAGTACAAGTATTGCAGTTTTGTGCAGTTGATGCTCTAAACAGTAAGTAAACACTCTCCTGTGTGCACATTTATGGGCTTTGTAGAAATCCTAAACATCCAAGCAGTTTATTTGGGTTTTCCCTCACATGAACATTCACGGCTGATGCGTTCCTCCCGCTCTGCTGCAGTGTGCCAAATAAAGACAATTTTAACAAAGAAAAAACATCTATAAATACTCCATATTCCATATTATCAACACATGACCACAACTCCTAAACGAGAAGATTCCAGGTCTGCTTTGAAGGACTTCCAGTTTTCTACCCGCATTCAGGGAATTCTGGGTGGAAACACACATGCATCTCTACCCGGGTCCAGTATGTAATCTACCTCGAGACAGCGTGGCCTCATGGTAACACGTGACGTAGTCCAGAAATGTGATCTGTTCCTGTGTACTCACGGACAGCAATTAAATATGTGACAGTAACCCCGACTGCAAAACTCAAGTGTTTCAAAAGGAAGTGTAACAGAGCTTTAAAACATGGCTCAGCTGTTTTATTTGAACCTAAACCACAATCTGTGTTTAAACCTAAGATTTTGGTCTGAATCTTAACCATACAAACATGAATCGTGTCTCTTAAGTGAATGCCACCATCTTCCCCTTCCTAGGGTGGACTACACTACAATTTGTAATCATGAACCTCATCATGAACTCTCCTCAGACTGTGTGGCAGATGTTTTTGTGCATACAAACAAACAAACAAACAAACAAAAAAGAAAACATTTTTCTTCATGAAAACAAATTAACAGACACATTTCTCGACTACTCCACGGACTCTTCGAAAACACCAATCTATTGCCCAAGAACAAACTGTACTGCAGCATTGCTGCCTCAGTCATGAAACAGCATTAATGCCATATAAAAGAAAACAAAACTGCCAGCATTAGGCCGATAAAGGATTAAAAGAAATATTTACAAACAAGGCATAGTATATTTTTGTTCAATGTTTTAAGGGTACATGCATGCATGATTTTTAAGTCAAAAAAAAATATTAAAAAATCTAAAAGCGTGATCACACTTTTTTGAAACTGACATGGAATGTGTGTCCTGTTGGTTTCTAAGGTAAGGTCAAGTCTCTTCATATTAAATTACCTATAAAAATATATATATAAATAAAAAGGTGAGGGTATTGTGTTGAGAAAGCTGCAGCAGCGGTCAACGTTTAGCTGCACCGATAGAACGAGAAAGGAAAAGGGTGGGGGGTGACAAGAGCGAGGAAAGGATGGGGAAACAAAGGCAGCAGTCAAGCACCGAGATGATCACAGGAAGAGCTGCTGATCCATCTCTGGAAAGTTCTGCCTTGGTTTCAGAACCCCGTGTGTGTACTAGAAAGAAACACACTGGAACACCTGTGACTCAGGAATTTTCTAAAAGCCTCAGACTCTGCTGCAGTCTAGAACATAGAATATGTGCTAGAACTGCGACAAAGCCGTTTCTATCGCTCTGTATAGAACTTCATCAAATAGAAACAAAGGCAGCCTGCTTCTAAACCCTCCAGGAGTTCTGTGTGTGTAAGTTCTGAACATTCTAGGCTGTGAGCAACAAGCTACAACCACCAGCAAGCAGCTCGCTTCTCGAGACTTCTAAGAGAGGAACTCTTTGTCCAGCTCAAAGACAGAGGGCCGTGCAGGAGAGCTTTGAATGCGGCAGAGCGGCACGGTGCAGTCTCGTTTCTGGCCCTCGGTGTCCATGTCCAGCAGGGAGCAGCCCATCCCTACCTCTGAGGACAGCATCACGTTTAGGTTCTGCGCCGTCTTTTCTCCGGAATAGTGACCCAGGGAGTAGCTTTTGTTGCGTCCTCGCAGCAGAGCCCAGGTGTGGGGTTTGGCCCTGAGTGACACTGGCCGCGGTCTTGTGAAGGCCTCTCCACCAGAGGGCTTCTCTGGCCCTCCATCCTTCTCTTGTTTCTCCTGCTTCTTTTGTGTGACTGGAGGAGGCAGAGCGGGCAGGCCATTGGCTGTGAACAAACGGAGATACATTTTTGGAGTGGGAATCCTTTTTAAACCTGTATATACAAGTTTTCTCACTTTTTGTTAGTTACTCACTGTTGTGGTTGGTGGTGTATTTCTTTCTGCGTAGACGTGCTGCTGGGTTGTGGTTGGTCTGCTCTGGCGGCTGGCTTTGGGTTTGCACCGCTGTCTGCGTTTTAGCTGCAGTCTTGTTACTCTGGCCTTCTGGAACTGCTGCTGGGCTGCATCTGGATGGCTCTGTGTGATGATTGACAGCCACATGCTCAGCCTTCACAGGGTTAGACTCCGACATCTCCGCTTCAGACTGTAAGAGACACTTGGTGGAGTTGTACTCCATGATGGCTGACATGGAAATAAGATTGACAGGTTGGGGGGAGTTGTGGTTTGACGTTCCCTCGTCTTTACGGGAGCGACCACTTGGTGGTGAGGTGCTGCGGCGGAAACGGGTTGCGCGTTGAAACAGGCCCTCTTTCTTTTTCTTCTCTTTCTCCTCTTTCGGGGGCTCGCAGTCTTCGCCAGCAGCTGAGTTTTTCAGGGCTTCCCTGATGTCATAACCGAGCACAACCGAAGCCAGCAGCGAACCGCAGCCATACAGCACAGCGTCGGTCTTGCGGCGACCCGATGTCCTTTTCAGGCTGTTGGTGGGTGTAAGCTGTGGGGTAGTTGAGGTGGATGAAGTGGATGTGGTGGTATATGGGTCGTCTGGAGTCTCTGGTTGGCCGCTCTGACCTGCTAATCCCACTCCAGCATCTCCTGTCCCGCAGTTTCCACCAGGGCAAATCTGAGTCTGCTGCTCGTCCCTCCACAGAGGTAGATCGATGTACACCTGGTTGGGGAACTTGAGCTGCTTTGGTTTGGAGCTGCTGTCAGAACATTCCTGGGAGAAAGTCTCATCTTTACTGTTCCCTGCTAAAAACACAGAAGTGGAAATATCAATAAATACCTGCTCCTTATAAATCCAAGCACCATTTAAACAAATTTAATGTCACCACAGTTTTAGCTCACCTTGTTCGGCAAACAGGGCAGCAAGAGGGACAGACTTCTGGGACTTCACCAGGCTGGTGGACCACGGGTTACTGCCATCTGACAGAGGACGCACTCTATAAAAAGAATTATTAGTGAGGTACACTGCAGAATTAGTTACATATATAAAGACTGAAGATGCTCTTTCATGCACCACGCTGACCACAAGGTCGAGCAAAATTAGTGCTGCATAGGCTGTTCCATATCATTACTATGTCATCTTTTGAGGCGACAGTGTCTTCGTGTGTGCTATTTGCATCGGCTTCCTGTCATTCTACTTTTCTATTTGTGACACATATGTGTGTCACACTGTGCCCATGCGATCCAACCATTATTGGACGGATGAGTTTCAGAGTGCAGCACAGTGCATGAAACTTTCCATCCTCTTACTATAATGATCGTAGCATATGATCATTTGTCTGTATATACTTCATCGCCTCTTTAACAGGTTGGCCAACCTGAGCGAAACTTTGCACAAACATTATCACACGTACAGAGATTACTAACATCTAAATATTTTTATAAAAGGATTGATTATAAATTACAATTGTTTAGATTTTTGTATATATTATGCTCACTTCACCATAGGGCTGCTCAATTAATCGAATTTTAATCACGATTACGATCTGGGCTTTCAACGATCATTAAAAATGACTGAGCCGATTATTAGCCCCTCCCTAATTTATCCGCGACACCTTAAAGGCCGGTCCGTGAAAATATTGTCGGGCATAAACCGGTCCGTGGCGCAAAAAAGGTTGGAGACCGCTGATTAAGAGGACCCGAGGGAAGCTCGGAAAGCTAAGCAGAAGTTATTTGGAGAGGAGAGTGACTGCTGTTGGTTGAAAAGAGAGGTAAAAAAAAAAAAAAAAAAAAAAACTTCAGTGGTGTTGCACACCATTTTATATTATTTTTTTAAAGTCATTGTTAACCCTTTAAATCCGGTCAGAGCAGCACGCTCCGTTTTGCGTAACTATTTTTAAATCCCTGTAGAACCTGAACCGTGTAAGCTAGCGCAATAATTTGTTTTGCATATGAAACCAGAGGAGTTGTACTTACATCTTATGCCATCAGCTTGTCCTCGGTCACGGTTTCCTTCCACATATAGCTTTGCAAAAATTGCATAAAAAGCGCTTGCAGGAACAAAAACATAATATTCCAGAAACACGCTTTGCCGTTCCTATCAGCTGTTGGTAACACTTCCCACAGTGAAATGATGCACCTGCTGTTTTCTTTGCAAATTTGCATCATAGGATTGTTTTTTGTTTTTCCTGCAGTATATAAAAATTGCTGTATCTCCAAAATAAAACTATGAAGACACTCAAAAGAAATTTCCTGTGGTGGGAAACTATTTTTTGCAACTTTATTGTAAAGTTTTGAGGGATAAACCTCTTAAATTTCTCCAAGTAGAAATATATGTAAACAAAACAAAAGCGATTTTCAATTTTTTTTGTAGTTTATTGCACTTTTTTGCAATTTATGTAATTACTATGGACTTAATGCATACATATTATTAAAATATGGGCTATAACAGTTGTATTGATGTATAGCAACTTGAAATGCTCCCACAAATGGCACTACAGCATGTAAAAAAATAAATAAATATAAGCTCTGGTGGACTTGGTTCTATAGTAGGTCTTAAAGGGTTAAATAAATATCGTCAAATAATCGTGATCTCAATTTCAGTGAAAATAATCGTGATTATCATTTTTGCCATAATCGAGCAGCCCTACTTCACCATCCCTGTGCGAATGCAATGTTACATTTTCTGACAGAACGTTTTTTGTTTTTTTTTTTTAAATCGTATGAGACTTTGAGATGTTTGACCATCTGCAGTCCTTTAGAGAAGCATACAAATGATGACTTCTTTAGTTTTTTTTGGACTCTGCAAATGTAGCATGAATCAGATACACAAAGAAGAGTCAAAAACTATTTCATCACTTTGAAAATTTGACTTAGACAAGCTTGTTTTTAAGTCTTCAACTACACAGTGCGAGTAAAACGTGACTGTCCTGCTTTTTTTCCTGTGTGTAAACACACTTCACCTCTGAGCGGCAGCAGGCCTCTCTTTGCTCTGTACTGAACTGGGTCCCCAGGTTCTTCCTTTCTTCTTGATTCCCTTTTTCACGTCATCAAACTCCTCTGGCCTGAAGGGGGAGCTGCGGCCCCACGTACGGTTGCTCTCATCTTGAGTAACTGTAAATGCAGCGATTGTTAAGTTTTACAAATAAACAAACCAATCAATCAACTCCTGCAAGCTGCTGTTGACCAAAAGACAGTCCTCACACGAAATATGGACTAGACATGTTAGTAGGATTATTAAATGTTTTCTGCCATCTGTACAATCCTGGTATTAATCAATCCATAGAAGCATTATGAAGTACAGTGGTCCCTCGTTTATCGCGGGGGTTACGTTCCAAAAATAAACTGCGATAGTTGAAATCCACGAAGTAGCCAACTTTATTTTTACAATTATTATAGATGTTTTAAGGCTGTAAAACCCCTCGCTACACACCTTATACACTTTTCTCAGACAGATATGAACATTTTCACACTTTTCTCTCTTGTTTAAATACTCTCAAAGTTCAAACCTTTGTAGAAAAATAAGTCCAGTATTATAGAATGACACCAAAGGCTCCCGCGGTTGCCTTTGATGGTGCAAAATGTTTTGTTGACATTGTTGTGTTTGTTGGGGGGGAAACTTACAGACATACAGTACAGCACTTCAGAGTCACACTGCTAGCGATCGAAGATTTATGTAAATTTGACAAGCTGAACGCATTCTGTACTGTAGAGGAGACACCGCACGAGATTGATTGACAATGGTCTACAGCCAATCAGGACGCAGAACACAAAGCGTTGTAAGAAAAAAAACAAAACCATGCAAAATTGCACCAAAAAAAAAAAAAAAAAAAAAAAAATCAGGAAAAGAGCGAGGCTGCGAAAGGTGAACCGCGTTATAGCGAGGGACCGCTGTACTTACGGTAAAAAACATTGGGTAAACACCAAACCCCTGGAGTACTGTTGTTCAAAAGTTATACACTAGATGGCTTTCGAGTCTTTTAATTTAATGTCTGATTCAGGAAGATTCAGAGTGAATATCATAATCGTGACAGTGATAATCATAGAACAATTCAAAAAGAAAAACAACAGCAACCAATAGCAGTGTTGTTTTAAGATCCTCTTACTGGTATTGGTTAGTTGTCATGAACTTCAGCAAAAGCAGCATCCACCAATTATGTCACAGCATCAGACAAGAGCCAAAGAAAGCTGCCACCAAATTCATTTGTAGAATTCAAAGACAAAAAAAAAAGAAAAAAGAAACAGCTCCGTGGCCCATGTCTGCAGCATGAACTGTGTAGCTAATTTATTTGATTTTAAGGTTGATGAAAACATTTTTACAAGTAGAAAACACCAAAGTCTTGTTATGATCCACACATCAGATAAATGCTGTCAATCTGCAAGAGAAAAATCACTGACTGGAAACTTTAACCACTTTCAACACTTAAAGTTAGCCACACGTAACACACAGCACTCAGTGCTACTGGCAACGCCTCACGCTGCATGAGCGAAGCCAGTCTCCTTGCCTTTCCTCCTGAACCCAGAGTAGGCTGACACCTCGCTGGTCAAATCAACATCCTGTTGGTAAACATACAAACTGTCCCTCGGCCTGTGGGATGTCACTGAGGAGGGAAATGCACATGTTACAGCCTGAGCACTGTGAAACAGAGCATTTAATGCTACAAAACAGAAGGTGGAGCACTTCAGCCAGTGCTGCCATAAATAAGTCTAAATGTTTATCTGTTGGAATAAACATTTACACTTATATGTATGAATGAAATTTATGGCTGGTGCAAATAAAACTGACTTTAAAATGTGCAAGAAATAGGTGTCCATGTCAACAGGGCTGTTATTCAATTGCTATGTATCATATGGCTATGCATAAAGATTTAATAAAATGCTGAAGTAAATCAGTGTACACAACTGCAAATACATGATTCCTCATAAAGTGTACAATCCTGTGTGCACTAAATACAGGCTTCTAAAACACACCTCCTCCTTGGATAGCACAGACCTGTCTAATCTTGTAGCTCAAAGCATCAATTAAGACTAAGTTTAAACACATGGATCTGTATACAAATGTACGTCTTTTTTCTAGTACTCTGATTTTTCAGTGCCTCCTATGTTACAGAGAAGACCCCTATCTGTATTATCACCTACCATAAATGCACAAGAGGAATTTGTCCCAGTTATTGCAGGGGCGTTGGTGTGTGACTAACATCTTTTTAAAACTGTTCAAACAACTGCCTCTGCCTCTGGAGCTTTTGTTCACATGGCTCTAGTCATTGTGCATGATACTGTTCCCATGTTCCCAGTTCCTGTGAAATTCTCAGAGCTGATGTGATTTCTTTGGTTCTTTTACATTTGAGCAGGCTGGACTCAAGGTAGGACAGTAAGCACGACTAAGAAAACCTGAGGGACTCTTTAATATGCAAAAACACAAACTGAACTTACGCTGAATGGCTCGTAGACGAGGGATAAGTGTGGGACTGCTGGGAGGAGAGGAGCTGGTACTGTGAAGGCTCCGCCTTTTGTCCATGGAGGGCGAAGCCTGCACGGTGATCTTATGCTGGAAGTCTGCAATATGCCGGACAAGTAAAACAGTTATTATAATCCCAGAGGAGTTACTGTTTGAGTGATTACAGTTTGATATGTATAGTTAGATTTTCCAACACAGTTCAAATGTTGCAAACACAACAACATCAGAGTGATTATTTAATCTGGACGTGTTAGTTTGCTTATTTTTTCTGAATAGTGTAGGCTAAAAGCTTGGAAAATACAATATGGTTTAACTTTTTTATTTTGCTACAGATGTATGGGAATGATGTGGCAAATACACCATTCTCATACAAGAACTATATACTGGGAAAACATGATTTGTCAAGCTCTGGAGTTGTTTTTGACAGGAGATTCCAAGAAATTCAAATAGCAAATTAGCTTCAAAGCTTTGACAGGCAGTGGGCAGGGCAAATCTCACTCTGTTTGTACCACTGAGTGATGGCACAAAGGGACAGAGAGGATCCATCCAGAGCGAGAACTCCAGTTTTAAAGCACTGCAATCCAATTTTTTTTAAGTGCTATTACGGGGAAAAAAAGGAAGGCTCATTTGTATCGTGAGGTTTGGATGTGGGAATATTTTAGCTTAGTTCAGTCTGCAAGCTCACCTGAGGGTAGGCTGATGCGGTTCCCATCCTTCAGTTTAAGGCGGGAACGTTTAAATTTGCCTTTTCTCTTCTTCACGTTGGGCTTGTCTTTGTTGAGCTGGAAAATGAGGATGTTGAGCTCTCTCTCCAGCACGTTGATCTCGCGCTCTGCCAGCTGCTGCTCCCGACGCTTCAGCAACTCCTCCTGAGACTTCTGCTGCAGGGCGGCTCGCGTCAGCTCCTCTTCTCTGGAACGTAGCTCCTGGAAGAAGCAGGTATTAAGAGGTAAGTGCATTTATAGAACTGGCTGAAAGATTTCAGATGGTGACACCTCCTAAGGCGTGAACTCTTCCACGGCATGCATTTTTAATTTGTCTTTGATATTTGGGCTGATTGGGACCTGATGAATGTAAAAACAAAGAATTATTTTATTTTTTTAACCTAATTTTTGTTTCTAAGAAAAATGAGAGCCACATATGAGGATATTCGTTTAAAATTTCGATAGAACAGTAGCAGTATAATGTCCTCGTGAGTGGATATCAGGCCCTTGTAGAGCCAAATTGAGTATTTTGGTCTAAATAACCCAAAATGTGATGTCCTCACACGTGGACGCCAGGTCCTAGGAGGTTAAGGCACCTTCTATAGACCTCAATAGCTGCTCTAACAATAGTGAGCTAAGTTGGCATTGTTTGCCAACACTGTATGAGCTAAAACATGAGCAAGCACAATTTCAAGTGCAGAGCTAGTCAAGTCTACAGTAAGCAGTTTACAGTAAGTAAATTATATAAACTACTTTTTTAGTGAACAGTCAACATTTAAAGGATAACACTAGGATGAATAAAAGTGCCTTAGAGATCCAGAAAGGATGTATGTCATCCTCGCTAGATCAATATTTAGAACTACTCTTAAGTTGTGCCTCTGTGTCACATTTGTTCCGTGTGTGGTTTTAGACATGTTTTTTGAGCACTGAAATCTTTAAAATAGGCAGGAGTAGGTAGCCTTCTTTTTGAGGCAGTGTTATGCTCTCCCACCACTGCTTACTCATTCTTCACTCCCTCCATTTTCTCTTGAATTGCTCTCAGTTGAGTAATAATAATCCTTACTGGATGACTTCCATAAAGCAGCTTTACAGTCAAACCACTTCAGCCACCCACCTAGACACAGATTACGGTGAGATTTTTTACAGGAAATCTGTTTAAATGAAGGGACTAATTCCCTAATCTTGTAAAATTTATGATGGGAAAGCTCAAAGCTAAATTAGCCTTATTCTTTGAGCTTTGCATAGTGGTTGAATTTAATATAGCATGGTGAAGCAACAGAAATTACCAGCTGTGCAGATAAACGTTTAATTTGGGGATTGTAAGATTTAAAAAACGTAAACCTCATGCTCAAACGGTGGATTAGCAGAACTGGAAAAACTAGAACAAAGCAGACAGCATAAATCCACAATACAAAAATAGGCACAAATTAAAACTCAATAAAAACACCACCTGTGCACTTTTGTATTTTGTGTAAAACTCCGTTCACCATTCATTAACTCAGCTCTGTGTGCTGATCCTGCTGTTTCTCTAAACACTAATTAACTCCTCTCTCCCCACTTTAAGCCAGAAACAGCAGACTTATACAGGAAGCAGATTAAGGTTTTAACAAGGGGAAGTCCACTAAAGCACTTCGGCATTAATGACTTGATTGTTAAACGTGCGATTTAGCCTTATCCACTGAAAGTAACCAATTAAACATTTTTATCCCATGAAACCAGTCCAGGGCAATACATCGGGGTTAGACGTAATGATAGATTAGCCTGCGTGTATCATTACTAAAACTCAAAGAGTGAAGCAAGATGAAAAACTGGTCTTTTTTCATACTTGGCGTCAGGGTCCAACTTCCCACACTGTGCGACACAGACGAGAGGATGCTGGAAATTAAGTTTACTTTCATGTGTTTAACCAGCTGCTAGGATAGTTCCGTGTTCAGTGGCTTCAACATATTGATGTTAGTGTATGAAAGAATCTCCTCCTTCTGCTCTACCTTCTCTTTGGTCCTGAGCTCATCAAACATCTCCTGGATCTCCACACGCCAGTCGTCCTGCATGCTGTGGAAGGAGTCCTGAGGCATGGTGGCCATCACCGCCTCTTCGATGGCTGAAAGCTGCTCCAGGATGCAGGAGAATGAGGGACGCACATGGGGGTCCTGGTCCCAGCAATCTGGACAAATACAATGCAGTGAAAAGATGGACTCATAACCACTGTGACCAGGGCATCTACATCATACTGTATTTGTGGGCCTAGTGAACTGCTCTGACAGGAAAAAAAAAAGGAGTCAGCTGGATCAGCAGAAATTCACAAAGTTGGGAAAAACCAGCAAACTTGCCATTAGCCATTTTAAGAGTGCATTTACTATTACCATGCACGCATTTTCCACTAGAAATATGTATGCATGTACAAATCTACACATAAAATTAAATTAAACTTAAAGTCTAATATTTGGTGCCATATGGCCTATTTGTGGAACAGGTGGCGTCGCTTCTTGTGCCTCTCTTGGAATAAGATGCCAGTCTCACATACATTTTCTGTGGATAAACAAAGCTTCAGCTCAGCTTCAGCTCCACTGATATTTGCTCATACTTACCTTCCATGAGCTTAGCGAAGGGTTCGGGGCAAGTGGAAGGGATTGGTAGGGTTAACTTATTAACTGCCACGCCGTAAGCAACAGCAAGGCCGTCTATTCCACGGTACGGCACCTCCCCTGTTAACAGCTCCCACAGCAAGACACCATAGCTGAAAAGAAAAAAAAAAAACCCCAAAGTAAACTAATGATAAATAAATTTAAAGAACAATGACAGACAAATGAAAAAAAGGTAAGTATTTAAATCTAATGTCAAGGCCTCATGTGTCATTATCATCCATTATACCTCCAGACGTCACTGCCTTTGGAGAAGAGAGATGACTTAATGACCTCTGGTGCCATCCAGGAGTAGGTGCCTGCTGCTGACATTTTTGTGGTTTTGTGCCATTCCCTGGCTAAGCCAAAATCTGTGATCTTCAAGGTCTTTCTCCCAATGTCATCATTCTCAATTTTTTCAAGTAATAAAACTGAAAAGGAAAAATAATTTACTTTAGGTAGATCGATGCACAAAAACCATAGGATAAAAAAAATGCTCGAGAAAAAAAAAAAAAAAAGCAGTGTAACTGAGATAAAAGGAAAAAGGAAAAGACGGGACTGGGATGAAAGTGACAGATGTGAAGGGGATGGAGAATAAAGGTGAAATGTAAGAAAGGGGGATATACAAAGAGTGAGCGACAGAGAAAAGGGCGACCGTCCAGGTGAGGAGATGATAGCAGATATTTAAAAAGGGCCAACAGCAGTATGCTGGTCATTCATAACTGTAGAAACAGAAGGCTGACAGTGCCACAAAGCACCTGTCCTCGGGTCCTAAAACTGCTCAACACATTAAAGAGAGCAAGAACCCCTCAAACCTGCTGGTAACACTACACCAGGTCTGAGAGCGCTGCCACAGTGAAGTCACAAACTAAAATGTGTGAAGTCAAAACCCTTAGTGTTCATCATGATCTGGATAAAATAAATAAATTCACAAGTTGAAGACGTACACAAACACACATACAGTTTACACACACTGAACGTGTTGTGTGTGCATCAGGAATAAAGTACTGGGCAAATGGACTAAAAACACGGCCTAAATATTCTTGAAAGCAGCAGGTTTTTCCATAGCCTGTCCGCCTCCTCTGGTTGCTTAGCTGTCAAATTGCATGCACTTCATGATATCAGTTACCTGTGGTTCACTAAGAAAGTGGGTGTAAAATGAAGGGCTGCAGTATTCATAGACTATAATTTGCTAATAGTTACCACCAAAGGGAGATTGGTTTGATTTGCATTTGCATTAAATTGTTACCAAAGATAGGGCTTTGCCCATCTTACAAGAAATCACATCCAGATATAGATCTGGATTTAGGATTTTTTTTGCAATCTGGGGCACAACTGGATATTCTTAATCACATCTTTACAAATACCTACAGAAAATACTTAAAATTGCAGCCTCATCTTCAAATGTCTTGTTTACTAAAACTTAATAGACACTCAGGGTGAAATAACATGATGAAAAGCATATGAATAAATAAACAAACCAGAATAATAAACAAACCGTAAATAACAACTAAATGAAAAAGGGAGCACAGAGCTTATGAAAACAACTTTGGGTCTCTGGTGTTTAGTCCATTTAAATCACTTTAAAACTACACAATCAGGGATGCAGGGGTGAACACTGTAATTTTGCTTGGGTGCGAACAAAAACAACTGCCCTGAGACCCTTTGGAGGAGGTGGTCTTGGTCCACTTCCAAACTCCAGAGCTGTTTGTTTATGGTGTAAACATAATACGAACCAACTACTTGGTGTATGCTGCAAATTTGAGCGAAATGCTTTTCCATAGTCAAGTAAGTTTTGCAGTTTGGATTGTGGCAGGGTACCACAGATGTTCAGTGTACACAAATTGTCAGTACAGGCTAGCAACTAGCCCTTAAATGTAATGTAAATCCCTTGTTTCCCTTGTTCCAACATGCCAGAACACAGCACCTTTAGTTACTTTTGTTGCTCCCACCCAGACACATTTGCCTAATCGGTAGACAAAAAGTTCTCACATGGTTTCTAGTGACACATTGCAAGAATGTGTTTTTTTTCTGTGTGTAAAAGGAACAACTATAAGTTTCAGCTATCAGGCTCATCAACTGATATGGACTGAAGTAAATGACATATAGATGTGAAAATGCACTTGTACACGGTATTTTTCAAAACAAGAATATTCTGCTTTTGTTTTTTAATCCTTTCCCTCACAAGCACCGTTTTAATGAACACCATCGTCCATGTGAAAACGTAAAAACCACTGTTGCTTTGAGCATGTCAAAGCAATGTAACCCTAACCATACAAAAATGTCAGAAGCCTATAAACAATAACACGTAGTCCAGTCTGATGTTAACAATGGAGATAAAGACACACACCTCTGATGTTGCAACACATAATCTCTGTAATCCCTGTCCAAACATGAATGCACATGCAGTTTTTGAAAATGATCACATTGAGAGTACTTTTTCAAAGCTTGATTTTTAGCATAAAGCTGTTTACATGTGGACAAAATGCAACGGTGCACGTAAAAAGCTTTGTTTTCCAAAACAAATGTGTATGTGCAGACCAAACCAGCATTTGGGCTTTCTCAACCTGTGCCACATTTCTTCTAATGTTAAATGTTTTATTTCAACAAGAATAAAACTAATATTATACCTCTGATAACATGAAGCCTCTTTTTCCATGAACTGGTGTAGCCAAAATGAAGTCTTTGATCCTTTGATTCTCTTTGTATCATGTACAAAATGTGTTTTTGCCAAGATCTCCTCACATTAAAAGCTGCTCGATTTCATTATTTACACTACAGGTCAATTTGAACATGTCCTATCAGCTGTGTTGATTCTACAGAACAAACAAAAGGCTAGCAATAACTCGAGAGTCTAAATGCCCCTTTGGTTGGTTTGACAGAGGCAATCAGTGTTGAGAGTTTATTGTTAAGAAAAACAGCCTGATATCTCCGTGGATGGATGGAACGTTGCTGCCACTTACACTCTGTGGGAATATTTCCAAGGGAGAAACAACGTCATGATAAAGATAGATAGTGGAAGTGTTCAAGGTAATAAGGCATTTGTGTGCCTTGACGGACTGTAACTAAATGTAAACTTAAAAACGTTATTTAGTCTAAAGACTCTTTGTTAACAGCATTTTTTTTGTAAACCAAGGCTTTGTAATGTTTGTCGGCACTCAGTTGCACCATTGTGCTGTTATCACTCGATGACCTTGGACTTACTCCCACACGACTACACAACCAAGACTTGCCAATAAACACACACACACACACACACTCGCTTTCACACCTTAGTGAGGACATCAAATTGACATAATGCTTAACCTTATCCTAACCTTAACCACTAGGAATCAGTGCATACTCCTAACCCTAACCCTAAACCTAACCACAACCTAATTGTAACCTTAACTCTAAAACCAAATTCTTAGCCTCAAAAGTGCCTTCAAATTCGTGAGGACCAGCATTTAGTCCCCACAACTGACTGCTGGTCCCTGCAAGTACAGTGGGCTTCTAATGTTTGGTCCTCATAAAGATGTTTAAACAAGTCAACACAAACACACATGCACACAAACCTATACATAAATCCTTTCTGCATGCCTATATTACACTACTAATCAAATTTTATTAAAATCTCAGGCTCAAGTAATACAAGTAGCACAGTTAACTGATAAAGTACACAGATATTCAGTTTGACACAGTAAATGTGTCAAACTTGGACCAGATTTGCTGAAAGATGTAGGAGCAGTGGAAAGGACTAGATGGAGAACAGATAATAGAAACAAGTTTAGAGACCTCGGGAAAACTCAAGTGACCATACAATTTTAGTTGGTAAAAGATACAATGTCCTTTTTTATAGCTCTACAGCTCTCTTTTTGTAAACACTTAGACTATTTCCTTTTTCTCTGAGTGATATTTTAAAATATTCATATGTAAAATAAGTGAATAAACAAACCCCCAAAAAATTCAGATTAAGCATTTTTATGCAGAGGAGTACATTACAGAACACATTTAGATAATATGTAACACATTTTCTTTGTTATATAATAATAACAAATATTTAAAGGGGAACAAATACAAGTCGTTTAAAATGAATTGCTCATTGGTTTCTATTTTAGAAAATGCAATTTTTTTGCTTTAAGCTGTAATGAAAAAGTATTCTTTACTCTGTCTTCTTGGAAGGCTTTATACGTTTTTGTACATCTGTTTCTGTGTGTTAAAATGTGCGAGTGAGTGAGTTTGTGTCTGTAAGTCTTTAAAGAAGAATGTGGTGGCTGCAATGAAGAGAAGCGAGCATATCAGAAGTATCTGAAGTTTGGCTGGCGATGCAAAATTTTTGTGATGCATTAAAACAAGCTGTTATGATGATATATAAGAGTCTCTGCAGATCGTTCCTAATTGCAGAGCTGGCAGCTGCTGATTGGTTCCATGATCAAGAATTGCTAAGCCTTGTATATAGTGTGTAGATACTTTTCACTTGTAAATAGGCACTGAGGTAGAGGGGTGAACTGCCTTATTATTTTCTGTACTTTTTTCTCATTTATTCAAAGGGTCTACCTTACAATATAAAGTGCCTTGAGGTGACTGTTGCTGTAAATAAAATAAAATTGAATTGAATTAGGGAGTTGGGGGTAGCACTTATCTTTTGTTTGATATTTGTTTCACCCAGGGTTTAGGTAGCACCTCCCTTTTTGGAATAACTTGTTTTGTTTGTTATTTCAGCCTTTGTTCACCCCGGAGTTTAAGCGTTCAGTTTGGTAACACCTTAACTTGTAAATTGGCTTCTAGGTATGGCTTTGGGGACCAGGGTCACAGGGTCACCTTCCTTTTAACCCTTTTGTTGCACTCCTGTACCCCTAGACCGGGACGTAACAGTAGATGTTAATTAATATTAACAATAATTCAATATCCAACCTCAAATCCCTCAGGTCAGAGGGTCAGAGTTTTACTGGCCCATGCACGTTGTTATTAGCTTGTGAAAAAAAATTTTTTATATATATTTTTAAATGTTAATGCAATTTCATTGACACAGTAATATATTATTTCACTTTGAATCTGAAAAATGTTATGAAAACCTTGAAATAAATATGGTCTAGTACACACTTCTCTTTAGACTCACCCCTGTTTGCTTCCATGTAAAAGAGGACAGCTGCCGTTAGCTTTCAGCAAGCAGTATAATTTAAACATGGAATCAGACTAAGTGAACAGTCAATCTGCATATTTTAATAAAACTTCTAGAGGCTTACTTCAGACTTTTCACTGTTTCACATAAAACAAATGGTGGTGATCAGAGCAGCTACAGAGTTTGTTGATCAGGTGCTTTGATAAAGACCTCCCACTTGCTTATTCCCAGTAAAGGTTTTAATGGCAATCACAGGAACAGCAATGCTGTTTTGGAAACTAGAAACATGTTTTCTTTCAATAAACCTGAGCTCAGCATCTCGAGAACAGCTCCGCCTCTTTGCTCTTCGTGGTGTGTAAACAAACAGCTTCACGTTAACTGTGCCAGCGTCATCATCCTGCTCCCGTTTCCATGGTGACAATGGCCCGTTACAAAGCCGTGCCTGTTATTACCACAGTTGTGCTTAAAAGGAAACCTAAACAAACTGGTAAATATGTTACATTCGTATTTTTTGTGGAAACAATATTTTCAATATTTATACTACTGAAAAACCTGAAAATCGCAACAAATTAGATGTCATATTAAAGAATGTTTACCAACAAATAAAAATAAAATCAAAGCATATAAAAAGAAAAAGCTGTTTCCAAGGTCACGAATGATCCCAGACATAAATAAATAAATAAATAGTATGAACAAAGTCACATATACAAATAAGGTCATTCTGGGGTTAACCAACTGTACACTTGGTTAAAAATAAATAAATAAATGAAGCATAATTTCCTTATTATGGTCTGTTCACACCAAACATGAAGCTAAGGTACACTTAACAATGCTTGCGTTTATGCATGCACGATGGCAATCGATACAATAAGACATTTTAAAAACTTAAGATGAAGGTGTGATTAATTTTTTCCAAAACTTTCCTTTTTTTCTTTTTTTAAATCTCTGTATAAAAGATAAGTTCAACCAGACAGCTCCACCTGCCCTCAAATGATGTCAATAGGCTTAACCTCCACTTCTGATTATTGCTGGCATCAGCAGCAATCCAATCTATGGGAAAATGCCAGGGTTTTTGTGATGTAGAATGAAGCGAATTTTTCATCCCAGTTTAAATATTTTAACTTACATAATCAAAAACTTGCCTCTATTCACATTACCTGGGTGAAATTTGCATCAGTCCACCTAACTGGATGCACGCTGCATGAAAATGCACTGTTAAAAAAAAAAAAAAAGAAAAAAAAAAAGAACTTGGATTGAACTATAAATGAATTTCTTTTGTTGCCCTTCATGTAGTACAAACTGGATTGGTCAGCCATCAAAGTCTTTTGTGGAACACCTTCAACATAAACAAACAAAGAAAATAAGGTCCAGCATGTCACATGTCTGCTTCGACTATGCACTGTCATTTGAGAGTCTTTTAGGAGTGAAACCTTTGAAGAATAGCCAAATAGTATCTTTGCTTCAAATGGCCATGCATAGTTTGCAGCTCTAGTTTCAAATCTTGGTTTTAGAGTTGCTATTCCCCTAACAGTTTACACAAACACTTAAAGTAAGACTCAGGGGAAAGAAATCAATTCACTGTTTAACTTAAGGAACAAATGGGCCAATTCCTACTTGTAGAATACTTCCTATCAAAAACAAATGGTTAGGATCTATTTTCTTTAAATTCATTGAAGGAAGTTACAGAGATATGGTTAAAATATTTTTGGCATGCACAAGTATTTTCAGCCAGCATAAATGATTTTGCAGCAATTTAACTGTAACGAGACTCATTGGGTTCCCACTAATAGTGTATTGGTACCATTACTAGCCTGAGGCACAGAGGGGATCCTCTACCCAGGCTACAACAATGGGAATTCCATTACAAACGGGTTTCACAACACCAATGATACTACTACTACTTCCTGTTGTCAACTCCTCTCTGAGTGATTCCATAGATTCCTCCCAGCAGACTCTGTAGGTTTATAATGACTTATGGTGGGTTAGTTACACAGCCTGGGAAAGCAGTGGCTTTGGGATAAAACCTTCTACTCTGATTGGACTATAGAATATCATGCCAAATACTTTCTTTGTAGCTCCATGATCCTTCAGTGTCAGCCCTCTAGAAATATCTGATAAAAGACCTAACTCCTGTCTACATGACTCCATGCTGACGTTATGGTAAAACCCCCCAGCCAGTCAGCCTATTAGCAGCTCAGCTATTATCAGAAACACAAATTGTAGCTAACCTGGTGTAATTTATGCACCCATCATAGTGGGTGATTATGTATTCATTTTAGTCAGGCCTTGTGTGTATGAATTGTTCAGACTTGGAACTAATAAATGTTTACCAACTGCTTTTACTAAAAGGGAGAAAGATCTGAAAATCATAGCCTGTATGTAGATGTACAGACTATAAAAATTACTTAAACTGCTCATTACACTGAAAGAATACAAGCCATTTCATTAGCAAAATAAACATGCTAGTTATAGTTTGTTTTATTAACCTTGTGCTTATGTGACATTTTAGTACCAGTTTTACATCAGGTCTGAGGAGGCACATGTTACAGTGCACAGATGTAAAGCACTACTATAAGTGAACCATTATTCTAATGTATACTTCTAACCAAGCATAAAGTGGAATCAATAAAAATGAAGACAAATTTATAGAATTTTGGCTACACATTTGAACAAAAGGTTTGAATATAACAGCCCTGGAAAGCATGGGACCAGAATAACTGTGTTGGTGCTTTGCAGAGCTACATGTTGTAGCTGTTAAACAACAACTGCTCTGTGGGCTATCCTTAATTGTGTTGGTGCTGTTCTAGGTTCTTTAGCTTAGCCCCTTTCCTGGAAACCACAGAACCAATAATAAATAAGAAGCTACTTTGTAGTGAAGGGAAATTATGATCTACACCAGGAGGGTCCTACTCCAGGCCTCAGGGGCCGGTGTCCTGCAAGTTTTAGATGTGTCCTTGATCCAACACAACTGATTTAATTGCCTAAATTACCTCCTCAACATGTCTTGAAGTTCTCCAGAGGCCTGGTAATTACTAATCATTTGATTAAGGTGACCCAGGGTGATATCGAAACCTGCAGGACACCAGCCCTTGAGGCCTGGAGTTTGGCACCCCTGATCTACACAAATGCAATACTGCGAATTCAACTTCAGGAAACCTTCTATTACAATTTTCCTATTATTTTGTTTCATTTCAACTTTTTTGAAGAACTTGAGTAAAGTTCGTGAAGAACTGGCATTACCATTACCATGTTAAAGTAGCACACATTTGCAGGCACTCTGTTAACTCAAACTTCTTTATAGGAAATTTTTAAAGCTCTACTAATGTTCAACATACGTTATGTAAACCTTAGCTGCTTTACCTAAGGAGTGATTAAAAACTGATGCTCGCATGTCCTTATGAAGCAAAGGTATATTTTCATATAAACATATTTTGGGGCATCTCTTTATTACTGAAGCAAAATAATATGTGGGACATGCATTAGTCTGCAAACATGTATGTGAAAAGTGAAATGTGTCTTTAAACTAATTATTGAAGCAAGCTGTATATTTGTGCACTTTGTGACACCCGATTAGACTACAGCTATACTTGCCTTCTTCTGTTCTGTAATAGGATTGTGCTGAACATGTTGCTAACTTTCAGGTGTTAGACGGGTAAAGCATGTGTGACAGCTGTCAAAGTTTCATGTGGAATTCCTTCAAAAACAAACGTAAAAAAACTGCACCAGCTAGTATGACTCAAGTCTGAAACAACTACACATTGTCACTTGAGAGAGGTTCTCGTTTGGGATTCTCTTCCAAGAAAGTCGTATAGAATTTTCGCTTGAAATGCCCATCCCTGTATTGGTCTACATTCTTTCACTTCGTACTGGAAGCGAGAAATACACTACCCTGAACAGCAGTAAAACTACTGTGTTTGGGCCACACAGTGTGCCTTATGGTATGTGGATAGTACTAACTTATCCTGTGAAGTCATGAGATGACACTTTATTTGTTAGTAAAATTAGTAATGGTGAGATAAATGGGTAAGGACAAGCCTACATGACTTTGTATGACTAATGGCTCACCTGCAACACATATCACCAATCTTTGATTGAAGTCCACCTCTTATGATCTCTTCACCATATTCTAAAGTAAAAATATATAACAATATTTCAAGAAAATCTGCTCTACTTTTTGAAAACATTGAAATTATTATTGCAGATGATGTGGTATAGCACAGCCCTACTAAAAACACTGCATTGGTTTGAGACTTTGATGCTAAATTTATTTTTAAACAACGTTGAGGACATGCAATTCAAAGGAATAAAAAGCTACTTGAGTAGATTTCTTGTAAGGATCCCACTTAAAGTCAAACCCCAGGCCAAACCAGCCTTTTACTTGAAACATATTTTTGGATGCAAGTGTAATGTTAATACATGTAAAGCCCTTACATCTGCTCTAATACAAAAAAAATTAAAAATTAAAAAAAATTGGTCAATTTAGTACCTACAGACCAACTAAGGTCTGTAGGTACTAGCAGTAATGGAAACCAAATTATTAAACTGCATTGTTCACAGTTCACAGGTCAGTTCAGTGGAAACGCTAAACTGCACATGCTCAAAGACATAGATGCCAGGAGAAATAGAAGGCTTTACAAGCATACTAGGGTGATTTCTTTAAACAAAATATCCTAACTTGTTCTGTTCACTTGTCTGTTTTATTACAGAAATATAAACAGCACTAAAAATGTATCATTTGAATTTTCTGATTTAAATCAAGCCTGTAAACATCGCTTAATGAAAATGTAGAAAGGTAGACCTATTTAACAGGGGGTGTGCACTTTTCAAATATTATTACCTCTTTCCCCAAAGGTAACAAAGTATTGGAGAAATCTGGAAATGCTGCTGTGTGTAATCTGTAATCATATCATCATTACAGTTGGGTGTAACACGCAACTGGCCACAGTGTAATAAAAACAATTGATTAGATACTGTCCTTTTTATTTCCCTGAACAACAATTGGCAGTGTATACAATTTTATAATATGAACCTGTTATCAGCATTGCAAGGGTCCTGTAATAGTTTGTAGTCTGTGCTAAAGACGTCTTTTTCAAAGGTTATATTTCAGAATGTATGTTTGCTTCGTCTATGGCTTTTTTTCTCACTCTTTTGAAAAGAAAATGTTTTGAAACAGACAACACCTCAGCGCAACTGGAGATGAATATGCCTCCAAGGCAGACCCCACCCTCAGTCCAGCCCCCCATTTAATTTCCCTTCCCAACAGTGGATCTTGAGGCAGACCCATCTTTCATACTGGAACAGTGGGAAGATCAGAAGCAGAGCTCCTATGTTCAAAGCAGATCCCACGCTTCTTCTCATTGCTTTCTCCCCCTCAAGGTAAAAAAAAACAAAACTGTACACTTTTCGGACCTCTAATGAACTGAAAAACCCCTAAAACACTTGCAATGGCAACAAATTTGTTATACATGAAAATAAACGGTTTTGGGAGATGGTGCAGCTTAGTGCTTAGTGTTTTTAATGCATTTAAGGTAATATTTCTATGGCATTTATCTGAATAATGAGACTTAGTGTCATCCATGGCTATAAAAAGTCCTATATATGAACACATAGTAAAGTAGAAAAGCACTCTTTAACTTCCAGAAAAAAAATACAATCAAAACCTAGATTTTAAAAAAAAACACTACAAAAAGCCGTAGTTGCATGATCATTCTAAAGTTAACTCATGTTATTCAGTAACATATTACTATTTAGAGGTGCTATTAAACAGAAATCATATACCGATGCGCCAGTAAAAATATTTACAGAGTTTAAAGCGTGGTCTCCTAACTTGATGTGGCAGTATTTTCGTAACCGTGCCAACTGACTAAGCATGAGCGCAAGGGAGTTTCCTGTAGTAAGCAGAAACAAGGCTGCTAAATATTCAGTGACTGGTCTGTCTATACTGGTGGAAAGGAGAGTGCCCCCAGGCATTCTGGTCGATGGGAAAAGGATCAGGGCTAATGGCTGGTTAAATCCATCTATCATGGTCACATCTCCCTGGGCCAGTTGCTCTTTGTCTATCCTCTTCCTCTCCTCCTTTGGGTCTGTAAAAGCTTGAATTAACCTTTAAATAGGCCAATTTAAACATATCAAATGTTTGAAGTATGCAGCTAGTTTTTTTTTTGTCTACACTAGCATCTATCAATGTGCTAGTGAGCTACAGAGGCAAATGGAGGGGATTGGTTGATTTGGAAGGCAGCTCTTCTCAGCTGTGGGCCCTTTTCCTTTTCACCCGGCCCTGCAACAATAGGTGCAGTCAGGGAGAGGTCATAAAAAACACAGTGAAAGCATCTCAACTCCTCCTCTCTCCCCTCTGCCCATTCTCTTGTCAGAGAAAATACAGGCAGTAACTGTCTGTGTGTCACCAGGGGTAATTGTGGGAAGCCAGAGAAAAGTTGCCCTGCAACACATAGTCAAGCTTTGGTAACTTTTCGCTTATATTCTTCTTATTCAATTGTAGACTAAGATAACACAAAATACAGTGAAGAAAAAAAAAAGATTATCTCCAGGGACACTGTTTCTGAGCTACTTCAAGCCTGTTTTCGCTTTGCATTGTGACCTAGTAAAGAAAAACAGAGTTTAAAGAAGTTTTGTCTAAAAAGTTGTTCCTACAGAAGTAAGATGATTTCGAGGGATGATAGCAAAGGCTATTCAAAGTTAACAAAGCTAACAGTGCACCAAGCCGGTAAGCCATTCCTCTTAGTCTCGGTACAAAATATTTGATAGGTGAATCACTGCTTTCTACTTCAGTAATTTCTTCCAAATCTATTTTTAGCTCCAGCAAAAACACATTCATGGCAGATACATTTATTATTCACAATATGATTACAGGGCCTATTTACTGCCTTTCTTAAGCCTGGAAAACTTGCATTTTCTACTTGAATCCATGTATGTTGAGGCATTTTCCAGCCAGTTATAACCTGGCTGAGAAGCCCATAATTTATGTGTGCAACATACAGCACTGGACATAACAGGGTCACTTGTTATGCACAAGGCTAAGCACTGAGATCTGGTGGCTGTCACAATATTATCCTTCAGTGGTGTTGGCTATTCTAAATTTTTCACTGCCTGCTACATCTGTGCCACTTTCAGTGTACAGGTCTGAAAGGAAATCCCTCCAGCGCTTCTGTGGCATCTGTCAGGTCTTCACTAATCTACAGAAGATGAGTGTGTGGAGAAACAAGGAGAGGGAGGGGAACACAGAGACAGTGTGTTGAAGTCTAACAAAAGGCAGAGACTGATGGGAGGATGCAGTTGCACACGCTCCAAATGAACTCTATCAGTTTCAATGGCATTCAAGCATGCATTCCTGGCATAGTACTGCTTGCACCAAAATATGTGTGAAACTCCAATGATTATGCGTGCTGGCTCAGGGCCAGGTTTCAGTGTGACTTCCTGCTCATATTTGCTGCTTTATGGAATCCACCTGCTCAAACTTTAGGAAAATTATGCAAGTCATAGTGGACTAGAACACAAAAAGGGAGGACCTGGATGAATCTAATGAATAATACTAAACAAAGTAAGCACAATAAGGGTGAAAACGGCAAAATATTCCAACCAAAATTAGCCATAAACTTATCCTCATAAAACTTTGGCATTCTTGACCAGAATTGAATAGATATATGCTAAACCATCAGAGGCCCTGTTTTAGCCAGGAAAAGTCCCTGTCTGTTTAGTGGACATACAGTACAAATTACATTTAGAAACCCTAAACATGCAAGTTGCATGCCCAACACAGAGCTACTCTGGAAAATTTCCAGTGCACATAACAAGCCGCAGGGTTGTTTCATAGTAAACTCCATAAATGTCACCACAACAAACCCCATTTTCTTTTTTTGTGGATGAAAAGGCAACTATGGTACACACAGATGTGAGCATGGACAAAGCTAAAGAAGAACTCTCTGCTTAAATTATAACGCTAATGTTTTAAAGATTAAAAAAAACCACAAAAACAAATGTTGGCTCAAATGCAGCCACAAAAAATAAGAAGTGGCAAGTGGATGGAGGAGGATGGAGCAAGGAGGAAAATAACGAAGTAACAAGGGAAACCCCCTTAGTTTGTGGCAATAAAAGAGTACCGCTGCTCTCTGGGAGATTAAATATGAACGGAACAAAACAAAACGAGGGCTTTGAGACCCTCCGAGTCCTAGCCATTCTTCTGGCCACAGTAGCCTAGCAACCGCTGCTTGACCAGTCCATTGTGTAAACGTATGTTAAGCTTTTATCCTCATTAGCAACATTCCTCCCTGCAGGCTGGGATTTTACAGATTAGGTTGAAAAACACAAAGGAGATTGGGCAAATCTTGCTGACTTCCAACATATTACTTTACAGGCTAATCATTGATCAAATAGCTGTATGTTTGCCTGTGTGGAGCATGTGTACACTCCAAGTTGATAAATGACAGACAGAGAGTTGAGTAAAGCTGGAAAAGTTTAGTGTATACTTGTACAAGTCCTGGTTTAAACTGAGAGAAGACAATGAAACAGTCTGACAGAACAAAATGTCTCAAAATCAACAACTCAAAACACAACAGAATTAAAAATGACAAAAACTGCACAACAGGTATCAAATGCCATTAATGTGGATCAGTACAAATGTTTAGATGCTTTTCTGATTGACCTAAGCACACATAATGCCAAAGCAAACAGACAACTGGGAACATTAGCAGATGCAACAACTTTCCTAAGCTGGATCTCCCCCTCTTTTTTTGTAACTGGGAAAACAACCCAACACGCCCCAGGGTGCCATTTTTCTATTTGTGTTTAGGAGAGAGTCTTTTGTGAACTTGCTACCCTAGTTCTAAACAAACACATACAGTGCCATCCATTCTCAGTTTATTTAGAGTACACTTTATATTGACTTCAGATTTTCAGACTTCTGAAAAATCGACTATTGGCATAATTTTCTGTCCTCTTTCTGTAGGCATTGCTTATTATTGTGCTCTTCATTCAGCTATATGATAGAGATCTGAGTTCAGAATTTCATTATACCTCAACTTTGCAGAAACACACTAATCAAAGTCTCCTAATTTTAGTTTAAACGGTCCTCCTTTAATAAAAGCCTATGCTATATCTAGGTCACAGTGAAGTGGCAGGACAAACATAAAGAGTTGCGTTAGCAGCACTGTGCCTGTTTGGAGGAGTCTGTTTGTGTATGTTCACCAAACATCCGATTAGCTCAAACAGTCTAAACAGCAGTTAAATCCTTTCTCTCCATCTGCCCTATAATTAACACAAAGCTTCATCCTAAATAAGACTGCTTGAAGGGTGGGGCTCTTCTACACTGTTCATAACATTTAATCAAGTGTGTCACATGCACAAAAACACATCAACATGAAACGCATTTCAAAATAATGTGATGATTATGTTTTACTGATGGCTACAAAAGCTAGTAACTTAATTCTTTTTACAGCTATAGTCCAAATTATTATTAATAAGTTAACAGTATCCATAGGCAACATTGATTATCAATAGAAACACCCAAAACAGCATGAACTGAAATTGCATATATTGAAAATATGTATTTGTAGGGAAGCGCTCTTACACATTGGTATGTTATTATTGTAGCATTTCACAGCTTATGTGCTTTTATCCATCGTCTTTCCGCTTGCCCTTATCAGAGCAGGGAGAGGGGGGCATCGCAGCTACCATAGGCCAGGAGGCGGGGTACGGGCAATACAGAATCACAAGTTAATTTAAGTTAACATGTCTTTGGACTGGACTGTTAGAGGAAGCCAGAGCTGTGCTTTTATGACTTTTTAAAAGTTTTTTTTGTTTTTTTTAATTGCCATAGCAAAAAAATGCCTCAGTTAGAGCACTTTAGTACAAATTTTCTTACTTTTGTCACTTCCCTTTACATTTGCCATAGTCTTAGCCTTTACGGCATGCCACCGCAACATACCACATTGCTCAAGCATTTCTGTGACTAGGAGACTCTCCATGCCTGTGACCAATGAAGTAGATCACAAGATTGTGTGGTTGTCACATCAGCGGAGAGGAATGTGACGTTTATCACATCTTTAGTGGTATCTGCTAACTTCGAACCACAGAGAGACCCAAATCAGCACATTTTATATTAAGTAGTTTATCATAAAGCTGTTAAAAATTAATAATACCAATAACTGAAAAAATTTGGAAACAGAAGCAATAACAACATATACATGCATACATGGGACTTTGTGCATCACAGTTCTTTTTAAAATCCAATCACAAATCCTGACCTATGATTACAGAGGGCCTGGTATGTATACATTTCACAGGTTTCGCCCCTGTGTTCACACACTGCTTCCCAGAGCTGGAGATAAGGGATCAGTGCACTGGAGCGGTTCCCCACATGGCCCAGGGTTGATAAGCGTCTCCGGTCACAAAAGTGTTTGGAGTCAAATTACACACATAAACACACCTGAGTTGAAGTGAGCAGCCTGTGTCAGTGGGTATGCGAGTCAGAACCTTTTTCTCATCAAGACCTGTCCATTCATTATTCAGTCCTGGGAAAGTTCTCTGGCCTGTTGTCAATTACCAGTCCATGGTGGAACCGGCACAGTTGGCCCAATACACTGTACCAAGTGCAGCTAAATGAACTGTTATTTTTTAAAGGCTCAAAAGTGAGACCTACTCAAGAATTTTTTTCCTAAACCAAATGTTTATAGCAGTTGTAGTTCTGTTGAAAATCCATTACATAAAGGTTATATTTCTTAAAAAGCCTAAACCAAACTTCCATATGATTTCTTTTTCCACCTATGAACTTTGCTACTGCCAGGTGGTGATGAAGGACATGGCCCGATAGTGTTGACAGATTGTGTCTACCTAATATGTTTGTTAAATCTCCGAATTTATTTGAACAGCATTTCACCTGCTGGTGGAGAGGGGTCTGGAAAGCAAGTGTGTGTGTGTGTGTGTGTGTGTGTGTGTGTGTGTGTGTGTTAGTCAAAGGATAAGGAATGAGTCAAGAGGGAGCAGCCCAGCTGAGCAAACTGACTTCATTTCACATCCTCTTAATAGCATCCCCCACCACTTCATAAACCACAAACTTCTTAAACTGTAAGACGTCATGAGTACAGAGCAGTACTATGGCAGCTGTGGGAAATAGGCAACCTCATATTGCAGTCACAATGCTGTGCTTCCAAATAACTAATAAACATACAGTGAACCTTTCCAAATGTGTCATGTGACTAAGGAAATGGTAAACTATCATTATTTGTGTGACAGGTTGGTACATGTGGAGTTTCAAAACAGCACTGACACATATTCTGGGATGATGGAAACATGAAACAAGTGATTTAAAAGAGTTAGTTAACACCTAAAGAGTGACAGAGCAGAATGAAACCAAAGCATAACTAACATAACATAAATGACTAAAAGATGAAGTGCAAAATATCCTTCTGCAAGTTATGTTACCTCAATTTATCTGTCTTAATCACAAACACACACACACATCGATCTTTGCTTACTGTTGCTAGACTTCAGGTCACGATGGATAATGGGTACCACGGCCTCCTCGTGTAGATAGTGCATCCCGCGTGCAATCTGCACAGCCCAGTTGACCAGGATGTGTGGAGGGATTCGCCTTCCGGTCAGCGCCCGGTTCAGTGTCCCGCCTCGGGCATACTCCATGACCAGGCACAGGTTAGGCTCCTCCAAACACACCCCTTCCAGTTTAATAATATTGGGGTGCTGAAGCATCGAGAAAAGTTTAGCTTCTTGTTTAACACTGGCGGCGGTTGCCGTTATGTCTTCATCTGGGTCCTGCCGAGCCGCCTTCACAGCGACCTCCTGATCTTTCCATGTGCCCCGGTAAACCTTACCAAATCCACCCACGCCTATGATCTCCTCTAATACCAGTTCACTAAAAGGGATCTGGACGGGCGAGCTCGGGACTCGCTCTGGTACCCCCGTCGACACACTTGTAGCTGGGAGACGGTATATAGCGGGCTGATAGGTGACATAATTGGAAGGGAAAATCCCTACCCTGTGGTTGATTTTCCCCGTCCACCATCCCTCGTCCCCGGAGATCGCAGCGTCCTTGGACAGGACTTCTACTACATCACCTCGCCTGAGGCTGAGTTCGTCCTCGCCGCTCGCCTCGTAGTCATAAGCAGCTGTCCACAGGGATCGAGTTGGGCACAGCGGGGCAGAGTGAGCCCAAGCCCGAACTGAGGGGGACTCTGCCCAAGCATGTTCCCCGGTCCCACCGCCGCCCGGCCGCCCTTCACCGTTTGGGAAAGCGGCCTGCGAGACATCCATTTCTCGGTGGCCGTAGCGACACCATAGGGTGCAGCGCTTTTTGGACAAAATGAAAACTTTAAAAAGGTAACTTGTAACTTTTTGAAATCCTCATGCTGTCACATATAAGACACTATCCGATGAAAACAGAGGAGGGGGTATCCTTGTGCACTCCACGCCGTGGTCAAACTGTGTCCAAAGTCCCGTGGGAGAGCGCGTCTGTATCCACGTCGCCACTCCGGTACAAGTGTGAGGGTCAATAACTAGCTAGCGAGGTTGCCGGCTAAGTTAGCCGAAATACGGGTTAGCTAACGACGCTTTTTAAAGCTCCTGGTTAATGCCAGTAAAGCGAAAAATAACAATTAACTGCCAAGCTAAATTAATTTAAAGCTATCACAAAACACTGTCTGGTTCTGCTGAATGCTAACGTGAAAAGGCTAAAGTTAGCTCTCAAGTTACCAAGTTTTCGCAGGTGCCTCAAGAGGTGCACCTGCAGCGTCCATTCCGACCAAATACGGAGAGGCTCCGCGGAGTAGCTTTCACTGTGAGAGTCTCTAGTAAATCTCATATAGTCACCGAATAGTGAAACGGACGGTTCGTGCGCTCCTTTGTGGACTTTTAACTGGAATTTCAACTGCATTCCAGACTTCTGGCTTAGCTGATTAGCTTAGCATAGGTCAGCCTGTTGGAAAAGTTGCTCCTCTCCACTTTGAGATCGGTTAATTCCAAAGTTTATTTCTCTTTCGGTGATGTGCGGGGAAAAAACAGCCAACGGATAAGTACTCGGGAACCACAGTATATATCCTGTACTTCCACACAAACAATACAGGGTATAAAATATGAAATTGAAAAAGATCCGTCAACTTTAATCAAAACAAGATCCCGCTAACGTTCTCGCCAGACGGAGTCGGACCCAGCAGTGGCTGGACACAAGATCAGGGGACACGGCTGGTGCTCCCGTTGCAAGCTGCGCTGTGCTCTCATTGGTGGACACCTGACACGTGACCAAAGCAGCAGCAGCAGGGGGGAGGGGGAGGAGTCACTGTAGGAATGCATGAAGAGAGCGCGCCTTCAGGGAAATTATAACGATAGTGGACCACAAAAAGACACGTGCACATGCATAATATAATATAATATAATATAATATAATATAATATAATATAATATAATATAATATAATATAATATAATATGTTTTGCATGTTTGCACCGCTGTACATTATTTTTAAACGTAAGCTCTAAAACCTTTAAATACTGTGCGCAATTCATGGTCTGTACAGGCTACAAGGCTACAAATACATTGTATGTAATGCACAACGTGGCTTGATTGCATGTCGCAAAGTGTTTGATTGAAGGTGGAACTCGCATAATGGACATGGATGAATATGGAGAGAGGAGGAGTGAAAAAGACAGAAGGGAGGGGGTGGTCAGAGCTGCGCATCTGTACAGGCAAGCCTGAGAGGAGAGAGAGGAAGGATAGAGACGAACATGATGAGGACCGCGGCAGCAGCAGCAGCAGCAATGCACGCATCGACACTGGGATGGGAAACGGCAGACGAGAGGACAACGCTGAGGAAGACCGAGCCATGAAAGGAAAGACTCAAGAGTCAAGCTGCGTCGCGCCAACATGGAGGCGTAGCGACAGTAGCATGCATGATTAGATAGAGGAGATCATTTCATTGTAGCCTAGCAGCACCAGCATCATCATCATCATCACCATCAGCCAGTCCAACCTGAGCGGAGAGGAGGGGAGAGGAGGGGAGATGGGCTCACAGGTTGTGCAAACCCTCCGTCAGGGGGTCTGGGCATCCCTGACCGGGGGCTGGTACCACGACCCGGACCAGAATAAATTCAACAACTCATGTCACCTCTATCTGTGGATATTCCTCCTGATGTTGCCCTTGTCTCTCCATCTGGTGAGTTTTTATTGAGGAACGTGACGTTCAAGGCCGTGCGTGGGGTGTAAGGTGCCCACACTACCTAGGTAAAATTGTAATAATGCCCCTGTTTATCCTTGGGAGAAAAAAACAACAACCACAAGCTGTAGGAGAATGGAATATCACGCAATGTAGCAGCTGATGGAAACACAAGGCCAGGAAAAAGGGCACTGTCGCAGTATTTTTCTCCCGCATGCAGTAAGTGAAAGCATGGCTGCTCCTGGATGTGACAGTGGTGGAGCCAGAAAGCGTGAAATGTGGTTCACTAATATTTTCATGCCATGGGCTTTGATAAAGGTGCGACACTGGCTGCATTACTCCCAGTGACAATACACGGGCTGATGATGCTTCATGCTATATGGTGATTAATAGAGGCGGAAAGCCCAGTTATATATAGTCTCGACTTTTACTGCCCAACCTCCACTACAATACAATACAATACAACCAAATTGGACCCCTTCGTCTTTGAAGGGACATCTTCAGTGACCTCTGTGTTCCTGCCATACAGCTTACCTATAGGTCAAACACATTAACCTGTGAATAGGCAATTAATAGGAGACATTATGGCAAAACAGTACAAATACTGAAAGGGTAATGTGACTTGATTGTGCAAACAGTGCAATGGCAGCTTATTGTACACAGAGTACATTTTTGTAAGCAGTTTATCAAAGATAAGATATTGCTGATTATATCTGTTTTGATGATCCCGAAATTAGCCAGTCACATATTTTAGCTATTAAGGCAGATGGTGATGTGTGACTGACACCTCAGACGGTAAACACTTTGGCACTGATTCTATATTAAATTGTTGTTGCTGACAGTTTCTAGACTGTGTGAAAACATCCACTGCTTCCCCTGCAGAAACAACACAAGCTTTCCAAGGGAAGGTGTTTCAAATTTCAAGTTTTTTAGCGTTTTTTGTGAAGGTCGTATTCAGCGCAGGATAAATGATGGAAGGAAGTTGAGGGACAATAGCAAACATTCAAAACAGCAAGAACTCTCTCTGGGACATTATGACTCATGATTGGCATGATACTTTGCCTTTGATATTCCTGTTCTTTGCTACAGGCAATTTCTCCCCAGTGGACTAGTAAACTTTATTAATCTACCAATATATCAAAATCAGATCTTGCAGTGTGCTGAGGCTGTGTTGCAATATAAATCAAAAGAAATTGGTGGTGCTAAAGCTTGAAGAATTAAATCAAACTCTGTCCTGGTGGAGTCAGGAGATTCAGGAAATGCTGATTTCAATATGACTAAGCTCTTCCTTTCTTCTCCACAGGCTTTGCCTCCCACTACAATGGCTCTGAGCATCTACTGCTCCTCCATCACTGTTTTCTTCGTCCTTATCAAGCTCGCCAACTATCGGCTGCACTTGATGTTCGACGAGGGCGAGGCAGTGGTCCGCAGCAGCCTTTCTGACCTCAGCAAAGCTCAGGAGAAGAAAAGTAATGCCTCAGATTCTTGCCTGCCCCCCAGCATCAGGTAAAAACCAAAAATGCAGTGAGTGGGATAAATATGAAATAGCTGTAAATATATAACTACCAAGAAAAAATTTTCCTTGTGCCTTGAGCTGCTCCCCTACTCGGATAACCAACACAAGATCTAGGCCAGAGGTATAAATCCCTAATGACACAGCTTAATTATTAACATGAAATTATACATTTAGGCCTGAGACCCAATTTTAAAATAATACCACCAATACTAAACATAGCCAAGCATCACTCTCCATTTTAGTCCCGCCTTTCTTTCTCTTTATGTGTCTCTGTGCTTTTCTCCCTCTGTCTGAGATGGGATTACTTTCATGATCAAGTGTCTCAAAGTGGGATGCACTCTCTCTACTTCATTTCAAAGACTCAAAGTACAGTTTCGGTGAGTGAGCGAGCTAATGAGGAGAGGTCAGTGATCTTCAGTCAGCCCCTTCACTGAGACACTTGATCTGCACAGAGACAAAAAAAAATCTTGTTCTCTGTGTGAATGTGTTACATTTAATTGAGTTGAGATGAAAAAGGAAATACAAACGAAAGTATTTCTTTCTACTTTTTCATCTGTAAGAGTCAGTGTGTTTTAGAATTTAAAATAGAATTTAAAATACACCTTTAAAAATGGTGCACTGATGTAATGAGTTCCATAGACTGTCTCTGTCTCTGCTAACTTATGTCAACTATAGACTCCAAATCAGTTGACATCTTGCAACGTTTTAGTAGGTACTTGTTCCTCGAAATTTCCCTCCCAAGGAACTTGCAGGATTTCTTCACACTGTTAATTTTTTCTCTGTCCGCTGATGTATCAATTGCTGTTTTATGGCTTTTACATGTGAAACTTTATATAAAATCGTAGCGACCAGGTTACATCTTGGCTGTTTGTTTGACAAGCAGCATGCATACACACACACACACACACACACACACACTCAATTTGGCACCTTCCTGCAGGGTTGAGTGGAGGTGTGAGCATATTTATTTGTATTTCAGAACATACCCAGTATAAAAAAAACCCATATTTTACTTCTGCTTTACTTCTGATTTTCCATTAATGCTGCTCCCTCTGTTCATTCACCTTTTATTTCACTTGACTACCACTCTCCAGCCTCTCCGTCTCTCTCTCTCTGTCTGGTTTGTTGAACTGGGAATGAGAGGGCAAAGTGTGATGTTGTGTTAAAAAATGTAATCAGCCATTTCTGCAGTACACTTTAAAGCAGTTCCCAAACAGTCTGCTGTGAGGCAGAAAAACATCCCTTCTTAGAGAAAGATCAAAACAACTCTGGACCTGAATTGGGGGCAGCAAAGGATACTTGATTGTGTGAAAGACATACGCTTGTCGAGCTTATTGCAAAGCAAAAGAAACTTAAAGGCAACACTCTTGCAAAGGGGTTTTATGCTAAGTCTAGATGCTTCAAATGGGCTTCCAGGATTTCCTTAGTCGTACAGTACAGTCCAAAAGAGACAGAAGAATTTAGATGATAGAGATACTGTTTAAGGCAGATACGATGCATGCTGAAATTTTGATTTGCCCTTTGGTAGACTTTGGGCACAAAATGTTTGAAACACCTCCTCTAAAATAATCAAGCATATTTTTTCTAGCAATTGTACGTATGACCTTTGGAACTGTTTGGCACTTTGAGCTCCACAAGCTCAAGTTTTTGAACTTTCAGAAAGCCCTGACCGCTGAGAAGGGACTTTTTGAGGGTAATATATTTCTATTAGAACTTAATTTAGACCTCTTAGGCCTCTCTGTGGCGGAAATCCTGAGACGCTCTTCAAAGGTTCCTTTTCTCTAATTTTAAAGTATTGCTTATCACAAATATAGCACTTCAAAGTGTTGCCGTTTCTTATGTCTCTGCACTTTTGAATCCTGCTCCACCTCTTGGTGACCCAGCTCATACAATCGTAGTAAATCAGCAGGTGATTATGTGTTTACCATTAGGGTTAGTCTGTAAACAGCTTTAAAAAATAAACAAAAAAATGTCTTTACATCAGTTTTTAGAGTTTTCCTTTAACTGCATTGGGACTAAAATTGAGTTTTAATTCATTTACATGTATAAAGCAGTATATTTGTGTGTTCTTTATTCATCTGTATCTCTAACCTGTACATCACTGTATTTAAAAAATGTGCTACATTATTCACATTCTTACTTAACTGTGTCTGTTTTCATCTCATGTCTTTGGCCATTAGGAAGAGCAGCACAGTCCCTGACAGTGTTGCCATGACTACGTTGGCTCGGAAGCGTCCCAGTTCAGTGATCCAGGTGACGGTGAAACAGACTGAAACTGACCCGGGACTGATTGGGGTGGTGAGAGAAGGTTTAAATATTAACACCTGGCAGTGTGAGGATACTGTGTTATGTCTAAATTGTAATCCCAACCTTTTGAATTGTCCTCCATACAGGACTGCTCAAAGTCAGATGAGGTGAAGACCGTGGAAGGTAATGCTAATCTAAGATACAGATAGTTAACTAATAAAGGAAAAAAACATGACAAATGGACTGGTTCTTCTATAGCACTGTATTCATCCCCATGGTGACTATTTGTAAACTGCAGATTGATTTTGTGTTTTGGAATGATCGAGTCATCTCAAATTGTAGTGTTTCATTTTTTTTAACCTAGTGAAACTTTAGTCAGACTGACACTAAGTATGAAGTATGAAGCAATGCCAATAGACTACCTTGTGGTTATTTGGGATGTTAAAAATGGCACAAACAATATGACTAAGAGATAAGCATGCAAAAACTGTGAAGACAGGATGCAGCAGTTTAAAACTGCAGTTCCACATTTAACCCTCATGAAAGGTTCATTGTAACAGACCTGTTTCCTGTTTAGTGTGTTGTCAAAATCAGTCTGTGCTGAAAGAAAGCTGTTCCTCTTCCCTACTGTATTGGATGGCTTCTTACACGATCCAGGCCGACAACTTCCTCCCAAGGAAACATCACAGAGTTAGCAGCCGGCCAACAAGAGCAGCTGACTGCTTTCAGTAAAGTTATGACCTAATGGACTGGTGATTAGTAAGAGCCCAGTCAGCTGATTGAAAAAGGAAGAAAAAAAAAGAAATCCAAATCCTCGGGTGCAATGCACCAGATTATTGTGCAAAAATGGTGCCATTTGTTTTTAATAGTAGAAGGATGAATCTATAGCTTCCTCCCCAATGGGAAGATATCTACTGTAATAGTTTGAATTGTGTGTGTTATTGCTGCAGCCAACTAATATGGGTATTATACTATTTCCACTGTAGGATTTAAAGCTTTATTGTGGCTTTTATTAATATTACGCTTTAAAATCAACAAATTGAATTTGCATTTCATTCCAGAGAAAGACAGAACTGCTGCAGAGGAGAGGCCTGTGGAGGGAGGCTTGCAGCCAAGCCCAGAGCCATCTCCTGATGATCTCTCTAGCCCCAATCCCGATCAGGCTGCCCCCCTGCTGCAGGCCCAGCAGAGGCCCCCATCCCAAGCTGAAAAAGAGGAGCTCCAGTCTGAATCTGCGGGTGGGATAGAGAAAACTGATACAGAAACAATTGAAACTGAACCTGTGAAAGAAGGGATAGACATTAAGGGATCTTTGACAGGGATTAACAAAGAGCAGTCGGAGCAGGAAAGGACAGCAGAGAAAGAGTCAGAGCAAGACAGAATAGAGGAAAAAGACTCTGAGGATAAAGAGACTGCAGACAGAGAAATAGCCGATGAAGGTTTCCCTTCTTCCAAGGGAAGTGAAGATGAGAGTGAGGAGGAGAGTGAGGGGCATAAACAGGCCTCAGATGCCAACAACAACTCACTGGAGACTCCCCATGAGGACCAGGAGCATGTCATTGAAATCCCAGAACCTCCTACACAGGTAGACCTCATAAAAGAGTAAGAAGACATGTTTGATCAATTTGAATTTGAAGGGCCGGGTTTATTACGAGTATTTTTCTTTATGAGTAGGCTGTGGAGGAGACATACTGTTCTGATGAGATTGAAGTGGTTCTGGTAGACAACTCTGGCCCCGGACCTGTGCCAGCTCACTTGGACGACAGCGACACAGTCAAGATCATCATCACTATGAGCTGTGATCCTCAGACTGCTGCTCAGTTGGAAGAGAGCGTCAAGCAGAGCCTTTTGGAGAATGCACAGGTCAGAATCAATTACTCAGTTACTTTTAAACACATAATGTTTGTGTCTTGGTGTTGTCCCTATTTACATAGCTTTTAAAATGTTAAAATGATCTCATTCCACTACCCAACTGTAGTTGCATCACGGTGACTTCATCATTTTAAATGTCACAGGCACACAGGTCATTGAAAACCAGCAATATTTTTAACCTGTAGAAACCTTGGCATCTCTCCTAAGTGTTAAAATACATTTTTGGTCAGCTGAAGAGAACTGTAATAACAAATGTTGTCAGTTGACAACATTTTTAAGGGAAATATCATTGCTGAACCTGGATTTGACCAACCCTAGATCATAACACAGCCCCCATCATCACTTCATCCACCTCTTCTTACCCTGATGCACCCAGTCAGGGTCACATTTTTATGCTCCCTAGCAAACTGAAACCTTTCTTTCTGACTAGCCTCTCTGATAAGTGGTTTCTTTAAAGCTCCACAGCTATGTAGTCCCAATCCCTAAGTTATCTTTGTGTGGAAATGCTCTTACTTTCACGATTAAACTAACCCTGAGTGCTGCTGTTGATTTTTTTCACAATGTGATTTCACTAAACTTTGAAGTGATCTCTGTTCATCATTGAAGATGTTTTTCCAACATATTTCTTTCCAGAAGATCGTGGTTCACTGCTTTGCTCCCAGGTTTTACTAATGTGTTGGACAGCTCTTAACCCAGTTTTAGTAGTCTAAGTAATTTCCTTAGTGGTTTGTTTTAAACCAATCTCCTTCAGTGCTCTCAGGTTCATGCTGTAGATGACCAAAGATAGCAGTAAACAGTATAAAAGCTCATTTTTTCCCAGCGAAATCAGACCTTTATTCAAATTTGATTCAGCATCTAAATGTCTTTTTGTGTTTTCATTGTATTTCTTTATTATTTTATCTACTTTGAAATTGTGTACCTTTACTATTTGTTTGGTTCTTAGCTGCTGTATGAAACTCAAAGTGCAAAAGAATTTGACAGTGTTTGTTAGGTAGACATATTTCTAAGTCTCCAAATATATGCAGAAGATCAGATTTTGTATTCTGTGTGTGTTATAGTGTTCAGTTTGTCGGCTGTTAAATGCCGGTTGATTTATGTCAGAGGTGTTGTTACGTTCGAGGGAAAGTACAAGTGACATGTCTCTGTGTACCCCGCAAGGCTCAGAAGGATGCAGGAGAAAGTCACATCAAAATCCCTGTCATCACCTTCGACTCCCCCGAGGAGGAGAAGCAGGACTCGGAAGAGGGAGAGGAAGTGATCTGCTCAGAGGACGACCCCACCCCGAAACAGCACATGACTACAAGCCAAAGTGAAGAGTTCCACTTATGCAGAGAAACCACCAGCTCTGAGTCCACCATGCTCGAGTGCGCAGATCCAGAGCAGAAACGTCTTAGTCTGCAAATCACCGCTGACAGCACACCTAGTCCACAGCTGACAAATGATAACAGCTCGTCGGGTATCGACGTCCACTCCCACCCAGATGACACGGACTCTCTGGAAGCAAACGTGGACTCACAAGGGTTCCTGCGCCTGCCCCAAACTCTGGGTCGCTACGGACCTGGTGGGAGGACTCACATCCGAGGGCTGAGCATGGACAGCGGGAAAGATGCAGTTCTGCTTTCAGGCCGCTCACACAACACGGTATGTTGATAGATTTGCCCCTTTGTATTTCTGTGTCCATTTGAGAAATGACCGCCCAAAAAACTCACAAATATTTCTCATTGTCTGTCAGGCTACCATGACCAGTTCCAAATCAGACCTGGAGGCAAAGGAGGGCCAGATTCCCAATGAATCAAACTTCTTGGAGTTTGTTTCCTTGTTGGGATCCCTGAGTACCAGAGGGGGAGGTGGCAGTACACAAGAAGAGGAGAAGCCAGAGCACAAAGAGGAAGTTGAAGCTACAGACGAAGGTAAAGAAAGATAAGATAAGATAACTCTTTATTGTCATTGCACAGTCATACATAGTACAGTAGTACAATGAAATTGGAAAACTGTCCTACGTCGGCACTGCATATAACACAACACGACACGAAATGACACACCACAACGCAACAAACAACACAACACAGTATATTAACTTAGTATAAAAAAGAAGAATAAGTGTATGTGTATTGCACACTGTTATTATTGCACATTAATTATTATTGCACCTTGTTATAAATATAAATATTATTATTGTTATTATTTTAAACATTGTTACCTCCCCCCTAAAAACGTCCAGGGAGGTAGGCAGTCAGGTCAGCTATTTACATTGATCAGGGCTATTGCCCTGTTGTAAAAGCTGTCCTTGAGTCTATTTGTTCGGGACCTCAGCAGCCTGAACCTCCTGCCAGACGGCAGCAGCTTAAACACCCGGTGTCCTGGGTGTGTGCAGTCCCGTAGGATGCTGCGTGCCCTCTTGAGACAGCGAGTGCTGTACAGGTCCTTCAGGGAGGGAAGAGGATGTCCAATGATTTTTTGGGCCATATTGATGACCCTCTGGAGTGCCTTTCTCTGTGCTGTGGTGCAGCTGGAGAACCACACACCGATGCAATATGTCAGCACACTTTCAATGGAGCAGCGGTAGAAGACGGTCAGCAGCTCCTTCTTCAGGTCCATTTTTCTGAGGATTCTCAGAAAGTGGAGACGCTGTTGGGCCTTCTTTAAGACCGCAGAGGTGTTAGAGCTCCATTGGAGGTCTGTGTCTATGTGCACACCCAGAAACTTGAAACTGGAGACCCTTTCCACGCACTCCCCGTTGATGCTGACAGGCTGCAGCTCGGACTTCCTCCTTCTGAAGTCAACTACCAGTTCTTTTGTCTTGGTGGTATTGAGGTCCAGGTTGTTATCTACACACCAATCTGACAGCCTCTGAACTTCAGCTCTGTACGCAGTCTCATCTCCCCCTGAGATGAGCCCCACCACGGTGGTATCATCTGCAAACTTGATGACTGTGTTGTCTGGGTGGGAACTAACACAGTCATGTGTGTACAGAGTGTACAGTAGGGGACTCAGTACACAGCCTTGTGGAGAGCCGGTGTTGAGGCTGAGGGCTGAGGAAAGATGAGGCCCCACTCTAACTCTCTGTACACGGTCTGAGAGGAAGTCTCTGATCCAGCGGCAGGTGGTAGAAGGAAGTCCAATTTCCAGCAGTTTAACTATTAGTCTGTCCGGGAGTATCATATTGAAAGCAGAGCTAAAGTCAACAAAGAGCAGCCTGGCGTAACGGCCCTGCACTTCCAGGTGAGAGATGGTGGTGTGATAGATAGATAGATAGATAGATAGATAGATAGATAGATAGATAGATAGAAGAAAAAGGTTGGAAAAGTGCATTTGATTAAAATGATTTCCTTTAATCCATGTACAGAAAATCAAAGTGCAACTTCGAAACAAGATGAAACAGTAACCGATAGCAACACTGACAACAAACCAGAGAGACCCAAACCACCCACCAGTCTGCCTACCAACACACTACAGGCTATACCACCTACACAGATCCCAATAGTCTCTCCTGACAGGTAAGCGTTCCATTAACTTCTCACATGTTTCAGCTGATTTCACACACACAGATATAAGCACATGTTTACAGCACTTATATAATCTATTAGCATCCAGGATCTCTGGCTGATTCTGTTTCTTGTCTGCAGTCCACAGACAGACAGAGAAAAGGATCCGGATTACGATTCCCTTCCTTCGCAAACGTCTCAATCTGAGAGCTCCATGCTGCAGGTCATCTGCAGACCAGAGGCTACCAACAAAGAAGAGGCCTACACCTTTCATACTGTACACCGTAAGTAGCTAGTCTTGTCCAGTGTTTAGACTGCCTTATCTTTTTGTTACTTCTTAGAAATTTCATGTGTTTCATGCAGGAGACAATTGAATTGCCTGTAGTCACAATCAACAACCATGTGCTGTTAATATCCTCAGTCAGTATCTGGGGGGGTCTAATAATATTATGATTTTCTGTGCAAATACATTGTGTGTGTGGGAAGCATTGCCAGCAGCTTCCCACACACACAATGATAGCAGCTTGTAGATTATATGACAATTTCCTGGAATGGCTCCAAGATTTTCAGCCCTTCAGTCTCAGATGGCTGCAATGCTAAACAAATCCAAGCTATTATTATCAAAATAGAGCGTGTCTGACTAGTTCAATGTGTCTGTTTGTGTCACCAGGAGACAGGCCTCGTAAGCTGTATGCAGAGAGAGCTCTCAATCTGCCGCTAGGAGCAGAGCTCATTACCGGCAACATGTGGTACTGTTGTTATATCTTCATTCCACCCTCCACCCGTCCCCCTCTTCATCTGCCTGCAACAAGTTGTCCGTTATAAATAATTTTTATTTTTCTGTTGTTTTTTTCCCTTCTTTCTCTACCTGCATGCTGTCTGTAACTGCTCCCATGAGCTTTTCTAAACATCATCTTATGTCAGTGCCCGTTTCCATCCTCTGCTAAACCGTAATCTCTGCCTGTATAATCAAGTATATTCCACATACTCACATCAACTTCCACTGTGTGTGTCTTCAGTGACCTGCTGTCGACTTCCTCCAACTCAGAGTGTCAGGACGGCCTTGCGGGCGGTCACAGTGACTGCCCTTTCCAGCGACGCATCATCCCTGCACACAGGCTTCGGCCACGAAGAACGCACCCCGAGATCTTCCAGGTGTCTGTCTCCTTTTTGTGTGTGTATATATATATATATATATATATATATATATATATATATATATATATATATATATGTATATGCTTTGCAACCCAGTAACATCAAATTTATAATAAATCTGATATGAAAATAATCTCAAGAAATGTTGTAAAGGGAGTCAACAAGAAGCCTGAGAATAAACAAGGTTACAAAAGGGGTTTGTAAATGTTTTATAAGGAACCCAAATGATGTGAGATTGACAACACATCTGCTTCCTTCTTTAAAAAAAACTCCTGAGGTACTTTAACCAGGTGATGAAATGAATCCATTGATAAATTTATCAGGTTTTTTTTGTATCCAAGTACTTAATTTACAGTAACTCTTAATATAACACACCATATCTGTCTGCCTGTTTCTCTATAAACTCCTCCTATACCATAGCAGTCGAGCAGCCACAGTTAGCGCACAGTCACAACTTAAATCCTTCATATTTATGTTAACTATTGGGATGTCATCACGTTGCTTAGCAACCACCTACCAGCAGGCTAAAATGACCCATTTGTAACATTTATGCACATATAAAAGCATAATTGTAATTACATGACAATAGCATCTAATTTAGCAGATATTGAATTGAATATGCAACCAGTTTTGATGTCTCCAAATTCAGATTTTTATTACCACATTAGACATTTTAACTTATGAAGTCAAGTGTCGTGTATTTACGGACTACATCAAAAGTTTAATGTTGGATGAGTAGCTTTTTTCCAGCATGTAATTGTATGCCTTCTTGTCACGTACGTTATTTACATGCATAGATAACCCATAATAGATGTAAATGTGCAACCATTATGAAAGTTATGAAGTCCCCTGTTACTCCACGGGTGTATATACAATTGAACAAACACACCAGTTTTTCATTACACTTCATGCGTACACTCATTTTTAGAAAATGGATGGTTGACGTGATCCCTTAATCATACATACATCTAAATTAAGTTTGTTGTACATAAACATAAACAGTCCCATATTTATATGCTATTTGTCTCTACTGTTGTTACACTTTTCTCAGTGTGGTTACTAGTAATAGCAATTCATCCATTTTCTTAACTGTTTATTCAGGTAGGATTGCTCGTGCCATCCTCAACTTAGGAGGAGCCTGTCAGCTGTAATAGAGTGAGCAGCGGTTACACCCTGGACAGGTTGCTAGGCAGCATATATTTTAAAATATATATATTCTATATGCACATTAGAATGGCCCACTTAACTTAGCTAAATCCAATTAATGTCTTGTCTCTGTCAGGCTGTTGTAGTAGCAAGAAGGTCAATCCTGAATCAGTCTTTATTGCATCTGGACCCAGACGAGCAAGAGTGACATAAGCTGTCTGGATCAGTTATTGAAGCTGAAACATCAAATTACGATTTGCGAATGAATCGGTACTGCACCTCATTTTCAGAGATCTGGTTATAAAAAGACTGCATTTTGAATTATGCGGGATCATGTAGGTTTCAAACAGCAGACTGTTTTTGTTTTCTGTATTATTGCACTGAAATTTCAGTCGGTGTAAGCTGCTTATGTCCGTGTGCATGTGTGTGTGTATGTGTCAGGAAGAGGATTCTTTGGATGACTCATCAGAGACGTCCACTCAGGAGAAGCCGGCCAGGAAAATTTATTACAAACTCAAACTGTTTCCTGGGAAGTGGATCAACATTTTATATGACCGACTCACACTGCTCGCCCTTTTGGACAGGTAACACACAAAACCTGCTGTAAGATCTTCCAGCTGTTCACACTTTGAAAATAAAATCTAGTTTACATACAAAATTTTAGAGATGAGTTTTTGTATGTCACGTTAGTATTTATATCTCCTGTATCCTTCACTGTGTGGTGAAGAACATTGTTCAGCATCAGGTCTCTCTTTGAGTCACTTCTTTTCTTTGCACTCTTCCTTCCTAATAAGGTATTAGAGGCTCTGCTGTGACCTGTCTCTGCCTTTTGCATGTGCTGCTTTTTTTTATAATAGAAACCAGGATGTTCTGGAGAATCTAGTTGCAGTCTTCATGGCCTTCCTGGTTTCCTTTCTGGGTTTTGTGCTTCTCAACCATGGGTGCTTCAAAGACTTCTGGATCTTCCAGTTCTGTCTGGTCATTGCCAGCTGCCACTATTCATTACTGAAGGTAAAAAAGTCTTCAGTCCAGGATAAAGATGCTGTATATCAAACTGAGGACAAAATCCAACATGATGTAATTGCCACATTAATAGGTACAGCTTGTGCTGCGTTTAAGGAATAAAGTGTGAGGTCAAAATATTAGCCATGGGCACTAAATATAGACAAAAAGTAAAACTGACCTCAGACTGGAGAGATTTGTATGTCCTGGTGATCCCTGGAGTTATGTGCTATATAGGATCTCCAAAGGCAAACAGGCCCTGAGTGAATGGCCAGATTAACTGTGATTCATAGGATCTCTATAGAAAAAAACAACACTGGGCTATGTTAACTTTCCTGGATTGGGGATACTAGGAACCAGGTCTGCTGGAGGAGCTCATCAGTGAGTGTCTGGTGGCCAGGGCCTACCCAGGTGGCTCATTCTGGCCTATGGTCCAGCCCTCCTGTTGGTCAGGTGGTAGTCAAAAGCAGAGGCTTTGGTGTTCTGCTGCTTGGTGACTGAATAAATGTGCTTCCACCAAAGAGTGGCTGGGCTCAGCCTTAGAGACAGGGTAAGGAGTTTGGTTATTTGGAAGGGACTAGGAGTAGAGCCACTACTTCTCCACATCAAAAGGAGCCAGTTGAGGTGGCTCAGGCATCTGACATGGATACAGTCTAAGTGAGATGTTCCAGGCATGTCCCCCCCTGCAGGAGATTTCGGGGCAAACACAGGACACGCTGGAGAGATTACATCTCCAAGCTGGCTTTGGAATTCCTTGCTGTCCCCCCAGAAAAGCTAGAGGAGTTGGTTAGTGAGAGGAAGATCTGGGGGTAAAAGTAAAGTAAAAGTAAAATGTATTTATTGAGGCAAGAAAGCAGTCATAAAGTGCCTTTCAGACTATCGGTAAAAAAGACAGCTAATGTGAGGTCAGAATGAGCACACATGAACCAAATAAAACAACAGAGAACACAAAAACATGACCCGAACATGAAGAGAGAGTGTTAAGCTATTCCACAGTTTTGGTGCTAAGATTTGAAATGCATAATCCTCCTTAGTTTTCAGACTAGTATGTGGGATCACAAGAAAACCTCTATCCGAGGACCTAAGGATCCAGCATTGTGAATAGGGGTGGAGTAATTTGATGATATAGTTGGGGGCTTCACCCAAGGCCATACAAGTAAGAACCAAGGTTTGTAACTGAAACCTAAGCCTGACTGGAAGCCACTGCAGGTGCTTTAACAATGGGCTGATATGATCAAAATTTGTGCGTGTGAGTTAAAAGCTTTGCAGCCGCATTTTGGAAAGATTGAAGGAAATTGGTAAATGCTTTAGACAGATAAGAAAATAGTGAATTACAATAATTTAAGTAGGAGGAGATGAAGACATGAACAGCCATCTCCAGTTCAACAGCAGTCAAGGATTGATCTGAAGTGAAGTCGAGGTTCTAAATCGTAGCTTTTACAGTGGATACTTACACAGATAACCCAATGACGCAGATAAGCAGCAGAAAATGGATGAATGGGTAGATGAAAGGATTGGTGGATGGATGTTGTCAGACTAAAGTTGGTATTATTGCTGCTGTTTTCAAACTGGCTTTTATGGGTTTGTTTTGCAGAGTGTTCAACCAGATGCAGCTTCACCAACCCATGTAAGTTTGTTTCTTTGTTACTGAAAAAAATACTGAAAAGATTGTATAATAATCACTAATAATTTGGAAACACGTGCATCCTTGTTGTGTGTGCGTGTGACTGCTCTTCCTCTTCAGTGTGGCAGTTTTTGATATATGATGTTATGAATTTCAAAACAGTTCCTTTTTTCCATGTGAATAATTTTGCTGAGCTTTGACTGGTGAACATGCAGAGTGGCTACAGAGGATCTGCCTTATTTGACGCTATGGTAGTTGTGTCATATTACTGTGAAAACACAGGAAGGTGTTTAGGTGTAGGTGTTATCTTACTGTGATGGAAATCAGGGTAAACCCCTACAGGTGGCATCCCTCTATGTCTCCAGGGTCACAACCAACTGGTGGCCTACAGCCGAGCGGCCTACTTCTGCATTTTCTGTGCTCTGATCTGGGTGCTGGAGCAGCTGCTGAGGAGGAAGGATCTGCCGGTCTCCAGCCTTTATGGAGTCACCATCGTCTGCTATGATGTTCTGCGCTTCTTACGAGACCTCCTAGTGGGTAGGGATAAATGCAACAGGAGAAAACATGCAGATGCAGTTGCTTGCAGTATGCTAACAGTATTTCTTTCCTTTGATAAATACATAAAAATGTCTTTTGTTTTATGCATTAAACAGGTTTTACCTACTGCTTCCCAATCACCTTCCTGGTGGGCCTTTTCCCTCAGATCAACACCTTTACCATCTACCTGCTGGAGCAGATTGACATGCACTTTTTTGGAGGAACAGGTTTCTAATCTCTTGATTTTAGCATTGCTCGTGTTAGCTAATTCAGATCCTAGTTCCTATTTTCACTATAAACTGTAACTTTTGGTTGTTTATTCATAAACATACATACAAAGACAGAACAGATTTTCAGGGCCATCGAGTAAAAAGTATCTTCTGAGTTAGTTTGTTGCCATTTTAAACCACTGTATGTATTTTTAACCTTTCTAACTTGTGTGTCTCAGCTGCCACCAGTCTCATCTCTGCAGTGTACAGCATCTTGCGTAGTCTGGTTGCTCTGTCTCTGCTTTACGGTTTCTGCTTCGGCGCTCTCAAGGTAGGAAACAGAGGAAGAGCACTTAGAGGATGTAACATTACTTATCTTCTTCTTTCGTACTTTTTTCCTTTCCTGTTGAACTAATGCTGTGTTCACCTAAATGGTTAAAGGAGTAGAGGGAAGCATGTAGTACAGGTACAGGAATTTTTAAAATAATCTTCAGTTAAACAAAGTGTCACGGTCTGCAAGGGAGGGCAGACTGTGTGTGGAAGTGTGAGGACCCAGGTGCAAACACAGTGGAGGAGACAGCACTGAACTTGAAACGAAAAGCGAGCCTTTATTTTTGCTGGATTAAAGGTGGCAAACAAAGCAGAAAGCACAGACGCAGAAATAAACTAGACGCTGACTAGATACACAGACGACGCGACAATGAACGAGGACTTAAATACACACACGAGGTGATCATGAGAAGTGGAGACACATGAGGACACAGCTGACACACATGAACCTGATGACGGGACAGGGGAGGTGAAACTAAATACAATGAACAAAGAACACCAGACTCTTTCAAAATAAAACAGGAAAAAAGATGAGACAGACATGACAATATGAATGGTAAGTGAGACCAAAACACAGAGTGAAAACACAAGGGGAATCTACAAAACAATGAACTATAACAGCAATCTAGGCAAAATAGAAATAACTGGATAAGCTAAGCTAGAACATAAATGAATAACAAAATACAGTGAAACTCAAAACACTGGGTTGCATGACCCAAGACTGTGACACACAGGTGTTGCTAGTCAAGCACATGTCACACACACTCACAACTCACATTGCTGTGTGTGTGTGTTTGTTGGTGTTTATAGGAACCATGGGATGAGCAGCACACCCCAGCCCTGTTCTCTGGTTTTTGTGGCCTTTTAGTGGTGCTTTCCTATCACCTCAGCCGACAAAGCAGTGACCCTTCTGTACTTCTGTAAGTATCACGCGATGTGTGTGTGTGTGTGTGTGTGTGTGTGTGCGTGGGTGTGTGTTTGCTTGCGAGCAGCCTCTTGTTCTTTATTTAAAAAAAGCTGAAAAAGCTGAAATCATTGACACAAGGAACTGGAAGCAGATGGTTGATAACTCCGATGAAACATGCTGATACTACTTATACTATTTAAAAAACTGTCACTGACTCACTTTATTTGTATTCTTCAGAAGTTTTATTTGAAGCTGTTAAAAAGCTTCATAAATAAATTCTGTTATTATTAGCTGCCTATTATCATCGGTCATTACTAATCTAAACGTGTAAAATACTTATTCTCAGATCTCTAATCAAGTCAAAGATAATGCCTGCGCTTGTGGAGAGTGACGAAGAGGAAGAGGATGATACAAACATCAAAGATCCTCTACCTGAGAAACTGCAGAATTCCATGGTAACAATATTTATCTTCATATTAGTGGAAGATGGTGAGGTTCAGGTTATTATCAGCCCCAGGATTACAGGCCTGTCCCTGTTAGCTCAGGTTAATCTGGGATAATAATTATCAGAAAATCAATCCTCATTATCTCTGTGCATCTCTGAATTTATACAGCGTGAGCAGGCATAAACTGCATAAAGGTGAGATGATGAATCAGTGTTTGCTGGCAATCACTATGTGTGATTAAAGGGAATTATGCATCAGAGAACGCAAACCTCCCGTCGCCTTTTACAGCATTAATGGAGATTCTAAAGCTTAACTCTTCCCGTGCTCCTGTGCCTTTGATCTCCAAAAACTGGCGGCTCAGCGCAGATAGTCAGGAATAATCGCACACCTAAATGAGCTGGATATGCGTTTTCATGTGGATTATGAATGACTGCAGCTGTCCCTCACTTTTGTGCCCTGCAGAAAGAAATTCTGCTGTCAGACATCATTGTGTGCTCCGTTGCCTACATCCTAACCTTCGCCATCACCGCGAGTACCGTGTTTCTGTCTCTCAAGGTGGCTCAACTTGTTTTCTGCTTTTTACACTGCCTTCTACATTTGATCTTTACTTCTGGCACAATAATTTCATCTTATGTCTCTTTTATTATATACCCATGTGTGCAGCCCTTTGTGACCATAGTGCTGTATGCTCTGGCGGGGACTGTGGGGTTTGTAACCCACTACCTGATCCCCCAGCTCAGGAAGCATCACCCTTGGTTGTGGATCTCCCACCCAGTCCTCAAGACCAAGGAGTACTACCAGTTTGAACCCAGAGGTCAGTATCCCTACTGCATGTAGTTAATAATGAAGTATGTGCGTGCAAATAGCAAAACCATACAGTTAGCGTAACAGCAATCAGTCACTCGGTTATAAAAGTGCACAATCACTGTGTGCAGCATGGTCCCGCTACCTAATTAATGCAAGTACATGGGATAAATATACCGCTAAAATAATATCACAACCACATTAAAAAACATTAGCTAAGTGGAAATCTGATGGGCCCAAGAGTAAAGGCTTGTAATGAATTAAATAAAGGCAGGTTTTCAGTCTCTTCAAAAAGAATCATGTAATGGGAAGCCACTCTGGAGATAAGAGCACTTTAGGGAAGTATATCAGCATTGGGAGAGTGAAGAGGGCCTGCTGGTCTATACACAATTAGCTCAGATAAGTAAGGTGGTGCAAGTCCAGGCATGGCTTGAGCAGGCCAAAAGGAAAGGAAAAAAAAGAAACTTTGTTTAAAAATCAAAAGCAGATGACACTTTTTAGAATATTTTTGAGACGGGTGTAAAAAACTGCCATATCAAACATGGAGCTACTCGCTGTGATGACCTCTGCTGAATAAGAAAGAAGACAAAGGTAGCTTTTTGGTATTGTTTCGTGTTTTTTATTCTTTATTTTCAGTCAGTAGTTTGTGTTTACAAGAGAAATAACAGATCCAGTACTATGTCATATCGTTTGCTATACATGGGTTTTAAATGATGGCTCCTTGAGGCAACTGTTGTTATGATTTGGCACTATATGAATTAATTGAATTGAATTTATGGAGGGAATAAATGAAATGGTCTGCACTGCTACACCCTGCCTGCTTATACACAGTCACGCTGATTTTTCACGATGGTGGTGAAACCTAAAGTATGGCTGTGTCTGTTGGTTAGCCCACACTGAAACATCTACATAACTGCTGTATTGCTTTGCCGTTATGTTTTTGTGAAATGAGCCGGGGTGGATGGATTTTGCTGTAGCGCCACCAGCGGGTCAGACTCTAAACTTAAAATGTGTCCCCGCTAACTGTGCTCTGGAATCTTGTGATTTCTGCTCCGTTCATGGGTTTTTCAATTTTGTCATGTGTTGCAGAGGACGCGGTGCTTATGTGGTTTGAGCGCCTGTACGTGGGACTGCTGTGCTTTGAGAAATACGTGGTGTACCCCGCCATTGTGCTGAGCGCGCTCACTAATGATGGCTTTGCTCTCAGTCACCGCAAGAAGCTGGGAATCCAGTAAGTGGACCACAGAAAACATACAGCATCACATTTAAGATTCCACATTCTGGATTTTAATTATCATTATTTTCTAGTGTAACCTATGTTTTTGTAGCTACAGTTTACAGAGGTCACACGCAGGCATTCACCAAGTTGCTGTTTAGAAAAGAGCACAGCTTTTAGGAGTCACTGAATGCATGTGTATTATTGTGACCGGTTCAAAACATGGCTTTGCAGAACAGGCAGACAGTCGGCTGCAGATTTTTCAAATATAATAATAATATAATAATATAATATAATAATAATTTTCCTTTTGCTTATTAAAAGTCCAGTGGAATTTGAAAAATGGCAACAAATAATATTTGTTTGACAATTCCACCTAATTAAAATTGCAGATAGGAGACCAAGTAGCAGCTATAAAACAATGAATGACTGACACTGATGTTATTGAAGCTAATCTAATAATTCTCAATTGTGACTCTACAAAATGTGATGATACTCGCAGTAGTAGTAGTTGGTTTATTCAGTGGATGTGCCGAATGTGTTTTTATTACAATTATAGACCGGATCCAGAAGTATGCACTGGGAAGGTTAAGATTTCATCTTAACCAGGTAACTTCAGGGTTAACCCTGGGTTTGCTGAACTACAAAGGTGGTGGTTCACTTCTTACTGACCATGGTATATTGCCATGGTAACTTATGCTCCAAACCTAACCTGTTCCGGAGAAGGTTAATTTCACGATGAGAGATCTACAGGTATGAAATCACCACCTACTGACCAATTAATTCTCTGAAAAATCACATCAACTTTCATGGGAGACCCCTTGGGATAGTAGGCGGGTCTAAAGTTTTAGTGTCTGATGCCTTTATGTTTCCGTGATGAGCTGCAATTATAAATCTAGATTCTTAGATGGAACTTGATTTTTTTCCCCTGTTGGCTGCAAACAGTTTTATAGGAATTTTATTGCTGTATGAGAATTAATTTACAGTCCAAATTGAAAGGACAAGGTCAAAACAACATCTTAACGATATAGCTGTAACAGTGAAAACTCTGTTAACTTACACATTCACCATTTTGGCTTGTGAACAGAATGGAAGCTTCTAGCTTAACTTCACCTAATTCCAAGGTGCATAGAGAAAAACAAATGCCTAAAGAAGTCACGTCTCCAGCGTCACTTGTATAAAGAACAGCATTTTGGCCTGTGCCCTTCATCCGGGTCAACATGCTGAAATGCATTGATCAGGTTTCCTCCATTCTGTTTTCAAGCATCACATTTTTCTGAGACACACTCATCATGGAACAACAGCATCACACCAACACCACCCAGTCCCTGACTACAAGCACTGATGATGGAGCTTCTGCTTTCTGTGGTTTTAAGAGTTACTAAGGACCACGGCACTCTTTGAACATGATGTCCACTATGAGACCTACAGAAGTTATTTATCTTCACACTTCATCACAGCCTTAAATAGTGTTCGTAAACGATAGCCATCGCCACACAATATCTCACTGAAGGTAAAAGCAAACATTTTTAAGAAGATGCTCTTGCATCTTGACACTTGACGAAGGAGTATACAAAGGGTTAACCCTATCCTTGGAGCAAAGATGGCCAAGGTTCAGCATTTACTTTATTTATACGGTAGATCTTTGATTGATCAGATTCTGCCAACATCAATCCTTTTATGTGACGTCCTGGGTTAACTGGTAAAATTTACAGTCAGCTTGGTGCGACTGCTTATCCACTTAGATAATGAAAAGATAGTACAGAGCCCATTAAGGAGGGGGATTTAATCGTTTTTTTGTGCCCTTGTTTGTGCTTTCTTCAGCTGTGATGTTCTCCTGACGACAGTCGCTGGACTGAAACTCCTGCGCTCATCCTTCTGCAACCCCAGCTTCCAGTTTCTCACTCTGCTCTTTACACTCATTTTCTTTCACTTCGATTGTCCACGTGCCTCTGAGAGCTTCCTGCTGGACTTCTTCATCATGTCCATTGTGTTCCACAAGGTAAAAGAGCCACCGATGATTTCTGGAGGACCACATGAGAGAATGCAGGAGGTTATCTTACACGTATACAATACTTAGTGGGTATAGAAATAAGCACACATTTGTGATAAGCAGAAACAAGGTCACAAAGAAACTGTTATGCACAACAGCTGAGACTTGAATGCTAACTGCTAATTTACTCATCAATTTTGCAAAGGGTAGTTACTCATAACAGAGAGTGCTAGTCATGCTCTGGTAAAGTCTGAGAAAATACAATAATCAAAATTAAATCTGCTGACAAACCTTTTGAAAGTGATTCTCAAAAATATAATAAAAATAGTAACTTCAAGCTGATTGAGAGCAACAAAAACATGTTTTTATTTGCGATTGAAAGGTGTGTTTTTGTGTGTTTTTATGTGCAGCCATTGACAGAAACCAAAGAAAGTGTGACTGAAATATGAAACCTTCAACAGACTTCCCTTTTGTGTTCTGTTAATATGTGCCTGTCGTGAACCTTGCAGAATAATTAGAGCGTATATGAAGCTAGGCAGTTAAATAAGGCTGTCGCTACTGTGCGGCTCTCAGAGGATTGACTGTGTGCTTCCCTTTCTGTCCAGATGCGCGAGCTGCTGCTGAAACTCCATTTCATCCTGGTTTACATCGCTCCCTGGCAGATCGCCTGGGGCAGCGCTTTTCATGCCTTTGCTCAGCCATTTGCTGTGCCTCGTATCCTTTCTCTAAGACCTGCAAGTGTGTGAAAGTGTATCAGTGCCTGTTTTTTCTTTCCTTGACTGGCGTGTGTGTGCGTCTAGACTCAGCCATGCTGCTGCTCCAGACTCTGCTCACCACAGTTTTCTACACTCCACTCGCCCCCTTCCTGGGCAGTGCCATCTTCATTTCCTCTTATCCGAGGCCCATTAAGTTCTGGGAGAGAAACTACAAGTAAGGGCCTGATGAGGAAATTAAGTGAATGTGCCGTCAGTCTCTCAAATGGTCCAGATTAAGGAATTCTTGAAAATTAAAGAACAGGTCATTATTAGTGTAGCTCATGAAAATAAATAATATGTTTAGCTTTTACTAAAATAGCCTTTTTTCCCTCTGTGCTGCAGAGCTGTCGTTTCTAATTAAAACAAACTAATGAGGTAGACTTGTATTCTGTTGCATGGTCCTTTTTTTACACGTTTGAATTGCACAGTCCAGCTGCAAATGTGGCTAAAAATAGTCCTCATCAGTTAGAGTCATTTTAATTAAAAACTACAATACCCAGCTGTGTTAAAAAAATGATTTGCAGTTGTGAAAAAACAATTTTTCACATGTCTATGCAATTTTTTTGAAAAGCTTATTGTACCTCAGGGTTCAGTAGCTTATAGTACCACCTTTAGCAGCAATAACTTGAGGTATTTTCTGTATGACTTTGTCAGTCTTTCACGTTGCTGTGGAGGAATTTTGGCCCACTCTGTTAAAGTGCCCCCACAGCATTTCACTTTGGAACGCTACAGCACATGGCCTCACATTTGACTCCACAATACTTTGATATATAGAGGAGCACATGATCAACTCAGTGACTACAAGGTGTCCAGGCCCTATAGCTCATGTAGAAGTTGTCTTTGATTAGGCTTTTACGTGGTTAAATGGGCTTACGTGGTAGGATAAATACTGAGTCGTGACTTCCTTCTCCAGTTTGTAATTTGCACATCTGTTTTTTTATTTACTGAAGAAGCAATCAATCTTTGTCTTTTGAACTGAGCTCCCCTTCTGTCTCACACTTAGCTGCTTACACAATAAAGTGTCTTTGTTCCCTCTTACTTATTGATGTGAGAGACTGCACGCATTCAGCACCCTGAGAGCACGCCAGAAATACTCCCAGAGCTTTCATGTGCAAGCTTACCCCACGACTATATTTAGGTGACACTGTCAGTGTTAGACCTGAAACCTTGAAATCACTGACAGCATCACCTCAGCTGGAGTCAGTTGAAATAGGAAGTGTTTGCTCAAGTTGTCACAGTGAAGCTCAGATGAGCAGCAATGCAACATGACACAGAAAGTATAGCAGAACAGTCACAGCAGAGCAGGAATAAAGTGAAATAAAAGCATACAGTAGTTTTATAGTGAGACACTTCATACGGGATTGCATGATATATTTTATCAGCTTTTAACCTGATGTATAAGCACATACAGGAAAAACATTTGGTCAGTGTTGCACAGATATGCTTCTTTGTGTGTTCCTTGCAGCACAAAACGTATTGATAACTCCAACAGCAGGCTGGTGTCCCAGGTGGACAAGGAGACAGGTGAGCTTTAACTGGACTATCAAATCAGTTTAATTTATTTCATTCCCCCAACACAAAGAGCATCTTGTATTTTAGTATCAGATAAGGCAGCAAGCACATTTGATCTGTTTTTCTGGCTCTTCTTTTGCAGGTTGCGACGATAACAACCTAAACTCCATCTTTTATGAGTACCTGACTCGATCACTGCAGCATTCGCTTTGTGGTGACCTCATGCTGGGCCGATGGGGCAACTATAGCGCTGGGGACTGTTTCATCCTGGCTTCTGACTACCTCAACGCCCTGGTCCACCTCATAGAGATTGGCAATGGTTTGGTCACCTTCCAGCTGAGGGGTTTAGAGTTCAGAGGTAAAGTACAGCCATCCCATCGCGTCCATGGCAAAGGTATCTTATTGCTTTACTTATGACTCCATGTCTCTATCCCAGGGACGTACTGTCAGCAGCGCGAGGTGGAGGCCATCACAGAGGGCGTGGAGGAAGATGACGCATGCTGCTGCTGTGAGCCGGGCCACTTGCCTCACATGCTGTCATGCAACGCTGCTTTCAACCTGCGCTGGCTGGCTTGGGAAGTGATGGCCACCAAGTACCTGCTGGAGGGTTACAGCATCAGTGAGAACAATGCTGCCACCATGCTGCAAGTGTACGATCTTCGAAAGCTGCTCATCACCTACTACCTGAAGGTACATTTACACTCCAACCTGAAGCTTCCAGATTCACAGAGTATGTGCGTTTACAGGGCATCAAAACATTTCAAACTATATTGCTAAAAAAGTGTTTGCTCGCTTGCATTCACACGCACACGAACTTGAATGACATCCTGTTCTTAATCCAAAGGGTTTAATATGGTGTTGGCCCGCTCTTTGCAGCTGAAACAGCTTCAACTCTTCTGAGAAGGCTTTCCACAAGATTTCGGAGTGTGTTTATGGGAATTTTTGAACATTCTTCAAATTCAAATTCAAATTTTATTTGTCACGTACACAGTCATACACAGTACGATATGTAGTGAAATGCTTGGACAACTGCTCGTGACCTAAAGAAAACAAAAAAAGGAAAAGGCTATGAATAAGATAGGAAATAAATATGAAAAATTAAAAAGGGTAAATTTAACTAGGAAGGAATAGAATATAAATTAAGGTTAAAAATGAAATAACTGTACAACACAAATTAGAATGAAGGGTAAATTTAACTGGGAAGAATAAGATAAAATATATAAATTAAAGTTGAAAATAAAATAACTGTACAACAAAATACACAATATAGAACTATATAAGAATGTATGAAGAAATCTAAATATAAATAAATATATACACAATAACAGCAGCTGTACAAGTATTAACCGGAAATGAAGAATATAGTGACCAGTGTTGTGCAAAAACAAAGTCCAGAAAGTCCAGTGTGTGTGTAAGAACCATATGTGTGGGTCAGTACTGTGTGGTGGTGTGATTGAGAGACCGTATCGCCTGCGGGAAGAAGCTCCTCCTCAGTCTCTCTGTGTTGGTCTTCAGGGAGCGGAATCGCTTTCCTGACCTCAACAGAGAGAACAGTCTGTTGTTGGGATGGCTGAGGTCCTTCACGATCTTCCTGGCCTTGGTCCAGCACCGCCTGCTGTAGATTGAGTGCAGGTCAGGGAGCTCGGAGCGGATGGTGCGCTCAGCTGACCGCACAACCCTCTGTAGAGCTCGTCTGTCCTGCATGGTGCTGTTCCCGAACCAGGTTAAGATGTTTCCCGCCAGGATGCTCTCTATGGTGCACGAGTAAAAGTTCCTGAGCACCTTGGAGGGCAGTTGGAAGTCTCTCAAGCGTCTGAGGTGGTAGAGACGCTGTCGGGCCTTTTTCACCACGGTGTTGATGTGACAGGACCATGACAGGTCCTGCGTGATGTGAACTCCGAGGTATTTGAAGCTGTCCACTCTCTCCACTGGGCACTCGTTGATGACGGGGGTCTGGTAGTTCCTCTCCTGCTTAAATGACAAATTAATTAGCATCTTATGCATTAATCACCATTACAAATAGCAGCATGGCAATAAAGGACTCTAGACATCCTAAGCAATGCAGTACGTACAAGAGCACGTCTTCCTTTTGAGTGAGTATTAAGTTTTTACTTACTGACCCATTCTTTCTCAATCTCCTTTTCAGAGTATCATCTACTACTTGGTCCACTCTCCCAAACTGTCTACATGGCTCAAGGATGCCACCATTCAGGAGGCGCTGCAGTCCTACACCAAGTGGCACCACATTGAGCGCGACCCTCAGGTCTTTAGCGTGAAGATCGATGAGGACTATGTGCATTGCCTGCAGGGGGTGACGCGTGCCAGCTTCTGCAACGTTTACCTGGAGTGGATCCAGCACTGTGCTGGGAAAATGGAGACGGTACGTCCCTTTAACACTGTTCTATTAAACATCGTCTTGCGAGTTTCAGTTTACACTCTGCTGCAACTTAATGTGGTTATAGTCACGAGCCCAAATGCTTAAAATGCTGAAAGAAGAAGAAAAACTAGAATATATTTCAGATTTGAGAAGCTGGAAACAGTAATGTTTTACGTCTCCTTTAAGGAATTTTGTTTATTGTCATTCTGCTTTTACTTGTTTAGAAATCTGACATGAGTAAGAAAGAAAGCAAGAGTTGCACAGTGAAAATAAACTGCTGCAAATTGCCATATAGCACTCATAATGCTTGAATCTGTACTTACTTTTATCTCTGGCCCATATGCCATTGCCTTCATCCGTGTGTTTGTGCTTATATCCAGCCTGTGGACAGCGATGAAGACTCTCCTCTGGTCACTCTGTCTTATGCTCTCTCCGTCCTGGGGAGGAGATCCCTTGGCACTGCGTCACACAACATGTCCAACAGGTAAGCCTGTCTGACTCAAAAACAGCACACATACACTGCCTGGCCACAAAAATGGTCACCACCTGGATTTAACAAAGCGAACACATAAAAGCCCTCTGTTGCATAATTACTGCATTAATCAATATGTTTCAGCTGGCAGAGAAGACTTCATGCAGCAGTCTGACTCTCCCATCATCAATGAAAGAATTTGACTAAATAAATAAATAAATCCAACTGTGGTCAGAAATAAATGCTGTGACAGTTATAGGCTATCAAAGCTGAAGGCAGTCCAGTGAAATATTAGAGTGCGTGACTGGTTTGGCTGGCCTGCAAATCCCTCTGTGAAGTGAGCTGTGTGGAAATATTATTAAGGTCTTTATACAGCATAGGCTTATGCTCATCACTTTGAGCAAATATTTGGTAGCCCATTAGTCTTTCATAGAACTCGGTGTGAGCAAAGTGTTTATTTGTGCCTCCATTAGCTGAAGTTACACAAGAAAGGCAGAGGTGCCGTCATGTAACAGTAAGACGGTTACAACTGCTTAATGTGCTTCAGTTGTAAACATGTAGAAATGTTTGACTGTGTTTAAAATCTATTCAGGTGTGACTTTTCTATGGGAATATTATGAATTTTTAGTTGGTTTATTTGCTACTATGTGTCATTTCTTTAGCTGAAGGGTGTTTTAGGACACTGGAAAAGCACCGTCAACAGTGATGTTGTGGTAATTGTTAACAAATACTTTAACCTCCTAGGACCTGGTGTCCACATATGTGGACATCACATTTTGGGATGTCTAGACCACAATACTTAATTTTTCTCTACAAGGGCCTGATATCCACTTACGAGGACATTATACTGCCACTGTTCTATCAAAATTTGAAACAAATGTTCTCATATGTGGATCTCATTTTTCTCAAAAACAAAAATTAGGTAAAAAAACAATCTGGTAATTCTTTGCTTTCACATTCATCAGGTCCTAATCAACCCAAATAGCAAAGAAAAATATAAAATGCATGCCATGAAAGAGTTCGGGTCTTAGGAGGTGAAATCATTCATTCCCTCAGCTATTAGATTACTTGCAGGGATCATTTAGATGAGTTTTTTCCGTGACTGTTCATTTTTAGGCATTTGTTCTTCTTTGTCTATTTATTTATTTTTAATACATTTATTTATTCTTTAAGAATCTGTTTTGCTTTGACCTCATTCTTTGCTGATCTCTACCTTGACAATGTGTATATACTATAGATTGTGTGTTTGACCATATATGTAGGTTTTGTGGGTAAGTTGCAAACAAGTTGCCCTTTCGGGACTGATAAAGTTATCTGAATCTGAATCTAAATTTAAAACCCTGTGTGTTGTTAGAGTGTCGACCTCTTCAGTCTGCTTCCTCTCCTTTGTGCACTTTGGCAGTAGATAAACTTGTTCCATTAAAATAAAATGAATGGAAACCAATGAAATTAAATGCTTATGGTAAATTGATCTTAAAACACAGTAAAAATGTTTCTGTTGCATTTGAGATTACATGCACAAATTATTGGAACATCTGTCTCATGTTGTACATATTACCCGGTGCTAAACAGAAACGCCAGAAGGGGGAGCCAGTGGATAAATCTTTAAACATCCCCGTCATTCAAACATACCTCTGACTCTGCAGTGTTATTATGTCTTGTAATCTAATCTAAAATATGTTATTATAATCCATCCTTTATTTCTCTATCTTTGTGTTTCCTTTATCCCCCCCCTCAAATCCCTCCCTTCCTCTTTAAAGTCTTGAATCATTTCTGTACGGTTTCAACACCCTGTTTAAAGGCGACTTCCGCATCGCCACTAAGGATGAGTGGGTTTTCACTGATCTCGACCTCCTCCAGAAGGTGGTGGCTCCTGCAGTCAGAATGAGCCTCAAATTGCATCAGGTAAAGCGAGAGCATGTAGCTTTTCAACCTTTAGTCTCAAACTGTACTGGAAATACACCTTATAGAGAAAACATTTCCTTCAACACTTCATGATGACCTTCCTGCTTTTGCAGGATCACTTTACCTGTCTGGAAGAGACCGAGGAGGCGTCTATCCTGTACGAAGCCATCACAAACTACCGCAGCAACCTCGTAATCTGCCACGAGAGCGATCCCGCTTGGCGTAAGGCTGTGCTGTCAAGCCGTGACACGCTGCTCACTCTGAGACACATGATTGATGATGGCACGGACGAGTACAAGATCATCATGCTGTACAAACGCCACCTCAGCTTCAAGGTCATCAAGGTAAAATACGTTTAATTTTCTGGCTGAATGACTAAACAGCTAAATGCTGTGTGCACAGTGTGACAGCATCCTGCCTACCTATGAGGAGAAGGTTGGTCTCAAAGGTTTGACAATAAACAAACCAACACTATCACTTTTCCAAATCTATGATAGAACATAATCGTGGCTTTTTTTGCTTTTTAATCTTAGTATAAATAAATCACGCAAATTTGAATTTCTTCTGTTCAAACTCCTTTTGATTCTGGAGTTGCTGCTTTCCCTTCAGGATGTCAAACAGACTTTTGAAAATGCGCACATCTGGATAACATACACTCATCATCTCATGGTATTTCTGGGCTTTTAATGATTTCTTTGAGCTGTTTTTTTCCAGGGTGGAATGATTGTACAGCATACTTCTTTAATGACTTAAAAAAAAAAACAAGATTTGGAAGTATGAATTTATTTTGGATTTTCTCTAATCCACACAGGGTCAAAAGTATATATAAAGGCTCAAATATATGCAAACACTCAGTTAAATATTTTAATCAGTGGCGTTAAAAGTTCTTCAGCGTCGTTTAACTCGACTAGGCCAAAGCTTATTAACTTCACGTTGGTGATCATGGTTGACTACATATCTTAGTTTCTCTTTGCCAGCATAAAAAGGATTTGTTCAACAACACTCACTGGATTGACCAATACTCAGAAAAAATGGGAAGTCCAAGGAACTCAGTGAAGAAGGAGAATTGTAGATTTACACAAGTTGGAAAGGTCTCCAGATTCCAAGACTGTACAAGTACAGGTATCACTATTTTACCAAGATCTTGAAGAAGACCCAATCTGTCACCCTCAGATGAGAGAAAACGTGAATTTCAGGCAAATCCTAAGAACCACCGAGGCTCAAACTTGTCACTAAACTGCATGTAAATTGAGGGCACCGACCAACTCCTGCTCCAAAATCAGCACCTTCATGATTAACTGAAATTTACAGCTGTCCACATGGACAAGCCAAATATGTTCTGACAAAATGTTTTATGGTTAGAGAGAAATTCTGCTATTTGGCCACAACGACAAGGGATACGTTTGGAGGAGTAAAGGGGAAGCTTTCAAACCCAAGAACACTGTACCAGCTGCCAAGCATGGTGGTGGTAGCATCACGGTCTAGGGCTGTTTTGTTGCAATTTTTATATCATCTCATGTCAACAGCTGGATGACTGAAACTTGGACACAATTTGTTGTCCCAACAGGACAAATATCCCAAATGCAAATCAAAACTCATTTTGGAACTGATAAAACAAGCTAACATTAATCTTCCCACAGCCCTGCCCTCAACCGTATTAAAAAATTGTGGACTACACTTCAAAGAAGGTCCTGTGCCAAGAAACTAACCAATGTAAATGAAGTCTACAAATTCTGCCAAGAAGAGTGGTCACATATCCAGAATTATTCCAGAGGCTGGTTGACATGGAGTTAGAAATCAGTATAATAGGTCAATTTGAAAGTTTACACCACTTAAAATAAGATGATGATTACAAAGGAACAGTTCATTCCCATGACCCTAAGATCCAAGGCTGCCCAAATGTTACAAAATCCTCACACAAGCACCTTAAAACATGCTAATTATAAGGCCACAGCATTGTCATATTCACACATTGCTTTTTGTATAAAACAAACAAGATGTTCTCTGGATCTTCTCTCGTGTTTGGACTTTGTACTCCTGTATGATTGTTTCTATTTTTTCCGTACCTCTTCAGATCAATAAGGAGTGTGTGCGAGGCCTCTGGGCAGGACAGCAGCAGGAGTTGATATTTTTAAGGAACCGAAACCCGGAGCGAGGCAGCATCCAAAACTCAAAGCAAGCACTGAGGAACATGGTCAACTCTTCTTGTGACCAGCCACTCGGCTACCCCATGTGCGTGCCAAATTATTACACAGAAAAATCTTAATTTGCTTCAATAGAAGTATTTAGCCCACTCACATAGACGTTTTCTCTGTTTAACTTTCTTTCTTTTTGTGTTTTTTAGGTACGTGTCACCTCTGACAACTTCATACGCAGGAACACACGGTACACTACGCGGCATTGGAGGAGGGGCTTTAAGCCTGGATGCCATTCGTTCCTGGCTCTGCTCTAAATGGCTGCGGTCAGTACATTTTGTCCCACTTAAGTAGAAAGTGCAGTTTGTTATTCTTTTTTCATCCTTGCCTTCCAGGCTCAGCCTTTTCCAAATCTCTTCCTGTGACTGTGCTTCAAAATTAGTTGTTTTTTTTCACATGCTAAAGATAAACAGAAAACAGACTTTATTTAGTTCTCTCTGATGGGTAAGAAGATGATGCTGTAAGTTGAAGGTCATGGGTTCAGTCTGGTTGAACATGAGCCTCTGAGGAGTCTTGAATAACACACTCTTTATTTGGAATATTTGAAGGACAAAAACTTTCATATTTCTTCTAATCATCTAGTTGATTTCATCTCTGAAACTGGGACAAAATCATTTCAGGAGAGAAGATTTGAATCTCTGGACTAGCTAATTATCTGCTGCAAAGACCGCAGAAAGTAAGTTGTAGTAGTTTTCCGGCACACGGTGCATGGTCAGTGTGGCCCATCACATGCCCAGTGGACAGTTGCAGTTTGTGACGGTGCAATTGCTTCATGTGCATCAGTTGCAGATGTTATGGATTTTCCTCTTGATATAGTATGCATTGAAATTCACTGACAAATGCCTCTAAGTGTCAGCAGCTCTTTTTACCATCATTTTGTCTTTTGCTTTAGTTTGACCATTGTTTTGATGCACTGTTTACTTACTCGTTGTTTGAAATCGTCTCCTTATTCTGTGTTTTCAAAGACTGTATTTTTATTTGCCTTGATAACCCTTTAGTTTGCCACAGAAGCTGCCTGCCTTTCAAAGAGGTGAATAAGAACAGAGATGAGTACAAAAGTATTGTGGTTACTCCTAATAAGTATATATTCTCTGTTTTTCTCCAGGCGATTTCTAAAATGCATCATCTACTTAATAGCATTTTGTAAGTCACAAAGATTACATATCAGAAATCTGATATATATCTATATATATTTCTGAGCTGTTACAGAAGGCCTTATGTCTCCGGGACAAAAGAGGAAAAAGTTGGGATAAAGCAGTTTATGCCAGCTTCCTAATGCTCTTATTCAGCTGGTTGCATTTAGTATAAATCACTCTGGATAAGATGCAAACTGCAGTGTAATGCTCTGGCTGCCTGCTTAGTGGGAGCCTTGCCTGCTCTGTGGATTTACAGATATTGACTTGGAGGTAGTCAGTGCTGCGAAGAGGCTTCTCTGCCAACTTGATGTAGTTTTAAATACATGTACAGGGACAGTGCGAGTGCATGTTTGAGAGAAATAGACAGCTGGATTACAGAGTAAGCGGGAAGCTGAAAGCTTTAACTCTCTGCTTTGCTATGCAGAAACCTCCTTCTCTTGGCTCTCTCTTCCTTCAGCCCCAGTTTCATCCTGCCTTTTGTTTCTCTCTCCATCATTTACACAATACCTTCGGTAGAACTTATCGTACAGGCGCTGCATTAACCTCTGCAGGTCAGCTAATGGTGTGTGTCTTTGTAACTGCGCAGTTCGCCCTTAAGCTTCTTGGGGCAGAGTTTTGCTTTCAGATTAGATTAGTTTGTTAAGCCTGTTTCATCCGCCTTGACTGAAAGGTGTTGTCTTAATTCGACTAAGTAGAAAAGGAGATAAGGAGATGGATCAAGCCTCCCCAGCCAGAACACATTTAACTAATTTACGAGGAACACCACCACCACCACATATGTTAGCACAGTTACGTAACATCTCTGAGTGTGTGTGTGTGTGTGTGTGTGTGTGTGGTTTAAGCAGTGCTGATAGTTAAGGCTCTGTAAATTTTTGAACGTCCCCCTTGCCTGTGTGCATCCCTTGCACTGATGTGGACATGAATAAATAAATCAGAGCTGTGTGCTTGTGTTCTGCAGGGTGCGTAAGGACAACCTGACCAGCTGTAACAGCGGCATGAATATGGAGGATGTGGACTGCGGTGCCGGTGGGTCGTCATCGTTGAGCCACAACCGCCCATCCTCTGTCACATCCAACAGCCTGAGCCAGCACAGAGCCAGGACGGCACACAGCCACAGACACCGCAACGCTGGTACAAATTCTTCTACTACAATCTCGATGTAAACCTAATAATGCTTGGGTTTTGTTTGTTTTTAATCACACGAACCAAAGTCAAGCTATGTAACTTTTCAAATCTAAGCCCCACCCTAAATTATAGTCTGTCACATTGCCTACCCTCTGACCCTGCTTTATAAAATAATATGTAGTTTTATATTATATTTGAAACAAGCAAAGGGAATATAAACCTATCAGAAAAGTGTTTACTAGCATCAAAGATGAATTACGCAATAGGGTCATTTTCCTATAGTTCTATACAATCAGACTAAATTTTCACTGGGAGAGGTTTTCCCACTGCAGGAAAGACTACTCTGTGCAATCACATGAAAAACTAAGTACACTTGCACTGCTTCCAGTAGCGTTAAGGTCGTACTGAGTAGATCCAGGTGCTGTTAATCAAATGCATTTCATTAATTGATCATCAACAAGTGTGGCTGCCTCTATGAAAGCAGATGTTTTGGCAGTTTGATAGTCTGGAGCCTTCAGGTGTGTGTTAACACAACGCCACGATCTTCGAGGAGTGAATGACGAGTGAACATCTCAGACTCTACAGGCTCCACTTACCATGTTAAATGTTAAGGTTAATGACAGTATGATTAGAAAAAGACTGGCAGCACAGCTTAAGTTTGCAAAGTTGCATCTGAACAAACCACAAGACTTCCAGAACAATGTCCTGTAGAGAGACAAGGACAAAGTGGAGATGTTTGGTCATAATCGAAACCACCATGTTTTGCAAAAACTAAACACAGCATATTAGAACGTACACCTCATAACAACTGTTAACCACGGTGGCGAAGAGGTAATGATTTTGGTGTGTTTTGTAGCCACAGCGCCTGGGAACCTTGCGGTTTTTGAGTCCATTATGAATTCTTTTGTGTGTCAAAGTACTCTGGAATCAAATATGAGGCTTTTTATCCAATAGCTATGACTTGAAAGAAATTAGGTTTTTCCACAAAACAACGATCCTAAGCACAGCAGAAAAACTCCAACAGAATGCCCGAAAAAGAAAAGAATTAAGGAAAATGGGACAAAGTCCAGACTACAACCCAACTGTGTGGGACAAAAATGAATCTCTGGAAACCTCAATAACCCGAGGCAATGTTGTAAAGAAGAGTGGGACAAAACTGTTCCACAATTATGTGAGAAACCGATAAAGTCACTCATGCAGCAGAAGGTGTTTCTACAAGCATGGGATTAACTCAGTTTTTCGCATGTAACTAATGACCAGGCTGCTTACTTATGAGGTAAAAATAAGGTCAACTTTTGAACTCTAAAGCACAATTTACACACAGTATAAAAAAAAAAACTTCAGTAAGGGTTTGAGCTGTCACTTGAGAAAGTGTCATAGTGCCATATACAAAGGAAATCAGTTTCAACTTGAGAAAAATAATTTTCGATACTCACAAAGCAGGAGATGGATATACAAAGTTGTCACTTTTTTCCAAGTGTAAAGAAGAGGATTGAAAAGTATCATCAAGAAACACAAAGAGAGCCACACAGTACAGAACAAGCCTGGCAGAGATAGGAGGCAAAAGATTTTAAATTCTCTGGAAATAAAACTACTGAGAGATGTGTGTAAAGACGCCAGAACAACTGCCAAGACATTAGTAAATGACTTAGACCGGCTGGGAATTGTAGTCTCGATGGAGACCTGCACAGGTATGTACTCGGTGCAAGAAAATCTTGATTTCTTCAGAAGAGAAGCCTTCAAGTCATACTGAAGTACACTAAGAACAACCTGGACAAAGATCAAGCATTTTAGAAGTGCGCCCTTTGGTCAGATGAGACAAAACTAGAGGTCTTTGGCCACAGAGATGCTGCTCATGTTTGGAAAACATGTTTGGAAGGAAGAGGCGTACAATCCAACAAATAACATCCCCACAGTGAAACATGGTGGGAGTATTATGCTGTAGAGATGCTTCAGTGCATCTGGAGCTGGGACTCTCACCAACCTGGAAGGAATCGTGAAAAAAGACAATTTTCTTTGGAACAAAATCTCAACCAGTGAGCAGCAAAACTGCTCTGTGTCATCGCTTTGTCTTCCAACAACCCAAAACATGTGTTTGAGTTGAAATTTTCACTGGCTATAGTTTTAGATGGTTTTAGTTCAACTCTGAAAGTTATTTACCCAATTTACTTATGTTAACATTATAACAACTTTGATCACCACATCACTGCAATGCTTTTGCTAAACTCTTTTAAAATGAAAAATGAAAGTCTTCATTTAACATCTTGTTGTTTTTTTTATGGTGGTGTCCAAATACGTAGATGTACCAGTGTTTTTATTTTTTAAGAGACCACAGAGAGCCACATAGCTAAACTAAAATCCTGAAGTCAAATATAACGTGCTTTTTAAATTGTACATTAGGTTATTAAATCTTGCGTTTCATTACAAATGTTCACGTTTTTAATTCTACAGCCAGGAGAGAGTACCGCAGTCGATCAGTGCAGCCCCAGAGTCAGCGCCCCCCTGTCAGCAGCCAGTCTGGCCCAATCCTGGACTCGGGCTCCAATAACGGGATTGTCCAGCGTCTGTCTAACAGTCAGCTGTCCTTTAACACCTCCATAGCTTCTATATTCTCCCAGGTATACGCACACATTGTAAAAAGCTTACTTTTCTCGGTTGCAGCTGCTTTTGTGCTCCCTTACTAAGAGTGTAAAGAGGATTTTTGTCTGTCTCCAGGTCCCTCGTCTCTCAGGAGCAGGTGGCATCAGCGCGCAGCTTCAGGCAGCGCAGCATCAGCAGCGCTCCAGTCAGGTAGGAACTGTACACTCCTAATGCAGCATGCCTAAACACATGGCCGACAGATGGAAGATCTGAAAACTGAGATTCTTGATGTTCCTATAAATCACCTTAGTGTTTACTGTATGACATTATAACAGAACTGCAATATCTCCGTTCCTTGTGGTGCCAGGTCTCCTCATCTTCATCCACACTCAGCTTGCTGTTTGGGAAGCGTAGCTTCTCCAGCGGCCTGGTTATCTCCGGGTTGTCCGCTGCTGAAGGGGGCAACACCACCGATACACAGTCATCCTCCAGTGTCAACATTGCCATCGGGCCCTCACATAGGTCCAGCAGCAGAGCCACACAGGTGGGTGGGGAAAAGAGCACTGTCTGAATTCTGCACCCACTTAAGACTGTTTCCACAACACAGCTTAGACTAGGTAGGCAGCAGTTAGATGTACACATATACAGAAAAACAAGTGCACACTTTTTCCTAGTTTGACTTGCTTGTCTTGCTTTTGTAGAGGTTTTAAATACTAAGGGAAAAGTTCAACATCTTGAGGAGCTTGTTTGCAGTTTTTGCCAATAGATAAGAGACTGATATTTCTCTCACATCCAGTGTCTGTCTAAAAGCACAGCTCATTTTTATTGTTTGAGAAGATTCAATTGGATTTACAATTTTAATATTAGACAAAGAAAAATCAGAGTAAATACGACATGCAGTTTTTGAATGATGATTTCATATAGTAAAGGGAAAGAAAACCCTACCTGGCCCTGTGTGAAAAAGTAATTGATTTTTTGAGCCATTCAGAGGTGAACTTGCTGCTGCATAATCCAAATATATTTGAGATTCAAGGACAACCTGAGCAAAATTCATGGTTGTATCAATCACAGTAAATAGTCCCAGTCCTGAAGCAGCCCCATACCCTCACAGAACTGTCACCATGTTTGACTGTTGGTATCATGTTAATTTTATAAAATGTTGTTGGTTTTATTCCAGACGTAATGGGACTCAAACCTTCCAAAAAACTACATTTTTTGTCGCGTCTGTCCACAGAATAGTTTCTCTTTTTAAGGATGTTTTAGGGCAAATGTGAGATGAGCCTTTTTGGTCAGCTGTGGTTTTGTCCTTGGACGTTTTCCAAGGCCAGTCTCTTGCTTTTTTGTTGAATCACAAACACTGACCTTAACTGTAGTAAGTGAGGCCTGGAGTTCTTTAGATGTTGGTCTGAGTTTTTTTGTGAACTTCTAGAATAGAATATAGAATAATTATGGTAGGCCGGCCACTCCTGGGAATGTTCACCATTGTTCCATGTTTTCACCATTTGTGGAAAATGGTTCTGTGGTTTGCTGAAGTCCCAAAGCCTTAGAAATGCTATTCTAAGCTTTTCAGATTTATAGATGTCAATGACTTTGTTTCTCATCTATAGTTGAGTTTCTTTAGATCGTGGCATGATTTGTTACTTTTTGAGACTTTTTAATCTACATCACTTTGTCAGACACGTTCTATTTAAGTGATTTGTTAAAAATTCAGCAGGTCTGGCAGTAATCATGCCTGGGTGTTGCTAGTGAAATGGAACTCAGCTTCCACTCAAGGGGGTAATTTTTAAAAATGGTTGATTGATAATGAAATCATTATTTAAAAATTGCATTTTGTATGACTTTGTCTAATAGTAAAATTAGTTTGATGGTCTGAAACAACAGTGTGAAAATATGCACAAAACTAATGCATCAGGAAGGGGGGCGGCGTATATTTATTCACAGTCCCGTATTCTGCTTTTCCTTATTTTCTGCCATGTATTCACTGTTATTCAGGTGGATGCTCATATTAAAGATAACCAGGGTTTCAAATAAGGATGTCAGTGGATTTACAAGGAGTCTCTGTGAGCCAAATGTTCAGGCTTCAGGCTGCTCTAAACCTACCGATCAATCTGTGGAAGCCTGTTTCAGCAGCTGGAAAAACAATTGCTTTAAGATTCAGAAGTCAACATTTCAGGTTATTATCTCCAAATTTAGACTTGCCAACTGAAACTTCAGAGAAAAGAATTTTAAATTTAAGTTATTAAGTCTAAATTTTAACATAACCCCAAATTTTGTGCATGGCAAAAAATGTTTGTGTGGGGTTTTTTTTTTTCCAGTGGAGAGAGTCCCATATTTTTACTGTTTGAAGTTTTGAAAAAAGTTGAAGAAGTGAGACTCATTTCGGTTGTTTTGTACTCCTGGAGCCCAAATTGTGAAGTCAAGAATTAAAATAGAGGAAAAAAACAAAGTGAAAATCTGATTTTTACTCTCATGCATCATTTGACACTTTTGAGTGGTACAATCAGAGTTGCCGTCTGATATTCTTGTTGTGTTCGAACATGCTAGTTGCTTTATACAAACAGCGAATGCTCTCCTGTGCCTGAAACCGGCCTCCTCTCTCTTCCTTTCTTCCTCAGTGGACATCAGAGCCATATGAGAGTATAGACGCGAGCAATTCCAACGCTGCAGTCACGGTGAAAGACGACACACAGTTAAGCGAGCAGGGCTGCAGCCAGGGATTAGACAAGACCCAGGAGGATTCAACATCTGCCTCAACAGTTCCAGACCCAACTGATCAAAAGACTGTCTGAGAGAGAAAACACATCTGTGACAGTGCCCATACTCATGCCCACATACAGACAGGACTGTATGAAGAGTTATACACACATAAATAAAGAAGATTGTATGAGAGAGCACCCATGCACACAAACCTGCCTCCTCTGTCCTCAGCATGTGGTCTCACCCTGTTGTCTGAATGTAAAGTCTGAAAACACAGTCTTTGATGCAGAGGATAAAAATAAAGACATTTTTAAACGACGTGGCCTCTTTCTGTGGTTAACAGGTCTCATTTAAATCTGGGTGTCAGAAGGAAATATTTATTTTTGGAAGTATAGTTTATCAAAATGCCACAGGTTAATTATATAGTCTTACTCAGAGATGCCAAAACTCCCCCGTGTATTAGGTTGTTTAAACATTTTACTTTAAATGATCATGAATTGTTTCAAAAAAGCAACTACATTATGTCTGAGTCCAACATGTGATTACTAGCCTTTTGGCCTTTAGTCAGATGATCTCCCCGAAAACTCTGTTAAACACTATTTGACTTCATGCGTAATCCATTTAAAAAATAATGTATGCCTCGTTTTGAGCGGGGTATGGATTTGAAACCTGAAAAGGACTTTCCAGTTCTCAGCTGAATGGTTGGTTTGTAAGTTAAGAGTAGCCTGCAAAGAAACATAACACAACATAGGATTAAACAGCCCCTAAATCTGAATAAAAGACTTATTTGGCCATTTTTTATTTATTAAGGTTTTAAAATGTACAGCACCATGTAAAAGTGCTGACCAGCAGGTTCTCCAAGCTTTCTGGAGGTCTTTCTTTGGTCATTGGCTGCTTTTTCACTGTTTTTCAGTTCTGTTCTTTTACCTGATCATTTTCAGATGAATGTTTTTTTTGGTTTTTTTGGTTTTTTTTTTGCTGCACCACCTAATACTGACCTATGAGTCATTCAAGCACAAAAAAGTAATCTACTTCAAGAGCTGAATCAGTGACATCTTAGCAAAGAACTAATTTTAATTTCTGTGTAGCCACTTTGTTACCAGCAACCACTGCAAAAGCATGTAATTTGTTCCCATTTCTTTTGTTGAATACATTTTTTTTTAATTATGGTCAATTTTATGGACATAATTTGGTACTTTTGAACCAACAAGGTGATTGACTAAGAGCTATTAGCTGAAAAGCCTCTGCAGGGTGTGCAGCGTGTCCTTGAAAGAAATTGAGGAAGCTGTCCAAGTGGGGGATAAAAGAAGAAGTATCAGACCTAAAAAGAAAAAAAAAATGCAAGAAAATGACCAGTATCTGAAAGCAGTGTCCTTAAGCAAAATACAAGAAATCTAGCAAAGACTAGGCAGAGGATCTGAGAGGTGAATCTGGCCTTTTAGCTGATTCATCTGGCTTAAAATCATACCTGGACAGAAAAAACACAGTGGAACAATATCAGTCATAGATTGGTCTCCTCAGAACCCAGACCTCAACATTATTGAAGCAATTTGCAATAATTTTTACAGAGGATGTAACAAAAGGTAGCCAACATCCAAAGAAAAGCTTTGAATGTTCTTCAAGAGGCCTTAAGAACTATTCCTGAAGACCACTTGAAGAAATTACGAGACAGATGACCTGAGAGAGTTCACGCTATGTTAAACAATAAAAGTAGTCAAACCCATTATAGACTTTCAAACTCATTAGGATTGCACAAACTGTGTTTTTGCCTTATATCGTGCATTTCCATATACGTTGCATGTTTCAACAAACCGCTTCACCCATTTCCCCAGAAAAATATAAAGAAATAAGTGGTGGCCTAAAACTTTTGCACAATTTCCTATGTGGACAGATTGCAGTCTGGATTTTAAAATGGTTCCTTTTTTCCTGATTGATCCTGGAAAACTATTTGTATTGTTGTACCAGACAAGTGAAAACTGGCCAGCTTCAGGTATAAAGATGAAGGAACAGGCTTAAAAATCTACAAAAGGGAGTTCATCCATGAATCCCTACACAAAATTGGCTGTACACCTGCTTGATAGTTACTTAAGACATTTAACTCTGGATTAAAATGATAAATTGATGAAATAAGAGACTGAACTTAGTCCTTGCCACCCCGTAAATGCCCCACCTCTCTCCCTCCTACAGCTGAGTCGGGAAACCACACCCTGCTGCCATAATTAATAAAAGGGAAATTACAATAAAAATGAATAGACTTGCCGCTCACTTCATCATGTACCCTGATCCTACCATCCAAATGTCACAGCAGAAATCAAGGCACAGACCAGGGAACGTTTATCCAATCTTCTATTGTCCAGTTTTGATAACTCAATCGTAGCCTCAGATCACTCGTCAGCGGTGCCCACTGCGGACTTCTGCTGCAGCCCATCTGCTTAAAGGTGCAACGAGATGCTTTTGTGCATACCTTGGTTGGAAGGAGAGTCTATTTGAGTTACAGCCGCCTTCCTATCATCACCCTGACCTCTGGCATCAAGGACTTTTGGTCCACACAAATGCTGCTCACTGGATATTTCTTTTGTTTCAGACCTTGTCTCTCACACAATCAATTTGGAGTCCCTTAAATCAGAGTCTTCATTTCCCACACCTTCAAAGAAAAACACAGTCACATTTGGCAAAAATCTATTAAGTATTTATTGTAAGTTGTTACATTTAGATTTCTTTCTCTAGCAGCACGATTTAAATTACAGATATTCAAGGGCAGTTACCATAAGTTGGAGTTTTCTTTTAATGCAAGATGTCATTGTGTAAACAAAGACAGAGACAGAACCGTAGATCAAAGTGTACCAAGACTGAGCACCGTGTAAACATGATGCTTAAAGGCTGATGAACAACATTTTTTTGTGTCTTTTCAGATTAAAAAGAAAAACAATGACAGAAAAACTTCTGACTGGAATAAATTAACAGCAACAGTAAAGATAAAATTAAAATAATAGCAAGCTTCTTTTGTGAGTGAGTTGTACAATTTTACTGGGAGCTGACCTGGTTGCTTGCAGTCCACATCAGTCACATCTCAAAAGGTTCAGTGCCCGTTATATTATGGTTTTGTTGGTTACATGTTGGGTAGCTGGATTACATGTGAATGATTCAGAAGTGACACAAACCCACAACAGCAACATGAAAAGAAAGCTCATGAAATGCGTTTCATCAGGATCTTTTTATATTCCAACAATTCTTTTCACCCCGTTCCACTAAAGTGGAAGGTAGATTATTATTTTGGCACATTTCATCCACCACAGAGACATACTCATTCTGTACTTAGTTGGACATTTGCAGTTCGAGTTTCCCTCTTTTTATTTATTTAATTGAATTCCACAAAGCTCTATATTTTTTTAGGCTGTTTATTCGTAAAGAAACTGTGTGACGTTCAGCAAATAGGCTTATTTTCTTTTCTTGATGAGAGTAAAACAGGGACTGCAAGAATGAAACTGGAGCCTGCTGCTATTACAAAAAAAAGAAAAAAATGGTTTTATGTGAGGTTTATTTCTAGCTTATGGTTCAGTCACTCTAGAGGAAAAATTAACATGGCAAAAATAAAACTAAACCAATGGTCCCCTGGTGAATACACTGAATATTTTGCAATTGGTTGGAGACTGATTGCAAGTGGTTGCAGCACCCACTTTCAAGTATGAGGCAATTTCACAGGTTGCCTATTGGGGAGCGGCCTCTCATCCACCAGGCAACCCATTTCACCTGCAGAAAACATGGCATAAAGCAAGACGCGAGGGCATTGAAAATAAAGAAATACCAGCAGTCAACTCAGGCTGACTAGAGTCACTCTGGTTTGCAAATAAATTGGCATCTAATTTATAAATACACGCAGACGGTACCAAAACGGCACACGGTTGCAATAATCTTGGTCATGCCTCAGTCTCCAACCCCGTTTTTCCCTAGTGTGACTGCAGCATTAATAACCTCAGGTCAGGCTTGCAGTTTCTTCCCATCTTCCCAAATAAATCTCACCAAAAAAAGTACACAAGTATATATCATCCGTTTTCCTTTTGACACTCCTCCCTGCAATTTTCTTTAAACCTAGTTTGTTTGTTTTTAAACTGGATGCAAATATTTTGTCTGTCTTGTTCCATCATGCAAAAAAAATGCCAGTACAAGCATGACTGAATATCTCTCACAAAGTCTAAACTCCCTAATACTTTTTAATTTTCTCTCTTTCTTGGACTACAGATTTAAATCACTGTGTGCCACAAGACTTGAGTCCCTCCAGTGCTATTTTACAACATGAGGTTGGGTTTAAACTAGAAGATATAAAAGTCTTTACATGCTACAGTTAAGAACTGACAATCAGTTTCCTCTGATAAATTTCAAAGTCATACATACAAGCAGTCATCTTGAAGACTGGAGACAGTGAGATGCTTTCTATTGTCTTAAGACTTCACCCTTAAACTGGCTACTATTCTCATCTCTGCATTTCAATTCTGAAAAGGGAGGTCACATCTGTTTAGTGCGGCAGGATGAGGCTCCAAATTTAATATACATCTCACCCCAGACCACCTTCTGGACCATTAGTGACCACAAAGATTAAATTTCACCTGTCAAAATAAAGCAATCAGGATCTCGCTCAAGAGACGTGTCAAGCAACCAGTGAAAAACAGCGAAAAGTTGAGCCTGACTCTGGATTAAAAAGCACTGTCCTGGTAAATCTCTCTTCAAATCATGCATGTGGAAATAACTGACCATATCTGTTACTACAAAGATGTTCATTTAATCATTCGGGTAATTCATGAGACACTCAAAACAAGAATTAAGTACCCATAACCATCAATATTATAGTCAAACATACTAGAAGAAAAATATGAACCTCTCAAAAGAGTTTCTCATATTTTTAATTGTCTGCATACTGCAGTACTTGAATACATACTCATACAGTATCGTTTATAGCAAATAACTGAATTATTTCATTTATTTAGCACAAAGCATGCTGAATAGAAAAAAATGTCACTTTTCTAATCGCCTAAAGTGACGGTAAAATTCTTTTTTTCATTTTCACCTGCAGATAATTTCTCGATGACCGTGATCTATCTACAAAGGCATGACATAAAGCAAGAGGCTTAGGCATCTAAATCAATAAAGAGAGAAGTGATTGCCTAAAACTGTTGAGAACCAACTTCGAGCAGTACCCGCACGGACAAAATCTCTTTCCGAGAGTAGCACAAACACCTCCAGAAGAGGTACAAAACAGACAATATGAGGGAGGAATTAAACATCAGTGCAATTTTTTGCTGTAAAATTGGCCCGTCTCTCCACTAACGGCTAATAACAGAGTTTTATATGTGATGTCACAAAGAGAGAAAGCGTAAGCCTGACAGGGGGAGAGTGAGACAGACAAGAAAACGAGATCTTGAGGTCTGTTGTGAAGCATAAAGAGGCACCAAATCCAACTGAGGGAACACACAAAACCGACATCAATTAATAAACCTTTCTTTAGCCATGATGCACTGTGGAAAGAAGGAACACACACACACACACACACACACACACACACACACACACACACACACACACTCAACCATCCTACTGTCACTTCCATTTCAGTTAAGGAGCTAAATTTTCCTGACAAAAAAAAAAAAAAGTTAAAAAATAATTTAGATCTGAATCAAACCTCAACTGAACATTAAAAGTGGCTCATTAGAGCTGAATAAATGGTCCCGTAAGTAACTTATAACTGACTAGTCTATCGTTTTGCCTTAGTGGAGTGTTTAACAAACACAAAGCCCACTTCTGCTCCACATCGATGCTACTGTATAAACACAGTGATAGTCTGACTGGATGTGGCTACAAAAAGAACAGTAAGTTGAAGAATAGAAAAATAAGTTGCTGTTGCCACAGTGTTGCCACTCATTTCATCATATAATTCACAACATTCGTGGAGAGTCTACTGACAAACAACAAAGATAATCACAATAAAATATGGAATACTTCATGGTGAGCGGGGTTTATTTGAATGGTTAGAGTGAATTACTGCGACTTGCGTGTGGACAGTGCACACTTCAAAAGGCAGATACTGTCATTGACTCGGCTAGCTTGTTTCCATGTTTGCGCCAGCTCCAAAGCCCTTATAAAGTGAGACTATGTAACTTTTGAATGAGTCAATAACACGGTCTCACTCTTAGAGATAAAACAATTATATTCATAAGCAGTAAAACAAACTCTTTCCACTCAGTATACTCAAAGTTTGGATGTAACTAAGACTCCTGTCACACAGGCGTAGAGACCAGTTGGAGACCACTTGGCAACCATCAGTCACAGTGGAAAAAGGAGCAGTTTCAAACCAGGTGTGAGAGGATTCTGGATGTTGCTTGCCATCTCTGAAACTGATAGCAAAGTAGTATACGATGAGTAGATTGCTACAGTTGCCCTAAGTTTGCGTGACACTGACTTGTCTGCGTTTGCCGACTACTCGCCAAGAGGTTTTAAAACTGTAAAGAGTGCAACGCCTTCAAAGTAAAAGCTGCACCTTTTGAAACGTGTTGCTTCAGCCATAGATCGTATACAACACAGATGTAGCTCCTGTATGTCTTGAAAGACATACAGGCCAGCAACTGCTCACCAATTGATCAGAGTTTTTTTTTCTACAGCGATCAGTTTGCCAAGCGTTCACCGAGCAGTCTTTAGGCCTCTGTGACAAAGTGGCTAATGTTAGCTATTGCTAACGAACTTGCTGTGCGACTGACATTACTGAGTGTGTTTGCTAACTCTATGACTTGTGCTACTTCTAAACAACATTTTGTTTTAACCCTGAAGTTGTAGTAGGCAGAAATATGGATTTTTTTAAAAAGAAAAAGAAAAAAAAAGAAAAAAAGAAAGGGGGGGGGGGGGGTTGACAAAACAATTACAGAATAAAAAAAGAAAAAAGAAAAATCATCCCTCCTCCTGCCACTCTCCCCTCTCTCTTTCAAGCCCCACTAACAGGTCGAGCATAGGAATATGGTTGTATGTCACTCCCCTTCTGGTTTCACATTCCCCAACGTTAAGTCTCTGGCTTAGCCCATTGTACCACCTTATCCGCTGTTCTTCATCCTCGTCTTGTACTACTCACCCAATCTGGTCAGAAGTGGGAGAAGTTTGCCTTTAAGTCTTTTTGTAGTAGCACTTTGATATTGTTTCCGGTTACTGTTTAGTTGAGTAGTCGAGTAGATTTTAATTCATTAGATTTTAGTTAAAGCACTAAAGGAAAGCTCTCCCGTGTGTGATTTGGTCTGTAAGGACCTGTAGTTGATCAAAATTCTTTATCACAGGCATCACAAGCCCAGAGGAGATGCAGGAGTGAAGTTCTTTTTCAGATCATAAAAACTACGGATATATTTTTCTTTAAACACTTACTGCTGTTTAAACACCTGCCTACCCCTACTTTGGCAACAAAAGGTTTTTCCTACCAAAAGTTACATAGTCTTAGGCTTTAAAAATGATAAGGACAAATCCTTGGTGGTCCCCTGTTTACCCCACTGTCTAATAACATGCTACTGTCAGGGTAACATGTTTGTCACAGAAAGTCATGATTTGGTTGATCTTTAAATAAATAAAATTTATTCCTTCAGTCAGGTAATACTGCACAGGGTCAGCTACAAGTCTTGTAGCCTGAGTAATGACAGTTTTATGACAGTCAAGTTGAATTCCAGTCATCTAGGTTACCAAGACTCCAGCACACAGCCACATAATGTCAGACAACACATTTATTTGTTTTCATCAAGGTTTCTTGTTGTTTTTTTTATCATCACGAAGGCATATACTATTTACTCTGTATATTATTTGTTTTGTATGTATGTATATGTATAAACAAAAATAAGCGTACATTTTTGCTGAATAAGAAGAATATCAGCAAAGGGCAATGTAAACCATGGTCCATCTAAAACAGGTGAAAGGTGCATTAGCTCACCCTTTCCCAACTCACCCACAGTAACAGATTTGCATAGGCAAAAATGGGATTAGCCCTTAGACAGTGGATTCCTGAATTCTTTATAGAGATGCAAAATCTAGTTCAGCTCAACACAAGTTCAAAACAAACACACATACAAACAAACAAACAGAAATATGTTGACTAGGCCAAACTCTCTTTAACCCCTCTGGTCATATACATAGTCATTTTCTGTGCACATTTTTGTTTACAGTGTTAGGCTTCAAGTAGATCTAAAAACAACTTTTACATTGACAACTAGATGTGAAATAAATTAACCAACATGAGAGGTAGTGAAAAGCCTACAGAGACGTTTGTTTTCTTTTTTATACAAAGAAAAAAAAAAACATGTCAGTAAGGCCAAAGCTTCGCAAACCTCCTCCATCCCGTTAGGACACTTCAGCTCTAGCTCGCAACCTTTATTTAATATTTTTCTTTATATATTTTTTACTCAATAAAACCATAGCCACATTTTAAAGACCCTCTCACTTGGAATCCATGGAAATTTAAAGACAAAAATCTAAACTTAGCGATGACAACTATATCACTTCACATCATCGTCATTGCTTGCAAAATCCACATTTAAAACGCAGGTATTAAAAATAAACAACTGTGTACTTCTCCCCGCTGTGTAAAAGTCACAATAAATTACGAGGAATGGACGCGAGCAGAAAACCTGGGTTTCTACCGTGTCTGTCCTCCTTGTAAAACGCTCTCAGTTTTAAACTCCAGCTTGCCCGTTAGCCCTGGGCAGAGACTCGCGCCAGCTTCAAACCTGCTGGCTGTTAGCTTCCCACAGTTACGAGTATTTAATAAGGTACACACATCTCACAATTTATAAATGTAAACTTGTTTTGATTGCACCATGATTTCAATATCTGGTTGTTGGTGAAACATTCTCATGTTACTTATATAGACTCTGAAAAAAACCTGCAAAAAAACAAGGAAATGTAGTTCTAGTGTGCAGAAGAGGGATGTGTCTGCATGAGAGCTTTATGAGTTAAAAAGTTCCAGAGTTGTCCAAATACAAATGTCTAAAATGCTTTCACTTTGTGAAAAGGTAAAACTGTTCCAAGGAGTGAGAGTGAAAGCTGATCTTGCGGTATCAGAATTGGTAAATTACTCTGTATTCCTCTGTTTCTGGTCAACTGGGCGCATGCATGCAGAACTCTTCATTAAAGCAGCCAAGCAATATCAGTTCAAGCCCTTATGGATATTCACATAGCCTGAATGTGAGTACTATATTGCCAAAGGTTAAACAAGAGTATATTTTTAATAAGGAACACTGAAAAACTGTGGCGTGGTTATTAGTTTCAACCTGTCTTCCTGACCATTATTCACAGCAGACAGCTTTTGTACTACTGTGACATCCTGTCTGTTTCTTTTGTTGAAATAAGTCTGGAGGAAACATCAAAATCCCAGGCTCCTGCAAAGGATTTTTTTTGTATTCATTCGTTTCCTTATTTAGTTTCTCCAACAAAACCTGAAGTTGCAGTTTAGAAACAGTGGCAACAAACAAAAACTTTATATCCTGAAAGGTGTTTATTAATTAACTTTCCGACAAGTGAGACAGAGCCTCAAATTGACATCCAATTGCATTTCAAAGGCCTGCTAGGCGTCGTGCAACATCCGCTCTTATAATTAATCTAGACCAAGCTTGGCACATGAATGTTAGGTAGTTAAAGGAGCCAGAAACATGGATGCCGACATTAATCAGTGAGGAGTGGCACCGTTTCATTGACACTCTAAGATGTGGCACTACTCACCCAAACAAGCCAGGAGGTCAGCTACCTATCGAGTGCTGAATACACTCAGAGGCTCAGTTAATTACAAAAAAAAAAAAAAAAAAAAGCATATACAGCACTCATGCACTGTCTATTGTACATCCACATGTTCATGTGGATGCACATGTTCATGTTCAAATGTTTACATCATTAAAAGAAAAAATCATTTCATGTATTAAAAATGTTAATGGGAGGTTTGGCACAACCGCTTAAACTCTCCTCTTTTTTTCTCTGGTAAATGTGTCACTGTACCATAAACACACGGCCGTTACCGTAGCATGCTGTCAAAGTCTGATTAGAAAAACAAACCAGAGTGTGCGCGAGGGCTGGCAGTGGAGTAGAAAATTAGCATGGCTAGCACAAGCATGCTAACTGCTTGACTACAGCATGCTGAAACCTAGACGGCTAGTTGAAAAGGCGAGTGTGTAGCATGACTATGCAAGCTTCTTTTACTAGCCCCGTGTGCAAGCGTTGTTATTACCAACCCTCTTCACTAGCTCTGGTATGAAGAAACAAGCGTCTTGAACAGGCAGTAGCTAACTGAAGGACCACCACACGGCAGAAGGACCAAGGCTCCACAGCCTAGCGACCAGTACTGACGTCATCACGGCATCTCTGACATCGTGTTTGGGACCTGGTTCGGCGTAACTGCTTATAACAGGCATCCAATCTCCGGTTTTTAGCCACAACTAAAGCTAAAGCCTTACAGACAAAAGCCAGGGTTTGATAACCTTTTACATTACACCCGCGCCTGCAATTTCTGCTACTGTTCTTAAAGCAGAAGCGGCTTTCTATAATGCTCAAAAATTCACTGTAAAACACTACAAGGTAAGCCCTCTTTTTCTGCTCAAGAATTAAAAAAAATTAGATGATTATTTATTTGGATTCAATGTATTTTTTCGTCTGTTTGTTTTTCTCCAGCTGTGTTTTTTCCCCTAGACTGGGCACCTGTGCTTGTCAGGCCTTGATGGTCTGAACTGGAGGGAGGAGGAGGAGGAGGGAGGGAAACGAGGGTAAAAAAAAAAAAAAAAAAAAAAAAAGGGAGGTAGGGATTGGTGGACAAACTGTGGTTGCTTTCCAGAAAACCTGCAGCAGCACTTGTGCTGCCTTTTCCTGCATGTAAAGGCATTGTGATTTTCTCAGTGGAGAGATTTTTTTGTCTAAAGTTCATGAGTAATAATAATAGATGTAGCTGCCCAACCACAATTCTAGCCCTTCTCCCAGTTAACGAATCCTAAAGAAGGAAAGTGCTTGGATGGACGGATGGATTGGATGGACAGGTGGATAAATGGTAGGTGCTGCACGTGCTGCAGACACCTTCAAATCTCCTCAATAAAAATACTGCAGTAAGCCTAAAGATGTCAGAAGTTTACTTTTTCCCATCACTGGACACAGACAGCCAAACAGAGATACAGTCCTCCCCGCCCCCCTTAAATACCTCTTAATATTCAAAAACAGTTGCAGTCCGCGGCTTATATCATCAAGCGATCATAGTGAGAGAGAGTTGCATGCAGAGCCAGTGTGTCTACTGGTTAAAAGGGCAAGAAATGCCCTAAATCCCACCGACAGATAGATGTCATGTTTGGACAGTGAAGGAATGAAGAGCAAAATTAAATGAAAGACATCTGAGGAATGGGACAGACTTGAAAAAACTAAAAAGTTGTTAAAAATAATGAGTAAACACAGAGAATATCACTAAGTAAGGGTAAAAAGCATGAGGTCTAAAATATTACAGTACAGGAACAGTGGGCTTGTCCTTTTTGTCTCTCTCTCTCGCACTCTGTTCCCACCTCCTAAGGAGTCTTTGTCCACAGTTAACCAACAGCGGGTCACTAGGTTGGCCATCTCAACTGATAGCTGATACGTGGGTTGGCCAGTCAACCATAACGAAAAGCACAAATTGCTAGCAAAACAATCACTGGCCAGCATTAATGGTCTAAAACTGACCAATAACCACCAGCAAAGGCTGACCCACCTCCAGCGGAGAACTGGATATAAATTGCTTAAAAAATATAAATAAAAAAAACTAACAACCAGCTATCTTGGATGTCACTCGGCCATTTCAACCAAAAAAGAGGGAGAGGTTTTTCCAAACCCGACTTCTGGCACCATAGTAGTATTTGAAGTTTAAGTAGTAGTCTTGTTGGCATTTGATGGCGATGATGGAGGCTGGAGGAGACTAGGTGTCGAGGCAGGTGCGCCTCCTGCTGGCCAGGAGGTCTCTGTAAACAGAGGAGTTGAGGAAACGGGGGAAGGAGTCCCGGTGCATCAGGGTGTAGATCTGGAGTTGGGCCTCCTCGTACATCAGGTTGCTCGGCTCCGCCAGGCTCTGGTTTATTCCTTCTCTGACCCGTGAGTCCAGACTCACCTCGGGTAAGGAGAACAAAATTAAGTAGAAGTGATGATCTGTGGTTTGTTGGGACAGGAAATGTGCTAAGGACTTCAACTTCTGCATTGAATCATGCACCACCCCAGAAAGGTAACCATAATGTTGCGACAGACTGCAACCACTACAATCAGTCTGGTTGGTAGAAATAACATAAACAACATACAGAGTTGTGTTAAATTATAGTATTTACATCAAACAAAAATGAAGTAGAGATACAAACACAACAACCAGCATGCTGCTAGCAGGTTTTTAAATGACAACGATTAAAGTTGTCACTCAAGATTAAGAAAATGCATAGACCCCTGTTAAATAAAGTGACTAGGTTCTCTGACTTTACTGTATAAAGACCAATCAGGCTTCTGAGTGTAGTCATACCACAAAGGGCCTTTCTGAGGCATTACAAACCTACCAATTTGAGTAAATGTAAAGTCAGTAAGCAAATAAGCACAAATAACCTGATTAAGCAGAACATCAAATCCAATGATAGATACGGACGTTACCAGAATGGATTCAGTACATTTTAATACCACAACTCTAAAAAATGTGATGGTACTTGCTTTGTTTTTTGGTACCATCAGTACCGTAGCCATGACATGGATTAGTTACTCATCTGCAATAGTCTCGTTTTTTTTTCTTCTCCCCCCCCCCACACACAGCACTGCTGCAGACAGGGTAGTACACAGCCCCGCCCCTCACTAGCAGCTGAACAGATGAACAGCAGCACAACAAATGTGACGAGGCATCTTAAAGACTAACACCCCAGTCTTTATGAAGAATTTTGTGTTGTCATCAGCGTAACTGGTAACATTAGTTGTCTGTTAAGCTATGAAGCAGACAGGAAATGAAGCAGACAAAAGTCTGCAACTAGAAGCTGTGGCACCCTACCTTACCAACTCTGATCAGCAAGGAAATATGGTGCCAAGTCACCAGAAGCCACAGGAAATAAACAGATGAATACATTTGCACGAACCAGTAATGATCTAATTATTATTATTATTATCATCATTTTTTTTAATAAAAAATGCTTAATTTTGTGATTTTTTTTCCTAAGTGGCATCAGAAATAGTATCTTTCAGGGTGCTGGTGCCCAGTTTAAAATTTTAGTAATGTGAAACCCCAGCTAATAGATTAATTAAATGACACTGAGGAATGGCTAGAGGAACACCGATGTGCAGAATGTGCCAGCACTAGCCTATTCCACAGAGGCTTCACTCCTAAAGCACAGTAACCAACGGATCCTCTGCCAGAGTTACTGTTCCAGACACCACAGTATACCTGCAGAGCTCCCATATCCATGTGTAAAGACCATTTTTTGTTTTTCTTTTGCAAATGAGGAATCAATCCAACTTAAAACTATAGTTGTAAATCACATTAGCACATGTCTGCATAGTAAATCAGAAATAAGAAACCACTGCCATGAACTGTGTTTACAGTTTTAGTTCAGTGACTTCTCATGGCCACATTTTTAAATTAGTGATGAACCCTACACGAAGTCTAGCTATGGCTGATGGGAAATAAAGTAGTAGCTAAATGGAAAATTTATCTTGGGAATAGTAAAGTGGTCACACTTATTCCTGATAGCGACATGCATTCCTTGGAAATTGCCCTAACACAACTAGTGGAACGAGAAAAAAAGGAAAGCATCGGCAGTTTCATTAGGATTAATTACTGGAGACTACCAAAGCAATCCATACATGGGTTTCATAAATCAGGACTAAAGATGACCCCGAGGAAACAGGTTTGCCATTTAGTGCAAGGTCTTGATTTAAAGTGTTTCGGTTGCGTTCCTGTGGTGGCTCACCTCTTTGGGTGATAATATGGACACATAATCTTCATATATGATCCTGGCCGTCTCATCAACCGCTGTGGGATCAGTCTCCTTTTTCAGCTCTTCACAGGCCAACCAGAAAAGCAGGTTGTCCTCGCTGTACTCAGAACGCAGGAACTGCCTGAAAACCTCCCGGCCCTCCAGCGAGCGCAGCATCATCTCAAAGCTCCGTGCCCACGACAACACCTCCTCTAGGCTAGGGCGTCTACAGTAAAAAAAAAAAAAGAGAAAAAAGACACACTTGTGTTAGATTGATAGAGACACACAAATGGGAGAATAGATAGCTGAACTCACTGTTCTTCAGTAGCTTCAATACTGTCCATCTTGGTGCAGGTCTGCCGTTCACTCCTCTCCATTCTGTCGTCATTCCTGGATCAAAGGAAGAAAGTATTATACTTGCCAAAATAAAAGCCTCAATATATGTCTATTAAAATGAGCATGTTTCTTTAATATTTATGTATACACTTAGGGTCGTAACATTAAATTGACTGTGATAAACATGTCAGTGTTTTCTCTACCCCTGGATGGATTGGAGAAGGGAAAATCAATAATTCATGAATAATTTGTCATTTACATAATTTATGTGCCCTTTAATGGAGCAGAGGAGACACGTGAAGCTAATACAACATTACCTAAGTTGACTGCAAGTTATTAGATTACTGTTACTGTAATAAAAGCTTCCCAATAGGAACTAATCATCTGCTGCTGATAGCCAGGAAGCTAGTCCTACAATAGCAAAAAAAAAAAAAAAAATGATAACATTGTTTATTCAGGTCAAACTTGTCTAATATTATAATTAAAAGTGTTCATAGGGATCATTATGCTTAAAAAATGATTTCACTTTCACCAGCATGCTACAGAACAACAACAAAACTAAACTGAAACTGCAGGAAGGAAAGGCTCAGGTCGTGAGCCTTTCTCCTCCTTTTTTGGCTTTTCCCTTTAGGGGTCACCATAGCAGATCATCTGCCTCCATCTTCCTCTGTCCCACCAGCACCTCCTTCACTACATCCATGAATCTTTTCTGTAGTGCTCCTCCAACCAAGAAACGCCATCTTCAAAATCCTTTGTCCAGTCTATCTACCTAACCAAAGCACTGCTTCACTTCTTCCGCATTCTCTTCTTTACATCCAACCAACTTGATTTCTCCTCTCATAAAGGATCTTAAGAGCTAGCCAACAACATAAGCGTAGGAGACGCTGGAGTCAAATTTACTCGGTCAGCTACATAGAGCCAGATTTATTTGTAATCCTCTGTCTATTGTTCCATGGGTACACCAGCTGTCAAATAAACCAAAGTGCAGTGCTAAACCTGGGAATTGCTTCATAATGCACAGCATCAGGAGGCAAATAAATGGCAGCTAGAGGCTTATATCAATTATATCTAAACTGACAGCATGCTCCAGTAACTGTCAGCAAGCACAGCCGCTTTGGGTTAATAAACACTTGATATATTTTTGTGTCCCAGCATCTCACGCTGTCTAAACCGTCCTCTCAGTACAGCCCCAACCTTCACTCTCTACACATATCGTTTAAAATAGCAAAGAGCTACAAACAGTGCTGTATGAAAAGTGTATCTGCATGAGTCTGAAACTATTAAAAAGGAAACGGTTATGTGGGCTGTGTTTACTGTATGCCTTACTGTTCAGCGGTTGGGTAGACTTTCCTGCAGGCCTACATTTAAGTAAATTTGCACTGTGCAGTAGCACTGTGCAGAGGAGTGTAGATAAGAGAGATATGTGGTATAAATTTAGGAGCAGGACTTAGTAATAGCAGATAAAAAATTAAAAAAAAAAAAAAAAAAAGATTACCCCACCGGTCAGGACTCATGGACAAAAAGGCAGTAACACATTTAAAGATATCTCGTGTGTCAACTGAAATTTCTGCTTTCCACTACGATTACTGCAAGCTGCAGTTTTATACCATGAAGTCTCAAATGCATAACAGTGGCTTGGCAGACATTTTCTACTTCCTGCTTCTCACTAAGACACCACCTTGATAAAACCTGATAAAATGAAAGCAGCTCTGCTCTCTCAGCTGTTAATTTGTACTCTGTTAAAACAATAAAGCATCAGTTAAGGTCTTTATGCAAACACTCACGGTAGCCTCTGTGTCTATCGTAGCTCAGTCACACTTGCTGAGTCCACAATGCAACACACACTGAGCTGTCTATTTTTGTCCACACCATGGAGGATCTTTCCTTCCTCTTGCAGTCTCTTGTCAAAGTCCCCATTGTGCAGAAGTAATGGGCTAAGCTAGCCTCAGCCCCCTGGCGCCCTCACAATACTGCTAAATATACAGGCTGTTCCTCACAGCTGTTTTGCATGTGATGTGTGGTTGGAAATAGAAGGCACCCCTACCAGAATAGGGCCTTGTGTGAGGGTGGATGAGGAGGGGTTAAAGGGTAAGAGGTTGGGAGAAAATAAAAAGAAGATTAATACTTTCATACACCCCGATCCTCTAAAACGGCACAAGAGATTTCACAAACTCACACACGCCTCTACTTCTCAACTTGGCACGACTGCAAAAAAAGTGACACAGAGAGCAATATGTGCTTTACAAGCAGCTCGTATACTACTCTCAGCAGTGTCACACAGGCTGGACTAACGATCCCCGCCGGCCTCGACACTAAAATAAATAAACATATAGGGTTCTGAGGACAAATTTCCAGGCTCATTCTGGAGATCTGATATGAGCGTCTGACTGAAAAACACACAGTAGAGTCACAGTCCACAGGCTGCCACCACTTCAGATGAAGTGGTGTGAAAAAAGCAGCACATTCACCATTCACTGCCTGAAAACAATGTTTCATTCACTCCCCTCTCGCAGCAAGACTGGAGCCACAGCAAAGCAGCTATAGGAGCTGCGTACCAGCACCTGGCTTTGGTGCCTTGCTCGTGGGCAACATGGTACAGGAGGTTTTATTCTCTAAGGTGAAATCTGTATGTGACAGGATGCTGACTATTTTCTTTTTGGTTGTGTTGGATTCTGGTCCTTCAATCTGGGACAAATGCACATCATCACTGTTTTTTAAACTTAATGTTTAAAATAAATAAATAATAATGAAAAAAAAAATCACCAACCTTTACCAAAGTTGACCTTTTTTTAATTTTACAATCACACAACACTAAAAATTGACATTTTGGGAGAGAGATTTTTAGCCTTTTTGCATTTTTTTTTGTTTGTCAAGCCACTGACTAATACTTCCAGCTCTAATATTAATTATAGCTGAGCCACAATTGACCTGAACTTTTGAAACTGATACTCGGCTGAACTCAGCGACTCCCTGGAAACTCTGCTGGTTCCCCGAAATATCAAAACATATTTTTAACCTGTCTGTTTGTGCTCAGATTTTGGTGTAAGACATAGACAATTTAGAAATGGTGACAGATGACAGGTCCGAGCTTTAAAAAATGCTCTCTAGCATTTATGTAAAGTCAAAATAATAGTTCTACTCTACTCTTCTACTCTCAACAAGAAAACAAACACACGCAAATCCCCAAATCTTGAGGTGTTTCTTCAGAGTTCATCGTGCACTTTGACGTAGCAGTCACAGCTTTCCTTCATTCCCCTGAAGCTAAAACAGTGAAAACTGTGTCAGTGTCCTGGCTATCCTTGTGTGTAACATCTGCACTGCTTTGTTAAAAATAATACAAATGATTTTCGTTTATGACTCATCTCCTTTTAACGGCGAGACAGAATGTCAACCAAAAACCCAGAAAACCAAACACATTTCATAAAAGTCAACTGCTTGTGTCATTATTATTATTAAATTTCCCACTCGTGGGATTAATAAAGGTATCTTATCTTATCCTTCATGTAAGATCTTGCCTTATGGGTATGGATGATCATGAGGAAGTAGATCAGCCCAAAACTACATGGGAGTAGCTTGTTAATGATCTGAAGGCAGTAAGCAACACCACTGATAACACACTATGCCGTAATGGACTGAAATCTCGCAGTGCCTGTAAGGTCTCCCTGCTCGAGAAGGCACATATACAGGCCCATCTTAAGGTGGCCAGTGAATGAAATGATTCAGGAAATGATTCAGAACAGGCTTGGGGGAAAGTGTTGTAGTCATATAAAACCAAAATTGAGCTTTTTGGCATCAACTTGTTTGGAGGAACAAAAATTCTGAGTAAACAACATCATCTCTACAGTCGAGCACGGAGGCGGAAACATTTGGATTAGGGGCTGTTTGTGTGCCAAGGGTACAGAATGACCTCATCGCATTGAGGGGCCAATAGACAGGTGCACGTCCAGGATGCAAATCTCCCATTCCATCAAATCACTAAGAACCTCTTTTTGATTAAGATCTAGTGACTGTGGAGGCCATTTGAGAAAAGTGAACTTATTGTCGTGTTCAAGAAACCGACAATAAGGATTTGAGGTTTGTAGAACGGTGCGTTATCCTGCTGGAAACAGCCATGATGGGTTCACTGTGTTCAGTTGGTAACAAGAGGAACAAAATACATTAAGATGTCCCCACCATAGAACCACCAGCAGCAGCCTCCCTGTGAATCCCTGATACAAGATCGGATGGTTGCATGCCTTCATTTATGCCAAATTCTGACCTTGCCATCTGAACGTTACAGCAGAAATCAAGACGGAGCATTTTTCTTCCAATTTTGTAGTCTCAATTTCTTTTTCTCAGTGGTAGCCCGATCTTCTGCTGCTGCAGCTCATTTGCTTCAATGTTTAACATGTTGTGCGTTAAGAGATGCTCTTCTGCATATTTTGGTTGTAAAAAGTGGCTATTGGATTTAGTTTTTTACCGCCTATCAGCTCAATGTGGTCTGCCCATTATTCTCTAACCTCTAGTATTTTCACCCAGAGAAATGAGTTCTGTGGGATCAGTAAATCAGCAGTTTATGAAATACTCAGACCAGCCTGTCTGTCAGCAACCATGACTGTTCAAAGCCCCTTAAATCACCTTTCTTCCCCATTCTGATGCTCTGTTTGAACTTCAGCAGGTCATCCAGACCATGTCTAAATGCACTGTGCTTTTGAAAGGTGATTAGCTGATTAAAATCATCATTTTTTTAGGAAAAAAGATTCATGGACAGCATTGCTCTGCGGTCTCCCAGCACAGGGAGGACTCTGTTCACTGAGTGACAGAGTAGCAAGCTGCCGCAGTCAGTCTGCAGCCGTACACGGTATAAGAGAAAAAAAACTAAAAAGCAATCTGCTTCCAGTAATCCTCGTATATCTATATGCAGCACCACTGTTATCTTTAAGTTGTGCATATGGTGATTTTGCATGACAATGTTGTGTAGTGAATCAGAAACAGCCTGTTGCAGCTGATTACAACTCTGGAGCTCAAAATAACTCAGCAAAGCCAAAGATAGTTTAGGGGTGGCTGCCTGGTGATGAATTAAGTGGACAGCCTGTCTGCAACTAAAGACACTGAAATGCATTAAATTCCAAAAGCTTGGTTTGCATGCTCGTCTAAACCTGCTAATCTTTATTCCCGAGGGCTTAGGTAACCAATGATGGACAATTTACATCATGTCAGCACTGGTGAGACACAATAATGAGACATTAAAAAAAATAAAATAAAATAACTAAAAAGAAAGAAAATTCAAGGAATAAATGTACATTTATTTTCTGTTTTTGCTGGTCAGTCCCCGGTTTTGTGTTGCCATTAAAAATCATAATTCATTCAGCTGAGGTAAAACTCAGTATCAGTGCAATATCACAGATTGGGCAACGGGATTAAGGGCAGGACAACTGTTTATTATTTCAGGTACCAGGGCTGCATTTTAATCTCTTAAGGCTCACACTATTAAAAATGTCTACACTGTTCAAAATAACAGCACAACACAAAAATGAAGAAACCATTAAGAAAAATAAATAATTTGTCAACTAGCTGCCTAATCACACAATGCTAAAATGCTGTTTGCATTATTGTATGATCAATTCAGACACTGGTTTTGTTCAGTGGTTCCTTTGGGCCTCTTTTGCAAAGGATAAAATCAGATCCTGCTAATCTAAAGCAAAACAGACTGCAGTTATTTATTCTGCTTGTCTGTGCTGCCAACTTATTGCTATGCAACTTTAACTGGCAATAACGGATTTTTTGGCCTCTTCAGGGCTGCAGAGGAACAACAATGACATAACCACCAGACAGCATGACATTGTCAGCACAAAGGTGTTTATTCTAATCATTTATTTAGAGCTACTTAGTGAATAACGTTCTTTGTTTCAGTTCTATGTTGGTCTCCACCTGCCATTTTAGCTGATAAACGCTACCAGCTAGTACCTAACTTGCTTTTTGGTGTTAGTCAGGAAGTATAGGTGCTCAATCACTGCAAGTGACACATTTTGCTTTGTTTTCACAGTTCAATTTAATAAACTGCTAAAAAAACAACAACCAACAAACAGCTGTGTGAGTAGTTATGGTTAGCATGAGATTATGACTTATTTTCCAAAAACATGTTGTGTGAGCGACCTTTACTGGGTGTTTCTGAAGTGAAACCACAACATCCTTGACCTTTGATCGCAAAAATGTAACCAGTTCATCCTCAGGTCTTTGGCCTAGTTTTGGTTGTGGCTGCACAGCCCTGGTTTTATTATACACAATGACATAGGTTCAAAGTTAGCTGTTGTGGCTAAAGATATCCTGCAACATTACAGCCACAATGAACCGCGTGCGCCGATGAGCCAATGGGAGTCCAGCGTGAGTTGCCATGCCAATTGTTTCAACAGTGGGGGAAAAAACAAAACCAAATAATGGAAGTAAAATGTGCAAAACAAACATGTTTACAAACTCTACCCTCTGGCGGTCATCACGGACGAGCAGTAGAAACAAACAGCCGTGTGGGCTGTTTCTGCGGGCATCGTCTTTGCACCGTTTACATGCATCAAACTTGATGGCTGACTCAAGTTTACCAGGCCCATGTCACGCACTGTGGTTTGCAATTAACTGATAAGGTTGCTAAAAAGCACATGGTGCGCAGGAGACTTTTGTGCAAAAACTTGAAAAATATTCTCTCAAGGCACCCCTGAGATACTGCACTCACGTGAAGGATGGACAAACAAACAGAATACAACACTGGTGCTGCTTAAAAACTAATAAAGTATAGCATAATATTAGCATGGACTAGTTTTGTTAGTACAGCTTTGCATTTTCTTACCAGAGACACTTGCAGCAGCCACACCAGCAGAGGCAGCAGGTGTTGGGTCGGGGCTGTCCAGGGGCCTGGGGTGGGGCCTCAATATGAGCCGCCTGCCTTTTTCTCATCTCCACTCCACTCACACTCCGGGGCTTCACCGTAAAGAGGACGAGAACGTGCAGTTAAACATCTTATACATTCAGATGTTACAGTAGATAAGGAAACAAAACAGAAACTGTGCGACAGGTGAATTTATGTGCAGGGGAGAGAGGAAGAGCACTCAGGCAGGACAGTACAGGAACTTCCCTTCTTCATACGTTGCGAGAGTTTCTGGCACTGAGCCAAGTCTTTCACTCACCTTTGACAGAAGCTACAAATTAATTTTAACCAACACAGAAAAACAGGATCTGCGTGTCACAAACACAGACAAGCAGGCACAAATTCATGAGAATTCATACCAACTCACTCAGGTTTTGTACATACGTTATGTGCAATGATGCATGACGTCAACCTAAAAAGTTATTGCGATCTTTTGCTTTGAAATGACAATAATGTACGATACCGTTACAGGTTTCTCTCCTGCTAATTCCTTCATGTTTGATTCCTCGCACATGCTGGACCAAAAACTTCTTGATCCACGACAGCTACAGTTTGACAGGCTCCAGCCTAAAACACTCACACTGGTGCTCAAGTATCCTGGGAGCACCAACGCCATTTAAAGACGTTATCGTATCAGGAACATAAATGTCCAGATGATTCGATGATGCCATTTGCTGTGCAACAAACCAACGATATCCTAGAACAACAACACGTGTAGTGTTTGCCTGCACTCTCCTTGTTGCTTCAAACAGATTTTCACTCACTATTAAAGATTCTGAAGACTAAAAACCAAAACCCCCTCTGTCAGGTCTTGGATAGTCAGACAAAGGTCATTCAAAGTGTAAAGCAAAACTACGCCCATTGTATTATTAGCATAGTCTAACATAAATAACATTTGGTGTTATTGTATCTCACTGGGGAAAACATCTTGCAGTAATGAAATTGCTGATCAATCATTGCCTCAATCAATGTGATGAATCAGGAGTCAATGAAAAAAATCTTAGAGGTATTCTGTGTTTGTTTTATCAAACTGTCTAACACCAGAAAGAAACTGAGAAACCAAGTCCGATATTGCTCTAAAGGTGCACAGGGAGAAATCAGTTGTCATAATTTTGTAAAACATCCGTCAGCCACTTCAAAAATCACTATAATTGGATATCCAGTAAGCACAGCGCAGTGTTCACTGATTGAATTGGAAACTTTTGCAAAGGTTTTGTGGGCTATTTCTTTGCCGCTGCAGCTACAGCTACTTTAAGCGATGCCTAAAAATAGCCATGAGAAACAAAAATGTGCAGCTAGCAATTTTGTAGTCACACTCTGTTCTCCTTTAATTAAAGCCATCTTGGAGAGTGCTTTCCTCTCAGTAACAGCGGAATACAAATATGGTGGCTACCTCTCTGTGACTGAATGAAAAAGAAATATTAATAATGAAATAAAATAAATAAATCGGTGGTTGCCCAGAGATTGCACTGAATTCTTCTGCTGTGGAAGACTGACTGCAAGTAGTTGCAGTGACCAGCGCAATACTGTCAACTTCACCTCATGCACAGGTCTCCAAAGTCCAACTTGGACTGACTGCAATCATTCTTAGAAAGATTGGCAGAAGTTTCTGTTTCAAATCTGTGAGGTTTTGAATTTAAATTTCTGTGGATGCAGAATTGGAGAAATAAAATCACTTTTACCGGTAGCAGCGACGAAAATTTATCTGGTGTGTCTCATCAGTTTTGCATAGGCAAACGAAAGCATGCGAATACTGGAAAAATGTTAGCAGTTATTCTTACAGTCATGATTTCTTTACTAATGTGCCACAACATGGGGAAAAAATTAATAAATAAAAAAAAAAGTACAAATACATGGGGATTGCCATGAGTCTACAAAATTACACTATAGACTAGTCAGTGGGCTCCTCCATGTCTCTTCTGAACATATCTCATTTGCCAGTAAGATATTCCAGAGGAAAATTGCAGCTCTTTAATAGGAATTATGCAAATTTTGGGGTTAGAGGTGTTTATTTTTAGACAGTTTTTTAAGGGCTCTTTTTTTGAGAAGGCCATTCTCAAATTCCATTATCTAGAAAAGTACCTAAACTTATTCCTTCAAAATTCTTTGGGTAAATATCTTGTACTACGGCTCTATACACACAGACTTTCAGGGGTGTAGCTCATGTTAACACAGAATGATGAATCTGTAGGTGTGTAGAAACCACAGTTTTGCAGATAGAGGACTGACATTTTGTTCGCATCTTCTCATATTCATTGCACATAACTTTCTTTAAAACAGTCTAAAATGAGGAGAATGGTTTCACAGATAAAACCTGGATATGGTGGGAAAAAAATTCATCCTACCCTAGTGTGATACCCCAGGTATGACTGACGCCATGTACGAAATCCAAATCAACTTGTTTAGAAACAAGAAGTTTCCCTTATTATATCTAAAACTTCACCTACTCTTATGACCCTTATGCTATTTATAGGTTTACTTGGTGAGCTTATTATACTGGGAAAACCCTTACCTCACAGTGCCATAAGCTTTAACCGTAACGTAAAGCTCAGCTGCAAACATATACAACTAGAAATGCTAGAAAGATCAGCCACGAGGATGTCAAAACTTTAGCTTTAAAGTTTTATGCATTTACTTAGCTGGGAGGGTCTAATCAAATGCAGTATGAGAATTAAAAGTATACTGACTGAAAAAGCACTCCTACCTGTAATGTCATGGTTCAAATTAAAATCTTTTCATAAAAAATGTGAAAATCCAAATTTTAAAAAAAAAAAGAAGAAAAATATAACTAATTTTCTTCTTTTTTGTTCCCTCTACTCTACAGACGGATAATTTGCTTCAATGAAGAAACATGGAAGGTACGGCTAAAAAGACAAGCCCGATATGCAAATGCTGTCGTCCGTCCAGCGGAGCAGCCATCGGTTATTTAGCAACTGGGCGGCTACCGTGGAAAAACAGGCTGTTAGACGTAAACCACAGAGAGGGTATGGCTTTGTTCCAAAGCCAAAGAAGGAGGATGCACTGACATGTCATGCAAATGGGGTGGAAATACTAACACAATAACATCAGAGGGCAAAGAAAAAAAAACAGATGAAAAAGATAGCTACAAGATCTGTCATACATGCAGTACATTTTTGCAAATACTAAAATAATACCAAAATAGAGGACGCCATATTAACCAAAACAATCATCATCCAAAAGTCCAACTTGACGTTGAAGCTTCCACTCTGCTTCACCATCAGGCAGTTTTTCACGAGAGCGATGCAAATGAAACTAGCGTCCTATTTCACAAATTAGTGCCACATGTAAAACGCCAGAAACATTTGCACCTTGTGCAGACTTTGACCTCGCATCAGCGCAAGCAGCGTTTGCTTTGATGAGGCACTAAGTGCAAAAAGTAAAAGAACAGAATAATGACGTCACCGTGGCACGTAAGTCGCAGCCTGCCTCCATTCTCACTTTGTTGTGGTAGGGAAAATGGTTAATAGCGTTTTCTTTACAAAAAGACAAAAACAAATAAACCGTTTGTTGAGAAACTGTGTGAGAAAAAGCATCTTACCATTAGTTATCTGAACACAAATTATTTCTAACTCTGAGTTAACAACACCTCGTTTTCAAAGATAAAGAACGTCCTTTCAAGGTGACAGATCATTTTCCATTCATGGCTAATAACCGACTGATATCAAGCACTATATACAAATAACCGGTGGGTTGCTTTGTTTCACTTCCATGAAGAAAAGACTTTTACTAAGCAACATTTAAATTCATGTCCATTCTGAGAATTACAAATGAAAATCAAAACTTCAACTTTAAAATCGAGAAGTAAAAGCCAGTCACCCTTTGCTGCCGACTCATTATCTTACACGATCTGGCAGATGTTGCTTGGTCCGTCAACCTCCAGGACCACAACTGCAAACTTTGGTTATGAACATGAACATATGACTTTTCATTTTGACCCCTTAACCAAAGCATTTGACTTTATATTTCACACAAATTTGGATCCTCACTGTGACAGTAAACTTGAAAATACAAGTTCAGTTTCTGTAAAATAAATAAATAAAAAACAATCTAAATATATTAATTAAATTACTGGGAAAGCGTGAAACTTACCATGAATTAGTGAGTTCCTAAACACAGGTCAGACAGAGCAGTCATGGCATGAGGTAATAGGTTGCTGGATGCTAGCAGGCTGGTTGACGAAGTGACTGACTGGGGGACTGTCTGAGCGTCTTTCTGACTTGCAGGAGATTTGGGGCAAGGCGAGGAGGTTCTTTTCACCACAGGGCAGAGAGGTTACTGGTATCACCATCCCTGACCAACTGGCACAGAAAGGGACACGAGAGCTGAGATGAAATGCGACCACTTCCTCCCCTCGTTTCCTTACTTCACTCGCTACTTCTGCTTCTCTCACCAACACCTCCTAAGCTTCCTCAGAACTCTGTGAAAGGGTCATTTATGGACTTGAGGGTGTAGGGAGCATTCAAAGTGCAGCATCTGTAAAACACAGAACGTGAACAAAAAGAAAACACCATGAAACACAGAAGTTGACTTTAAGTGAAAATGATCAGTCAGGAGAAATATATCCTGCAACGACAAGAAGACAGAAGCAGATACGAGCAAATGCGACACAGAGCAGAACCTCATTTTCATCCATCTAGATTAGGTGTAGATGCCCAGTTGCCCAGTTTTGGAGTTATAAGTGGTAAAGATATCTACTCTTACTTGTCTACGTGTGCTCAATTGGCAAAGATTGCAGCAGAGAAACTAAGCAGCAATGCCCTTTTCTAGAAACTACGATCTGGTTATTCATGTTTCTTGTTGTAGAACTCTTTTCTTTCTACTATCTACACGCACCGGCCAAAATAGGTATGAAACTGCCTAACATTTGAGCTCAGCTCAGCTGAGTTTATATCCTGTCACATCCTGTGTCGTTGCCAGGTGTAGTTCAAAAGAAAAACAGTTGCTGCATAAACCTGTGAACACCGGGACTTTTTCAGTCACCGGGCTTTGATTTCTAAAAAAAGATATTGTGTTTTTATTTTTTCAATGTAGTGCCCATTGAAGAACCATGAGGAAGGTGCCAATTATTTACATTAAATTCAAGACAAAGGTAGGCATTTCTTCAGCCAAAACCTCCCAAACTGAGCAGCTCACACCAAAGTAGTCTAGATAGATAAGCAGCACTACAGCCATAGGACAATGTAAAAATTTGCATTTAATTTGGGAATGGACTGTATTTTAATATACAATCAATACATGAGAGGGGTTAACGATGACAAAGATCTACTGGTTAATGAGGAAGTCGACTATGTGAAAAAGCTAGCATATTCATCTGTATTGAAAACTAGGGCTGCCACGATTTGTCGACTAGTCACGATTACGTCGACTATCAAAATCGTCGACGACTGATTTAATAGTCGACGCGTAGTTTGAAGCTTTGTACGATCGCAAAAGACGCAGGAATAATAGCAGGATTTAAGAGTGTAATAACGGACTGAAACAGAAGATGGCAGCACAGCATGTACAAGGATGCCAGCTGCCGTTAAACCCCGAAGAAGAAGAAGCAGCTGTGTCCCAGAATTCATAGCGCGGCCCAGCTTAGTTTCCAACAATGGCGGTAGCTAGTTAGTTTTAATATTACTCTTATTATTCTTTCTGGGTCACAAAATAAACGTTTAACATATTTTCAGGCGAGAATGTAGCTGTGTAAACCTCAAATATCGGCTCAGTTTATCAGGACACCACATATTTTCAAAAGCGCTCCGACGTTTTCGGAGACGTCTGTTACCCACTAGCTCGATAGCTAGCCGGGGGCTAGGTCACTAGCGCCGTGAGAACACCGGACTCCCGGCAAATTGTTTTCAAACCCACCGCCGTCTTTCGCGACTCAGGTTAAATATATATGAGTCACTTAGATAAATTAAAAATGTTGTTGTTTGGCTTTTTTTTTTTTTTTTTTTTTTTGTATTTTATTTGTTCCTGAGTAAATCGGTTTGGCTGAGATTAAAGTTATAGTTTTTACACAGCTGAATAAACGTCAAGCAGACAGCTGATTATCAGAAGTGTGAGATGCTGGAGAATATACTCCGGTGTCCTGTTATATTTTAGATAGCAAGGAGTTTATTAAACTTTACCGAAACAATCTGCAAATTTCATTAAAATTGAATAAACTATCATCTTGTCTTTATTTTTAGTTAGCACCTTAAAAGCTTAAAGCTGTAAGCTAATGATAGTTATATAAGAGCAGATGCTGCTGGTGCAATAAGCTGTAGTTTTACGTCCAGTGGATGATGATCTGATTAGTCGACTAATCGCATAAATAATCGGTGACTAGTCGACTATCAAAATAATCGTTTGTGGCAGCCCTATTGAAAACAGACATCAGCTGAAGCTGTACTTTTCCTCTGACGCCTTTGTGCAACAGCTTCCTCTTCTCAGCCACCAACACAGACGCTGATACCATAATACTTTACTTGTGATAAGCTAAAGGATGTGGTTAGAATAAGACCAGTTCAACCAGGAAATGCAGTAAATGGCAAATGATGCTGCGAATGCTTATCTTAAACATTTATGGTGCAAAGCATTAAGCTCACTGGCACTGCAACCCAACACTCAATCAATGTCAAAAGCCATATGCTGGATTTTGGCCCTGAGAGAGGCTGCTGTGTCTCCTAGATAGCCCTCATGCTCCATGTTCTTCATGCAGGAATTAGTGCTCCAACACCGTGCTTACTCATAACAGCAGCTTAGAGGTGTTCGCATGGTGACCTTAACACTATTGCAAATTATCAGCAGTCTGCAACTTAGAGTGTAAAATTAGCATATACAAAAAAAAGAAGATAAAGATAATATCTAATATTGAAAAGACTTACCAAACAAACTAAACTAAACATCTTCAGTTACAGTGGGTTAGCAGCCTTATCAGCTCTGATCTACAGTCCCTCACCCACCCTTGCCTATACATGGCTCATTTCCTCCACAGTGATGTCTAGCAAGATAAAGAGCAGCACAAAGAAAAAAGAAAAAAAAATCGAGGTTCACATGTCACTACCATCCCTCCCATATGACACAACATGCTGTCTCAATACTGCTCTACTGTAAAAGCAACGTGAGGGGAGCATCAACATCCGTTCATGCCAGTTTAAACTGGTTTGAAAACAATAGTTTCCCTTGTATATTAAGAATCTATGACAAATTATTTTGCACAGCAGCTTGTTAAGATCAGGCTTTTTCATTGTACTTGTGAGTTTGCTTATTCCTGTTGCGAAGATGATCACCAACTTTAGTGATGTGCTTCCTGAATGAAATGAAGAAAATGACTATGGGAAATGTTTACGACAAAGCTCGGCCCGGTTTGGAATTTGGAGACTGATGCCCCTGATAATCCACGTGAGTGAAAAAAATTCCAATATGGCTAAATCATCCCGGGATAAAACTGCACAGGAATGGCTTTCGAAACACAACAAAGAGCCCAATCTGTGCGCTTTGTTACTGATGATGTATCGAGCCTTTTTCCGGGTCCAAGCCTCTACTGCATAGAGAGCGCTGTCAGTGTTGAAATGCTGCAGTAACACCTCCCTTGATGTTTTTGAATTGGCATGAGCTGTAAAAAGTTGTTTGGTTATTATCCTTATTCTTCTGTACAGCTTTCTGTCTTTTTAAATAGCACTATTCATATACAAGACACCTTTAAGCTACGTTTTGTACAGTACCGATATATTCAGACATTGCTGAGATTTTGGTAGGGAATAATTTAGAACAATCCCACAAAATACTCATTACTAACCTTGTTTTGTGGATGATGTCACCTTATACCTTAAATTAATTTGTGTCTGCTGACTGGGCACCTACAGGTTTGATATGTCAATGAGAGCCCTACAAAGTCATAAAACCTCCCAAATACTTTGCCAGCGCTGCTCTTTTTATATCAGCTTACCGTAGTTGGTCTGAAGCCAGCCTTGGGGCGGGAGGCTAACAACTAGCCTAATTTCACCAACCCTTTGAAACTTCACCAGCACTTTGTTTTTCATCTTTTCATCTAGAATTCATGTAAACTGCTTCTGAATTTTAAATTCACTCAATCTCGCAAACATTTTTAATTGTTTAAAACTGATTGGGACATCTAGAAGAAGAAATACATTGATTGCTTTATTAGTGTTTAAAGAAAAAAAAACAAAAACCCAACAACAACAACAACAACTGGTGCCTAAATGCTAATTCGCTATTGGGAACTAAAGAAGCTTTTGGTTGCAGAAATTAATAAGTATTCTACACTTAGCAAGAGGATTGACTTGGCTATCAAACTCCCTAAACAACCTTCAAATTAAACATTCACAAAACTCAACGGAGCCCCTGAAAAAAAAAAAAAAAATCTGCTTTCAACCCTGTCAGACAACATCACAAACAAAAAGAGCTGCTCTGCTACATGTGCTGCAGACAGTCTAAAAATGACATTAGAGCTGCTCTTTTGGACACTACATGCTAACCTTATTTGTAAATTAATCTTCAAATGCTTTAAAAAAAATGTATGGCTTGTTAACTATATCTATCTATCTATATATATATATATATGAGAAAGGACATATCACTGAATGCTTTTAGGGATCAATTTAGCCATAAACTGTTCAGACTGCTTCCATCAGGAAGGAGGTTCTGCAGCATCCGGTCCCGTACCAGCAGACTGAGAGACAGCTTTTTCCATCAAGCCATCAGACTGCTGAACACGTCATAGACACCTCAGCTTCACTACTGGAACTTCAACATTATGCACTCCACACTGTATATAAATGCCACTTGTTTTGCACATATTCAACTCTGTATATTTTATATATTTTATTATTATTATTATTATTTTATTTTATTTTTTTACTATTTAATTTGTAAAAATGTGTATACACACACACACACACACACACACACACACGTAGGAAAATATTTAGTATACACATCCAGAAATGCATACACTATTATATATTGTACATATATTTATTAGTTTCAGGTTGGCCATTCTTGTATTTTGCTCGTTTGTGTTGTTGTGTTTGCACATCTCTGTTGCTTGTGGGGCTCGCACACAAGAATTTCACTCGCATGTGCTGTGCCAGTGTGCCTGCACATGTGATGTGACAATAAAAAGTGATTTGATTTGATTTGATTTAAATGTCGATACTGGTGCCACCGAGTTTCACTGCTTTCAAGAATAAAAGTTGCCATCCTAGAAGCAAATAACATCAGATGCTGATAGGTCAGCTTGCATTCTGTTAGACCTCTTTGAATGAAGAGTACAGGCCTAATGAGATTAATCAGGAAGTCTCTCAGGATGCAGTTGCAACATAACCTGGGCTCCTCTGACTCAACACACCCATGGGAAACTGCAGTGATGGTGCTGCTACAGCTGTGCACTGCATGATCTCTTAACAGTGTATTACATTAGATAAATAACACACACAAAATGCACTCCCGAGTGAGAAAGTTAACAGGACAGTCGCAGAACGGAATCTTTTGAATCTCCCTGAAGGCCTGTGCATATCTTCAGATATGAAGAAGGCAATCTCATCAGACCTTGCTCTCACCCTCTGTACACTAGCTCTGCTGGCTAGCTGCTCGGCTGGTTTGTTTTGCATGGTTGTCTCCTGCAGCTGCAAGAACCATCTGAGCAGAGTCGCTGCAGGTCCGACCAGCCGGCCGGCAGAGGGGATCCCCTCGCAGCTGACACCACCGACGGCTAACGCAGTCAGAGAGGGGGCTCCACAGCGCTGTCAGCCGCACAGACATTTTACAGAAATCAAACACCACCCACTTTCTTCTCGCTAGCTTTAGCAGTCAGCCTGAGATCGGCTATCTCTCGCAGGGAGAGGAGGCGGTGGCAGCTGAGCAGCAGCTAGCGCCGTGCTAACGTCAGCTAGCCAACCCGTGTGGACCCTTAGCGCAGAATAATCACCACCTTACCCCTTTGCGGTGGGCTGTCAGTGTCCTAGGATGATAGGTGTGAAAAAGCGACGTCCAGATGCTTATTTAAAGACATCGTAAATTGGAATCCCGCGGTGTAAAGTCCATCGCCGCTGTTTTTCTGCCATCCGCCCCACTTCAGCACCGAACGCCGCCGAGCCCCTGGATGCACTGCGCAGGCGCGCTGCCACCGCCGCTCTGTGCCCGCAGTTGGTGAGAAGATGCACTGCCGAGGCTGCACACAGTCCGGTCACAGAGGATCATTATCACAGCTGTGCTGCTGCACAACTGAAGACGCCCAGTTTGCTTTAAAAACAATGCTGTATTGGCTTTGGTCAGTATCCTAAACACAAGCGAGCACACTTTCGGAAAGCCAGTCAGCCGGTAATAAAGTTAGAAGGCCACCATTCATACAAGAGGAAATGTGTCCCCGGGTTATAAACTCGTAAAAATGAACCATAAACTATCTCACATACAGACTGTCCTGATGTTAAAACAGTTTCCGCAAGAAACAGTTGCTGCACTAAAACAGAAATGGGAACAACGTTTTGCATTATTTCTCTCGTCTCAGCATAAAGCCCCATGCATTGTTAAAGCTTATCAGTGAGATTACACCGACTTCATGAAGCATATGTGTTTAGCACTTTTACAGTGTTAACACAGTATGATGATCATATTATGCTTTACATACATATGCAGACAACAAGATGCTTAAAATACGCACTTTTAAGATACAGCTTGAATACTTCTTAAATAATGCTCAGGTGAGTTTAAAGAAAGACATCTTTAAAATGTAATACATAAACACATAGTGAGGTTTTCTAAACATACATCAATGAAAAAATATACTATATTTTATATAATATATAAAATATATAGAATCGATTTATTCTGTTAATCGCAAGCTTTCCCTGTATTTCTGATTTAGTGTCACAGATTATTTTAATTGTGTTTAATTGATGTTTCCCTCATCACCGTGCAGCCTGTAGAATGCAGGCGCAATCTAGTAAATCTCAGTTTTTGGCAGTAAATATATTTTCCACTTCCACCACACGGGGGCACCACAGCTCTGCTCTGCTTTCTCTCTCTAACACACTCGGTCTTTCTCTCTCTCTTTCTCTCAAACACACACATATGCACACAAACACCTGTTCTGATGCGATGTGCCTCCCTATATGTGTGAACGGAAATGGCAGGAAACATTATTGCTGCTACAGTGACGATTATAGGCTTTGAGCAGACAAATAACTCATTATATGTGCGCGAAATAACAACCCGCTGTGCATAAAGAAGAAACACTTAAGTGAGCTCTGCATGGAAATTGTTCCAGGACTGATGGATTGTGCATTTACTCTCTGGCAGGCCTCCATCTTTATACATCTGATGCACTCAGTGTTTAGTTGTGAGGAACTGTGGTTCTCCAGAGGGACAATTACGAAAAGGTCATGGCTGGGAGGCTAAGATGGAAGATGGGAATGTTCCTTGACACCATTTGCTCATTAATAGGGATTTGAAGAGGCCTGGATCAACTCCTGTTTTCTTCACATGCTGAGAGTGATTGCACTGATTTGCATGTGAAAAGGTCAAGAGCCACAAAAGCACCATTCTGCTTCATCGTGGCAAATCTCGAACATGCAGCAGTGAATTTTCTGGCATAGATAGTCGGAAGACAAGCGTGCATGTCCTTAGCTGACGAACATCCAAGCACAGACGTGTTTGTGCATTTTTATTTATATACCTCACGAGCAATGAATAATTAGGCAAAAAGTGACTCTGCAAACATCTGTTTGGTTTTTCAGAGATAAACAAGAGGGAAAGAAGATTAACCTTTGAGTAACCCGGATGGGTCATTTATGACCCCAGCTGTATATTTATATGTGCCACTGTGATATTTAAAATCATAACAATACTTCAAAGAAACAGTCAACTTTTTTTTTTTTGGCCCACCAGTGTTGCAAAGACAAGGGAAAGCTATTTGGGATCTCTGTATCTGAGGTATCTGTATGTTTTATTTATTTTATTTTATTTATTTTTTACATCATAGGCTGTAATTGTATTTTAGCTTTCTAATCACTACATTGCAATGTTTTGTGGCTTGCCATGGCTACTAGACCTAGAACAAGCTTCAGTGAGATCCAGGAGTACATGGGGTTTGAAAGCCAAGCAAACAGAGCAGACAGGCACATCATGGACAACCTTGCTGCTTTAAGGGATATCTGAACAATGTGTGCGGCCCATTTACCCAAATGATATATTCCTGGTAGGATAAAGAAGTTGTCTATTAGAGGGAGATACGGTATCAGACGATAGCCTCTTTGTTTCAGCTGAGTATGACACCACATATCTGGTGGATCTGTGATGCAAAAATGATTTTAAAGCACAAGTTATTTGGATTAGAATATTTTTAAATGTGTATCAAAGATAAAGGAAACAGTGTAGGCACAATAAACACAAATAGAGACATTAAAATATAATGAATAAATTTTTGGCACTAAAATACTGTGGTTACTTGTTAAGGAGGCTATACACTTCAACAAAAGTGTGGGATTATTGCAGAGCTCTTCCTGCTTCTTTTTTACATCATAATTATGCTTTGTGCAACATTTTCTGTGACTTTGAAAAAAGATCATTCATTCTTTGCAAAACTAGTTTTGTGACTCCATGAGTGTGAGTTGTACTTTACCCCCATTATTCTGTAGGAGTCCGGCTTTTCACCACAACTTCCGTTTTTAGTTAATCATTTGACAAATGCCAACCTGACTAAAAGAAAGTACGGTCATTAGCAAAATCATGAAGATTCAGGATGGTACAAATTAAAAATGAAGTTCAAAAATTCCACAGAGATCACTGTTTTCGTTTATCCTCCACATTTTCTCGAACTCCTCTCTCAGCGTTTGGTATTTCTTGAGCGTCTCATGTTCTTCTTGATGTTGCTGCCCCTTGCTATACCTACAAGTTTTTCCATCTGTATCTGGAGGTCCCACAGGATCTTAGCTTGGTCATTCTCAACCACCCTTGAGGCAATGTATCCCATTTTGACCTCCGGACTTCCAGGTCATACTCAGGACAGATGTTCCAGTATATTATGCCGGTCACTCAGGGTCTTGCCTGTTCTGATAGACCCCAGCCTCTATCAATCCTGTGCTCAGAGCTTTTTCCTGTGCTGCCATGTTTAGTACCTCTGTGCTGTCTTTCAGTCCAGCTTTGTCCAGCCATTGTAGGATTTTTCAATATCAGCTATTTACTTTGCGTTGTTTGGTATCATTCTTTTCAGCACAACCTCACGTGTCTGAATTTACAGTTATGTTTTCATTTTGATATACTGTATTACCACAATTGATCTAAAATCAGACAAAAAACATAAAATCAGAGTAGAAAAAGTTATATTTTTTTACTGTAACAACCACAAACATGTTTAATGAATCATATTTCATAACTTTAAATGCAAATATAAATTGTCAAAATTAAAATCCTATGCACAAGTTTTGCAAACAACAAAGTTATTTGGAGCCATTTACCTTTTACCTTGATTTTTTAAATAACCATTTCAAACTATTTACAGAACAATCAGCTGTTCTGATTCAATAAGATGCCACACAAATTATTTGTGCCACTCCAAAAAAATAATTTCTGTCCACTATATGCCTGCCTGATACCTGCAGGTCTGACAGCAGCAGGTGTACCACTCCTTTTTCTACCTGGAGACAGCAGTCGCCTCATTGTTCTGACACGCAACACTACACAAACACGCTAAACGTCACAAATCTCTCACATCTCAAAACTCGCGCTCTCTCTTTTTCTGCTCTCTCTCTCTCGTTGTCACTTTCCCTGTTTGTTTGTTTTTTTTTGGGGGGGGGGGGGGGGGGGGGGGGGGGGTGCTTGCTAGCTCTGTCCTTAGACAGTAAACGTCACAAAACTATTGAGGAAAAAACACTGCGTTTACTGTTTATCATGACTCTGGTTTTACGTGGCCTATCAACACAATTTAAAAACTGGTATATATCACCTTGTTGCTTTGTCATCATTTTCTTGTTAGTAACTGTAACGGCGTTGTAACGATAGGAATACTAATTAGTTAGATTATTCATTACTGAAAAAAGTAACGCCGTTACTTGTAACGCCGTTATTCCCATCACTGGTGGCTTCTATCTTCTCCTTTGGCCAGCTTATTATCCCAGCAGAGTATCTGATGACTGATTGTATTGATTGCCTGATCTTGTTTTTCTAATTCTCCTGAATTTTTAGGTTCCTATTTACTTTTGGGATTCACAGGTATTTGTAACTATGTATATATATATATATATATATATATATATATATGTATATATATATATATATATATATATATATATATATATATATATATATATATATATATGTAGAGAGAGACAGACACACACACGCATATATATATATATATATTCATTGCACAATTTAAACTCTTAACAAAATTGCACAGTTCCGGCAGCATTTGATGCAATTCTAGCTTTTGAAAGAAAAGTATTTATTAATCTCTTATTTTTGAAACATCTGCTCAAGGTCAGCAGTTCAAGCAAAACATGTCCAGGGTGGGATGGCTCAGAAGGCTTTTTCGAGGCAGCTGAAACAGCAAAGAGCTTCCAAGGAGGGGAGAAGGCATCCGATGATTTTCTTGAGTACATTACTCTCTGCCACAGTGCAGAGGGCAAGCCACAGATAGATGCATGTCAATATGCTCTCTACTGAGCAGTCATTGAAGAACACAAGCTTTTGGGTTGGGTTGTCAAACGTAAGGCACGGGGTCCGCAATTGCCCCTGCAAAGGTTCTAATCTGACCCATTGCACTACTTTGAAGATGTAAAGAAGGCCATTACACTTCTTTTTCTTATAACTCTGGAGTTAATAAATATGTAGTTCAACTTCTGTACACTTACAGAAGGGGGAGTTTCACTGGACTGGCCCACTTAAGATTAAAGTGGGATATATTTGGTAAAATGAGTTTTTTTTTTTACTAGTACAGTGGTTTTTGCACTCCAGTTCAGGTCCTCCTCTATGTGTGTCCTTAGTAACTGGATATCTGAAATTCTCTCCACACATTTCTTACAGATGAAAATTGGCTTTACATGTATTTTCTTATTCCTGTTGTCAAATATTCCACTCTGTGGCCTTGATGGTGTTAAGGATCAGGTTGTTATCTCTACACCATGCAATCAGTTGCTCCACCTCATCCTGATAAACAAACTCATCATCCCCTGAGATGAGCCCCACAATGGCGGTGTCAATAGCAAATTAGATGATGCTTTTGCTGGAGTGGAGAGCCAGTGCTGAGGTTGAAGGTTGAGGAGGTATAGGGTCCTGCTGTCTGAATCAAGGAGTGTTCAAACAAAGATTCTTTAATCCAGAGGCATATGGAGTGGCCATCAAAGCCACCAGCAAGGCTGAGAAAAAGTATATGGATTCCTTCAGTTAGACCCTTCCATACTATCTCAACATGCCTACAGTTATCTTTCACCCTGTGGTCATAGTGTTTGTGGGATTTGTCAAGCTGAGCCCAGACAGCCTTCTGGGCTTTTCTGGAGTTAATTTGTTTGACTGTTGTTTGTGTACCACATGTATGAGAGATACGGAGAGATACAGAAAGGGAGAGGAAGAAAGATGGACATATAGAGCCTGCAGTCACACTTTCTCTACCCAAAGAAATGATAAGACCTGAATAACTACAGCATGTGTCTGGTTTCTTCTTTGTCTGAGTCCACTGGGAAAAATAATGGTTTCACTCAACCATACACAAAATTAAAGAAAAAATGATTCCAGTCTATAGCAAAGAAATCAAAACATACACTGAATATAAGAACTTAATATATTTTTTTAATTCCTAAGAGCCACTCAAGAGTAGATGAAACACTTCATTTACTGTTCATCTGCCTTACTCCCCTTCAACAGTTTAGCATAAGGATATTAGTATGTTTTAAATTCTGACTTTTAACATGGCATAAAAAAACATCTTGAAAACTAAATTAGATGGCCATTAAAGATGAAAGCAGCCTCTCACCAAGTCCGTCACATCCGAAGGCTCCTGTTCACTTATGCATTCAGCGCTCACTTAAAGCTCTTTTCCTCACTGATGGATCTGAAGCCTGAATATGCTCATGCTTCATAACATGTGAGTGTTCCCTTGCATTTTTAAACTTGTCATCAATTCCCTCTGTTACTTTTCTATTTCTAGTCTCTTCCACATTGAAAACCTGGATTTTTACTTTAAAAAACTTAGCAAGAACATTACTGTTCATTGTATGCTCCAGCCACCCGTCAACCCTGATGAGTGGAAGAGGATGGATGGATAAATGGATTACTGTTCACTGTAACGGTTGAAATGTGTGTACATGGTTTATAATCCTTGGATCCAGTCTGTTCTATCTCAACAACCCATGTTCTGTCGATGCATTTGCCCACCTTCAATCATGTCCAGCAACTGTGCAACAACTGCCCGATCGCAGTTTTTGTGGGAGACTGGAAGAAAGCAGCAGATCGCTCTGCAGCCCTTGAGGGCTGTCGATTACTTTGCATTTAGCTAAAGGACCAACATGAGGTGGTGAGTTACTGCTGTATTCCTGTCAGCTCAAAGCAGTCTGGCCATTCTCCTTTGACCTCTGGCAACAAAAAAGTATTTTCACCAAAAGAACTGCAGTTCACTGGATATTCATTCATTTATTTATTTATTTTTAGCTCATTTTCTCAGCTTAGAGATAGCCGTGCATGAAAATCCCAGTAGATCATTAGTTTCTGAAACACTCAAACCAATCCATCTGACATCAAAGCCATTTGAACTTCTTTCTCTGCAATTCTGATGCTTTGAACTTCAGCAGGTCATCTTGACCACGTGTGCATTCCTTAATGCACTGAGTTGCTGCCATGTGAATGGTTTATTAGACATTTGCATAAATGAGCAAGTGGAGTGCCGAGGAAAGTGGCTGTTGAGTGTATGTAAAGTTTGATGTTCTTGTGGCAGTTATAAGACACTTGAAATGAGTTGAAAGTGTAATATAATGATTGCTGTAGCATAAGGAGAAAATGTGTAAAATGCTGAATCTATATTATATACATCTTGTAGTATATGTTATAAAATGTAACATTTTTTTGAGTAACACCCCTATCGCTGTTAGGGTTAACCCACAGGATCTGTGACTATTTTCTCCTCCTGAGATAAGATTATGTATCACTCTGAGAGTCTTTCACTGCATCACTGAAGACTCTAATTAGATTATATGGTATGCAATGCATACAAAGTTTACTGTTGCAAATTGTTACCGCACTTGAAAATAAAATCTTCATGCTAACCTCTTCCAATTATCCACAGGGTCTTCTCTTGCATTCATATGCAACAAACATTTGGCAAATTACATGCAAATTGCGACTCTAGTGTACGGTGTCTGCTTGATAAACAGAGAATAAAACGCATTTGCAAAAACAGTCACAGTAGCAGTGACCCTATGCCTCAGATCAGTTAATGTAGGTTGTTCCTACATTATTTACTATCCCAAAGCCGCCACAAATCAATAAGCAATGTGTTGAAAATCTCAGGTACAATTTGTTCCATTCATATCACTTACACTTTCAGTTTAGCAAGCTCGCTTTCAAAGTGAAATGGAAAAAAAAAGTCTTTTCAAAGATTGTTTTTACACTACATCTTCTCTCTTCAACACCCAAAAACAGTTTTTGAGCAAAAGCAGCAATGGTTTCAGAGGGCTGAATTCAAACTCAGACCTATTTCTGTTACCTGGTAGGGATCTTACCTTAGAGAGTCAATGTGACACCTCTGAAAATGCCCTTTTAACACGATTTCTTTGCCTCCTATCGAGACTTTCTACACTGCATTCCTGACTGTCAGGCACCTGTAGCTAAATCAGCCTATTGGTGCAGTTTTACTGAAATTTTACATTTCTTGTGTGAAATTAAATGGATGCGACATAGTATTGTTTTAGAACTTAATGAGAAATCAAAGTGCTCTTGACACAGCTCAGCTTTGAACACATCCATTTCTTGTGTTTTAAAAAGAAGGGCCTAAGGCAGCTATTATCATACTAAGTAAGATTCAAGGGTTTGCACAGCCGCACCACTGCTGTGCAAACCCTTAAAAGCAAAGAGAGGGTATGAAAGGATCAGCATAAAAAAGCACAGGCAAATCTTTATTCTGCCACTTTATCATACAGAATAATCTGTCTTATTTTGTATGATACAGTAAAGTTACAGTTAGTTTTTTTAAAATTCAAAAAATCAGGTGGAGGTAAAATTAGAGTTTTGTGCTTAAAAAAATTATAATTTTCAGCTCTGGGTTCTTTTTTCAAATCATAACAGAATACCATTCAACTAGTCTGTCACCAGTGATTTTATTCTCTCCAAAAAATACCCTTTTAGCTTATTGTAATCACAAGAGCTCAAGGTGTGAAATATAAATCATCCGCTCAGAGAAATGTCTGGTTTGAGATATGCACAAAAATCTCTTCATCGGAGGAAACACGAGCAGCACTTTGTTATGTGGGAAAAAATGTTCATTCTGACATCCAAAAATGAGAGAAGAACAGGATGATTAACTGACATAATTAGCAGAGAACCTCGGAGTGTGTGAAGTTACAAAAGAGAAAGAGCTTCTCATGCTGACACACACCACCAGGAAACGTGTGATATAGAAGATTATCATCACGTTTAAATCTCGCAGTTTCTTCAGCATGCAAAGTTAACTTCAAGTACACAAACAACTAGCAGGCACACAGTCACAGTCTAGCCCAGATAAGAAAATTGGTTTTACTTTGAAAGAAAATGAATGAATGTTTTCAACTCAACTTGTTTCTAAAGAAAAAGGAACAGAAGGACGGCGTCGTTTGAATTTCAAACAAGTTTCTGTGGAAATGTACCGCAGTTGTTTTCAAGTTGCCGCTCGATTGTACCGATTTTTTGGGAAATAAACCCTCGCCTGTGCACGGCGATTCTTCTTCATTTAATTGGACACATTTCTTAAAAGGTTCGTGCTCTCAGTCTGCACAGCCATTAAGAGAGACTGCTGGTTGTGCTCAGCCAGCCTGAAATTAAGAGCTGCTTTCAGCTCACATAACCTTTTAACAACCAGGTATGTGAACCATTGATAACATATTCAGATCCACATAAAGGGCTGCAGAATGCAAAACATCCTGACTAGAAACTGATTTTTGTTCTTGAATCAGCTGGACTTTGGAATTTATTCATTTTATGGAGTTTATGTTTATGCAGAGTACTTTAATTATTACAGACCTTATGGCTCACAACAACAGTACTATGTCTCTGAATTAGTCTGACCATGGCTCTTCAAGATTGAATAGTGCAGCAGAACTCACACCTCAAAAGGGACATGTAGGGACGACAGTAGCGTATAAATCATTGTAGCTTCATGAAATATTCAGAACTATGTTTCTTCTAGACACAGAGGCAGGCTTAGCCAATACCCAACAGCAAACCAGAAGCTTTCTTCACCTCACATGGCACAGGCATCCATTGTTTTATGTGACTTTCTTTCTTTCTGTCAAAATTAGCTACAGTTTTTCTTAAAACGGTGTATTTTCCCCAGTTTAAACACTTCATATGTTTTCTATATACTATTGTGAATAAAATATGGGTCTATCTGTCAAAATTGTTTAAAACCACATTAAATAATTGATCTTCTTTACTGCAAAGCTGTACTTGAAATTCATCTACACCGAGACTGCCAAGAGGCCCTCGAAAGTATTTGCCAGCAGTTTTCCATGTCAATGAGGCTTCCCATCTGCTCATGGCTGATTACCAAATTTGGAAGATAATAATCGAGATAAAGGTCTGAGTTTCCTTGATTACACTTTCCTGATGCAAGACGGAGACTAATTTTGTCACACTGCAAATTTGGATTGGGTCATTCAGCTTGTCCTCTCCTGCAGCACTTCTCCCTGAATTAATCACACTATATATTTCACACTGAAGTGGAAATTCACCTGGAATCTGGGAACCGGATTCATTAAAGAAAGCATTGTAGAACAAGAAATACTAATGCCTGTGAGTGCTGGTGTCTTATTTAAGAAGTATTTAATATCCAACCAGCACAGACTGTGCAGTGTGTACTAGATGTCATAGATCACAGAGATGTCACACAGATCATCTGTATAAGTACTGGTAGCAGGAGAAAAAATGTTTAAATTAATGCTGCACAGAAAAACAAAAAAACAAAAACAGGAACCAGGTGAGTGGAATTTGAAATGTGAGCAGGTATGCTGGGAATCCTTTGATCCTAAGTGAATGCTCAGACCTGAGCACTTGGAACAGTGTCATGGGAAAAGTTAGTAACTATTCAGACATACTGGGAATGGGCAAGTAGCTAGGCGAGGGACAGCGGTAGGCATCCATAATGGGAAGCCAAGGCAGGAGCATCAGAGAATATACTGGGTACACTACACTCTACACTGAGCCAGTGCAAACTAATGGCTGATAGGTGAGAAGACAATCTGGCAGAAACATCAACACGTCATACCTCCTGCTGAATGAAAACACACTCCTAATACAAGACTAGCACTACTAGAGGAAGGATATACCACACAAAGTTTAGATGAACAGAAAAATCAAGGTTTGCGTCAAATTCAGTGATCCATTAAGTTTACAAAATGTCTGTCATCATGGTTAAAGTAATATATACCTGACTAAACATCACAGTCGTAGGAAACAGAGTATGAGTCTGAACCGGGGTTAAAAACAGCCAAACAAAAACCAGCAGTCTCCTGTGACTTCTTTCCTAAATTGTAGCTCAATAAAGTCACCTCGCTGGCCTGTTTTCACCTTTCATAAATGTTACGGCCTCTTTAAGTCTGGTATGCGATCTTTCTTGTTATTTGCTCAAAGACTGACTGTCTCCACACTAATGCTGAACACCACACAAAAAAACAACACATACAAGCAATAAATTGCTTTTTTCCCCCTGGGTTCGCTGTTAAATCAGCTCTTGTTCAGGACGAGGAATGTCATCTCTGCTTGTTGAGGATATTTTCCAAATGTCTGCCTTTCAAAGATATATTTCCTTGGAAAAAGTCAACCAACCACAGGTCTTCTCAGACACTTAATAGAGATCTCTATTTATAAATGATCTGGATTCTTTCAGTTTGTTGGTGTTTGTGCTCTTTCTTCTTCCTCTCTTTGTTCTTGTCCTCTTTACTCACCTCTTCTATATACAGAGCACACCTCCCTTTGCACTGTGACTACCCATTCATCTATAAAGCAGTGAAGGTTAGCTGTGGGCCAGCTCTTCGATTTTTTCCCCCCATAAATTCAGCTGAGAAGGTAAGTGACATATCTTTGAAAGACCAGCCGAGAATGTGCATTACAAAGTGGAAGCGTGAGGGATATTTGGCAGAAAGAACAGGGCGAATATTTAGAATTTCTTGTCACCAGAAATTACTGGGAAAAAAATGTCGTCCTATAGGTGTTATGTAAGCAAATTCAGATGGGGTAGAAATGCCGCTGTAGGTGTGCTAACAAAATGAAAAGCATGAATCACATGGAGACGTAAACTTTATGTGACACTCTATGTATATAGTACATATATATATATATATATATATATATATATATATATATATATATATATATATATATATATATATATATATATATATATATATATATATATTATGCTACATTTAAACAAATATTAAACTGCAGATGGTCTGTTGCTTGTGTGACATTGCTTAGATGTAGTGTGTGTTACGTCCTGTAGTAAGAACCAGACATAATGAAAAAAAGAGCTGCTTTATTGCTCAAATGCTACACCTTATATAAACTATCTTGTGTGTTTATAGATTTAATAGCAATACTTTACATCCACTGCTGTGAACTAGATGGAACATAGGCATGCAATGAGACAGAAAACCCACAGAATACGATCTACACTGTTTTATAAATTGAGATTTTATATATTTTCTACCGTACTGTCCAAACGTCTTGAGCTGTCACTCATTTCTTTGTATTTTGCTTCATGTGGAGTTAGATGTTCATCTCAGTTTTTTAACCCTCTTCAGGCAGACATTGCAGATTTGCAACAGTTAAGACCTAACTGGCTGTGGCTACAATGTAGCTTACCATCACCAGTGTGTGAATGGGTGGATGACTGGATGTGTAAAGCGCTTTGGGGTCCTTAGGGACTAGTAAAGCGCTATACAAATACAGGCCATTTACCATTTACTATCTAACAACCTGATTACCCCACATACATGTTTTATGAGTTTTTTTTACTCAGAAGTACCACTGCAGGACTTGGTTGTGCATTAGCAACACAAAACTTAATTTGGGCCTGAGAGGGTTAAAGTGCTTTTGAGAAATGCTTTTGTTTCTTAGTTTTCTTTGGACATCAGCAGCTTTTTCACTGATGTTCATTCCTTTTTTCAGAAATTTTTTGTTTGTTTGTCAAGTCACATCATTCCTATGTAAAAGGGCACTTAACCAGTGTTGTGTCCGCACATAACAGACTACTTATAAAATACCACATTTTTATATTGTATCTTTAGGCACTTGTTACTAGAAGCCTGTTGCAAAAACACTTTAAAATAAATTGTTCCCGTTTCTTTGGTGAATCTATGAAAAAAGATAACACAGTTTTGACAGACAGCATTTTTGCAAGGTGATTCCCAAAGAGTTATTAGCTGAAAGGTTTGCAAATCTTAGCTTATGTGTCCTTCAACAGTTTAAGGGGAAAAAAAAAGAAGAAGAAGAAGACGAAGAAGAAGAAGAAGACTTAACAAAAACTGTCCAAAGGAAATGGTCTAAGTGGAAGGATGACAGTATGTGTAGTGCAGGTCAGGAGAGAGGTAGAACAATTACTATATACAGCCAACTGTAAAACATGACGGAGGCTCTGTCATGGTTTGGGTCTGCATCCCCAGTTGTGTTGGAGATCTTGCCAAAGTTGACTAAATTATGAACACAGAAAAGCACAGCCAGATTTAGATCCATCATGAAACATCTGGAAAAATTCTCATCTGCAACATCTTCATTTTTCAGTGAAAACAACAACAACAGCAAAAAAAACATTGATAGAAAAACACTATCAGTAATAGACTGGCTTACTCAGAGCCCCGACCTCAACATTATTGTGTGGAATCACTAACAAGAACAAAAGGTAGTCAAAGCATAACTCTGAATGTCCTATTACTGAGAATAGCTTAAGGGAATTAAAAGAAAGCTTGTAAAAGCATACCTGAAATATGTAAAAGAGATCAGACAGTGTTGAAGAATTAATGTGGTCAAACCAAATATTACAATACAATACAATCTCACTTTATGTCCAATTTTCCTTGCAAAATATAAAGAAATAAAAGGTAACACAAGATTGTTGTTGAGTCTGTATATTACTATTCTTTAAAGGTAACTTATTATATTCATTAAAATACTTAAGAAAATACTTAATTCTATGCTTGCAAACAAACAAAAAATCCCTGTTTATGTTATATGCACTTTTTATATACTGCCTAAAAAAGATTATTTTAGCTTTTGAGGGAAACCTTCCTCTGATTTGCTCCCCTTTATAAACAAAAGCTGCGAACAGCAGATGGATGGGACGTCTGTGGTCACAGTCGACGCCTGTGTGCCTGGTATGACCATAAAAAGAAGATCCACTCTCGGTGACATCGAACAGAGACAAGAGTTGACATAAGAATATAAAAGATGGACACGATCCACTGGTTTCGGAAGTTCTAGTTTGAAGCCTTAAAATCAGCATTTCTGGCATGTTGGTTGTAAAAAAGCAAGACGACAGTGAGACTCAGAGCTTACTGTAAAACCATACGCTCATTGGCTAATGACTGCTGGTTGGCATGTTGTGAGTAAATGACCATGTGGTTTCATCTCAAACATAACTCTCCATTAATAAACACGGTAAGACCAAGATTTATCAAACAGTCTTAATTTGTTGTGTTACCCCAAACGAGTGGCTAAAGTAATAAACTCAGCAGGACAGTGTTTACAGAGGTGAAACAAAGGCACTTTTTTCCAGGGACTTTAGGACCAGTCTTTTTTCAACCAGAGCTATCACCATCTGGTGGCTTTCAGATAGAATGCAGGTTTAAAGCGCTTCACATTAGCTTCAGTTTTCAATCTGGAATTACCGTCCATCTTTTACACTGTCTATGTGTAATAAACTGTGTGAAACAGCAGACTTCGAGCAGTTTGTAGACTGAGCTTTTGCCTCATAGTCATTACTTGCACTTGCCTATCACAGTGGCGTGATACTTCTTAGACGTTTCCTAGATATTTTTCTATACTGAGTGAAAGTGGTATTATTGCAGAGTGTAAAGCTACAGACTGGAGCCACCAGGAGTGCATAGAGCATAAAAGTAATTGCTTTGGTGATTCTTTAGTTCTGAGCAGCTCATGTAGGTGTAACTGTAGGTGGCCAGTGGTTTTGTTCCTATAGTGTATATCTGCACGTGTTGTGTGACCATGCAACTTGCACATTATAAAAGTGATGTCAGAGTGACATCAGCACTGACACATGTCAAGCAGTTGCAGGTGCGTGCTTACAAATGAATTTCAGTGCATCATAAACATGACTGGCTTTTTCTAACACTAGCACTAATTGTAATACTTAAAAAAGTAATTTGTTAATTTTGAAGCATATGAAATCTTTCTTTGGGGAATATAATATTTTCATTAAACCCTTTCATGCATGAATTATGACTTAAGTATTTTTATTCATCTTTATGCATGAAAAAAAGATTTTTGAACTCAATTTTTTTAAACATGTACTTTTCAAAGAGTTTTTTTACATGTCCACTTAGGTGGACAACATACATTTTGACTTGTGAATTTGACAAATGAATACACATCAGTGTCTAATGTAGTGGTTTATGTGCAAGCATAACATCAACGCTGACACAAATACAAGAAAACCAGCCTTTGAATAGCTGTCCACTGTAGTGACCACTATGTGTGAAAGGGTTAATATTTCAGAATTATAAACATGACTTCTGCCTCCTTGAACTCTTGAACTGTTGTTTGAATGGACTTCAGAAAAACGGGAATAAAAGATTTTCCTATTGGCAGATTATCAGCATGCACTTTCAAATTCTTCAGAGTCATCTCTGTTGTACATTTATAGGTTATAAGTTCTATCTGGAAATTTGTGTTTTATCCCTAATGAGTAATTTAAATGGCTTCTTATGAGGTAAAGCCACCTATAAATACCAGCCAACTCATAAAAATTTATTTTAATGAAATATTTCTGAGTTTTCCAGGATCAATATTTACTTAAATTTGTTTTGTTTCACATTAAAGTTGAAGTCTGAAGTCCAGTGTTAATATAATCAAATTACTTTTTTGTAAACTAGAAATCATCAACTCAGCTGGGCTGAAAGTGGGAAAGAGTAGCAGCTGTGTTGTATCGGTAGGATTGAATTTACTTACATCAACTTTTGACGAAAACACATTTATGTGTCAAATAAATCGAATATATTTGATACTAGAATGAAAAAACCTGAGTATTTGGAGAATAAATTCTTTACTAGTAATTCAGATAACAACAAATTTTCTTTGGCTTCTTATTTTTTTATGTAGCCTTTGATAGCAGATTAAACCTCATTCAACCCCCTCTCCCCACCCGAATGTTGCTACCTGTGACTCATACCCTTTTTAGTTTCCATGGTTACTCCCATGTCTATCTGACCAAGGGTACATCACATCAATAAATAATAATTGCATCCTCCTCTGCATCCTCTCTTCCTGCCCATTACCGCTTCAGCTCCTCTGATACTCTGGTCTTCAGTTCCTTCTTTCATGTCTTCCAAACAACTCTTCACTCCCAACTCGTCCACAGGGTCCTGATGTTCTTGAGCCCCATACTTTGCAAAATCTTCCTCTCTCAACCTCACATGAAAACTCTGATGCTTGTGCTCAGTGATATGAATAAGGTCAAATTAAATCAGGAGTTTTTTCTTCTTCATATCAGTTTTCATTATTTGTGGCAGAGTGCACCATCCCCACCATCCCCCTCTCTTTAATTTGATACTCACCACCTGAGGGTATCACAAGAAAACAAATCTCCAAAAGAATAAAAAAAAAGAAGAAGCAAAAACACAAAAAACTGTTTTTCAAGTTGATAATTAAAAAACAAGTGTAACAAATCAAAGAGGAGCAGTCACAAGTGGCAGGATGCACACCTCCAACTCCTCGGCAAGACCAGAGTCATATTGTCGCTCTGTTCATCATAGTGATGTCTGTGTAAGCATTCATCCAGATCAGGGTAGTCTTGAAAGCTTGATGTTGTGAAGATGTTTCACCTCTCACCTTTTAGGCTTCTTCAGTTCTGAGAACAAATGGTATATAACCCTTATGCAATGTAACCGGAAACTCCTTTTAAACCTACATCGTAACCTTCCACAAAACCTGATGTGCACCTCCGGAAAAATGTCACTACAAGTCGGGTCGATGCAGCCTGCACTGAACTGAATGGTCGTGTGTAGAGTTGAGAGGGGTTTCCGATTACATCCTAAGTTGGGATATAGATTTCCTGCAGATCATATAAGTCAAGATTTTGAGGTTAAAAGTGAAAGCAGTGTGAGATTGCCCAGTTTATCATGTGACCCATTCAGGTTAACTGAGACAAAAGTGTGAGTGGGGTTGAAGCACTTAGGAAAGGAGAAAGGACACTCTTTTAAGGATACCAGTGTTCACATTTTGGATTGAGAACACAGAAATGGTTTGATTTCAAAGTGTAACGTTGAAAACTGGAGGCCATCTATGTCGGATGAACAGCGGTGTTGGCTTACAACACCAGCTGTCAATCACCTACAATGCAGTCTTGAGATTCCCTTCCCAGCACTTCAGACCCCGCACACCGGCCAAAAAAACCAAAACAACCAACAGGTGTTACCAAACCAACCAAGATTAATATCGTCTGAATTCCAGTCATACTTCAATTAAATGCATTAAGTACTCTGATCTGAGTATAAATTTGACATTTATCAACAACAATGACTGCAGTATTTTTAAGCAGGTCCTTAATAAATGCAAAACCTCAGGGGTGTGTATTTATATACACAATTCTTTTAGGCCAGTCTGCATTTGCTGATGCTATAACTTCTGCCCACTGCACTGTTGCTTACATTTCTTGCCTTTGGCTTCACTAAACCGTTTTTTTCATTTTCTCCACTTGTGTCTGTGCTGATCTTTTTTTTTTCTTTTTTTTTTTTCAAAATTTCCTCCCTCAGCTTCAGAATTGCTTTCATCGGAGAAGCATTTTACAGCCTCGTTTCCCTGGAACCAACAATCATTTTCATCATCGACAGTATATTATTAGGCTCTCGTCTCCTTTTCACTCCTTAGGATGAGTTCCATTTTTATCTTAAAACCCTGTCCCACCATCTTTCCATCTTTTGTACTCTATTTCATCTAACATAACACTGGGAATGTTTTTTTAGTCTAGGTTCCTCTGTTTGATGAGGTCTTATTATTTTGGGAAGGTCTTTGTGCATGTCTTACTTTAAAGCTTTTCAAGGACCTTCCAAGTTTTCAGATTGGCTCTTGAGTTCTTATTTTATCATCTCATTTTGGAGATAATAGGAAATGAAACTAAGTTTGATGGAAAAAACTCTGCAGAAGGCTTAACTTTAGAACTGGATGACCAAGCCTGCTGTAAGAAATGTCAAGAACATCCATAATAAATCCATCTTCATTGACTTATTATATATGGCTATTTTTTACTTTGTTATTTTTTTGCATCTTGCAGTATTTCCATGGCAACCATCACCTAACTAATATTTTTGAAAAAGTTTCCTCTCAACCTGGGTCTTCTCTGGAATCAATCCCAAAACACTCTTTATTCTTCTGGAGGAAGTAATTCAAGTTAATTCACATGGATCAGGCTCAGTGTTACTAAAATGGGAAAATGTAATGATTTATTGTTCAACAAACAAACAAAAAACTATTATTTATGGATTTTAGAAAGTGAAAATGACACTTTTACAGTCCCTTTAATTGTGTTAACACGAATAAATAGTTTGCTAAACAAAATTAAAAATAACTACTTTTAACATTTACAGAGATAAAAGAGAAATGCAACAATAACTTACAAACAGCTGGACAGCAAGATGACCTTGTACCTAAAATAAAGCGCTTCTTCAAACCTCAAACATTGTCAGATACCCTATTCTACTATTAAATGAACTTTCATTTATACTCACTGGACACTTTATTAGGTGTGCCTAGTACTAGTGCTTTTACTGTGTTGGACCCACTTTTGCCTTAATTCTATGTGGCACTGATTCAGCGAGATGCTGGAAACATTTTTTTAGAGACTCAACCCAATTTCAGATCATTCGAAGCTTTGTAACATGGCTTGTTATGCTTCTAGAAGCAGCCTTTAGAAGATGAGTGTAGTGTGGTAATAAAGGGATGGACATGATCAGGCGCAATACTCATGTAGGCTGTGGCTTTAAAATGCTGCTAAGTTGATATGTCTGTGAAGGTTCTCAGTCATCCAGGTCATCGTAGTCAAAGGAGCTTGCAAAGAAAAGCGTCTGGACTTCTTTAAGTTACTTGAAGACGTTTCACCTCTCATCCGAGAAGCTTCTTCAGTTCTAAGGTCAAATGGTGGAGAGTCCCAGATATAAACCTAGTGGGAGTGACCCCCACAGAGAGGGACAAAAGGACCCCCTGATGATCCTCTAATCGCCTGAGCCAAGGTGGGAAACTGGGCGTGGGTCCCAATCAGCCAGAGTTTCGGGTGTGTTCATTGTGAAACCTGGCCCCACCTTATCATGCGAATTCCTGAGGTCAGATGGCCTAGGATGTGAGTGGGCGTTAAGGCGTCTGGGAAGGGATCTCAAAACTGGATTATAGATGGCAGAGAGTTGGTGTCGTAAACCCCCGCCTCTGTTCAAAGATGGTCGCTCACAGTGGACATAGATGGCTTCTTTCACTCCTCTTTCAAACCATCTGTCCTCTCTGTCCAAAATGTGAACATTGGCATCCTCGAAAGAGTGTCCTTTATCCTTAAGATGCAGATGGACAGCTGAGTCTTGTCCTGTGGAGGTGGCTCTTCTGTGTTGTGCCATGCGCTTGTGAAGTGGCTGTTTGGTCTCTCCAATGTAGAGGTCTGAGCATTCCTCGCTGCACTGTACCGCATACACCACATTGTTAAGTTTGTGTTTTGGCGTTTTGTCTTTCGGGTGAACCAGTTTCTGTCTGAGCGTGTTGCTGGGTCTGAAATACACTGGGATGTCATGCTTGGAGAAAACTCTCCTGAGTTTCTCTGATACACCGGCTACATAGGGGATGACAATGACAGACAGAAACTGGTTCACCCGAAAGACAAAACGCCAAAACACAAACTTAACAATGTGGTGTATGCGGTACAGTGCAGCGAGGAATGCTCAGACCTCTACATTGGAGAGACCAAACAGCCACTTCACAAGCGCATGGCACAACACAGAAGAGCCACCTCCACAGGACAAGACTCAGCAGTCCATCTGCATCTTAAGGATAAAGGACACTCTTTCGAGGATGCCAATGTTCACATTTTGGACAGAGAGGACAGATGGTTTGAAAGAGGAGTGAAAGAAGCCATCTATGTCCACTGTGAGCGACCATCTTTGAACAGAGTCGGGGGTTTACGACACCAACTCTCTGCCATCTATAATCCAGTTTTGAGATCCCTTCCCAGACGCCTTAACGCCCACTCACATCCTGGGCCATCTGACCTCAGGAATTCGCATGATAAGGTGGGGCCAGGTTTCACAATGAACACACCCGAAACTCTGGCTGATTGGGACCCACGCCCAGTTTCCCACCTTGGCTCAGGCGATTAGAGGATCATCAGGGGGTCCGTTTGTCCCTCTGTGGGGGGTCACTCCCACTAGGTTTATATCTGGGACTCTCCACCATTTGACCTTAGAACTGAAGAAGCTTCTCGGATGAGAGGTGAAACGTCTTCAAGCAACTTAAAGAAGTCCAGACGCTGTTCTTTGCAAGCTCCTTTGGCTAAGTTGATACTAAAGGTTCCAAAGTGTGCAAAAAGATATCCCCTGCTCCATTACACCATCCCCAACCAGTCTGACCTATTGATACAAGGCAGGATGGAGCTATCATGCTGTTTACATCCAATTCTGACCCTGCCATCCAAATGTTCCAATAAAGATTTAGATTCATCAGACAAGGGAACACTTTTCATATCTCTTTTCTTGAATTTTGATGAGCCCGTGCAAACTATAGCCTTAGTTTCCTGCTCTTAGCTGACAGGAGCAGCACCCAGTGTGGTCTTCTGCAGGTGCCCGTCTACTTCAAGGTTTAATGTGTTGTACATTCAGAGATGCTCTTTTACATACCTTGGTTGTAATGAGTGGTTATTTGAGTTACTGCTTTCCTGTCAGCTTGTAGCTGTCAAGACCAATAACATTGCAATGTTCAGAATCCATTAAATCACATTTCTTCCTCAACAGGTCATCTTGAGCGCATCTACATGCTTTAGTGCACTGGATTGCTGCCATATGTTTGGCTTATTATATATTTGTGTTCATATGATGTACCTAATAATGTGTCTGGTGAGTGTATACAGCACTTTTCTAGTCTTACTGACCGCTACAAGCCATGTTTAAATGTTCATTCGTACAGCACTTCAAGCATTCAGCATTCAGTTAACCTAAGTTGCCACTGAACTGTGGGAGGAAGCCAGAGAATGTGGAAGAAACGGATGCAGGGAGAGCTTGCAAACTCCACCGAGAAAAAAGTGGTGACAATGACCAGCAAACTTCTTTTTTTTTTTTTTTTTTTTTTTTTTTTTTTTAAATGACATCAGAAACAGCAGTATGCGACATTACGTGATGGCAGAGCTTCAGTTCATCCTTTGTCATTTTTTTTTTTTTTTTTTTTTTTTTTTTTTTTTTAATAAATAGGACAGGGGGAATGAATGAGAGAAAGAGGGGGAGAGAAAGAAAGAAAACCAAAGGGGAGAAGAGACGGTGAAAAGGGGGGGGAAGAGAGAGAAAAAAAAAAAGAACTCCTGGGTCACCTGTATGGAGAAAAAAAAAAAAAAAAACAAACAAAAAAAACAAACAGAGGAGACAGCAAACAACAAAGAGCAACATAATAATAGAGAAAACAAAGCACCATCACAATAAACTAGCTAGCCATAGATATCAATATTTACTAAATAATAAACGATATTGTGCAGCACGCAAGATAGACAGCGCACAGTGTGCTTTGAGGTAGCAGCCAAGAAAGCTTTAGTCCGCGTCTGTGAATACCCATGTGTGCATACCTGTGTGGATCAGCATGCTTGCATTCCAAAGGTTTCTCCATGTAATGATCTGCTAGGGAGTGTGGGGGGGCCACAGCCCCGTCCTCCAGGGTGTGAAGCAGGTATGGAGGAGATCAAAACTCCAGACATCCAGAGGCCCCCAGAACACAAGAGACCATGGAAGACCAACAGAGGGGCAGCCGCGCCACTGTTCCAGTAAGAGCTGAGGAGAGTCCCAGATGAGGGCTCGCCCAGCAGCCGCGGAGCAGAAGTCAGGGGGAGTTGCAGTGACGCGCCCGTGAGCTCCGCCGGCCCCCAGCTGTGCCTGAGTGACCGAGCCCCAGGCCGAGAGGCCGGGGGCACCCCACCTCCAAAGGGGCCCGAGCGAGCCCCAGGCCCCGACAAGCGGCCGCCAAGGAGTGAGCCGGTGTGTACCCGGACGCCCACCCCCAGACACAAAGAACCACCAACACACCGACACCTGAGGGAGTCCGCCACCGGCAGGGGAAGTGGTGGTGGGTGGAGATAGGCCTCCAAACCTTGGAGGGCCTGAGGTGTCCCCAGAGAGGTGGCGTCTGATACCCAACCTGACATATAGACACAGACATACAGGCACACACAGACACAAACATCCATTCCCACCCTCATGCACTCATATGCACTCACTCCACACTCAACCAACGTGGAGACAGACATAAAGAGACGCTGTACACACAATCACACTCCCCAAGCGTACTCTACAAACCGGGTCTAGGTACCCTTGCCCCTGGAGGGGGGAATTGCACCCAGACCCAGGTGGTGTTACCCTTTTCCCTGCGGTGGGGAGAGGCAGACCACCCCGACTCCGCAGCAGCAGGGAGGCCCCACACCCCAGACCGCAGTCGGATGGCCAACTCCTCCTACTAGCCCTCCCGCTCCAGCAGGCCGCAGAGAATGGGGGTGGGAGAAGACTCCAAACCTCCCTCCACCCGCTCATTGTAGTGTTGATGCATATGTGTTCTAAGGTGCAATTAAAACCCAGGAGGGCATGGAGCTACCTGCCAAGGAGCAGCAGGTAAGCGCATAGTCCCTCCTGCTAGCCCTCAATGACTAAGTGTATTTAAAATTGAGAGGTGGGCAACGACGTCAGGGGTGAGGTATACACCCTGATGGTGATTTGGACTCCGTGATTGTGCCCACCCCCAAGATCCTATATGTATGTGTAATGAGAGTGTGAATAATGTGAATGTCTAAGTTGTGGGATAAAATTGAGGCAGAGGCAGCCAGAAGGGGACGGGGGGGGGGGGGGGGGGGGGGGGGGGTAGCCTCCTCTGCACCCTGGTGACATACCCCCACTCCAAGGCCCTGCATGTGTGGGTGGTTGTGGAGGAGCGGGAAGAGGGAAGCAGCTGGAGATGGGGAGGGAAGGAAGGGAGGGGCAGGTAACCCCTCCCTGGGGCCAGCTCCCCCGCTGACCCCAGTAGGCACTCCCACCCTCCGCGACCCGCCAGGGAAGGGGGGCCCAGGCCCATCAGACCGGGGCCCAGTGCAGTAGCGCCCCCCGGCTCCACAGAGCCCTGGACAGTCCACCCAACCCCACCACAGAGAAAACTGCACCCACCCCACCATCCACACATCTTCCAGACTACATAAGACGGTAAACGCCCAGGCTGACCAGCAAACTTCTTGATGTTGTCATGGTCCTGGGTCGTGTGACCCAGCGTTCTGAGTTTTTCTTGTTTTTTGATATTCATTATATTTCATTCTTTTGGTTTTAGCTTCTAGGTTTCTTTAGTTCCTTGTTTATTGGAACCCTTTATGTCAGGGGTGGGCTACTCCAGGCCTCAATGGTCGGTGTCCTGCAGGTTTTAGATATATCCTTGATCCAACACAGCTGATTCAAATGACTAAATTACCTCCTCAACATGTCCTGAAGTTCTCCAGGGGCTTGGTAATGAACTAATCATGTGATTCAGGTGACCCAGGGTGATATCTAAAACCTGCAGGACACGGCCCTCGGGGCCTGGAGTTGCCCACCTCTGCTTTATGTGGTCACACCTGTGTTAAGTATTCCCTGTTGGTTCGTGTCCCCATGTTGCCTGTTTTTTATTGAAAGGTCTTGTGTTTCTTTGTACTGCGTATTTAGTCTTACACTCCGCCTTGTTGTCATTATGTTTCATTCTAGTCAGCTGTGTACTCATGTGTCTCATGTGTCTCCACTTCCCCTGATCACCCCATGTGTCATCACCCCTGATCACCCCTCATGTCAGGTTTCAGGACTCTGTGCAGGTCATCTTCATGTTGCTTGTTCATGTATAAGTTCATAGTCCTTCATGTTCCTGCACAAAGTCATGTTCATAGTCATCACAGTCCCCTTGTCATTGTCTTCCTAGTTGTCATAGTCAAGTCTCAGCTTTCTTAGTTTTCAGTTCTCCCCAGTTTAGGTTCCAGTTTAGTTTTGCCTCTGTGCTTGCTGCCTTGTTTTGTTGACCTGATTATCAGCCGTAATGAAAAGCTTGCTTTTTGTTCAAGTTAGTTGTGGTCTGTGGCCTGTGTCTGCTCCTGGGTCCTCACACGCCCACACACGGTCTGCCCCTGCAAACCGTGACAGATATGCAGCAACAGTGGTAACCACTGCAGCACTATGATGCACAAGAAAACTGGTGGGGCTGTGGCCTGTAAAGTACTTTCATGATTACATTTGACGTTTTTTCTTGTGTTCTGAGGTGTGAACATATGCACATTTTTTAACAATCCTTTATTTTTACTATTTTTGCCTATTTTTTCCTCTTTTTACTTCAGACTTTTTTGTTTTTTTAATCTGTGCCACAGGCGAGGAGTATTCAGCACATTCAGACCACAATTTCCACCAACTACAGTTCACAAAAGTGAATCATCACATGTTAAAGATGGAGCAATTTGTGGAAATGTCAGTAATCCATGAAATCCATGATGTGAAATGTATGTAATTACTACAATTGCTGAGATGCAGTTACTGCCCCCCCCCCCCCCCTTACATGTGTATGTCAAAGGATGACTCACACCTTATTAAACTTTATATTAACCCTCAACAGCTTAAAGTTTCTTGAGCTAATGAGGTAAAAAGGAATAGCTTTTCGAACAGGATATTTTATTATTGGTTTTATTTTATTAGTCCATGAAATTCTCAGAAAACGCTATGCATTTGGTTTGTACTCAGTGACCCCATCACAGCACGTCACACTGTGCCTGAAAGCCCATAAACAGAGAGAGCCGAGTGTTTAGTAGAAGCGATAGGTAGGGGTTCATCACTCTGAAGCCAGGTTCACAAATAGTTGAGTTGAGAAAAACATTTCTCAGTGTTAATCCAAAGAATTTGGGGATTTTATCACCTGCAGTGCATAATAACATTGCAAGCGTTACCAGAGAAATTTCTGTAGACAATAGATAAAGATGAAAACAATCTCCAGGCCCTCAGGTGGCACTGTAGTGGAAATTACTGCATCGGCTCAAGAAAGCTTCTGAAAAATATAATCAGAAAAATTGTTTTTGTCTCCACAGTTGCAAACATGTAAAGGTTGTTGAGCGCTCGCAAGAGTGTGGTTCTTCTCTCCCTCATGAGCATATATTAAAAAGCAAAACTAATTTTCAGCATTGCTGTGCCGCTTTCCACTAATTAAACGTGGGGTTTAAAAGTTTTGCAAATCATTCCATTTACATTTTAAACGGCAACCAAGTTTTCTTTTAAAAGAACATTTATACAACAGGCGGCTTAGAAATACAACATAACACAGTTATTAAGCCGATTTTACCTTAAACTAATTTATTGATGTCCACTACAGTGGGGAAAATAATTATTTGATCCTTGTTGTAAGTTTGCTCATTTACAAAGAAATGGTCAAAGAGAATGGTAATATGCAAAGAGATCAGAGAAAGATGTTTAGCAGAATAAATATTAGGATATTATGAGTATATTTAATGGATGAGTATCTGGATTTTTCTGGGTCCAATCTTGTCCGTTTACAGAGATATCTCAAAAACATCATTGCCTCAGATAGTACCTTATTTTTGGGCTTTTATTTCAGTGAATCTCTAATTTTTCTGGACCAAACAAACAACCAAGGAAATTCAGAAAAAACCCATTGTCAGGGGTGGGTCTGTTACCAGCATTTTCAGGTTATATGTTGAGTTCTTACAGTGGGGCAAAAAAGTATTTAGTCAGTCACCGATTGTGCAAGTTCCCCCACTTAAAATGATGACAGAGGTCAGTAATTTGCACCAGAGGTACACTTCAACTGTGAGAGACAGAATGTGAAAAAAAATCCATGAATTCACATGGTAGGATTTGTAAAGAATTTATTCGTAAATTAGGGTGGAAAATAAGTATTTGGTCACCTCAAACAAGGAAAATCTCTGGCTCTCACAGACCTTTAACGTCTTCTGTAAGAAGCTTTTCTGTCCCCCACTCGTTACCTGTATGAATGGCACCTGTTTGAACTCATCATCTGTATAAAAGACACCTGTCCACAGCCTCAAACAGTCAGACTCCAAACTCCGCCATGGCCAAGACCAAAGAGCTTTCGAAGGACACCAGGAAAAGTATTGTAGACCTGCACCAGACTGGGAAGAGTGAATCTACAATAGGCAAGCAGCTTGGTGTGCAAAAATCAACTGTGGGAGCAATCATCAGAAAATGGAAGACATACAAGACCACTGATAATCTCCCTCGATCTGGGGCTCGACGCAAGATCTCATCCCGTGGGGTCAAAATGATCATGAGAACGGTGAGCAAAGATCCCAGAACCACACGGGGGGACCTGGTGAATGACCTGCAGAGAGCTGGGACCGAAGTAACAAAGGTCACCATCAGTAACACACTACAACGGCAGGGAATCAAATCCCGCAGTGCCAGACGTGTTCCGCTGCTGAAGCCAGTGCATGTCCAGGCCCGTCTGAAGTTTGCCAGAGAGCACATGGATGATACAGCAGAGGATTGGGAGAATGTCATGTGGTCAGATGAAACCAAAGTAGAACTTTTTGGTATAAACTCAACTCGTCGTGTTTGGAGGAAGAAGAATACTGAGTTGCATCCCAAGAACACCATACCTACTGTGAAGCATGGGGGTGGAAACATCATGCTATGGGGCTGTTTTTCTGCCAAGGGGACAGGACGACTGATCCGTGTTAAGGACAGAATGAATGGGGCCATGTATCGTGAGATTTTGAGCCAAAACCTCCTTCCATCAGTGAGAACTTTGAAGATGAAACGAGGCTGGGTCTTCCAACATGACAATGATCCAAAACACACCGCCCGGGCAACAAAGGAGTGGCTCCGTAAGAAGCATTTGAAAGTCCTGGAGTGGCCTAGCCAGTCTCCAGACCTCAACCCCATAAAAAATCTGTGGCGGGAGTTGAAAGTCCGTGTTGCTCGGCGACAGCCCCAAAACATCACTGCTCTCGAGAAGATCTGCATGGAGGAATGGGCCAAAATACCAGCTACTGTGTGTGCAAACCTGGTAAAGACCTATAGTAAACGTTTGACCTCTGTTATTGCCAACAAAGGTTATGTTACAAAGTATTGAGTTGTATTTTTGTTATTGACCAAATACTTATTTTCCACCCTGATTTACGAATAAATTCTTTACAAATCCTACCATGTGGATTCATGGATTTTTTTTTCACATTCTGTCTCTCACAGTTGAAGTGTACCTCTGGTGCAAATTACTGACCTCTGTCATCATTTTAAGTGGGGGAACTTGCACAATCGGTGGCTGACTAAATACTTTTTTGCCCCACTGTATGTCATATCCTGGGATAATGCTGAGTTATAGGATTATTATTTGTTTGCCTTGAGTTTAGTCTAGTTTATGTTTTAGTGTCATGTATTTCTTGTCTGCGTGTTTTATGTTGTCAGGCCTGTGTCACGTCTATGTCTCTTAGGGTTTCCTGTTTTATTTTGAAAGTCTTGTGTTTCTTTGTTCAATGTGTTTAGTTTTACTCTTCCCCTGTGATATTGTTATGTTCATTTGTGTCAGCTGTTTCCCCACGTGTTCAGCTCAGGTCTTGCTCATGCTCATGTTTTTCCTCATCGTTTCTTGCATGCACCTGCTCTGAATCACGCTCATGTTTTATGTCACAGTGATAGTCTAGTTTTTTCCAGTTTAGGGTCTAGTGTAGTTATCTCCCCTCTTTGCTTTGCTTTGTTTGTGTACTCTTGTTATCAGCCACAATAAACAGCTTGCTTTTTGTTCAAGTCACTTTTCACTTTTTTGGGTCCAGTATTCACTCTACACACAGTCAGCTCCCGCTGCCTGTGACACACAAGTTGTGAATTTATTTGCAAGTCCATCCATCCTCATTCGCTTTGTCCGGGGCCGGGTCGCGGGGGCAGCAGCCTAAGCAAAGAGGCCCAGACCTCCCTCTCCCCAGCCACCTCCTCCAGCTTATCCGGGGGAATACCAAGGCGTTCCCAGGCCAGCCGAGAGATATAATCTCTCCAGCGTGTCCTAGGTCTGCCCCGGGGCCTCCTCCCGGTGGGACATGCCTGGAACACCTCACCCAGGAGGCGCCCAGGGGGCATCCTTGTCAGATGCCCGAACCACCTCAGCTGGCTCCTTTCGATGTGGAGCAGCAGCTGCTCTACTCTGAGCCCCTCCCGGATGGCCGAACTTCTCACCCTATCTCTAAGGGAGAGGCCAGCCACCCTTCGAAGGAAGCTCATTTCTGCCGCTTGTATCCGCGATCTCGTTCTTTCGGTCACTACCCACAGCTCGTGGCCATAGGTGAGGGTAGGGACGTAGACCGACCGGTAAATTGAGAGCTTCGCTTTTACACTCAGCTCCCTCTTCACCACGACGGACCGGTGCAGCGTCCGCATTACTGCAGCTGCAGCCCCAATCCGTCTGTCGATCTCCGGCTCCCTTCTCCCATCACTCGCGAACAAGACCCCGAGATACTTGAACTCCTCCACTTGGGGCAGGAACTCATCTCCGACCCGGAGTGGGCACTCCACCCTTTTCCGGCTGAGAACCATGGCCTCAGATTTGGAGGTGCTGATCCTCATTCCCGCTGCTTCACACTCGGCTGCGAACCGTTCCAGTGCGAGCTGGAGGCCCTCACCCGATGAAGCCAACAGAACCACATCATCTGCAAAAATCAGAGATGAGATTCTAAGGCCACCAAAGCGAAAGCCCTCCGCCACTTGGCTGCGCCTAGAAATCCTGTCCATAAAAATTATGAACAGAACCGGTGACAAAGGGCAGCCCTGGCGGAGCCCATCACCCACCGGGAACGAGTCCGACTTATTGCCGGCAATGCGAACCAAGTTCTTGCAACGGTTGTATAGGGATCGAATGGCCCGTAGCAATGGGCCAGACACCCCATATTCCCGCAACACCTCCCACAGGACACCCCGAGGGACACGGTCGAATGCCTTCTCCAAGTCCACAAAACACATGTAGACTGGTTGGGCAAACTCCCATGCACCCTCAAGTATCCTGGAGAGGATAAAGAGCTGGTCCAGTGTTCCGCGACCAGGACGGAAACCGCATTGTTCCTCCTGTATCCGAGGTTCGACTAACGGACGAACTCTCCTTTCCAGCACCCTGGCATAGACTTTCCCAGGGAGGCTGAGGAGTGTGATCCCCCTGTAGTTGGAACACACCCTCCGGTCCCCTTTCTTAAAGATGGGGACCACCACCCCGGTCTGCCAGTCCACAGGTACTGCCCCTGATCTCCACGCAACATTGCAGAGGCGTGTCAACCAGGACAGCCCTACAACGTCCAGAGCCTTCAGGAACTCGGGGCGGACCTCATCAACACCAGGGGCTCTGCCACCAAGGAGTTGTTTAACTGCCTCAGTGACCTCGCCCCCGGAAATTGGTGGGTCATTCCCCTCATCCCCAGACTCTGCTTCCTCCTCGGAAGACGTGTCAGTGGGATTAAGGAGGTCCTCGAAGTATTCCTTCCACCGCCTGACAATTTTCTCAGTCGACGTCAGCAGCGCTCCGCCAGCACTATACACAGTGCAGGTAGAGCACCGCTTTCCCCTCCTGAGACGTCTGACGGTTTGCCAGAATCTCTTCGAGGCAGTCCGAAAGTCTTTTTCCATGGCCTCTCCGAACTCCTCCCACACCCGAGTTTTTGCTTCAGCCACTGCCCGAGCCGCATTCCGCTTGGCCTGTCGATACCTGTCGGCTGCCTCCGGAGTCCCACAGGCTAACCAAGCCCGATAGGACTCCTTCTTCAGCCTAGTGGCTCCCTTCACCTCTGGTGTCCACCATTCGGGGATTACCACCACGGCAGGCAAGTCATTAATTGAAATTAGTTAGGAAAACATGACTTAGCAGTTAGATGGTCATCAGGTTTGCACACATCTCAGTGGGTATTTTGCCCACTTCTTATTAAGAAACTCTGTAAATCCTTTATGCTTTTTGGATTCTATGTGGCAACTCAATGTTTCAGCTTCTATATAGGGATTTTCTATAGGATTGAGGTTTGGAGACTGCCTAGACCACTCCATTGTTTTAATGTGTTCCTTCTTTAGTCACTCCTTTGTTTCCTATTTCTATGCTTTGGTTCACTGTCATTCTGGAAGACCCATCCATGACCCATTTTCAGTCTTGTAGCTGAAGGAAGGAGGTTCTTGTCCAAGATTTTATGTACATGTACAGCCCCAAAGCATAATGTTTCCACCTCTGTGCTTGAGTGTGACGACGGTGTTCTTTGGATCAACATATCAAACAATTCATTTCTTTGTAAGTGAGCAAATTTAGCAGGGATCAAATGATTACTTCCCCAACTTTAGATCATGTGTCTTTTGTTTTTTTAAATGTGCCTTAAGGAAAGTTGAAAATCTATTTTCACTTGCAGACTTTCGCTCAAAGCAAATAGTTAGTGGGAATTCGGTTTGGCAGATCTTGGAGGCGCTGGCCGTGACACACTCACCCTCCCTTTGCTATCACCTCTGCTCATGTGTTATGTCAGTTCAAGTCTGTGGGAAAAGCATCTCAGCTCTCTAATTAAAAAGCCTAATTAAAACCAGAGGGATGATCTTCCTCTTAGTCCCGTCTGCCCACTCAAAACAGAAAGAGGGAGGGTTGAGAGGCAGTGAATCGCAGCCATGAGAAACCTCTTGTGGTGAGGTTGTCAGGAGTGTGACAGACTGACGTTCCACTGGGAGCCTAAGCTAGGCGGCACTGAGATGAGCGTTGTCGTCGGGAATGCTACTGTAACAGCCTCTTCATATTCTAACAAACTAATCAGCTACTTTATGTGGAAAAACATCTCCCGTGAAGGAAGTTTGAAATGAGTAAATTGTGCCCAGTAGCCAGCTGCTGCCCTGCAGCACAGCAGCCCCCAAAGGCCCAGTTAGTCCAAACCATGCTTGCAGATCTTACACTCCTTAAACTGAATTCTGTGTTTGTCTTCTTCTCACCTCACAGTTTGGATGAAATAAACAAATCATGATCGTCCCTTATTAGTAACAATTAAAATGCCTTAAATGCTCATGGTGTGGTCTTGTTTTGTGCAAATAACATTTCATCCAGGAGTGAGAAGAATTGATTTATTGGGATGAAACCAGCAAAACAAGGACAAATACATATCAGCTGAGAGTACCAAGAAGCCATAAAAGTTCATTCTGTTCTGTGTTAAAATGTCACTGGTTTTATGAATTATGAGTAATAGTCACCAGACTCGTGAATCACAACATGTTCTGCCCTATAGCAGCTGTAATGGACTCCAGCTCCCTGATTCTGAATTTGATAAGCATTTCAGCTTCTGGAAAAGGGCAGCAGAAAATTGAAATAAGAACGATAAAATTTTAATGTTACGTGGAAATGCTCATTATTTGTTTGATTTGAGATGTTTTACACGACTGGACGGTAAATGCATCAAAGAAAATCTTTATTTTTTAGGGAATTTGATTTACTACATAGCTTACTGGTTAGACAGTGGCATCAAAGTGCACTTTAAACTCTATCCTCAGGAGTCCGTCTTGTCAGTTTTGCTGAAGATGTTGATGATGTGTAAAATATTAATTCAGAAGCTGTCTGAACTGTGCTGCTTGATGTATTTCTCAAGAAATTCCACAAAGCAATTTAATTGTTGGTTCATGCATAGAAACAAACAAAAGCTGTCTTTACTTTTTTTTTTTTTACTTGTTACTTTTTCACTTTATGAGTTTTAAAAATAATGTTGTTTTACTGACATTTCAGTTATGGCTATTGTGATTTGTCCTAACCAAAATATTGTTTGAATGTTCTCTTGATAGAACTGTTATGTCAGGCCATGCTATGTCACTATAAATCTCACAGTGTGTCTAAAACCTAGGAGGAAAAATATTTCAGAGCCACATATTCTTACATGCTAGTCTTGGTATCCGGGGATATATCGACCAGGGCCTCTGCTCCTGACCCTTACAGAGCCTCTTGTGGGTGGTGAGCCTGCAGGAAGATGGGGCCATGTTCCTTTTTTGGGCTGTGCTCGGCCAGGCCCCACGTTCCCCCGGACAAGCTGGAGGAGGCGGCTGGGGAGAGGGAGGTCTGGGCTTCTCTGCTTAGGCTGCCGCCCCCGCGGCCGGGCCCCGGATAAACGGAAGAAGGTGGATGAATTGATTCCTGTATGTTCCTGTATTGAATATTGTTGCATCCAGTTTTTTCACGAGTTTTACAAACATTTTTTCCTTGAATAAAAAGAGAATAAAAGGTGCATTGAGGTTATATAGGTATATAGAAAGCCAGTAACAGACTAGCCTTTCCTCTTAAGCACTTAAGAGCTCTGCTAGTTTATTCACTAAGTATGTAGAGCAGAGTTCATACTTTGTGTATCACATGTCAGTGAAAACACAAATCATACCTGTTTCCAACTTTAGTAAGATAGACCACGAGCCGCAACTGAACAAGCTGCTGTCAGTGGTTAAAAACAGTATTTTAGTGGTGAGTGGGCAACCCACCCACGTGTCCCTCAGATCAGAGGTTTTTGGTTAACCTGAACTAAGAAGGGACCTAACAAGTCCTTCTATGTGTGAGCTATTAAGTGACATCTGTCATCTCACACACTGCAGCCAGTTCCTTGCTTTTTTGTGTTTGATATCCAGGGCACTGTCTGTGGTGCTGAAGTTTTGGTGCAGGACTGTCACTGTTGATCAGTGTTTCCTTAAGCAAAAGCCCCAACATTGTTTTGATGTGAAGCTGCTTTTTTTGGTCAAGATAAATAAATAGTGCCACCAGAATGTTGGTGTGATTTTTATTTATTTTTTCTTGAGTAGTAGCAATTAGCACAGTGTGGCGGAGGTGTGGTCCCTGGCTCAGCTGCAGAGGAGGCGTGGTGCAGTGAGCTCAAGCTGCAGTACCAGGGAGGTTGAAGGAACAGGTGATCCATGTAACGAGGTTTCCTGTTCTTTATACTGACGTCGGAGACCAGAAGAAAGAGACGCATGCGAGGACAGCTGAAAAGCTGACTGTGCCGGGACACTGGTGCCAAAGCTGAGCGCTTCTGTGTGTTTCACAAATAAAAAAAATCATAAACAGCCATCAGAATGCTGTGTGGCGTCCGATTTATTCACACACATCATTTGCAAAAAAATGTAATGAAGAAATAATCAAAACATGAGAATACTGTGTGCATACAAAAGACTGTGTACATAATGCAGTAAAGCCACAAAAAAATCCCTCTATAAGTGCTGGTGGGCTGGTGGTGTAAGACCCTCACAATAAACATCTTTTTATCGTCTGTACACTGCACAGAAATCTCCCATGAATAAGCAATAGAAATGATTTTTGCTTTTGCTGGTTTCATTCTGGTTCCCCAAGAATTAGATGAAGATCAATCAAATTAAGTTCTTGTCTGTGCAAACAAGTATAACAACATCCTCTTCAAACTGTATAACAACATAATGTCCATCCTGTTTTCCACTAGCAGAAAAAGATGAATAATATAACAGAATTGCAGAATTGAAAAAACCCCACTTCAGCAGCAGAAAGTGACGAGTTATTCTGTGTGACAAGCGCTGATGGATTAATGTTATTATTATTAATATATAGCTTTTAACTGTTTTCAAGTCCACATGATACGCCAACCCACTAAGTAGATCCACAGCTTTTTTCTGACTTTGTACTTGACAAAGGAAACTTTGATAACAATGCACATATTTCATCTTGGCTCAAACTAGTTTATCTAACCAACAAACCCATCTGGAACTGTTGCAGCGTCAGTAAAGCTGAAACGATAGATGTTTGGAAATGTCAGAAATTGTATTTTTAACATTCAAAAATCAGATGAAGAAACTCAAACATGTGATGTGGTCCAAAAAAGATAAAATGATTGGAGCAGCACATAATGGCAGGCTTTGAATGCAGTCTGGAGGAGATAAGGAAGAAAAGTCACATTGTCAGTTTCCATATGGAAATATAAATAAAAAAGAGACCTTTCCTATCTGGAGGAGCAGATTCTCTGATTCAGCTTATTGTCACATACATATAAGCAGACTTGAATAGAAGGATGGAAATGTATAATTTCAGCTTTAAAATCTAATAAAGAATTCTAAACGTTGACATGCTGCTTGTACATACCTTTATCTCACAATCTAATTTTGTATTCATTAAAATGACTGAGGCAGCAAATTACAATTAATTATATCCATTCATCAGTTTTCTTCAGCTGGACCCGAGACCTCCCTCTCCCCAGCCACCTTCTCCAGCTTATCCAGGGGAACACCAGCCAGCCGATGTAATCTCTCCAGTTTGTCATGGGTGTGCCTTTGTGCTGCCGACGTGTGCTGGGAATGAGTCCCACATATTAGCAATCTGTAGCAACGGGCCATGCACCGCATTCTCCTGAAATGCCATAAGGGTGGGGTGCACTGTGTCATGTGGCGGTCAAAGGCGGGGGCACTGGCAGTCTGATCCCCAGCTATCGAGGCTACCCAGTAAAATATGCAACTTAATTTTAATTACCTCCTTAAAAATACGACAATCTTTCTTAGCTCAAATTAAATATACCCAACCTTTAAAATAATGAGGCGTGCAAAATATGGGCAAATAACTCCTGTGATCCAAGGGTAACCAATATTAAAAAGCTGGTTTAAAGGGAGAGGAGCATGCTTGTTTTAGTGGATAAGCAGGTAAATATGGATTCATTTGATTTAAAACTCACGCAAAGTGACTCTAATTGGAGATTATGTATCGGAATTTCAGGAGCGGGACCACGCCTCCAAACACGCTCCTTCCGGTTGTCATCTATATAAGTCCCCCCAGTTCTGCAAGCTTTTCATTCTCGTTTACGTGCCCCACCCTCTCTCCCTCCTTGTTTTCAATTCTTTAACTTCTTCACTTCTATTTAGTACATGGGGATCTGCCCGGCCCGGAAGTCGTCGCCAGTCCAATTCGAGGCCTTCCCTAAACTGCAGCTCAATTCCTGTCCAAGCCATTCACCTTTCCCTACTAAACTGTCAAACCTAAAATGAGGACGTGGGCCCAGTTAGTGAAAGTTTGAATAAACACAGGCTTAGTTTTATTCAGTCTTACAGATAACAGATAAGCCCCAGAACACAAAGAGGCAGATGAATAAAACAAACACCATCCAATTAGGTATAATCCCAACAAAGGTAAAGTGTTGCAAACAAACACAAACAAATCCAGAAGGTAAAAGAAAAGGGGGACAAGGATAGAGGGAGACAAACAAAGGGACAAATGTAGCATATTAACAACTGCCAGGGGAAGATACTGAAGAGCACAGTAGATAAAAAACACAGAAACAGAAAGAAAAGCACAAAAGGTAAGTGAAAGGAAAATAACTCTATCAGAAACCCCAGGCCATGTCAACCATCTGCATTTAGTAACACAAGTGTTTGGTTATTAAGTAAAAGAGTGCAGACCTCACAAGCTAAGAATTCATCTCCATGAAATGAGATGAGAAATGTGGATTAGAACTTTAAGTCGGGCTCATGAATACAAAACCTCAACATGTCACGAGAATGTCTCAGAGCAAAAGAGGAATAAATTACAGGCAGTGGGCTTTAATTTCCTGCTGAGTGCCTTCAGCAAGTTGAAAGGCTTATTTACAAATCATCCACTTTAACTGATCAAAAGGCTCAGTGTGGTTAAAAGAGCAGTATCATAGCATTCATTTAAACTAGAGATGGACCGATCCGATATTACGTATCGGTATCGGTCCGATACTGACCTAAATTACTGGATCGGATATCGGAGAAAAATAAAAAATGTAATCCGATCCATTAAATATCACGAAAGCACCTCACAAAACTTGCAACACGCCGTAACTCACCTCAGAACGTTAGCACGTTGGAGCAGTATGCATCACGTGATAGAGCGGCTGTGGCATGCGGACCCGTCGGTGGTCTGGATAGCATGTGGAGCTTCGCTAGCAACCCAGCATTTCATCTCCGACAAAGTTATCCCGAGAGAAGTAAAGCAAGTGTGTAAGTCCATCTCTGAATGTTTGTAAAGCATTCCTGCCTTAAGCTTAACAAGCGACTGCGTCTTCTTGCTGCTACTTCAATGATGAAACTGCTTAACGATCAGCTGATCGGCTTTTCTGTCGCGAGTCCGTGTCTCTAGTTTGCTTTTGGCCCACTTTGCACCAGAAAGAGGAAACCAGCGGCTGAACAACAGCAGCACGTTTAAGCTTGATCAGCTATTGTTAGAATGTATTTAATATTACTTTCTACTCGAGGATCTTTTTCTACGTAGCTGACGCTGGTAACTGTGCAGGGGCGGATCTAGCAAAGTTTAGCCAGGGGGGCCGATAGGGCATTAACAGGGAAAAGGGGGCAGAAAGACATACTTTTCTTTCTTATTCTCATTTAAAATGTCTAGCTTTTAATAAATAATTATCTGACACCCAAAGTTTTAATTTGATGTAAAATGAATAGAAGTCAATTACTGTATATAGTAACTATTAAGTCTAATATATATACCCTAGTAAGCTATAGTACTTTTTCCTTTGGGAAGGTACCATCTGTGCAGTCTGCAATTTTGTTGAAGAAAGATGTTGAATCTATTTAATATTTCTTGAAAAATAATTGATTTCTGTGCATTTTTTTTTCCACACTGCATCAAATTAAGGTTGATTACGTCGATTAAGCATCATGAGGTGGAGCGTGAGGGGTGGTTCCCTATTTTTTATTTATTTATTTTTGTTGTTGCTGGGAGTTGGAACCCTATTAGTTAGGTTGCTTAATATTTATGCTAAGTACTCTTTAAAATACCAGAATAGGGAGGATGGTGTAGGTTTAAGTTTATTAGATTGATCAGTATTGCTGAACTATGAAATATTTTTTTTTGCATACAGGTATAACAGAATAGCTTTAGTGTAGTTGTTGTTTTAAACTTGAGTATGAACTTATACAAAATGCAGCAAGATATTTAAAAAACAGTTTTGTTGATTAAAAAACACTATATCGGATTCATATCGGTATCGGCAGATATCCAAATTTATGATATTGGTATCGGTATCGGACATAAAAAAGTGGTATCGTGCCATCTCTAATTTAAACTAAAATGCTGAAAACATGTCATTAAAATATCAAAGAGAAATCTCTTTAAAAGGAATTGAAATGATTATGTTTTTTGTGACTGATACTCAGTAATATGTTTGTGGAAAAAGTGTGATAACTTTGGAAATATACTTAGGCCTTTCACTTAGTTTGTATAGTAAATATGGAGCAGCCAGGAACATTGCTTTTTCAAGCTAAACTAAGTGTTTACTCACTATAGCTTCACTATGATTGGTGCCGGTGTTCTGGGAATCCATCCTACCTGACAAACCATCCTACCCGTTGTTTCTACACATGCGCACAACACGAAATTCAGTGGCGAACCGTCCTACCTTTGTGAATACAAGCTACAAACATACACTGATGGGTAAAATTAAGTGCCAAACCGTCCTACCTTTGTAAATGTGACGTACAAGCATACTTTAACAGCTATAATTAAGTGGCAAATCGTCCTACCTTTGTGAATATGAGCTAGAAGCATAATTTTACAGCGAGAATTCAGTGGCAAATCATCCTACCTTTGTTAATAAGAGCTAGAAACATACTCTGACAGGTAAAATTACGTGCCAAACCATGCTACCTTTGTGAATGTTACCTACAAACATACTCTGATGGGTAAAATGAAATGGCAAACCATCCTGGCTTTATGAATGTGAGCTACAAGCATACTCTGATGGGCAAAGTTATGTGGCAAACCGTCCTACCTACTTACATTTGTGCTGGAATTACTCTGTGACAACAGAAATGTGCATAAACTACTTACAGTAGGACATTTTGCCAAAGTAGGATGTTTGTCAGAACACCGGCATGAAATTGTTATAGATCTTGTTTAACTTGTGGAAATACAAAATTTAAAAAATAGACTACATGGGTCACTTTGTTCCAGTGTCACTAGTAAAGAATATAGATCTACATAACCTATAGCTTTGTTTTATAAACTTTAAGTCCATGCATTGTCCAAGATGTCAGCATGACCCATGCAAGATAATTAATTTTTGGGTGATTTTCTGGGTTGTCGAATGCTGGAAAACATCAGCCATTCAGTGTCTATTCATCTTTTTTTGTTGTTGCAGGGTTTATATTTATTTCTGACTTTCAGATAATAAACTACAAGCAGATGATTGGATATCTTTTTGAATTTTTACAGCTTGTGACTATTTGTGTTGACTTTACTAAGAGCAAGAGTCCCGCCAACTTGAATGATCTTGTATAAATTGTAAATATTAGTAAACTCAACAATGAGCGAGGCCCCTAGGAAAGTTGTTAACAGGCAGTCACTGACAAAGAGCGGTCTCGGTTTTTGAGACTGCTTTTATTGATCATAAAATTTATGTTGTAGTAAAATAATGATTACAAACACACCAGTTCACCTGTCTTAAGTGGAAAGAAGAACAAAAGGGGAGCAGGAACCTTGCTGCCTTGATCTCAAATCAAGAAGTCAGTCTGGGCTCGTGGAAAATGAGAAAATCAAGAGATGATCAAAATCAGCAGAGAGATTGAGGCAATTTGCAAAATATTAAAAAACAAACAAATGTGCCAGTGAGAATAAGTGATGCTCTAAAGGTAAAATTGATTACACTGAACTTTGGTATAGCATTCTCTTTACTATACTTTTCAGCCTAATAGATTAATAGTTAACATCAGAATACACTCAGTATAATTTCAGTGGCTGTAAAGCTTTTTCACAGTTTTGTGCATTAGATTTATATTACTTTGATCTGTCTTATCTTAAAAAGTCTCTCTTATCAGAGGTGGTTTCCTCTACTGCAATCACTTTTCCACCACAGACTTATCCCCTCCTTATCTTTGAGTCGCAAAGTTTCTGATAAATTATCTTTGTCTGACTCACATGTTTTGTTTTTTTTGAAAATACGACTAAGAGTTTTGCCGAGACTCAAAGAAACCTTTCACTATCAACAGGATCTTGATTTTGATTCCCCCTTCAGAGATTTGAACCTTAACATTATTAAATCTAATAAGATGTTATGAAACATCTTATTCCCAGGACATTAATGCTGCCATTTGTTTCAGGAATAATGATGTTTGTTATTGGTGAAAGTATAAGCATGCATTCAGGGACATTAAAGGAAATCCCCGGCACCCATACGACTGAACTGGTTTGGATAAGTGAGCTGGAATATTCTGATTAAATATCAGCAGGAAGAAAGAGTGATGTTTGTCGTCTGTATGTGTGTCTGTATGTGTGTATACACTCATCGATAAAATGAGTCACCATCCTTTGGGGTTTATTACCCTCATCACTTCAGCTTGGCTGTGTAGGTGATTAGGAGAGATTCCCCGAAGCAGTTTTCCTGGAACACAGTACGTCTGCGTGTCTCTGTGTATGTCTGTGTTTATCTACTGAAAAGGGTTGCTGTTTGTTCATATAGGGATGACTGTGAGGTACAAGACAGGAACACTCTATTAGGCCTTGCAGAAATATGTCTTTTTTTGGTCTGTATTTTGTTTTCTGAGTGCTCGCTGACTGCTTTTTCTTTTCTTTTTTTTGTTTCTGTCCCTGAGAAAAAAACATGTAATGGCTGCTTTGTATGAAATGACTGCTCACCTAACAATTGTAGCTGATGGCTTTGGTCTGTAATCCAAGACAAAATAGTAAAAGAAAAAAGCTTTTTGGCCAGCATCACACAGAGTAAACAGCAGCACATTTTGTACCAGAGCCAGAACAGGCATGTGTGCTAAAGGTCTGGTAGAAATAAAGTTTAAGTAATTGAATGTGTGCAGTGCATTTGTGTTTATCTTTGATATCTTTATCTTTTAACGCACATTGTGAACAAAATAAGATGAACAAATGGATGACAATTACAGTGGACTGAAATAATAAAAAGTCACAGCTATTAATCTTTATAAATATATTTTAATATGCTCACAGACACAACTCCATCTAAAGTATCTTGTATGCCCTCTCCCAATGAATCACTGTAATTTGATGATCCCTTTTGGGTCACTAATGTAAAAACTTGAAACTTGAAAATGAAAAACTTGAAAAAAGACTAGCATCATTTTGTAAAGGTGGAACATCATTTCTGAAAATTTAGCTCAAACATATCAAGACAAATAGGAAAAGAAATAAAAACACAGTGTTTTTGCTCAGATTGTACGGTAAGTGGAATATGCTGGAATTAAATGATGTTTGTGTTTTAACTGCAAACATTTCAAATACAGGGATATCAGTAATGGTTCTTCTTCATATTCATAGCTCATAAATAACTAAAAAATCCTATGCAGAAATTGCAACAGAAGTGAAAGAAATTACTAACAATTGGATATTTTATTCATCAATATAATATAGTCACTGGGCTCTGGTTCAGTCACACTGGAGTAAAAATAGTTACATCTTGCAACTAAGAAAAATTGGTCCAGTGACTGAACTAAAGATTTTTTTTGTGATTGTAAATATTTAGTAAACTGTTAAAATAGTGCTGACCCTCGATCTGGTTGTGCAGTGGTTAGGGTGTTGCTCGCTCAGCCTTTGGGTGTCCGCTGGGAGGCATCCCGTCTCAAACCTGTCTCATTTGCAGTCTGACTAAAATCCCTCTCAGACAGACTGATGAAGGTCTGTCAATAACATATCTGATTTATAAATACAGACAAATTTTCAACATGTTGCGATTAGTCTGAGTCAGTCTGCACTGATAAGCTGACCTCGTCTGGGATGCCTCTCTTTGGAAGAGGAGACTTGACTGAACTGGCTGCCAAGTGGCTCTATTCTGGTTATATTCAGAGATAAAACTATCTCATTTTTCACTTAAATTACCATCCTGAAGCAACTACGTCACTATTTGCAGAGCAATTTCTGAAGTTCTGTTTCTAATCTATGAGGTTCAGGTTGGACTCTGAAGAAGTTAATGTGAATTTCTGTTCCTGGTGCCTGTCTTTGACGCAATCATTTCAAAGGCAACAACATCGCAAATTCATAGCACATGGTTGCAATAATTTCTGCCTCCAACCACTTTTCCCCCCAAGTATAAATGTTAGGAGGGCAACTCCAGGCCTCGAGGGCCGGTGTCCCTGCAGGTTTTAGATGTGTCCTTGAACCAACACAGCTGATTTAAATGGATAAATTAGCTCCTCAACATGTCCTGAAGTTCTCCAGAGGCCTGGTAATGAACTAATCATGTGATTCAGGTGTGTTGACCCAAGGTGAGATCTAAAACCTGCAGGACACCGGCCCTCGAGGACTGGAATTGCCCAACCCCGGTCTAGTCTGAAACCTTTGTTTTTTGACCTTTTCTTTTACATTCTTTTTACTACCAGTGCTTGGTTAGATCTAAGGACTTGAAAAAACACTTGGCTGTTTTAAGGAAAGAGGTCCTAAATCTAATACATTAATCTGGGACAGTGAAAAATGATGCTTACTCTGTGAACTTGACACCAAGGGATTGTTTACAAGTGTCCATATGGATAAGTTGAGAGTGATAGGCTCATCTCACTGTTGCTATAAACCTAAGGCATCTTAGCACTGATCCCAAAGGGCACCTTGTATTTGTGAGATGCCATTGGCTTTGCCAATACTTCAGTGTTTAATGCCCAGGGATTGAGAAAAGGACATCGAGGAGTAGAAGCTAATTTCTCTACCTATTGGAAATCTTACCAGGCTTCCTACCATGTTTCCTATCTCCCCTCAGTGACAGCTCTTATCAACGACAGGACAGACTGACATGTTGACACATCTGTCAGAAAAAGATGAGATATTGGCAGCTCTTCCATTAGGCTTTCTGGAAAACACTATCTGGGAATGTGTGTGTATGTGGAATGTGTTAAAAAAAAAAAGTCACACATGATTATCACACTGCACACACTTTGACACCCAGGCTAACACAAGGCTGGCCAAAAATCGATGTACCATGTAAGTAAAAAACAAAAAGAGCTTAAGAGACTGTGGAGTGTTGTTTCCATGGATACACAAGCATAAAATTCAAAGGGATGTTGTTGCAGCAGATGACCCATGTTGGTATGTCTCATTATCTAGAGGGTTTTCAGTTCACGAAGCAGTAAACAGTATTATCATTTGACATCACAAAGGGACACTGAGCCACAGTCAGGAAGGGCTGGGAATGCAGAATTAAATAAAGCCCTGTAAACAGGAGAGAGGAGTTATATGTTTATGGGACCCAATTCAAGCTAAATGGAGCCTAGCCAGCCAATGAAATTTGCCTCATTGGGTGTAATGACTCCACTAAAATGACAGTGATTATTTCTGAGTAAATGATAATGAAAGACGCATGCAGTGTACAAGTCTGCAGGCAAACACGTCATTTATGTAGTCATATTTGTTAATGTGTGGCTATCCTGTTGATTTCCTCAAAGAACTGACCCAGACTCAAATCTGGACACAAATAAGTCGATGCAAACACATTGATGACGTTAGCTACAGCTAAGGCTTCAGCTTATCGTGACAGGCATTCTAATTATCATCATAAAGATGTAGGTAGGTAAGTGTAAATAACACGAATGAGCTATTTTTCCATGCTCTGATGAGGTGCGCCCGGAACATCGATCATCTCATCAGCAAAAGGGTAATGTCATGGAATATTGTGCACAGTGTTGGGGAGTAACGGAATACATGTACCGCCGTTACGTATTTAGAATACAAAATATGAGTAACTGTATTCCGTTACAGTTATCGTTTAAAAAGGTGGTATTCAGAATACAGTTACTTTGTTGAAATAAATGGAATACACTGGGGTACTTTCCTGTTTCAAATTGTCGCGGGTCAGGACTGTTTGGGTTTTGTTTGACAGCTACGTTCTTTTGTTCCAGGCGGCAGCGTTACGGTTGCCATGGTTACAGGGTGACGCTCTCTCTGCGACTGTGTGTTTCCTGGGTGAGAGAGCGCCTTTTCGTTGTTGTTGTTGTTGTGCTAAGCTAACAGGCAGAATGCTACAAGCATAGCTCTAAAGAATGTAGCCTCATGGGCAGTGTAGTCCGTGCTGCTGGGAGAATGGACTGTCATACACGTTATGTGTCTGTGAGCGCTAGGAGGGAGAAAAAGGGGAGTGGAAAGGTACGAGCAGTCATCGAGCAAAAACGGGAGCTGGAAGCATGTAAATATAATAATAACCACTGCAGCCAAGAAGAGTGCCTGACGAGCCCAGTTGTAAGTAAGCTATTAAGACTCGACTGTACACTGTGTTCGTGTTTTCCTCCGAAAACAACAAGTTCCGTTGGAGCAGCCTTTCAACGCCTCTCTCTGTCTGTCGCAAGAAAAGTTGACCCACACAACAAAGTAGAGCTATTTTTCGGCTACCAGCCGACAGGGACCCCGCCGTATTATGCTGGGCTTACACTGTGCGATTTTTTTCAGTCGCGCGATTCAGCTCCTGCTCAAACTGTACGATTGACTCGCAGGGGTTAGAAGTTCATAGGTCACGATGCAGGTCTCACACTATACGGCCCGACGCTCTGATGCGACCTGAGTGCTCACACTGTGCGTCCATAAAAATGAAGGTTATAACAGAAATTCTGTCGCTCGCTCTCCCTCTCCGTCTTTCACTCACACAGACACACCACCACCATCAACTTTGCTAAATTGCTAATGAAAAACATTGGTCAGGCAGCTGTGATTGAGCAGCAGTGTCGATCCAACTATTTTCACGGTTGTTGTGGTCGTGATAATTTTGTGAGGCCACATCGAAAGGGCTCGGATGGTTCTACAGGTTGTGCCTCCATCGCTTGTGTCCAGATCACACGCTGCACTGCCGTGCTACGCCGTCTTTTTCGCTGACATTTGTGTTTGCGCGTGCGCAGTGTGGCAAACTGCGGTGACACCCTCACGACCAAGCGATTGATGATCGGGAGCTGGTCGTGAGGTGTCAATCGCTTCTCGTTACCCCACGTATACTACACGATGCACGAAGCACGATGAAGGCCAAAATCGGGCCGATCGCACGACTCAAAAATCGGCTCAAAATGGGCCAAAAATCCCACAGTGTAAGCCCAGCATTAGTCAGAGGTCCCTTTACTACAGTTCGGAGCCGCGGACCTTCAGTAATAGTAATAAATCACACAGCAATAGTACATTCACGTTGTTGTAAAAAGCATGATAATATTGTAGCGGGTCAGGGCTGTTCGGGGTTCTGCTTGTACAGTTATGTTTTGTGTATGTTGCCATGGTGACGGGTGACGCCCTCTCGCTGCGACGGTGTGTCCTTCCGGGGTCAGAGGGCGCCCTATGTGTGTTGTGGTTGCCGCGCTGAGCAGTTAGCTAGTGGCAGTGTGTTCTTCTGCAAATGTAATAAACGGCTGTGCTCCCTGGCTAGCTCACGGGAAGCAAGACCAAACGATACCTCCGTCTCCTCCTTGTCTGAACTCGCCACAATATATTAAGTAATCCAAAGTATTCAGAATACGTTACTGTCATTGAGTAACGTAACGGAATACGTTACAGAATACATTTTGGGGCATGTATTCTGTATTCTGTAATGGAATACATTTTAAAAGTAACCTTCCCAACACTGATTGTGCACATGTGATAGAAGTTGACCAAAAAAGGAAAAACAAACTTTAAAATATTATTTGACAACATGTTCACACTGGAAAATATAGTAAGAAGACCCCGACCAGCTTGAAGTCAAGTCATTATTATTAGACAGGTAATGCTGTGATCTAGATTTTGCTCTTGCTCTTGACGAAGGCGGTCACACTTTTTCTCCTCTCCTCCTCTTCCTCTCCCTTAGCTTCCCTGCTTAGCCTCTTATGTCCTTGTCTAGTCTCGTGTTTTTTTTGTATTACTTTTCCCTGGAACACTCTCTCACAGTCTGTTCTCTAAAACCTAAAAGAGGAATTATGGATTTGATCAACTGGTCCCTAAATGGAATTGACACCCTTTTCTCAACGAGAAGTTTGGGCTTGGGTGAGCCTGAGTGCTGAAGATATCTACCTATTCGGAACCATGGTAACAGGGCTCTTGCTGATCGGAGAAAGCAGAACCGGCTGTTCAAACCCCCACAAGGCTGCCCGCTGGGATTGAAACGATGGGAAGAGGCATGAGTTTCTCAAAATGGGCTCATTGAGTGCAGCACGGATAAGATCTTGGAGAGGCTACGGCTGCCGTGAATTCTCCGAATAAGATCTCTGAGTGCAGACTGGATTATATCTCGGAAGGGCTCGCTCGGAACAACATCTCTGAGCGCAAATTGGATTACATTTTAGGGAGGCTCACTGTGGTCGTGAGTTCTCAGAATCGGCTCTTTGAGCACAAGAATGACAACATCACAGAGCGCAAGTTTGATAACATCATGGAGAAGCTCACGGCTCTCCAACGGGAGATTGAGAGACCAGTGTTGGACTGTTAGAACAGCTTTGAAATTCATATGAGCTGTTCACACTAAAGTAAAAAGCACCATCACTTCATGCGGATACCCCTTCGGCGCCAGCTGCGGTCGCAAGGCTGGAGCCGAACAAAAACACCCTGATAACGACTGTGTTTAGACTGTTCCTTCCCATTCCATGCAAGGCCACCTGGGTTGGCTGGAAGACTGTTTACTTAGCCTGGCAGGGCGAAGGACACTGTCTCAGCTGAACTCTGGACACGCACACACATACATATACACTGATATGCACACACTCATCCCCCCTCCCTTTCCAAACGCCTTCGATGCTTGTTCCCTCCTGGTAACACAGCGGGTCTGAGCCCGCGCTGGAATGGTAGCGCTGGGAAGGATGGCTGCTGTATTTGCTTCGGATTACTCCCCACCCCCCACCGACCTTGTGGCTTGTCACGTGTTCCATACTGTTGTGCTGTGGACATTTATGTGCTTTTTTGTGCATTTCCGATCAAGAATGAAAAATTGTTTTTCATTTAGTAGTTTTAAAGTTTCTTTTCGGAATCTCTGCAGCAGAGGAAGGGTGAAGAGCTGCACTGAGGTGAATAATAAGTCAAGTAAGAGTTAGTTTTACTACCACGATTAAAAATATTGAGCACAGCTGGTACAGTTTAAATATAAAGTACATTTCCTCTCATTAACACTGCATAGAGGCATAATTTGTGTAAAACATAAGAGTTTTTGAACTGGTTTCTTCCATCTCTGGGTTGTATTCCCACATGCTGCTGTAGTATCGATCTGTCTAAGCTCTGTGCATGCCCTTTATCCAGGAATGCTTCTTGCAGTGCAACTGATGAGATTAATTTAAAGAGATGCACATTCTGGCACAGATGAATAGCTTATTGGCGGTATGACATTGCACTAAAAAAGTTTAAAAAAAAACTTCTCTTGCTTTTCTGGCGTTAATGCAGAAAAACTGCAGGTTTGAACTGTAACTGGATCAAAAATAGGAAAATACGGTGTTTGTCAGTGAACTGTATTTCTAATGTAAGACAGCTGAGATAAATGCACAGTTCATTGCCCTTTAACTATTGTTTGCTGTAGCAGAAGAATTATGTTTTTGTCACTAGGCAGTAGAGCAAAGTCGTGCCAACCACCAACTTCACACTCTATCTTCATAGTGCAGTGGTGACAATACATCTTGTCACACGGTGCAAACCTTGCCTAACTGATTTTTTACTTTTTTCTCGCTCAGTTACGAAAGACTATGATTGTTTTCTCTTGCACTCACTAAAGTATGACTATGGGACATTATTACACTCTCCAAATTGTAAATGACAAATATATTGCAATTTAGTTCTGTTCTGAATGAACAGAACTTACATTCTGTAGGCATTTCCTGAGGTAATTTACTGATTCATTCACCCACTTGGGGTAAAATTAAATAATTTTAAACACATTTTTATTACTATTTTCTTTTATTCTTTGAAGTAATTCTAAAAACACTCACTGTCACAAGTCAAGTCAAAATTACCCACACTTGATATGACAAAAACTGCACAAGCTAGTTCACAGTGCACAGCATTGTGAGTTGATATATGACAACAGAAAATGGATGGAAACAGAGATGAAGAGGAGGAAGACAAGAAAGAGCGAGGTCAAGAACAGTAATTTTACATGTAAATTAAACTAGTGTGGTTATGCACATAGAACTACAGCTCTTTTCTAAACAAGGGAAGCAGGGCAATCTCAGCACATCCGGGTTTTTTTTCCATCATAATGCTGGATCTTTGCTGTGTATATAGAAGACACCGGACCAGTGTGTCTTAGTTGAACAGTTAAAACATCCTGTCATTTGCTTTTACATATTTAATTTTCTTACAGTGTCCATCAGAGGGGGCTGAAATCAGCTTCCGACTGTACAGGGCAGCTTAATTACAGTGCCAGTGCATGGTTTTAAAGCAGCTAGTTTAACTTAACATTACGTCAATCCAAAATAACAAAATGCCAAACTTAAAGGTCCAATAAAACCAAAAACATATTTAACATAAACTATTCTACTGAGTCTCCACAATGTGGCAACACATTCTACTTTGCATCTCCTGCTGGATACTGAGACTCATCTTTTGCTCATTTCATGACGAAAAAATAAATATAAGATGAATATATACTGTAAGAAGCATCTAATGCTGGGCACATTGAAACTAGATTTAACGACAAAAAAGCATGTTATATGTAATTACTTATGGTTACATGCTTATATACAAGGTCACATACATACATGGTTACATAAATACATACATGGCTACTAGGGGTGCAACTATACTCGTATCGATATTGAACCGTTCGATACAGTGCTTTCGGTTCGGTATGCATATGTATCGAACAATACAAAATTTGTAATTTATTTTATCAACTTTCCTTCTGACGATGCTGTCTGTGTTGAGCGCTCAGTGAATCTGCGTTCGACTACTCCGCCTAGGCTGCACTGTCTAGCGCAGATCCACTGAGCGCTCAACACAGACAGCATCATCAGAAGGAAGAGCGCAGGGCAAGCTAGCCAGACAGAAGTTAAGCTCTCCTTGCAACATGGCAAATTGAACCTCCCCCACCCTCATTCAGATCTGGTGTTTGGAATTATTTTGGTTTTCATGTGACGTATGACCCTGAAGGTAAGCGCGTCATGGACTAAAGTAAAACAGTATGTTGGATGTGCCACGCAATGCTCAATTACATGGGTGGGAACTAGTGTGTTAGCACAGTTAGGTCGTTAACGTGTTGTCTGTGAAGGTTCTCAGTCATCCAGGTCATCGTAGTCAAAGGAGCTTGCAAAGAAAAGCGTCTGGACTTCTTTAAGTTGCTTGAAGACGTTTCACCTCTCATCCGAGAAGCTTCTTCAGTTCTAAGGTCAAATGGTGGAGAGTCCCAGATATAAACCTAGTGGGAGTAACCCCCCACAGAGGGACAAAGGACCCCCTGATGATCCTCTAATCGCCTGAGCCAAGGCGTGAAACTGGCCGTGGGTCCCAATCAGCCAGAGTTTCGGGTGAGCTCATTGTGAAACCTGGCCCCACCTTATCATGCGAATTCCTGAGGTCAGCTGGCCTAGGATGTGAGTGGGCGCTAAGGCGTCTGGGAAGGGATCTCAAAACTGGATTATAGATGTTGTGCCATGCGCATGGCACAACACAGAAGAGCCACCTCCACAGGACAAGACTCAGCTGTCCATCTGCATCTTAAGGATAAAGGACACTCTTTTGAGGATGCCAATGTTCACATTTTGGACAGAGAGGACAGATGGTTTGAAAGAGGAGTGAAAGAAGCCATCTATGTCCACTGTGAGCGACCATCTTTGAACAGAGGCGGGGGTTTACGACACCAACTCTCTGCCATCTATAATCCAGTTTTGAGATCCCTTCCCAGACGCCTTAACGCCCACTCACATCCTGGGCCATCTGACCTCAGGAATTCGCATGATAAGGTGGGGCCAGGTTTCACAATGAACACACCCGAAACTCTGGCTGAAAATTTAGCAGTCTTTGCAAACTTCAAAAAGCAAATGGCCTCGATCTTGGTTCCACTTGTCTCTTACCCGTGACTTCAGTGGAAATTTCAAATTCAGGATCTGACACAGACTGATTCATGTTCTACACAGTTCTTACAAGTTCATAGAAATTTCTGTTCAATTAGAACCAAGTATTTGAGTTGATGATTGTAATTTTTATACAATGTTGTAATTTGTTTTTCAACAATTTTTTGATTAATGTTTTGTTTCCTTTACAATATTATACTTTAATGTATAATATTGTAAAGGAAACAAAACATCAATCAAAAAATTGCTCTCTTTTTTATTCGGGCTACTTAAATTTATTTTGGGCCACCAAAAACTGAAGAGTCCCTGCCCGAAGGGCTACCAGGGATTTTGAAATTTTGAGAGCCCTGAGATATATTTATTTTTTAAATTACTAATTACTTTTGTTTCAGCAACATTAAATTTAAAAACTGTACTTTTGAGTTAAAATATATATTTATAATTTTAATAAATGACAAATTAAAAAGGCATGAACATTTTTTTTGTATCGAAAAAATATCAAACCGTGACACCAAAGTATCGAACCGAACCGAACCGTGAATTTTGTGTATCGCTGCACCCCTAATGGCTACATATATATATATATGTATATATATATATATATATATATATATACACACACACATGGTTACATACATGCATGGTTATATACATTTATGCATACATGCTGCATACATGGTTACATTCATCTATCCATGGATTATAGTAACAGCAAGCTGAGCAGGGAAATTCCTTTCCCCATTTCTCCCCCCTCTCCGTTTTGTCTAGGCATCCCAAAGTGCCACCACGCCAGATGAGATATCTATTCTGTTTGCAAATACTGGGTATCTCCATATATGTTCTCCCAGCTTGTATTTTTCCTTCCTGCATAGCTCTTTTTGCAGTGTTGTGGGTCTGTGTATTTATTTTACTGTAATTCATGATCAGTTGCTTCCATCATCGCTGCTGTTACCTGATAAAACAAACAAACAATTTGACTCTCTGACTCTCACCATGGATTTTTAAGGGTGGATGCAAGAAAACATACATACAACTACAATCGTGCTTCAATTTAGTGGGAAGTATAAAGCAAACTTTTTTTTTGACTATCATTTCATGCAATGAAATTTGGTTCTGTTGTTATAGTCATAGCCTTAATTTAATTACTGTGTCCCACTAAGCCAGCATACTAGGTACTGAAACAGCTAAAGGGACTTTAACAAGTTTTAATTACTGCTACAATTTCCCTACTATAGTGTGTCAACTTCTGCTTCGTGACAAAAGTCACTTCTTTGTAAACTATGTGTGACTCTGACAACCTGCTGGTAACCAGAGCAATCACAAGGAGATTGTTCATGTAGCTCCACGTACTGTACCTCTTCCTGACAAACTTCACCTACTGGCAAAATCTTGCCATGCAGTCAGGAATATACATTTCATCCTAGCCACCACTAATTACCAGCGGGTTGCTGACTGCCTGTGTCTGGGCCCTGAAAGTGCCGATAGCTGTGAATGTAGCATGGATGGTTGTTTGTCTCCCTGTGAAAGCTGTGTGATTGATTGTCAGTCTCTTCCGGGTATACCCTGCACTTTGCCTTTATGACACCTGGAACAGCTTATATATGCCATTAACTCATTCTGATTCTTTCTATATATTCAGAATAAGTTAAGTGCAAGGACAGCACAACAGCACTGTCCATTTCGTGGCACAACTAGGCTGCACCAGGAACAGAAAATAAAATTCATATGGGAGTCATTTCTCTCTGGGTGACTCTGGCTTAATTGGTGACAATTCATGGCTATGAAGTGAAGGCAGAGACATAAGCCTTATTATGAACTCTCTGGACAACAACAAATTAAATTTGAAGCACACAGGAGACCTAGGAGTCTCCAAAAGAGACCTGCCAGGCTAGGGGAAATAAGCTTCTATATTGCAAGGGTAGGAGAATGAATTTATAAGTGCTCTGTGCAACGGCTAAGACTGTGTGAAAAAAAGAGCTTCCCTCGTTTGAGTAGAGTTAGTCCATCAAAAACACAGACTTTTCAAAAAATAAAGCTTTGAACCAATTTTCATAATTACTAAGACACATTCTGGAAACTGTAAATGCAACATCCAATGTTTTAAGTCATATTCACAAAGCCACACAATATCATCAGATTATATACACAACCAATCAACATATTAATTCAAACTCAAAAGACTGAAAACATTATGTTCAGGACATGTAACTCGAGTCTTTCCAACCTCATGTGGCTCACTTGCAATTCTCCAAAAAACAGGGTTTGTCGGTCACCTCATTCACATAAAGCACAAAATAAAGCATATTGTAAATGTAAACATAAGCATCTGTAAATTTTTAATTTTAAATATGTAAGTTGTTTTACATTTACTGGGAAAGACTGATGTTAACCTGAATTGAAACGAAAGATGTGCGTAAGGATTGTTTGTTTCATAAAATACTTGTCAATGAAAGAGGCCAGTTTCTAGCATAATTATAACAAAAACCAACTAAACATTATGCTTAGTTATGCTGTTATGTAAAACTGATGAGTGATTCCATGAGAACTACAAGTCTCAGCCTACCTTTTCTTTTGTTTTTTCAGATGGGCTGTACAAATCCAAGCAGTGAGGAATATTTTTTCACACTTTAGGCCCCTAATTACCAACTGAGCATCACTGAAATGTCAGCGCCTATCCAAGTATCATTGCAGACCAGGTCCATCCATTTAAGACTGCAGTGCAGCCATCTTCTGGTGGCTGCTTCCAGCAGGATTTCACAAAGCTTAAATCATCTCTGACTTGTTTCTTGAAAATGGCAATGCATCACCATACTTAAGTGGCCTCCATATTCACTCCAATAATTTTGGGATGTGGTGAAACAGACATTGTCATCCTGGATGTGCAGCTGAAAAATCTAAAGCAAACACGTGATAGTATCAAGCCCACGGGGACTAAAATTTGCAGGACAACTGACTGTTTCTGTTGGAAGAGGAGAGAGTGAAAAGTTGGAGTCATAGCAGAGGTGAAGTGTGGATTACTCTGTAGTATTCGATTCTCTCCTCCGGGAATGTGGGGCAGCTCAGTTCTCAGCAAGGGAACTCACAAAAATTAAGCTGCACAAAAGATAAACTTGGCTTCTAAGACAGAGAAGGTGTGATATTAACACAAGTCAAACAATAAAAACCCCAGGAGCTTGAATTTGTCTAAGAAAGTTGTTGTTTTATCTGGTCCTTAAGAAGCTGGCACAGCTGCTCTCCACTTGCTAGGTGGAGAGCAGCTGTGGCAGGTGAGATGCGGGACCTCAGAAGGCCACCGGGTGGAGATGAAACCTATCACCACCTGCGGGGAGAAAAAAACACTACCACCTGCCAGTGCTACCCCCAGCCTCCTAGTAGACACAGCTATGGTATCAAATTGAAAATCCTAGGTGACTTCTTTCTTGGGTAATCCAGTCACAAGAAGTTCAGAGTGCATGACTTATGATATCTGACCTTTAGGTTGATGTCTCACTGAGATTTGAATTTGTCCGAGATTTTAACTATATGTACCTATGATATCAATTTGAAAATCCTACATCGCCACCTTCTCGAGTAATCACAGTCATGCCTGGCTGCCTGGGCGGCCATCTGCCCAGTGGGTGATGACAATACCCCATCAGGAAGACCTCACACCACAACTGTAAGTATAGATGCCATGCTCTTTTATGGTAACAAATTTTTTTCTCTATAGTTTGTTAAAGCTAGTAAGACAATTAACACGGCCAGAGACAAAGTAAATCTGACTCTCCACTGATTCCAGGGCAAAGGGCATTTTATCTTTGCCCTTATCCTGCTTTCCTGCTACAGTCTGCTGAACACCTGTTCAGGTTTAACATTCAGTTCACGGTGGGTGGGAGAGATATAGCAAAAACACAACTAAATCAAATACAAATTTGCTGGTGGCAAAGATAATAACAGCTGGACAATCAAGCAAAAAAAACCAAAACCCCAACAAAGAATAATTCAAAAAAAGGTTAAAGTTAAAAAAAGTGAACAGTTGGGAGACAGAACCGGAGACACATGCAGGACTATACGTGCATTTAGAGCTGACGGGATAAACTACCACAGATGGAAAAAATTAGGGCAGAGCAGACAATCAGATGGTGGAAAAACACATTAGGGTAAACAAACCAAAACCAAGATTGTGATTACAGGAATATAATGTGACAACACAAAAGGCACAAGAGTGCAGCACAGAGAAAAACAGACACAGACCGGGAGCTCAGTGGTAACCGGAAAGAAAAAACACCAGAAACAAGAGCGAATAAAAGAAAATTGACATTGGAGTGAACATGACATTGTTAATTTGATTAATGAGAAGAGATATAAAACAGAGGAGCATGCTTTTTAGTGAGGAGTATCCTGATTGAAGGATTCTTCTCTGTATAGTACAAACTTTAAATTTCACATAGCTAAGCACAATTTAACAGATAAGCAGGTCATGCTTGTAACTCAGTGACATTTCTGAATCGTTATGTGAGAATTTTATTTCAGTAAAAGCTACAGAATGGCGAACATAGTTATCTCCCTTTGTAGGCGTGAAGAGTAGGGATGGGTATCGTTTAGGTTTTATCCGATATCAGGACCAAACCGGTGCTTAAAGAATGGAGAACACAAAATTGGTCCAAAAACCTCTCATGTTCAGCTGTTTTTTTGTAAAAAGATAACAATGTTAGTCTTTTCTGCAGCTATAGGGGATTTATGGCATCACTCTTGGCTGGAAGCAGTGCTTAAACAATGGAAAAAACACAAACTTTGTCCAAAAACCTCTCATTTTTAGCTGTTTTCCACTTTCTCTTTGGTCATTTTAGCCTTTTTGGCCAGGGTGAAGGGAGTATCTGCCATCAAACAAGAAGACAGCCGCATGTAACTACGACGGTGTTTGCTAGTTCACCTTACATGCGTTAATTTAATAACGTGCTTAGTTTACACACGAACAACATTAAGCTACTCACGCAGAGAAGAACGGCTGTTGCTGCCATCATCATCCGTCTGCTCTAAAAGAACATACGTACCTGGGCCCGCCTACTATCCTCGGAAAGGTAAAATGATTGGCTAGAATCCAAAGTGTATGATATCTCAGGAAATAAAGCACCGAAATAAAGCACCGAAATGTGCGCTGCTTTTCTGTCTGGTTACTACCGTTCATGTAAGAACCGGTGCCATTATGGCACCGGATACCGGTACCCATCCCTAGTGAAGAGAAGTCACGCTGACTGTACGTCACTCGGGCGATGACTTTTTTTCTCTTCTGCTGGTAAAGATTACTGTGTGCTTTTTTTAATCTATCAAGGAAAAGAGGATATTGTTGTAATTTAACACAAATTAATCAACATCAGGACACATTTAGAAACACCATTTTAGAGGAAAGGATAAGTGATTGTCATTCATTAACCTTGGTATGACAGAAAAAAAAAACATTGGCGAGATTCAACAGGAAATTGAATTTCCAGAGTAGGAAAGAAAGTGCTTACAAGAAGACATTAAGAAACTATAGAAGTGGCAAGGATGATGGAGAAAACAACAGTGATAAATGTGTCTCATTTGCAGATTTTTTTTCTTTCTATGATATTAGAAATGAATCAACAAAATATTCAGTTTGCACTCAAGCAGTTTACTGAAGTATAATGCAGTTCTATAAAATGGGTACATTTAAAGTGGTGATTATAGTATAAATGGATCTGTATTGATTTTTTGTAGAATATTACATTACGCTGTTTGTTAAATGATGCAGTTGCTAAAGAAAGAAGTACACTTCACTTCAAATACCGTGTGGTACAAAAACATCAGCTTTTAAGATTTTTAGCTGTAACATTTATTTTTGCGTCAAGATGAAATTTCCAGTCTCGAATCTGACAGTGAGATATGCTTTTAAAGAAGGTAACAAAGTATAATATCAAAATCAACCCCCCTCCCGCAGCCAAAAACCCCCAAACAAACAAACAAACAAAAAATACAAATGAATCACAACAAAAAAAGCACAAAAATAATATTACACTTAAACCAAGCAGGCTCCAAACAGGTAAATGATACATAACACAGTTTACAGCTATCTACTGGGCAGCACAGTGGTGCAATGATTGGCAGGAAACTCCACCAGCTGCCACCAGTCTTTCTCCGTGGATTTGCGTGCTCTCCTTGTGTATGGGTTTTCCCTGAATACTCCAATTTCCCCTCACAGTCACAGCCTAACCCTAGGCTGGTGTTGGAGAGGGTTAAGTTGAAAGCAACACTGGTGTTTCAACCTGAAAACATTTCTTTCTGGACTTGTGCACACTGATATAGTTTCCCTAAATTGTTTCCTCAAAGCTGATGAATCATATTTGCCACTGTCTGCTGCAAAGGTATACATATGCATTTTGAGGAATTTATAACAACTATTTGCTGAAAGCATAAAGACATTAGCATCATCATACCTTTCTTTAAATAAACAAATACTTAAATAAGGATTTTTAAAATTTCCCTTTAATGATGGAATAGCCCTTTCTTGGCCATAAAACTGTTTACAAGTCAGCTATTAAATAACTTTTTAGCCTCTGAAAATGTGCAAAAGTGGCTTTAAATAAAAAACAGTTAATACAATACTTTTTTTTAACTTGTTGCAATGATGCAATACTTCCATGGGTTCTGTGTGCAGGCGGATGGAGAGGAGGATCCAAATGCGAGACTCTGAGACTGAATTGAAACTGAGAGCCTTAGCTTTATTGCTGGTGATAAACGAAAACATGAACTGAACAATGACACTGAGAACTGAAGACACAGGCATAATTCTGAGGGCACGACACAACACTGAGCATAGGAAAACACAGGGCTAATATACACAGGGTGGTAATCAGGGAATGGGCAACAGGAGGGAGACACAGCTGGGAGAAATTGGACTAACGAGACAGGGGGAGCAAAGCTGCACACACTAACATAAGACATAGACTTTCACAATAAAACAGGAAATAAGACACAAGGACGCAGACTAAGAAACACATCATCCTCCTCCTCATCATCATCATCATCATCATCATCACAAGCACTAAGAGAATAAGAAAACAATCAAACACACCGAAGTAACTTGAAACGCAGATTCATCATAAAACCCAACAAAGCACCAGAGAAGCATAAAGAACAATCCATCATTCAAAAATAAACCAAAACATAACTCAAAATACTGGGTCAAACTGACCCAGAACCGTGACATCATGTCGTCATGGGCTAGATCCGTCACCCAGCATTCTGTGCTTATATTGTATTGCTGATTTCCTATGTTAAAATAATATCAAATTTATGTGTTATTCTTAATTTAAGAGTGTAGTTGAGTTATTTCGTATTTTTTATTACTTATGAGCAGTGTTGGTCAAGTTACTTGAAAAAAGTAATCAGTAACTAATTACTGATTACTTCCCCAAAAAAGTAATCCCGTTACTTTACTGATTACTTATTTTCAAAAGTAATTAATTACTTAGTTACTTTTTAAAAACACGATTTACAACCTGAATAGGTGATAAAGCGATAGATCTTTCAGTCCAATTCTACTTTTTCTACATAATCCATCATACAAAATGTAATCAAATGGAAAAGTCTCTTTTTAAAACTTGTTTTATTAGTTTTAATGTTTTAACTTTATGCATCACGCAAATATTTAATTATATGCAACATTCTCTGACTGGAAGAAATTTGTTTAATATTTAAACCTATTTTCTGCACATTCCAGCACATAATTATTTTTTTTTGTGTTTACACTCACTCTTTCAAAAAGATGCAAGTAAAACAGTAATAAAACTTGAGTCTGTGGTGGGGACCGGTTTCCTGTATAATTTGCATAGTACAGTTTTCTGGTCCATGTCAGACTTTTCATAATGAAACCATTTCCATGCTATTCCCTTGTTTAGGAATAAGGTCCTCGATCTGTTGTGACTGGTCTCTCTGTTTGGAGCTTCCTTGTTCTGCCTCATCCTCGCTGGCCGTGCTGGTATTCCCTGTGCCTGCATCCACGTGGTGACTGTAAGCGCCCATTTATAGTTACTTCATGTTTTTATTTGATGTAACTTGTTTGTTACATATTCTGAAATTCGATGTTTGAGAATAATGTGTTTTGTCATCATTTCAGTTTATTTAGAAAAATCTCAACATGATTTTCAGCTTTATTGTGAAAGGTTTATGTGGAAATAAGCAGACGGCGGAGCCACACGCTGGGTTTACAACAACGTGTAAAAATAGTCACTTGTCCATCCGTAGTGTAGTTATTTTAAATATAAGAGAAAGAGAGAAGTTTAAGAAATTAATATAGCCACTACAGTGACCATCAAAATGATGAAAAAATTTGCCGTAAGCAGTTTATTTTGCGACACCACGAAACAAATGATAGCTTAATATGAAACGATAGACGTTTTAATATCGTCATCCGATATATAATCTAGTAATAATACAAATCTAGTATTATTATTAGTTTGTCTTGGTTGAGTTTTTAGTCTGGTTGACGTTTCTTCTATGCCTCCTTGTCTATGTGGGTTCTCCTTGTTCCGTGTCTCCCCAGTACGTCATGTGTTTCATGTCTGTGTGTTCCATGTTGTCAAGCTCATATTGTCATATCTACGTGCCATTATGTTTCCTGTTTTATTTTGAAAAGTCTCGCGTTCCATGTTCAGTGTGTTTACTTTTGCTTCCCCTGTGTCTTTCAGGTTCATTTGTGTCAGCTGTGTTTCCAGGTGTTTCTAACTCCCTCATTACCCTTCTGTGTATTTAAGTCCTCTGTTCAGTGTCTGCATCTGTTTTCCAACTTTCAGGTACTTCATGATTCTGTTCATGCTCATGTTTCATGTTCATGTTTTTCTCATAGTTTCTCGCACTCTTGAACGTCATTCGGGGCTCCTAGTTTAGGGAAAACTAGACTGTTTTCCCTAAAGTGGGAAGACAGTCTAGTTTTCCCATTTTAGGTTTTAGTTTTAGTTTTCACCTCTGTTCACTTTTGCCTCATTTTGTATTTATGTTTTTGGCCAAGAAACGACGCACCTTTTGTTAAAGTGCAGCTCCGTCTCTTCTGTACGTCTGTACTTGAGTTCGGATCATAAACACAAAGGCTTCGCAGCTGTGACACATGTGCAGTAGCTAAATTGCAAAAACTAAATTTTAAACATTTCTTAGTCACTGCCCTACTTTTGAAAGAGGGAAATTAGTTAGATTTTATTAGCTATAACATGGCTCCCCAGCCATGTCTTTATTTTTCCAAATCACAATCTTTCCCTAACAATTAAAATAGTCTTGCTGGCAGGCACAAATGATGAAAAGTAAGATGGTTAAAAACTTAAAATATTGTAACTGAACTTAATAAATAGTTGTAAAATCACGACATTGTTTGGTGACCGACACTTCTGTTGATTGCAAAAGCTGCCTGCTTAGGATTCATGAGGAAAGCTTATTATTTAAAAGTCACCACCAGACACTTGATTTTTGTTAAAGATAATCCGATTAGTGTCTCTGTGGAATTGGCTGCTAAGCTGCTTGTCTCCTTTATGTTACTGGAATAGATAAAATATATCAGTAGGTAGTAGTAGTGGTAGTACAATAAATGGACAGAAACATAGTTTTCTTTCCTTACCTCAAACTTTGGAATTATGTTTTGGTATTTTGAAATTGCTATTTCTTCTTTATTAAGTGAACTGTTAAAGTATGCCTTTTTCACATCTGGAATACAACCGATTATAGAAATATACAATTACTTTGAAAAAGATGGTGCATATCTAAGAATATAAACAGCCTGCTCAGGCCAGCTCCTCTGTGACTCTCTACCTTATCGTGGTGGAGAGGTTTGTGTGTCCCAGGGATCACAGGGCTATGTTGTCGGGGGGGCTTTTTTCCCTTCTAATAGGGTTTCCCATTGCAAATTGGTCCTGGGTGACAAAGAGCAATTCAAAAACCCCTATAAATGGTAAATGGCCTGTATTTGTATAGCACTTTTCTAGCTTTACACAACCAGTCATCCACCCATTCACACACACGTGATGGCAAGCTACATTGCAACAGGTGAAGTGTCTTGCCCAAGGACACAATGACCAAGACCGTCCAAGCCGGGGTTCGAACCAGCAACCTTCCGATCACAAGGCGAACTCCCAACTCTTGAGCCACGATTGCCACGATATAAGTGAAAGATCTAGGGAACACTTCACACTGCCTGGGATACCTGTGGTCATGCGCTTTGGGTAGTAACCGAAGAACAAGATCACACATACAAGCTCATCTTATCTCTCCCCAAAGGGTGAGGAGTTTGGACTTTTCCGCTGAGGCTGCTGCACCCACGACCCGGCCCCGGATAAGCGGAAGAAGATGGAGGGATGGTTGGATGCTCAGACCAGCTGTTGGCTAAAGGAGTTATTATGAATTTAAAAAGTATTTTTCATCTATAAGCCTATTTGGCCTTGTCTGACTAGTGCTAGCGCTAAATCATAAAATCCCCCTGGTGTCTGTGTAATGTGCAGTTGCTATCTACCAGTGACTGATGACAACACAAACATTAAAGTGAATTAATGAAAAGATTAGAGTTGATATTAAGCTGATTTTAATTAGCGGTGTCCTTCCTTTTCTGCTAACAATGAGCGTCTGGGAAGAAAAGACAAACTGTCTTAAAGGTTATTAATTAAACTCATTAGGCTGTAAAAACTGATAAGTCACAGGAAGCACCCGGAACTGAGTTTCTAGAAGGATGTGGGCGTGCCTGGAATTGAGGAAAAGTTGTTAAAGGATAAGGAAGGTCAAGTTTCAAGTGCCACAAAATAAGTATGTCAGTAATTCTGAAACAACAATTAAATGGCAGTATTCATAATAATAATAATAATAATAACAATAATAGCATGCCTGTACAAACAGTAATAAAACATACACACTGGATGGAGGTCTGTATATTTGTATATGTGTGTGCATTTGTCCACCGTTTCAGCAAGGACCTCTTTCACTTTTTCACTATTAAAGTGAGGATATTGTTTAATAGTGAGGACATTTTGGTTTCTTCCTCATTTCTCATACCTATTTATAAGTTGCTTAAATTCCTGTTTCAGCACTAGGACTTTGAGAAAGGGCTTACTTGGGATATATATCACTAATGTCCTCAAAAATAAGTTCCGTAATACTAATATATATGCAGGAAGCTTGTTTGCGACCGCAGTAAAGCTGGATCGGCCATTTGAAGCTCACTCACCGGTGTCATTGTTGCAAGAAAATTCCAGAGCAACATCAAAGACATGACACAGCCATGGTGAATGATGAGAGACCGAGAGAATGAGGGGAGAAGAGCTCAAGGTTGAAATGCAGACAGTAAATGCTTGAGAGATGAGAGCTGACAAAATGCCATATTTTAAACTTTGTCTTTTGAACCCCAAATTAATCATTGCACTGACTTCAGCCAAAGCAATTTCCATTGTTAAACATTTGCACAATATAGTAAATTAGAAAATAATGAATGCCTCTTTGAACTTTATTACACTGAATAAACATTTAAAAGCAAACTGATCTGGTGTTCTCTTTGTTGACACGACTATAATTATCATGCGTTATAGTTCAGAGGAGGAGAGCGTTCAAATGCACTGCAGACAGATCAAGTCCAATATCCAAATCATTAATTGGTAGGCTATTAGTGAATAGCAGCAGGGCAACGAGTTTGGTAAACAAACCTCTCAGGCAGGCGCACAAGAGGCAAAAATCTATAAAAAGAATTAAAAATCAAACTGTGGGTATATTTTAAAGTAAAAGAAGCCAAAAAAACAACAACAAACAAACGGGGAAAGTGGAGAATCGTGACGAGTACTCTGAATAAAAAACACACAAGGTACAGAAGTAATAGCTACTGCAGAAAATGTGACTGCGGTCAGTACGAACACTTCAACGAGTCTCTCACTGAATCACTCACTTACTTACAAAAGAACAGATGGTCAGCAGCTTCTGCAGTGAGGAGTAAACAGACGTTGCTTCCAAATTTCACATTAATAAAATGTGATAGTTTTATGACATTGTTCAAATAATAGACATTCGTCTCTGAAGAATAACAAAACCATAATCTGTATATATTGACAATAGCAAGCAATACAATACTTAATAAGAGTGACACAACATTTGTTCAGCACGACACATGACTATACAGTTGCCCTAATAGTGCAGCAGATAACTGAGACAATATTTCAGTGGTAGATACGAGTGCCAAAGGCTGCACGTTTGTCACCCTGAAACTAATAATTTGAGAAAAAACAGGAAGAAGAGGTTTTTAGTCATAAATTTATAATGTAAGCGTCTTCAATTGCACAATTTCAGATCACACAGCACTATGCTTTCCTTTCATAGCACTATACATGTTTGATTTGTTTCCCCACTAAGTTACCAGGAATATACACACTACTTAATTTACTTTTTACTTAATTTACTTAATTTAATTACCTCCTTATGTTATTGTACTAGCTTTATTTTAATGTAAATATAATTATATTACACTTTCAAATAAAATACACTGCAGTTCCTTTTAATTACAGGGGAATTATGCCCTTACATGTGGAGTATATTTTGATGCGTAGTTGTACTTAAATGATAGCTTACAGACTGCTTTATTTTAAGCAGCAGAATAGTACAAGGCTTGTCACTGTATTTCACAGCTGCGGAGTCAGATTGGGTGTCCTCTAAGTGATCTTCACACACAATTACCATTAAATAGAGAATTTACTCACCTCCATCCTTTACATGCTCCGCTTCCATACAGAACCATTGAGAACGATAAGGCAGAGGGTTGAAGTGATGGAATGGATGGACAAAACTGACAAATACAAAAGTAACTTCGGGGAGTAAGACAGTGATGACATGAATAAAGAGAAGTATGGATGAGGTAGAAGAGATAAGCCACTTAATTTGAGCATCATCAGTTAACCTAACCCCATGCAAGTCTTTGGGGGGTGGGAGGAAACCAGAATAAGCAGAGAGAACCCACACAGATACGGGGAGAACACACAAACTTCCACAGAAAGGCATCCGGTGAGATCTCTCTTGCTGTGAGGCAACAGTGGTAACTACCATGCTGCTCCCACTTTTTTCTGCATTCACACAATCACTGATGGATCGAAGGGATTTATATCTTCCCCAAGGGTACCTCGACACATGGACAGGAGGAACCAGAGATTGAGACCTTGTAGTTGGTAGACAATCCACTTTACCATTTGAGCCACAGCCAATTCAAATATTTCAACTATCTTCAGTTATTTTCCATTGATAAAACACGCCGAATATCCGCATTTCACTTTTATTTCTTTCTTTCAGTATTTTGCAAGTAACACAAATGATTGTCAAAGTCATTGTGTGTCTGACCCTAACATATCCATTTAGCTAACTATTTAAAAAACTCCACTGTTTGTTATATAGATATATGTGTGTAACAAACTCTGCAGGAGCCTTTTAATAGCAGCAGACATTTGATAAATAAAACATGCTTTAGCTGCCTTGAGCTAAAGAGGTAAAATACAAAAAGCAAACAGTCTGAAGAGAAGCTTGGCAGTGTGTTCATTTGATTTTTAAAGTTTATTTGCATATGCAGATTGGTTGCACATAATTGGTTGCCCAGCTTTTGATTATTTTGTATGTCTGGACTTCATTAATATGTTTATAATTATTCAAAATTGATAATAATGATCCAAGATGCCCACTCCTGTATTGTATAGTGGAAGGAATGTTTTTTCTTCTGGACACATGGGAGCAGGTGTAGTTAGAAGGGAACAAAGAATTGTTTGCCAGATTGTGATTGCAGAGGATGATTCATTTGAAAGTACATGAACTACCAGCCAACAGCACGGCTGGTGATGCTCATCCTTTACTCAAAACTCAGCCAATGAAGTAGCTCAAGGCTGCAATGATATCTGAAATAATTAAAACTGAACAGTTCCCTAGAGCTACTGTCAAAATTGTCACTTCCATCAAATGTTGCAGTATCAGTGGGCGCAAGGTCATAGGGTACCTGTGCCAAAGGCGATTCACAAGCTGAGTTCTTCTGATCCTGTGATTATGTTATACCTCAAGGCAGCTGTACAGACATTATTTCAAACTCATTTTTCTAATAATACAATGTGCGCAAACTGCTCACTTATACTTTTAATATTCCACGTTTCACCGCATCCCTGAACCTCACTCAAAACCATGGCAGAAAAGAAATGTCAGTGTTTTTATCTAGTGATTTACTTAATTTACCTTCTTTAGAAGTAGTAGAGTGAAAAGGCTGGTAAAAAGGTTATAAACTTCACTTCCACCTTTAAATGCTTGATTGTTCTCCTATTTTTGATGATCACTACTTCCAGTTTGTCAAAGCTGCCTTCCCCTTCATCTCGCACCTAATGGGATAAAAACACTGAACAAACAACTAACAGTCTGGAGCGAGTTCAGTGAGTGTTTATATATACTTCAAATTTGGTCACATTTGGTTTTTTTATCATTTGTGTTTCATCACCTTTAGAGGCCTATTATAATAAATGTCAACAGTGCTTTCACAAGCAGCAATCCCTCCAGTCCCTCTACTCATGTTTTTAGAGAGAACAAATAACAGATACCACAAAATGCTCTCACTTCTCTGGAGAGTCATCCAAGCTACAGTAGCAGCAGCAAAAAGCCAGACAGATATCGCTGCCTTCTCAATTGAGTGCTACCAAAATAGAATCAAAAACAACAGCGGTTTCAGATAATTTAATGCAATATATCCTCCTTTACCAGGAGGGTAATTTCCTAAAAAATAGATAGTCACTATATAACGACTCTTACGCCACTTTCACATGTATTCCGAAACCCTAAACCTTTTTTACCAAACAGAGGCGCGTGTGAGAATATAAATGCTCATTGCTGTTAGTTCAGACATTATCCGGTTTTTAATCTGCCAACTCTCTAGCAAAAACTCTGCGTGATGCACTGATGTGCCAATAGCACAGTTAATAGCCTGGTGCATTTACAGCCAGGAATTGGGTGTCTTCTGCTTCCTCCCACAGAATCAAACTGAATATTTCCAGTAGCGTAAACGCCTCTGAAGCCGATTATTTCCTGCTGTCTGCTACATGCGAGAAAGAACAACTGTCGAAACCATCCTGACATGATTGTCTCAAAATTGTCTGAAGTTAAAGTAATGTGTAACTTCAAAGTGACTGTGTTTTTAATTTTGATTTGAATTTCACACTTTTTTCAGTCATACGTCATGTCACTCGTTTAAAGGAATTGCAATTTGTTCTGTCTTGCTTCTTGTCTAGCTGCTGTTGTAGGGCTAAACACTTGAACTACTCGCCATTCAATCACAGTCTAACACAGAGAGGTAGATAACCCTACAGATTACCCTCACCCTATAAGAAATTTAGAAGGATCAATTTACTGAACATGCATGCTTTGGGACTGTGAGCTCCACACAGAAATGCCTTGTTGCTGTGGACAATACTGATAGCGACTGCACCAAATGACTGCCCTTGTCCTCAGACCCTAGATTCAATCAAATAAGAGGAAAAACACTCAAGAAAACACTGAAATAAGAAAGACAGAAAATTAACACAAGAAAATTAAAGTGAACTAAACTGCATTCGAATGAGGTCCACTGAAATTAACTGAAGGGAAATGCAAATAAGTGGAAGTAAAGTGAATGAGGTTAAATGAATTAAGTTAGTGAACCAAGCTCAATAGAAGAAAAGGCAAAAGAAGACGGTTTGAATTTAATGCAAGAAGTTTAATGAAGGAAGCTGAAGTAACATGTAATGCTCTGGTCGTTCTTCTGGCAGTCCTAGCTGTGTTTGACAATATTTACACCACAGAAAGACAAAGGCTGTGTGCAGAGTGATGCAGCAGTTTCCTGTAGGGATTTAGTGCTTACACTTGTTAGAAGCATGGCAGATGGTGTGTCCCTATGAGGGACATTAACATAATGAGAGATTCAGGTAATAATGAAAGGAAAATTATGAGAAGTGTCAGTGCACAGTCTGAATAGTGCTTGTACCTCTTGTGGAAACACATGTTTTAGGTTTACTTTTTATCTATGCTAGATGCTTTGAGGATGGCAAACACAGCATCACAGTCAGCCCACTTTGGCACTGCTTGAGATTGTTCATCAACTGTCTGATAGTTGATGGTTGTAGAAAATGTATCTCAGTCCTTTGAGGTCATCTAGTACCACCACCAAAGTGTTCAACAAGTTATTAGCTAATATAAGAAGCTTGGACAGCAATCTGCATGCATTAACAATGTGGGTGCAATGCATAAACATTCCTGCTTGTTAGTACCAAGTAACGGACTAACATGAGAATTTCAAAAATATGAGAATTACATGCTACTGCTAACCATTTACTTTTTAAAAAAAATAATAACATCACCCTTCCTGAAAGATCCCTTGGCCCAGTGGGAGGATCCAAGGATTTTTTTAAACAGAGTCTAAATGCATTCTCTTCCTATTAGAAGCAATTTTATTTCTTCTTTTATTTCTGTTGGATTTTTTTTAAACTATATGAATATATGATTCTAAAACCGTGCACATACAGCTAGGCCCTTATGAAGAATGCACCGAAATATCTTTTTGTAATTTTGCCTCTGTATACTACCATAGTGGATTTTAAGTGAAAGTGCAAACTTTCAGCTTTAATTCAAGAAGTTTACTTACTGTTTTAGAATAACAGCAATTTTTATTGGCTTTTATAGTCTTGCAATTTGTCCTCCATTTCCAAAAGCAACCAAAGATTTGGACAACTGACTGAGAAACAGGTAAGGCAGCTTCCTTCATGATTTCATCACAAGTAGGCAAAAGATCAGGAGTTGATTACAAGTATTAAACTTGCAGCTTCAGATATTTAGGTCTGAAACGATCCCAAAAATCCCATAAAGTAGGGATGTACCATCCAGTAAGGCCTGGAAGACCCAGAAAACAGTTAAAGTGAATGATTGCACAATTCCTGGTAAAGGACACTTTGGTTTGTTCCTCTTACTGGTCAAAGTATTCATATACATTCTTACAACACTTTAAAATATTCTCTATACTCTAAGAGTAAACTCCAGCTTTCACACAAGCACCGCTGCTGCTTTGTCCACAGCTGCTGCGGTGCTTTCGGCCTGCATGTAAGTGTTTAACCTTTTCATGATTTTCTCATATCATCGTTTGATCTATCTTTTCTAACATCAGACACTCCTCTGCCACTCTGTGTTTGTGATGTTTGCAGTGTGACCCCTTTCCTGTGAATACTTGGAACTAGACTGATAAATCCATAGCTGATGCACTGAGCTGATAACCACCTTTATATGTCCACTTAGCCTGACTGCTAATGTCAGGGTAAGTGAAGCTAAATAACGGAAAGATATCCTGGGCATATTTAACTTGCTCCCATAGTACCAGGCTCAACTAAAAAAGACTAAATGCAAACAACCACAAAAACAAAGCAAACAGCAAAACCAAGATGTAAAGCTGTCCGCCCCCGTGGATGAATTATGTCAATTGCTTTTGGTCTCTTATTAGAAATTCCAGACAATGTAATATTTGTTATTTACCGCATTGCTTCCTCTTTCATTGACTTTCTTTTATCAAAGATTTGCTCATAGTGCTTGCTGCATCATCAGTGGCTATCACTGTCAAAAGGTTTAATTGTCTTCTATCTATTTGAAGACAATAATATATTCATCATAGTGACAATCGCTAAAGGTGTTAAATGAGTTGACGTAGAGGAAGTGTTAGCCAGAGCTGCCTGTGCCAGAGACAGAAAGACCTTCCCAAAAGGACTTTAGCTTCAGGATAATACATTTCTGCATAGTCACTCCTAGGATACTGTGGCATGACTGATTAACAAAAATGTATACTCGATGTCACCTAAAACAAATAATTCAGAGGAAATCCATCTAATTTCAAGTCGGTTTTAGAGAGCGTATTTAACTCAATTTATTCATCCATCGTGGATGGGGCTAAGAGATTAAGTCAAGATGGAATTGCCTACAAAGTTAAAACAGTGGGCATCTCTTTCAGAGCATTTAATTTAAATAGCATAACTGTCTATAAATGCTAATGTTAATGATGAGGTAATGGGTGCACATTTAGTCCAGTCTTTTGTAACTTTATTTAGAAAAAACTGTGAGATGGAAAAGATTGTCCACTGGCTATTATGCAAAGTGCAGATAAGTGTGAAATTATATTCATTGTCCTTTCCTTCCCTTTGTTATGGTGTTTACCTTTGATACCTTTTCTTTATATTCTGTGTGAGCATAATAAATAAAAACACTTCATAACAAGGGAGTTTTTGCAAGGCTCGAGAACTTTTCAAACTTTAAGATTACACTTCAGATAGCACCACAAAAATCTCATACAGTTGCCCTTCATTATCAGTGTTCATTATCCAGATTAGAAAAGAGAGGAAGGGAATTAAATTACTAAAACTCATCATGGATTGTCTTCAGTTCTTACCGTACACTTGGAGCAATAATCTTTATTAGCAGCTGCCAGCGTTTTGTGGCTCTTCTTGCCTCAGGTTTTACTGTCTGGCTAATTGAACTAGCTGGATGCAGCCTGAGAGGAAAAACCTGCAGACTGCTCAGTACAGGAAAAGCATATTATCTCCTCTTCCAGCCCAATTATTATGTATGCAATAAACAAGACCTCTAACCCAGTGGTAATTGTCATATATAGATATTTTTTTTGAAAGGGAGAATACAAAAGAAGAAAGAACACTGCATTGTGTTGGATTGTGTCAATCTGACATTCTGGTCTTAATAGTAATTCTTCCTAATTTAAAGTGAACGCTCTCATTTTTATGAATCTATTTGTCATTTTTAACTCATGATCACAAAGCCAGTAAAGACCATGCTCTCACATGCAAGGTATGACATCTCTGTGTATCAAGCTGAATATGAATTTATGGACTTCCATCAGTATAAAAGCATTTTCACCCTCATATGTTATTTTTCCAAATATGTATTGTGACAACCCCAGGACATTAGGTGTCTCTTTTGGATTTTGTGTTGTGGTTTGTGCTGTGCTTTGTTCTGCAGGAGCTGATCGAGGTAACTGGCTGCACGACCTACACCTGGGCCCAGTGAGCCTGGCTGTTAAAGCTTTCTTCTTTCTGCAGCGGGTCTCTCACTTGCTCTCTGATTCTTTTTGCTTACCGGCCTGATTTGGACACCAGCTTCACAGGCTGGATCAGCTCAGCTACAGCAGGTGTTTTTGAGTTGTTTGTGTTTCCCACAGACTCTGTACACACCCATACACGCTTTACACAGCTGAACTGCTGACACACACATTCACTTTAATTATGTTCTGCAAATACATCACCCTTTACTAGTTACCACCTCATTCAGTCTCTGTCTCTTTTGTTGCAGCCCGTGAGCCAGGTTGCAAAACAATATTAATGTGCAGTGCAGGCAAACATTCACATGATTCTCCGCTGCTCATTAGACAACTTACAATCTTTGCACTCTCTGAGTTTGTAAGATGCAGTCATGATTCTGTTCCTCTTGACCCACTGAACAAATCAATATTTTGATCTGCCTTTAAAGCTTTGACTGAAGTGACATACAGACTGGGAACAGCTTAGAGCTCAGTGACTTCAGGTATTAGATGCTGTTTAAATTGCAGACTTTGTCCCTGACAAAGATTGCTAATCAGCATCTAGAGTTCATTTTTGTATTTAATGTTTTTTATTCATTTGCTTCTAAAAATCCTCTCGCTGCTTTCCAATATGATTTATGAAAAAAGAAAAAAATCCACAGTTAAAACACCCATTTTAGTTGGAAGAAACTTTACTTTAATTCAAGTGTTTGTTCTGAATACATAACAGCATTCACTTGAGATTACATCACAATAGCCATGTGCTGTGCAGACTCAAATGCCTCATGCCTTTAGGTGGTTACATAAACCTGCAAAGATGAAGCCTATTTCTTCAAATTCAAGATGACAAATAGGTGTAGCCAGCTAGAATGAATAAACATTTGTCTGGTATAAACAGATCTGAGTCTGAGTATGGTAAGAAGATATCTGAGAAAACACTGGAGGTCGTAAGAGGAATGCGTCTGCCCGATGATGCATGTATCCCCTTCTGCGCTTGGTAACAGATACCAATCACAGGATGACTGCGTCCTTCTAAAGATTTTACAGGAGGCAGTTTAAGGTATTTTTAGCTTGCTGAAAAAGCATTGCATTAATACTTTGCAGTAAAAGTTGTTGGAGTTGTGTATAACTTCGATTTCTCCAGATCAAAAAGGACTAAAGCATTTCAAACTGAATGACAGAAATGTCAAATATATCTCTCTCTATCTATCGCTCTCTCTATATATATATACACACCTACAATGATGTCAGTTAGAGTTCTGCTCTATACACTGGGCTGAACGATGCATTCAAGTGGAGTAAGAAAAACCCCCTGAAAAAAACATGCACCATACAAATTTGTTTTTGAGCTGAGATTTGATCTGTAAGGTAGAAGAAAGAAATGCAGCTGGTCTGTTTGACTGTGTTTGATGCCTGTGGTCAAATTTCCATTCGAATTTTGGCCAAATTTAAACAGAAAATCTGCACAAAGATGATGAATGCATCCATCACCCTCTCCGGGCATTAGCATCTTGTTCGATTGGGATAAACAGATGGTGGTGCTAATTCTCCAGCCTTTAAACGACTCCAGAACAGGGAAAACAGGGAAATGACGCAATTAAAAGAACAACCAATCTTAAGGAATTGTGATCTCTATGTTCATTTAAAATGCCAGTTTCATACAGCTGAAATCTCATCACTCCACAAAAATCTGATATTTTGCACTCTGTTAAGTGGCATGTTGCATTAATTTTTTTTTTTAACAATTTGTATAAAAATGGTAGGCTGAAACATTTCCAGTGTCGGTCAGTCTCAGGTTTACTTTGTGTGTTTTCTTTTCTGTTTAACATAATTACAAACCTGTATTTTGATTTGTCATAAGTTTTTTATTCAGGATTCAGTGATTTTTAAACATACCATTCTTTCTTTTGTTTCCCCACAAACCTCATCTTTGCCGTCCTGTCTTCAATCTTCATTCATATTATTTCAATAGAGATGGAGATGACAAGTACAGAATAAAAAGTGTCACAGGAACAGCGGTCAAACTTCGTGTACCCTCTTGAGGTGCTGAGGATGTCACATTTTTAGTGTTTTTGCCTTTATTGGATAGGACAGACAGACAGCACCAATTGAGCTATACTGGTGTCTAAGCATGACTTTTATTAGCTAGCTGAAACATATTATGTGTTTTAACATCAGTATTCTCAGTATATATTTCTGCTAAGTGTCTTTTTTAAGAAAAATAAACTTGTGAAAAGAACCTGGGATTTGAGGGATTTAATGAGGCTGGGAGGAGTCGTAAAAATAAAAATAAAATAAAATAGTTTCGATTGCTTGACACTGCACCATGTGGTTACATCCTGTTTAAACAAGCAGGTGATGTGCTGTGAATTTGATGTACTTGCACTACAGGATCAACAACCACCTGTGTAGCATATGAGGGTATTTTCTGTGTGAGATGCAATGTAATTCTCACCATGGCAACAGGACAGAGCCCCTACCACCAACCACTTCACCCAAGATGCATAAATGAGGCAGCACTGCTTCAGAGGAATTACAATATTACACAGTGTAAGAATTTCTAAAAGCATTTGTGGTGGCAGATTTCTTTTCTCATGTATTAATCACATATTTAATTATATCACATTAGTTATAGTAATATCACTTTCTCACTTTACCATAGTAAGAGCACTCCTGCCACTACTTTACATGCATGTGGAAAGTTAACACAGTGAGGCCATTGTAATGGGAGACATTAAACAGATAGTGAGGCTCCTTCTGCTTATCAGGGATGTAAATCCTTAGGTGACGGCCAAGCAGAACACAAGGTCATAATTCTCTCTGTGAGGGAGGAGGTATAGCCCCCCATGAGAGGGGCCAACATGTAAGAGTTTGAGGAATGTTCTTTGTCTGTGTCTCTGTATGTAAGATGTAAGGCCGGTGGCCACAATTCAGAGATAGTCCTGGTGTTTCACTGGGATGCTCTCTCCACATTGCAATGTGTTTATTAAACCCACTTCAAATCAAGTTCACTGAGTGTGTTGCAGGTTATTGTTAAAATTTCCATAACACATTCAACATCAGAAACTTAATTCTTCAAACCATTTATTCAAGTGGCTCTGCCACAGAAGCCAAGTGCATACAACTGCATTTCACAAACAACAAACAAACAACAACAACAAAAACTGATGTTGTGTGAAATGTGAATAAAAACAGAATCCAATGATTTGCAAATCTCAGAAACCCATATTTTAGAGCATAGAAAACATATCAGATGTTTAAGCTGAGAACTTTAAGAAAGATATTAGGTCATATTGAATTTGATGGTAGTAATATATCACAAATTTTGAAGGGCACAAAGAAAGGATGGAAAAGTGAGACTACAAAGAAACAGCTGCAGGAACATTTTTCAAATTATGAAGACTATGTCGTCATCTACATCAAAATATTTAGTGAATCTGGAGTGTGTGAATCTCTGTGTGCAAGGGAAAAGAACACATTTCATTATTGTATGCCCATGATCTTCAGGCTTTAGGCACCACTGCATTAAAAAAGGCTTTATTTTGTCATAGAAATCACTGCACTGCACTTCCAGAAGTGTACTACTCACAAATGCAGGTTGAAGCTTGATCATCCAAAGAAGCAGCCATGTGTGAACACTATCCAGAAATGTCACCATCTATTAAAAAAGCTCATTAAAAATGGATTGAGGGAAAGTGGAAAACTCTGGTCAGACAAATCAAAAGTCAAAATTCTTTTTGAAAAACACGGATGCTCCATCCTCTGTACTAAAAAGGTGGGGGCCATCCAGCTTGTTTTCTTGTTGCTTGTAATCACCTGCTCATTCTTACTCAGTCTCTTTTCACTTCTCCTTGTCACCTGCTCTGTGCACCCACAGAAAACACACTCACCTGGAAACTAGCTCAACTGTCGTCTGTGGAAACCTCCAGCTCTACCTGCTTGCATCTGCCATCTCCGCTAACTCTTAGATACCCACCAGCTGCCCACAAACTACCTCCATTCACTCCTAACTCAAGCGAAACTGTTAATAACCACCTGGATTTCTCACATGAATCATATTCCTGTTTAAGACTCCAGTTAAGCTCTTTGTCTCGTCTCTGATGGAACTCCCATGTTCAAGCATGTAGTGCTGTTGAATCTCCAAGCCAAATGCCCTCTATCCGTAAACCAATCACTCCTTAACAATAAACACTCCAAACCTGCCAGCTGCTGTCGGAGTTTGTTCTCGGGGACTGCTTTTTGCCAAAAGAAAAATCCCCCACAGCTTCCAAGTAGAAGAGTCCGGGTGCTCAGCTGGCCTTCCTGCAGTCCAGACCTCTCAGCAATTGAAAACATTTAGAGCATCACAAAATGAAAAATGCGATAAAGAGCACCCAGGACTACTGAGTAGCTGCGGGACAGGATTCCTCTTACAAATGCCCAGCAAATTCTGTTTTATGGACTGTTGTTTAAAGAGGGAGTAGTACAGACTGGTAAACATGGCCCCATCCCAACTTTTTGACACACGTTGCTGCCAGCAAATTCAAAATGAGCTAAGAAGTTTTTATAACACATTGTGGAAACAATACTGTAATCCATATTACAAGAGCTAATAGTTTCTGTAGTACCTTTTACAGTTTTCTGACAGGCAGCCTATCCAGGGTATCAGTCTATCACAGAGCTGAGAGCTGGGATAGGCTCCTCTAATTCTTTTCTCAGTGCCTGCAGAAATCCCTCTAAAACCAGAAAATCGGCTGATCCGACTTATGATCAGATAATTGTAATCTGTGAAGGACAGAAAGAAAGTGATACGGTTTCTCATCACTGGTTGGCTGCACTGCCCAAACTAATAAGAATTAAAATCTAACGAAAAGTCAGAGAAGCTCATAAAGTCATAAACAGGACAAATTAATTTGTTTTTTTTTTTTAAACGATATTAAGCAGCCATGAATTTTATTTATTATCAGAGTAGGCTCCTTTAATTAGATTCATCACAAACACAGGTGGGATTAAGAAGGATTTAGCTTCTTGAAGCGAGTGTTGTTGTGATTTGGTGCTATATAAATAAAATTAAACTGAATCAGCAGTGGTTGGCATAGCTTGACATCAACTTTGTTTTAAAATAGGTTCAAACGTGTTAATATATTTTTTCCTCCACTCAGGAACTGTTTTGTAAGAAAGCAATCATAAATAGCCTACTGCATGGCAGCCACATGTAGTTACTTATTAGTAATGTTGATTGGTTCATTGCTCTTATGTCTGGTTAATAAATAGAACTAAACAAATGTTATTTTAATCTTAATATTATTTTATTTGTTGTTTTACATAAAACCCTCAATATTTCTTTATTCTAAGCTTTCTGTTGGATGATGGTGGAAAAATACTGGGTTTAAAAAGCTGAAGGTTTCCTTAAAAGTTGACTTTGTATTTATAATCTGAACTCTGGTCAGGTTGCTGAAACCCCAAATCCCCAGAAACATTACTCAATACATGAAGTCGTGTTCTTTCAGAAGTACAGCTCTGGAATTAAGTGAGCCATTCCTAAATTGATTCCCACATGAATATCAGGGAACAAAATCTGAAGACCAAAAAAAAAAGAGTCCTGTATTAGACAGATGAATAGGCTAACAGTCGGTTTCTTTATCCTTTTCTTTAAATGAATTACTATCATTAAGATTGACGTAACAAGTCTGTCCATGAAATTTAGCTGCCATCTGTGCTCTGTCATAGCAATGAGTGTAGCATCTCTTGGTGCAACACTTCTCAGTCTTGCGCTGCTGAATCACGAACATATCACTGCAAAACACATTTAGAAAGGAAGCTGACCTTTTTGAAAAGGGCACTCAGCCATAAGCTCACAGAAGCCTTGTGGCCACAGAAGTAAACCTGTTTCTACTATTAAAGTCAGAGCTGAAAGGAAACAGTTTTTATAATGTCACAACCAAACAGTGTGGAACCAAAGAAATGTAACATCATCAAGAGTCTTCATATACAACTATAACATTTGTAGCATCATAAATGATTTTCAAATATGTAAATAGGACTTGATGTTAGTTAACTTATTTAAACTTGCAAATGTGCTAATACACCAAACATATCTGCCCATGCATATGAATTTAAATCAAGTGCAGAATTATTCACTGCATTAATGATTATGTTTAAACACTTACAAACCAAAGCAGTCTTTAACTGGTCTTAGTCAGAGTGCTTTTGCTGTCTAAACATAAAAATATATATATGAACAGGATTCAGCATCTGAACCATGGACTACGGTGATTACGTCCACCATTCACCCTAAACATCACTGTGGCACTTCATTCTATCAAAACTGCGGAAATACTTGTATTATAAAAAAAACAAGTTTTCCAAGAAATTCCCACTGTTCAGCCATCAATGGAATTTTTAATCACAATCAACAAAACACTTTAGCAGGATAACAGAAGGATACTGGGTTGAGCTTGTCAGACTTAGCCAAAGTGATAAAACTGTTCTTTCACAAAAATAGCATTAATACTCCCTTTTTTAATCACTTAACACACAGATGAATTAAGCTTTCAAGTTCTTCTTACTGTGCAATTTGTGTTGATTAAAGTGTTTGCAAGTAACAATTTTACAGCAGTGACTTTGAGTACCAGTAATGATCATGTTGAAAAGCTTTACTCTGGAGCCTTTGGCACATTTGTTCAATGATCTTTTGTCATTTTTGAAGCTATGTGAAACTGTAATGAGACAAGTGGGGACATTATCTCGATTAAAATCAATTCCTATTGGATTATGCCATGCTACATTCCCCTGCTCGGCTCACATAATTAGAATAAAGCACAGAAACGGAAATCAGAAGTGAGAAGCCTCATCAAAGCGGTACATGTGCAGGCATGGGTGACTTGACACATAATCACGAGTGTTCTCTTTGTGTCCTCAGACAATGCTGTGAGCATTGTATTATCCTGCAGGTACTACAGAAGCAAAGACTATCACTGTAATGCTTCACTTTAAAACAAATGTGGTGACAGACAAAGTAAATGTCCTGCAAATTGCTGCTCATAGAAACTGATACCAAAGCTGAAGCATTTTCTGGTGGTAACAATAGCCTGTTTCTTAGCTGGTCAGTCCAGTCAGAATGAAGAAAGAAAGAAAGAACCAAGAAGAGCTGAAAAAAGGAAGGAAGAAGAGAAATAAGGGAAGAGGGATGAGAATGAAGAAGGAAAGTAAATAAAAATTAGGGAAAGAAAAATGTAATGCGTAAAATGCAGAGAAAACAGAAAGAAAGGAACGTAAAGAAAAAATACTGAAGTACTGAAGGAACAAAGATGAGCAACAAAAAAATCCCAATGACAGAACTAAAAGAAGAGGGGGGGGGGAGGGAAGTGAGGTAAGAGAAAGGAGATGTTAACGTGTAGAATGAAAAAATAAAGGAGCAGGGAAGTTAAAAGGAAGGGGAAGTGATCAAAAAGTATATAAGAAATGAAAGAAAATATATAAAATATTTTAAGAAATTATAAAAAAATGTGTTTTAAACCCAAAATGGTCAAAAGAGTGAGCAGGGGAAAAGAAAAGAAGGAAGAACGGTTGGAGCAAGGGAAGAAGGGAAAACACAACTGGGGGGTTAAAGGTGGAAAATGAGAAAAAAGAAAGAAAGAAGGAAGGAAGGAACGAAAGTAACGAGACTAAAAGGAAAGAAGGACGGAGCAAGGGGGGACTGAAGGAAGCACAACAAGGCATGCGAAAAGGGGTGGGAAGGAACGAATGAGTAGACATGTGCGAACAAAAAGGGGAATGAAAGGATAGGAAAGAGGCAGTAAGAAAAAGAGAGAGGAAAGACCCTAGAGTGAAAGAAGAAAGCGAGCGAACTAATTCATTTTCACGTCGTCGCTTCTGTCCCGTGCAGGCTCGCTGTGCTGCGCGAAGATCGTCAGAAAACTCGTTCAGGCTGCCGTTAACCCTCAAACCGTCAATACGCACGGCACATTCTTCAACACGCTGAGGTTTAACGCCACCGGCGGCCCATCCCGCGCCTTACAGGCAGAGCTGCCCCGAGCACACGACAGAGAAGCACCCAGCGGGGCATCACAGGCACCGAGTTCGCTCGACAGGCACCTGAGGGGAGGTGAAAAACGCGCCTGCGGTACGTACCGGTCGAGGACCATGGACAGCGCCGGCAACTGCTCAGAAGCGGATCAAAGGAGCCAGCTGTGCTCGTTTTATAATGGCAGCAGCTTGTGTGGGAACTTCACCGACAACACAAGCTTCGCCGAGGGGAGTAGAGGGAACAACATGGAAATCGACGCCAATCCGGTTATCATAGCGATTGCCATCACCGCTCTTTACTCCATAGTGTGCGTCGTGGGGCTGGTTGGAAACGTGCTGGTCATGTATATCATTGTCAGGTAAGGCGATTAAAAAAAAGAATGAAAAGAAAAAACTCTTACACTGGTTTGAGTGGATGTTTGTTCTCAGACTTGTTGCACACAATCAGAAATGACTTCCAACATTAATTCACGGGTGTGTGTTTTCGTCGTGTGTTTTTATGAAGCTGTGGGAAACCATGTGCTTGCGGTGTTGACAGCGCTGCAAGCACAGCTGCCGTTCGTGCGTAAAAATGCCTCCAACAACGCAGCAAATTGCTACAGCGCCAAAACCCGAGCTGAGCGAAAGGAAAGGAGGGAAAGAGAAGGGAAGAGGAGGTGTGCACAAAACACACTACTTTTCACTTTAAAACAGTGGCAGCTGACATCTCTTCATCTGTCGCTTTTAACCACGAGCAAAAATGATGTGATGCTGTGACGTGATGACAGCACGCGCCATGTAAGTCTCGTGCGAACGCACACTCCCCGTTCAATGCTGCTACCTTCTTGTGCGCAAAGGCGTCGGTGTCTTGTGTTCGAGCAAATTCAACGAAAGTCTAGAAATAGTTGGGAATGGTGTTAAAGCAAACACCTGCTAATATAAAGCCTGCAAGTGCTAAAAGTTAAACAGGTTGCCCGGCTCTGAATCCACACATTAGATGAGCAGATTTGTGGATATTTGCTTTCTAAAAACAGACATAAGCTATATGTTCAAGCATGTTCTCTGTTGCTTCTTACGTATAGATAACCAACCTCCTTGCCAAATTTCATATATCATGTTCACGTCTCACTGATACATCTATCTAAAATGCCTTCCCTTCACGGGGTCAGCTTTTATCATTTCAATCACTTGGTACAAGAAGCACAGGGTGATCATACATGTTTAGTCCTACAGACTTAAAATCCGAGGCCACTTGCCTTTTTATTGTCAGTGTAGACCAACTGGAATAATAGAAATAGTCTTAGTTTCATTGTGTTCATTGGTTCACCACTGATTAAAAAAAACTTCCACCTACTTCAGTGGACCTCACTGTCAGAAGCAGGATTTCACTGGCCTTTAATTACACATGAACCCCTGACATTTATATCAGTTAAATGCTCCCTGGTGTTGTGGATTTGTCATATATATATATATATATATATATATATATATATATATATATATATATATATATATATATATATATATATATATATATATACAGACATATACTCACATATATATCAAAATATATACTTGTATATACTTGTATGCATTTTATATATATACCTGCACTGGAGTTTTTATATAATGGAATCACTGTGATAAGCATTTAACCTACATGTTTGAAATCACAAGACCCACACATCTGGGTCAAATATTATCCACAATTATATTAATGAAGTTTGTGCCACTTGTTGTATGAGCATATGTGATTAATACTGTCTGAAATGAAGTAATTAGGATCAACAAGTAACCTTTCATTGTCTTATGGCCAACGGTGACAAGTCCAAACAGGGTTAAATAAACTTGGCCCTGCTAAGATGCACCTGGGAGCCTCTCTGCCTGTCTTCGTTGCCAGAAGGTGGTGAACCGCCCATCTTTAACCAATATGGTAAACAAACTTGGCCCGGCTGAGAGTGCACCTGGGACACTTTTTGCCCATCTCCGTTGCTCAAAGTTGTGAGAAACCTTTCCTTAACGTATATAGTCGCAAACCCCAGGCAGCAAACCTGACAAAGTTGTCAGGAGGATTCATTGTTTTGATATACAACATTCATTCAGTTTGATATCTGTAGTTTTGCTGACTTTTGGATTCGATCTGGCCATAAAACTGTCAAAGGGATCCAATTAAAAATGATAGATGCTGGGAACAGTGCTCAGAAAGTTATGGAGTAGTGCCAGAAAGTTGTGTAATGCAAGTGTTGGAGATTAAAGAAGGGACAAAGTGCAAATTGACAACTGATTGGGGAAAAGTAATGACAAATATATTACATCAATAATTGGGGGTGTTGTGTAGAGTTAGAAAATACTTATTAGTTTAAATTTAATTCGGTCACTGACCCTATGAAATGATGGGTCAGATGCCATCTTTTAAAATTTGCAACTCAACACTAGCCACTGGAATGCTATCTTATTCCAAACGAGGCTCGTTTAGGTAATAAAAAGAAGCTGGACTGGTGGAGCAGGATGAGGATGTAAAAAGCAAGAATACCTTAAGGGCTGAGGGAACAAAAACTGCTTGGCAGCCAGTGGTGAAAGTTAGGAGTGATTGCCTGCTTAATTGGTCCAGTAGAGTCATTGAAGTGTGACAGTGCAGAGAATTTGCCTTCATGCAAGTGATTGCCGAGGTGACTTCTCTGGCTATGTTGACTCCCTTCACTGCTAATAGAATATATAACACTTATAATTCTCCTCACTTGTCCACTAATTCAAGGGCAGGTGAACGCTCATGCACACATCATCCCCACACTAATTGCAGTCTAATTGCTTCCTGAAATACATCTGTTTTCCTAAAGAATGCGCACATCTATGCCGGATGTTTTTTCCTCTCTCCCTTTTTTTTCCACATCTATGCCGGATGTTTTTTCCTCTCTCCCTTTTTTTTCCACATCTGTGCCAGATGTTTCCTGCACCAAATCACTTGCAGCGAATCTTCTCCCTTCTGCCTCCATAGCAACAAACCTGAGTGAAAAACAAAGGAAGAACAATGCAAAACTGTAAAATGTCTTCTGATGTCTGGCATTTATCAGTTGGTGTGTTAAAGCCATCAACACAGACTGTATATGGTGAAGGGCATCACTTTCTCATCCTTGGCTGTTTTACCAAAGCATAATAAAAAGGAGCCCACCCAATGATCCCTGGCTCCTCTCCATAGTAATCAGAAGGCTGTAAGTCCTAATCCTGACAGGCAGCCTGGAGCCTGCACAGGCACTTCTGTGACCGAAAAAGTTTTAAGGATTTTTGCAACTTTTTGAGCAAATGAGACTTTGTGGGAATTGCAAGGACGCTAGAAAATATGTTTAATTTTCACAAAAACCACAGTCCACCAGGGTCATTAGCATTCATTATTCTCTTTGTCTTTCTCCCCTTCTCTGCATGTCTTATGCTCTTTTCTTTCTGTCAGCAGATTGAGAGTGAACTGCCATTTAGCTAATGATACACTGTGGATATTTACTTGCAAACAGAAATGTAGTTTTGAATTCTCTGTCCCCATCGAGTCGTAGTTGAAAGTAGTTTGTTGAAATTAAAAAAGAGATATCAGCTGCTGAGGGATATTTTCTCCCGCTTGCAGTCTGAATAATGATAACCTTAATGCTAAAATTTTTTATCTCTCTTTCACTCTTTATCTCTCTGTCCTCTTGCTGACTCTTATGGCCCTTCACAAAACTCTGCAAACATCTGCAAACATCTGCAAACTTCTCGCAAGCAAACAGACATTAACAGAGATCCGCACGCTCAATCGGGAATATCGATTGCGGATGAACAGAAACTGCTGGGCTCCACAAGGAGTGTGCTGCCGGCGCTGAGTGCTTCCTGTTACCATGGAAACGCAAGGAGGTGTTTTGAGCGTGATGAGTGCAAAGTGATTCCATCACCACCAAACCGAACCCCATCTATCCTCACGAGGAGCTAGACCTAGTTGGGCACATTTATCAGCTTTCAGTGTTTCCTAAACTGTAATCGATTGAACATCTGCAGGCTGACAGGCTGACCTGCATGCATCCAACCACTGCTGCTTCCTCTGTACTGCATATAGCTCCACAACAGATGGCAGAATTCTGATGGTACTCTAACACTCTAAATTCTGCATATCCCCGTTCATACAAGAGCTTCTCTCCAGTGACATGAAACATGAAGAATCTATAAAAAACTAATTGCTTGCTCATAGCTACCTGAAAAGCTAAAACAAGATAAGAAACACACACCTTGGTATGTGCTTTATTGCTGAGCAAGCAACGGTCAAAAAGATATGCTTAACAAGCATATTTTCAAAATCTAAATGGTATTACCTTTTAAATTCAGTCTGTAAAAGGCATTTTGGCCTCGCAGGCCTTATGTAAGATTTCACTTTGGTTATTCCAGAGAGATTAAATGTCTGTTTCAGAATGATTTAGACAAGTAAGTCTAGTTTTTTGTAATAAAACTCCCCTTTGTGTTAATCTTCTCTCAGCAAGAAGCACTGTAGGGAAGGGCCAAGAGGGTAATGGTCCCAAAACAACTACAGTTCAAAAGAACTACTTGATGTGTATAACCAAGACTAGCTTCATATTGACTTTATCTGAACTAAACAGATCCTGGGGGCCTTTACTTCAAGTCTACTGTAGTATGGAGAGGTGGAATAGTTAGATAATTAAGCTTTAAATGTACAGTGCTTAACAAATTTGTTAGACCATCTGTCATAAAACTGGAAAACACAAATGTTTTAGAAATCTAGGAAAAGCATGTTTAAAACGAATCATTTCATTCTTATTTATTATATAAATAACAAACTGAGTTTACATTTTTATCATCAAATTTCAGCTTCTTAGAAGTCAGAAGTTAGTCAAGCAATGCATTCAACCACTACAACTAATTTTTCTGTTCAGGAATGCAAATAAATAACTGAAATTTTTATTATGTGTTCTTTTTTGTGAAACTATGAGTTTGAAAATTCAGAGATTATTTATTATAATAATGATATTTTAGATTTTTAAAAATCCTTTCTGTTAACGAGCTTGTTCATACTGGTAGAGCTACCATTGCACCTGATGGTGGCCAAATAAATGTTATGCACTATGTTTGTGGACACAGCAGCTCCTTTAAAACAGCTGCATTTTGTGCAGAATAAAAATCTGACATTGTGTTACAGATAGTAACCAACAATTAGCAGGAAGTGGATTGTTCAGGAGGAGAATGACCTGTACCTCATTAATACCAAGTTGGTTGCTGGGTATGCATACTGAAAAAGGTGAAAAACTGCAGGAGCCCTCAAGATTGACTTGTTTTTCTCTAGATCTTAAATGTTCTCTCTGATGAGTGTCGGTAGGTTGTGGTGGCTTGGGAAGCAGACACCTTTCATGTGAATTTTTGAGCATCCTCATGCATGATAGATGTGACTTCTAAAGCCTCTTTATAAAACAGATTTGTGAGAACGTTTGATCTTCCTGTAACTTAAGCACAAAAACCACATATAAAATTTTAAGCACTTTGATCTGAAAATCTCCGTAGGGGTATTGCATATGCGTCCCAGCCTGTGGTGAACTGTACTCAGGGACACTCTAATGAGCTTGATATTTAGCTTCGTTTATCTAACCAAATATTTTTTCTCCCACTAAATGGTATGTGTTGCCTGGCTTTTTCTTCTTCTCGTTTTAGTTTATGGCTATATTTGGGCTGATGTTATATAAGAACAAATCATAATTCAGATGCTGTCAGTTGAGGCTGATTTAAGATTTACAGATTAGAGCTGCACAACTTACAATATTTATAGACTTGGTTTTTGTTTCGCTAATCTTTTTGGAATCAAATGGGAGCCGTTCTAAATCTATAAACAACCCCTTCTAGAGTTGCTCTGCAGTGCATGGATTTTTCCAGGTACAGCCATGAGATCGTAAACTGACTAAATCAACAGCAGACACTCGTAACTCCCAAAGCTACCAGCACATTTGTATTCCTCCGTGATTGTACTTGGCACATACTTCTCTTCTTCAGCCAGCATCTGAGAAATGGTGTTTCAACCTCTTTTTTGTAACAGCTGGACATGCAGCAATCATGTTATATGGCTTTGATTGCTGATAACCAATGACAACGGAACATCTTGATAATTGCCTCTTGCATGCAATTACCTTGTTTGCCTTTGAGTACAAACTCACCTAGAACAAAATGAGTGAAGACAAATTTATTTATGGAGTAACATTCATCCTTGGCAACAATAAAACTATCAGCTGCAAATGAAGAGTGATTGTTTGACTCGTGCATTTACGAGACGCCGTCTGAACCTCAGTGATCATTGCTATAATCGGTGAGCAGGAGACTGACAGCACAGCATGAACCTCTGAGAGACACAAATTCAGCTTGCTGCGTCATGCTAAATTTGTGTATGTGCGCACAACAGGGTGGTACAGAGTCTAATATCTTGCTAAGGAGACAATTGTGGGTAGAGCATGCAGAGAAGTAATTAGCCTGTCCTTCCTGTGTGTGTGTCTGTGAGTGATGAGTTCCCAAACACCACTGGACACTGCTGGAGAATTAGAGCTCTGTCAGTCTGCTTCCAGGAGCAGGTGTTCTGTTGAATTTAAAGACCGAACGAAACGAAGAAGTTAGACGACAACGGCGAGCGCTTCACCAGACTGTGGAGAAAGCAAAATGGGGTTTTGTTGAGTAACGTAATGACAGGCTCTTACTGTAAACACTGAGAGGATGAAGGAATGATGATTAATTAAGAGGAAACAAAAGACTGATTTTGCGTCTTTCTGTACTCGATGATTGATGGGAGCTCTTGGCTCTTTTGTCCATCTGTCATTTCTAAAGTGACTCACTCTCTTACCCTAACTCTGCTCTTTATACTCTATGACAGGTGCTGTAAAACACGTCTCTTTTCATCAAGGCTGACTTTTTAATGAGATTGGAAGGATCTGTTCTTCTGTAGCTCTTTATCTTTTTACTTTTTAAAAAGTATGACGTGCCTTTAAATTCATTTATTGCCACAACTCACAAAAAGATAAGCAAGTAAACAAAGCAAAGAGGGCATGCGATGACCTCATCTGAAGTGGAATTCATCACAGGTTGACAGTTGACAAATATTTTCACAGCTCTGTCGCACTTCCTGATAGAGGTCAAGTACTTCACGTAAAGCAGAAGGTCCGCTTTACATTTAAAAGGTTGTTTCTAAAGGACAGACTTGGGATTTTATTTTATCTATTTCCATATTTGTTATTTCTCAGGATGGAAACACATTACCAGAGTGACTCACATTGAAGTGCATAGAAATGGTAAAAACCATGAGCAGGGCACAATACAGACGTTTTTGAATACACGCAGTTTGTGTGATTTATGTCATTGTGGTCCAGATAACCATATTTGGAGATTGTCTGAAGTGTTTTGCAAACTAAATGCAAGCATACCCAACTAGGCCAAGTTCTCATTGTGGTTTTGATCACAAGATGGACAATATTTTCCTAACACATGAATTTAATGTCTGCAAATACCTGTCAGAGCTGCCAAATTTCAGCTCAGCTATAATTTGATAACAGCTTTAACTGTTCTAATAAACTTATGTCGTTTTCTGTTGCACCCATATTGGATAGTTTCCATTCCTGATGCCATATTTTACAGGCTAATTAAGCGCTTGCATTAAATTAGTTTAATTAAATTCTTGGCTTCAATGCTTTAAAAAACAAACTAATTTAATAAAAGTAGTTTTAATGACATGGTAGTGACACATTATTTAAAATGTTAACATTATATTTTGCTGACAGGACAAAGACTGAAGTGCTTACAGATTTCAAGCTAATGATACAAAGTATAACATTAATTACAGTATTTTAGCCTAAGTGTTGCACATGTTCATGATTTTACAATAGTTTTCGTTTACTTATCTTTTCAGTGAGAGTTGTTAGGTTAGACAGTGAATTATCATTAATATGAATTGATGTCTACACCAGCATAACATCTTATTTCAGCAGCACAAAAACTTGCCTCCTGTTATGTCAGAAAACCTTCCAAGAAGACAGAGAAAAGGTACATGTTTTATGACTTAGTTTAGATTGCACATATATCTTATTTTATTTTACCTTGAGATTAATTATATACTTTTGCATTGCATTTTATTACATTTCAATATGGCACATACATACAATCAAAGGGTTTAGTTGTTTGTTTTTTGACAGCTGTTGCATGAAGTTAAACTTAAAAACACCGCAAGTTCTAAAATGGAAACCAGTGAGTGGTTCTCCTCTTTTGAATATTTGTTATTACTCATTAAGAAAGCAAAACTATCTCTTATTCAATTATTGATTGATGGAACAATCAATAGATTACTCGATTACTAAAATAGCTGCAGCCCTAATATATATTGCCAAAAGTATTCACTCATCTTCCTTCGCATGCATGTGAACTCGAGTGGCATCCCATTCTTAATCCATAGGTTTTAACATGATGTTTGCCCACCCTTTGCAGCTATAGGAGCTTTAGCTCTTCTGGGATGGAATGGCTTTCCAGAAGTTCATTTGTGAGGTCAGACAGGCACACAGTTTCTGCAGTCATTCATCCCAAAGGTGTTCTCTCAGGTTGAGGTCAGGACTCTGTGTAGGCTCTTCAAGTTCTTCCACACCAATCCCCCTCTTCTATATCCTTATCGAACTTGCTTTTTGTTCTGGCGTGCAGTCATGTTGAAACAAGAAAGAGCAATCCCCAAACTGTTCCCAGAAAGCTGCAAGCACAAAATTGTCCAAAATGTATCGATATGCTCCTGTCACTGGAAATGAGGGGCAAGTCGGACTCCTGAAAAGCAAACCCACACCATAATCTCCCCTCCACCAAACTTTACACTTGGAACACAGCAGTCAGACAAGTGCTAGTAGCTCTTCTTCTTGTTCAACATGTAAGCATAGACTAAAACACTTGTAGGTGTATACAGCTCCCTCAGATCTGGACGAATTGTAGACTCAGTACCAGAGATGGGCAGTAACGCGTTACAAGTAATGCGTTACTGTAATCTGATTACTCCCCCCCCCCCCAATAACGAGTAAAGTAAGGGATTACTATTGCAAAAACTGTAATTAGATTACTGTTACTCTCCCGTAAGCACGCTGCGTTACTGCGTTGCTAAAACCGTGATTTTTTGCGAGAGTGTCTCATGACAATGACGTAAGCGAGTGCGACGTTCGTGACAACAGCTGTGTTCAGATCAACAAAGGATAATATATCGAGTGCAGAGAGAGTATGAGCTTGCAGCGTTTAAAGTGTGGAAGTACTTTATGCTTGGGAAGAAAACTTCTTTTTACAGCAAAAAATCCCTAAACTTCCGAGCAAGCACCAAGTGCGCTACGACGTAATAGGAAATTCACAGAGAAACTCGCGGATTCTTCCACTGACCGCCGCAGCACACCTGCACCAGGGCAAACCTCCGCCTACCCCACTCCTGCTTTACAGGTGAAACTAGAGCAACAGGACCGCTAGTCTTTGATTTGTTTTCTGCTGTGTTTCACTTACATTTATTTGAAAAACTGAGTGTAAACACAAAAAATATTTTATTTTATGTGCTGGAATGTGCACAAAATAGGTTTAAATGTTAAACAAATTTCTTCCAGTCAGAGAATGTTACATATAATTTAATGTTTGCGTGATGCATAAAGTTAAAAGATTAAAACTAATAAAACAAGTTTTAAAAAGAGACTTTTCCATTTGATTACATTTTGTATGATGGATTATGCAGAAAACGTAGAATTGGGCTGAAAGATCTATCGCTTTATCACCTATTCAGGTTGAAAATTGTGTTTTTAAAAAGTAACTAGGTAACTAAGTAATTAATTACTTTTGAAAATAAGTAATCAGTAAAGTAATGGGATTACTTTTTGGGGGAAATAATCAGTAATTAGTTATAGATTACTTTTTTAAAATAACTTAACCAACACTGCTCAGTACACACACAGTACCTCATCTAGGATACTGAATAACACAAGTACCTTTGTGTTTCAGGATTTCAGTATCAAACGGTATTAGAAAGGTGTCCTTCAGTATGACGTCTAGTGATGTCTCTAGTGAGGGAGATAGTCTTTGTTTGCTAATCTTTGCTGTTAGCTTTCTTTTTGTGCAAAACACTTGCTTTGAATAACCATATAATTAAACTTATTGATCTTAATCACCGCTATTACTAAGAGCAAAATCCCTGTGTGTGTGTGTGTGTGTGTGTGTGTGCATGTGATACCATTATCCTTTGCACACTGGCTTCAAGAAAGACTGCTGTATAATGGGAACAGTAACAATGGAGTATAGATGGATGTCTTAATCTTTATACAAATTAGTCGTGGGGTTGAGGTGATAAAATGCTATAATGTCTCTTATTACTGTTCAAAGCATTCGCCCAAACAATCATATTTTTTTATTGAACTGAACAACTGGCAGGAGGGACATGCCCAGTTGAAACCGTACTTAAGGTGACATAAAAAAAAAAAGTGACCAGGGTGCTTATTCAGACATGAAGCCTACACATGTTCACATGCCGTCACATTAATGGAAAGGAGTGCGTGTCTAAAAGAAGATAAAAGGCACAGCAGTTCTATCCTCATCACCATTTTTCTCTGATTGTTCATGGATATCGATCTCCTCGTATCACACTGCAGTCAGGTCAGAAGCATTCTGTTGATAGGTGCTTTTATTAAATGTTTCCATAACTGAGCATGTGTACAGAAGAGAAACTGTTGCCATCAGTGTGGTAAGATAAAAATATGTGCCAGAACATTTAAATATGAAAATATAGAATTATACTTTTTGAAGGAAAAAAAATCTCTAGGGATGTTTAACACCCTACAGTGGTGTGTTTGATGTAGAAAAGCCTGAAACTCCAGCTTGGTACTGAGTTCATTAATTTAGTTGAATATTATTTAAAATGCTGATTTTGTAGTCTTTTGTAGTCTTGACTTTACAGGCTTTACAGTATTATAACAAAATAAAAACCTTCCTCTCGACACTCTTGAGAGGAAGGTTTTAGCTGCGAGACAGTTAAGCAATATTTACAAAATGAAAAGCAAAAGACTTCTCAAATGGCTTGTGTGGGGTGGAATTGGAAAAGCAGAAAATACACAGAAATGGAATACTTCTATTATTTCAGTCATTAAAAAATAAATCGCACATAACTCCTGCAGCTTGTAAAATCATAAGTGCTTAAGTGGAGCAGCAGTTATCATTTTAGAATATAGGAAAGATGTTTTGTGTGAGTTGTCATGTGTATGTGTCACTGGCAGCCTGTGAGCATTGACCCTCAGCTTGAGCAGAGGCACATCTGTCACAACAATGTCCATCTGTCACAGTGTGACCACCACGGCACACTTGCTGAGCTGTTTACTGTTTACTCCCTCAGTAAATGTGTAATTATTCATCTTTTCTATTTGTGTATGTGTGTGTGTGTGTGTGTGTGTGTGTGTGTGTGTGTGTGTGTGTGTGTGTGTGTGTGTGTGTGTGTGTATGTTTGTGTTTACACATCTGTTTCCCTGTGTACACGTGAGTACCTGCATACGTTGCTTGACAGCTCAGGAAATCTTCATGCTAAATCATGGCTTCTTCAGTCCATTTCAGGGAGAACTGTGCCTCTATTTTGTATAACAATCCACACACATACACAAAGTTTATGAGCGTTAACAGTAGTTTCAAAGTTTACATGTCACTGGTAAGTTTAATGCAGTGGGAATAGGAAAGTTTTAGCTGAAGAACAGGATTAAGGGGCATTAATTCATTTAAGCTCCATGTGTGTACTTTACTGATACTAAAACATACTGTGGGCGATCGTGGCTCAAAGAGTTGGCAGTTCATCTTGCCAACTCTTCGGACACAACGAGCGAGACTGTCCGAGCCCTCGGACAGTCTCGCTCGTTGTGTCCTTGGGCAAGACACTTCACCTGCCGCCTACTGGTGTTGGCCAGAGGGGCCGATGGTGCGTTATGGCAGCCTCACTTCTGTCAGTCTGCCCAGGACAGCTGTGGCTACAACTGTAGCTCGCCTCCACCAGTGTGTGAATGTGAGAGTGAATGAATAGTGGCATTGTAAAGCGCTTTGGCTCTAATCAAATCAAATCACTTTTATTGTCACATCACATGTGCAGGTACATTGGTACAGCACATGCGAGTGAAATTCTTGTGTGCGAGCTTCACGAGCAACAGAGTTGTGCAAAATACAATAACATAAACAGGCAAAATATACGAATGGCTAAATCTGAAACTAATAAATATATGTACAATATATAATAGTTTAAGCAAAAAAATTTTTTTCTGGATGTGTATACTAAATGTTTTTCTACGTGTGTGTGTGTGTGTGTGTGTGTGTGTGTGTGTGTGTGTGTGTATACACATATTTTACAAATTAAATAGAGTCAACAATAAATAAAATATATAAAAATATACAGAGTGAGACATGTGCAGAACAGAGGCGTTACTGTACAGTATGTAGTGCATAATGTTGAAGTTCCAGTAGTGAAGCTGAGGTGTCTATGACGTGTTCAGCAGTCTGATGGCCTGATGGAAAAAGCTGTCTCTCAGTCTGCTGGTACGGGACCGGATGCTGCAGAACCTCCTTCCTGATGGAAGTAGTCTGAACAGTTTATGGCTGGGGTGACTGGAGTCCTTGATGATCCTCCCCGCTTTCCTCAGGCAGCGCTTCCTGTAGATGTCTTGGAGGGAGGGAAGCTCACCTCCAATTATCCGTTCAGAGCACCACACTACTCGCTGGAGAGCTTTGCGGTTGTAGGCGGTGCTGTTGCCATACCAGGTGGTGATGCATCCAGTGAGGATGCTCTCAATGGCACAGTGATAGAAGGTCCTGAGGATGTGGGGGTTCATGCCGAATCTTTTCAGTCTCCTGAGAAAGAAGAGGCGCTGCTGCGCCTTCTTCACTGTTTTGTTTGTGTGTACTGACCACGTAAGATCCTCAGCCAGGTGTACGCCAAGGAACCGGAAGCTGCTCACTCTCTCCACAGCAGCGCCGTTGATGGTGATGGGGGTGTGTACTTCTCTGCACCTCCGGAAGTCCACTATCAACTCCTTTGTCTTTGCGACGTTGAGGGTGAGATGGTTGTCTTGACACCAGTGGGTCAGGGCGCTGACCTCCTCCCTGTAAGCCGTCTCATCATCGTTGGTGATAAGACCCACCACTGTAGTGTCGTCCGCAAACTTCACAATGATGTTGGAGTTGTTAGTGGCTGTGCAGTCGTAGGTGTAGAGTGAGTACAGGAGAGGGCTCAGTACCCACCCCTGTGGAGCACCAGTGTTCAGTGTGACGGGGGATGAGGTGATGCTGCCCAGTCTGACCACTTGGCGTCTGTCAGACAGGAAGCTAAGGATCCAGCTGCAGAGGGAGCTGCTCAGTCCTAGATCCTGCAGTTTCCTGTCCAGCTTCGAGGGAACGATGGTATTGAATGCTGAGCTGTAATCTACAAACAGCATCCTCACATACGTGTCTCTCTTCTCCAGGTGTGACAGGGCAATATGTAGTGTCAGGGCTATGGCATCATCAGTGGACCTGTTGCGAACTGTAGAGGGCCCCGAAAAGCGCTATATAAATGCAATCCATTATTATTATTATTACCTGTTGTCTTGGTATTTTTGGCTGTGAGAGCAGCACCCTCTGATTTTACTCTCGTCACCCTGTCCTTTTGTGCATATCACTGCTACTTGGCACCATCACCGAACTTTCAGACACGACTCCCTACTTGTCTTTGTGATGACTCTGGTAAAATAGAGCCCTGTGTAATAAACCTATTAACGATTAAATGCCATTTTTCTTTCTTATAAACACACACACAAAATCCCAGTAAAATCATTTCAGATAGTCGCTTCAGTATTATCATCGATTTATCACCCATTGGGAGTTTCTATGACGACTAATGGTGAAAGGTGAAAGTGTTTAATTAAGCGGCTGGCTCAGACACAAAAGCGCTGTTTGATGGTAGAAAATTCATGAATCTCTCACTGCATGTTTGTGTTGAATCCCACTGTTTCAGGCTGCGACGAGAATGTGTTATCAGCTATTCAAAGTGGTTCCTTGGGAGTGCTTCATATTTCTTTATGTGCTTTCATTCCATGCTTTTCTTATTCTCCTTTTTAGTCAAGGTTACGCTGTTGTCAGGATTTGTTGATGCATATTTATTCTATTTATCAAGACTCCTATTTAGTATCATCAAGTGTCATATTTGGGCTATGAATTAAATCTGTATAGATGGAAAGGATCAATGAGAAGGTGCTTTGGGTATTTAGATTTTTTAAATTCCCATTTTCCACAAGTACTTTTGATTTGTTGGTAAAGGCCCCTGTCGTTTCACTCCCAGCCACTAACACCTTTATTTTCAGTTACCTCTGTGTTTCTACCGCCTACTGTACAACTGCTGCTTCCTTCCTTATTACTAATCCTCAGTATATACAACCAAACATATTACATTTGTCAAAGATCATTGTTCTCCTGCTAGTTTTTCAAGGTCATGCACGCTGAACATTTAATAACATATTTCACCATTTTCTCATTTTGAGGCTGTTAGCTGTTCTGTATTTGATTTCTTTGTGTAATTTCTAAAACAGAAATGACTGTTTGTCAACATGCAATCGCCAACCAATGCAGAAGTTCCAAAAACTCCAGTTCCTCTGGAGGCAATTATTAAAAGTCACAGAACAGCTGTGTTTGTGTTGTTGGTGCCTTTTGGAACATGTTTAATACAATTATGTGATGAATATTATCAGTATTTTGGCTTAGAGTGTCTAAGAAGTTTCAGCTTCAGTTTTGGTGAGTGAAATTATAGTATTTTATTTGTGTATTATTAAGCACTAATGAGTAGATTTGTGCATCTTTGAATGGCAGCCATAGAATTTATAGAGACCGCTTGCCAATTAACTTCTGCTGGGGTTCTGTGTGGTATCTGCACAGAGACCTCAGATGCTGTGTCTGCAATCTGCTGGAGCAACTATTCTAGTTTCTAGCTTCCAATGTTCCTGTTACCACTGGGAATACTTTGAATTATACTTTCCACCTCTGATCCAGTTGTTTCTTTGGCCCCTGGTACCTCTCTATTTTCTCATGCGCCTTCCTCTTGATGTTGCTGATCACTGAAATCGCTACATCTATCATAGTGCGGTCTTCTGGGTTGTTTTCAGCTACCACTTTGTCTGGTTAGTTGGCCAACAGCTGCTTGTCTGTCTGGAACTAGAAAACCTACAAAGACTTAGGTCTGTTGTTCTTAACCATCAGGACCCGGAGACTTCTGGTCCATATGCAGCACAAACGTTCCTATACACTATCCCAGCCACTTGGTTGTGCTTCTCAGTGTACACTGTCCCAGCTTGCATCTTACATCTCTCTACTTGGATGGTCTTCGGGACATCTTTGCACAGTTTGCAACTTGGGTCCTGCCTGTATGGATCTGGTGCTTTAGGCCTGTTCTTGTGCTTCAATGATTAAGGTATTTTCTAGACGATTTCTTGACATCAGCCACTTCCTCTGGCAGGTTCCTGATATATTTATGGATGCGTTTCATCCTGGACTGTGGCTCTGACACCCACTAATGCATGCTCAGAGTGCAGGACTTTACATGGAGACCTCTGTCCATTGTGAGATTGTGTGTTTTTACATCACTGGCATCTGTCTCATCTTGTGGCCATCTTATTTTTCCAGGTTGTTTTCTGATAACCAGTACAATTTATGTATTGATGGCTTGGATCGTATTCCATCCGGTTGGCTTCTCACAACCTAACTTGCACATCTTTATCATGGTTCCCTCTGACTTGTGAGATTACCAGCTGTCCTATACATCTACTACTCTACCTTCTGGTAGCTCCACAACTTTAGTCTGGATCACCTTGGCTTTATTTGCAGCCATTCATTCACACTTATCCAGTCTGAATAAGACAAATTTTCTCTTTTTTGTGCAGTCATCTCAATGCACACAAAAAGCATTTGAAAATGAAATGTGAAAAGGGAGCAGCTGCTAAAGCCAGTGTTCATTAAAGGGACGCAGGAAAAATACATTTCTGTATTTTTTTCTTTTTTCAATGCCATGTTCCAGTTTGTATTCATTACACATCTTATAGCTGTTACTGTTGGGATCTTCCAGGCAGCTCACGCATAAAAAAAAATGTATAAGGCTAACACTGAGGTGATCTTTAACACTTCCTTGGGCTTTGTGACTCTGAAGATGAATTATTGCATAGTGAAACTCTGTGCAAGCTGTGGATTCAGCAGTTTTAATACATTTTTCATCAAGGTTACTACATCAGGTGTTTCATAGATCATAACTAACTTCATCTTTAATGATACACCTTACATGACACTGGTTTCTTTTTATAGTCACATTAAATAAAACTTGCATGATTCTCCTGCAAGCCAAATTAAAAAGAACACTTAAACGCTTGATCCCCAAAGAAATGTTAGCTCTGGAGAATTTATATGGCAAAAACTCTGCCCATTATGTCAAACAGGCACATTTTAAATGTTTGTATTGTATTAAAGAGGGGAAGAACAGTACTAACCAGTGTGCTAATGTAATTACTTGAGCTATTTCAGAAGCTTATTTGAGCTGACGTGTAATTGATAAATGCTGTGATGAAGTGCTGTGAGTAATTTAAAGGATAATTCCAATTTATTTCCCATTAATGTGGTTATTAGGCCATTATATCCAGCCGTCACTGCATTCTCTGCCCCTGCTATAGAAACAAAGAGTCAACATGGCATATATCAGAGCAACTAATGCAAGTTCCCTGCAGCTTTCAGTAAAAAGCTTCAGGGAAAATTCCCTCTCGTGCAGGCAGCTGGCAACTATATTAAGCATACCTACTGGATGCAGTTTCACTCTGCATATGCACTCACTCGCTGCTACATTAGGTACTTTTTCAACTCTTTGTTCACATAAATGTCTGATCAGTAAATCATACAGCAGTAACTCAATAGCCAGAGGTCATAGGAGAATGGCCAGACTGCTTGAAGCTGATAGAAAGGCAACAGTAACTCAAGCAACCACTTGTTACAACCAAGGTATGCATATGTGCATTTCTGAATCTTGAAGGAGATGTGCCACAGTAGCAGAAGACCATACTGGATGCTAGTCCTATAAGTTAAGATCAGGAAACTGAGGCTACAATTTAAACACAGTCACCAAAGTCTAAGGAGCTTGGAAAGAAAAGCGTCTGGACTTCTTTGAGTTGCTTGAAGACGTTTCACCTCTCATCCGAGAAGCTTCTTCAGTTCTAAGGGTCAAATGGTGGAGAGTCCCGGATTTAAACCCAGTGGGAGTTTCCCCCCAAAGAGGGACAAAGGACCCCTGATGATCCTCTACCTAATCACATGAGCCAAGGTGTGAAAGTGGGTGTAGGTCACAATCAGCCAGAGTTTCGGGTGAGCTCATTGTGAAACCTGGCCCCACCCTATCATGTGATTTCTTGAGGTCAGATGGCCCAGGATGTGAGTGGGCGTTAAGGCGTCTGGGAAGGGATCTCCAAACTGGATTATAGATGGCAGAGAGTTGGTGTCATAAACCACCGCCTGTTCAAAGATGGTCGCTCACAGTGGACATAGATGGCTTCTTTCACTCCTCTTTCAAACCATCTGTCCTCTCTGTCCAAAATGTGAACATTGGCATCCTCGAAAGAGTGTCCTTTATCCTTAAGATGCAGATGGACTGCTGAGTCTTGTCCTGTGGAGGTGGCTCTTCTATGTTGTGCCATGCGCTTGTGAAGTGGCTGTTTGGTCTCTCCAATGTAGAGGTCTGAGCATTCCTCGCTGCACTGTACCGCATACACCACATTGTTAAGTTTGTGTTTTGGCGTTTTGTCTTTCGGGTGAACCAGTTTCTGTCTGAGTGTGTTGCTGGGTCTGAAATGATCCGGGATGTCATGCTTGGAGAAAACCCTCCTGAGTTTCTCTGATACACCGGCTACATAGGGGATGACAATGTTGTTGCGTCTGTCTTTCTTATCCTCCCTCGCTGGTGTCTGATCTTCTTTTCTGTGCATCTTTGCTGACGTTATATACGCCCAATTAGGATAACCGCATGTTTTAAGTGCTTCCTTTACATGTGTGTGTTCCTTCTTTTTCCCTTCAGGCTTAGAGGGAACATGTTCTGCCCGGTGGTGTAGGGTCCTAATCACTCCAAGTTTGTGTTCCAGAGGGTGATGGGAGTGAAAGAAGCTTCTCGGATGAGAGGTGAAACGTCTTCAAGCAACTTAAAGAAGTCCAGACGCTTTTCTTTCCAAGCTCCTTAGACTACGATGATCTGGATGACTGAGAGCCTTCACAGACACAGTCACCAGTTGGACAATATAAGGCTGGAAAAATGCTGCATTTTTGGATGAGTCTCAATTTGTGCTGCAACATCAGTGGTCTTGGTGGTGTAATGATGTTGGGGAAGTGGGGTATGTTATTGGTACACTTTGGTTCCCTTAGTGTGAAAGATGGATTTGATAGTTCCCTGATGTAGTGGTTTATACAGCTGCTTAACAAGTAAGAGCTCCCTGGTTCCGCCCTGGAAGGAAACACAAATCCCTTTGGGGTTGTGTCAAGAAGGACATCAAACGTAAAAAGCTGCCAAATCAAATATGCAGAGTGAAATGTCCAAAGGGAGAAGCTCAAAGTAGCTTTTTAGTATAAAAGATTCATGCACATACTGTAATGTCACCCATTAATTTTGGATATTTTGAATCCTCAATGTTGGTTTAAGTCAGGAGTTACCTCATATGAATGAGACATTGGAATGCTGAGTTACCCCTTAATGCTAGCAAGCTTTGTTAGCATGTTGCATCCACAAACTGTACTATGTAATCTACATGCGAAGGGACTCATGAAACACAAGAATTTAAGTCACCAAAGCTGAAGCAGAAACCTCTCGTATGGGCTTTACTACAGAGTAAGCCATTACATGTCAGATACATCCATTAAATTGCCCCGAATGCATCCAAAAAACAGACGTGATCAGGAGCTCCAGTTTAGTGAATCCAGTTAGTAAATGGTAAATGGACTGATTCTTATATAGCACTTTTCTACTCTTCCGGAGTACTCAAAGCACTGTATACAACATACCTCATTCACACCCACTCATACAAGCACTTCTTTCTATACTTGAACCAACATTCACACCCCAATGAATACATCGAAGAGCTACGTGTGGTTAGTATCTTGCCCAAGGATATTTTGCATGCAGACTGGGGAAGCCAAGGATCGAATCATCAATCTTCCAATCAGTAGCTGATAGTAGCTCTACTACCTGAGCCACAGCCACCCCGTTAGCGAAGGGGAGGCCATGCAGACTTCAGCTTCAGGTCTATGTGTAGGACACCTGTCAATCAGAGCAATCACGTCCACTATAAAAATAGCAAAACCATTTCTTTTTTCTTTTTCTTTTTAAAAGAATGCAACAACAAATAAACAAAACACAGTAACCAAAGGTAAATTTCATACATTCGGTGGACATCACAGTGTCATTAATGCGAGTCCTTGTGGCTGTAGTAGTTGTGTAACTTATAGTGAAAACCTGATATTGTAACAGTCCTGGTATATACTAAATAGAAAAAAAAACCCCATCAATTTCTTCTAACTTCCAGTCTCAACATCCTATTACTGCTCACCACATTAACACATGCCTGTAAGTCAGACATGCACAGAGTCACACCCTGTGCACCCATATCCATCATGTTCCTCACACTGTGCATGGACTGTGTTACTGGTCAGAGCCAGAGGCATCCAGATGTCTGTTCACATGAGCAGCCTCTGTTTCAGCAACCAGGACTTAATGGTTTATCTGTAGCCATGAGCAGCTAATGAATCTTACACAGGGCTGCAAACATGCATTCGAGCTTCGTCGGCTAATGATGGATTATGTTTAGGTTGCTGTGTAAGAAAAGCCATAAAAAGTAATCGGAATCTGTTCCAAACGGTTGAGTGTGTGCCTTTTTACTTTGACGTTTACTGAAATACGATGACAATACGGTTGATTCACTACAGCCAAATCAAAGCTTACAGTTGTGCCCAAATTATTTAATATCTGCTTAGCTATTAGTCTCCTAATATCTGTTATCTTTCCAAGATTATCCATTTTACACATCAAAGATAACAGGCAACCAAAACATTGAGGAAATGTTTACTTTTTGTCAATATAGCCTGTTAGTCATCCAGGTCATGGTAGTCTTGAGTGCTTGTCTTGAAAAGAAGGCAACTGGACTCCTTTAGGTTCATGTGCATGTTGTGTCTCTCTTCCAAGAGGTTTGTTCAGTTTCAAAACAACTGTCGGAAAGTCCAGAGTATTTAACCCCCAGTTCTGGTTGTCCCCTTGGAGATTTTACATCTGGTCCAAGGTGTGAAATCTCTCTCCCCGCTATCATGTGAGCTATTACGATCTCTTGAAGAAAGGTGTGAGTTGAGGTTGAGATGCTTGGGAAGGGAATCTGATAGCTGTAAGTCATAACCTCTGTTAAACAAGGGTCATTCACAGCGGATGTAGATGCCCTCCTTTACTGTTTTCTCAAGCCGTCTCTCCTCCAAAATGTGAACCCTGGCATCCTCAAAAGACTGTCATTTCTCCTTTAAAGCAAGTGTACAGCTGAGTCTTGTTCTGTTGAGGTAGCTCTCCTTGTCCCATGCATTTGTGGAATGGATGTTTTGTTTCTTGTATATAAATATCTGAGGCACTGCAAAGCACACATGATGTTCTTTTGCTTTTGTTTGGCTACCTTGTTCTTGGAATGAACCCTTCTTATATTTTCAAAACAGAAATTTTATGATAATATTGAATGATTATTATTGTTTTATGGGGTATTTTTGTATCTTAACAAGGTAATCTCCACAGCTTTTTTCAGTGTCTGTTTTTCTGTTGTTACTGCGGTATTAAATGAATGAAGCTAAAGTGAATTATTTTCAATCATTCCTACTTCCTGTGAATTATACAAGAGTGATAATGTTCTGGTGCCGAACCCATTACATATCTTCAGCTAATGGCAATGAGAAGAACAATATACATGCTGCATTAGTTTTCTAGTTTCTAGATAATGCCATTTTTGGCAAGTAAATTGTTTCTCTTTTCAGTCTATTTTTCAACCCACACAGAAACATTAAAGCAAATGAATGTTACAGCATGGTACGTTAAATTTAATCGTGCCTGATATAATAATGTCTTATCCCTGGTCACAGTTGTTGCCATGGTGAAGAGCGACCCTCACATGTGAAAATGCACAGTTATTGACTAATTAACATTCAGGGACATTTTAATTGCTCCATGCCGTTTACTTTCATAGGGACATGCTGTGAGGGCAGAATGTTTTTTCTCTCCTGCCTGTTCAGCTCATATGTGTTCACGTCTGTTACAGTTTCAGTGTTTAGTTTTCTGTTGAACCAGAGGGAAAAGAAGGCTTGTAGATTATTGGTAGCCTGAAATAATGGTCCAATTTTCATCCTTTGTTATTGAACACCTGGGGTTAGACTGCTTCAGTGTAATCACGCAGGCAGCACATGCAAAAAATTACTCGCAACAATGGAGAGTTTTTGTATTTGTGCATATGCCGTTAGTTTTCAGGCCCATTTTATCCACAGTGGTGCAGGGGTCAGTATTCTTTCCTCCCTGCAAGAAAGATCAGGGTTTGAGCTTCCTGGCCAGCTGGGGCGTGGAGGGTGTGGAGTCTGCTGTTCTCCCTGTGCCTTTTTTGGGGGGTTGTAATGTATGGGTCTAACCAGACACTTTAGAACTAAAAAGATGTCAATCATCAGCTATCAATAATCACATAATCACAGTAGAAAATTACAAAAACACATTGAAATGTGTTGTAGATGTTCTGGATTCACACTTGGTTACCGCAGCTGTCTCGGAGTGTGTGTGGAGAGTTCGTCAATCTGTATAGAAACAATGTCGCTCCTGCTTTGTACACTATATGCCATCAAAGACACGTACGTTCTCACTTTTATTACAGTGGCTACTTTTTGCGGTGAGTGTGCTCTCAGTGCATGGTTTTTATTATTACTAATAATAATTATGACTCATGATGTGATTTAAAGCAGGTTTGTTTATGATGATTTTTTTTTCTTTTTGGTAAGGAAAAATGATCCCACAGTCATGCATATTGTATCGATATAGCATATATATGCTATATATATATATATGGGGCTCCATGGATTAGACTTCTCGAGCATATCCCATATATCTCGAGCATTGATGATCTCCTTAAACCATTTCTGAACTCATTCTGCTTTGTGGGAAGGCGCATTATCCTGCAGAAAGAGTCCACAGACATCAGGGAATACCGTTTGATTGAAAGGTCTGCAGCAATGCTTAGGTAGTTGGTACGTGTCACATAGCGCATCCTGGTGCCAGGTGTTTCCCAGGTAAGCGACACACACACTCTGCCATCCACATGATGTAAAAGAAAACATGATTCATCAGACCACCGTGATCCAGGTCTGATGCTCATGCGCTGGTGCTTTCAGCTGACCTTCACACCGGGCTCCATACGCCAAACTACAAAGGACTGTATGTTCTGAATTCTTTCTATGAGAACTAAACAAGTGTTTACTTCTTCCCACTCCCTTTCAACATGTAAATGAATCAGAACGGTAGCAATATTGAAATGTATTGACTTTTGTATAGTATTTTTTTCTCTCTTATTTTCTTTTCTAAATGTACCTGTATATTGTTTACATGTTTGAAATAAATTAACAATCAATCAATCAATCAATAAGTTTTCAGCAATTAGAGCTACTGTATCTCGTCCTTGTTAGACCACATGGGCCAGCCTTGGCTTGTCTACTCATGATCCTGTTCATCACTGTTGCTAACCCCAAAAAGAGTTTGAAGATGCTATGACCCAGTCATATGCCAATCATAATTTAGCCCATGTAAAATTCACTCAAATCCTTACATTTATTTTTCCTGGGTACGACACATCAACTTTGATGACAAAATTTATATACAATATATACCATCCACTAACAGGTGCCATGGTGAAGGGATAGGCAGTGCTATTATTCCTGATGTATACTCTACCACCAATTTCCTCTAATCCATTCAATGTTGTGCCATGAAACTTGAATGTCTAAATGTATAACCAGATTAACTTTACCGTATCACAAAAGCCCAAAACAAACAATAAATAATTGCCCTACATTGCAACAACAAATGGGACTAATTAGGAAGCCAAGCTTGAAGTTAGTCTAATTTTCTTTTTTATTAATCTGTCAACCAACATAATTTATGTTATATTAGGCTGTCACAGAGCGTATGAATAAAAAAGAGGGCTTTATCATAATAAATTTTTTTCAAATGTTGGCATATTAAAATGACTTGCTGAATTAGTGTATATTAAACCAACCAATCCTCAGCTGCCACCTGTTTAAGAAGCCTTTCTGGAAAACTATTCAAACGAATGGCACAGTAAGACATCTACATATTTGTCAAACGATCTGAATGTTTACATAATGAATCCTCAAGGACAGCTTGTTCCTTTGCTTTGACTATATTAGGTGTGATGAGTTTGTAGAATGTAATTTATGTCAAAATTGTTTCAGGGATAATCTGCTATCATTACACAATCTATTTTTCTCATTTAAGGAGAGGTGAAGATGGATGTGAAACAAGAATGACAGAGTCTCTTCCCCGTAGGAGGGAACCACAGCTATTGACTTGATGGAAGGCTATGAATTATACATTTTTCACAGATAGAACTGCTGTGGATGGATTTAAGACCCATTACTGTACATCTATCTTTCTATCTGATGTCCGTGGGTTTAGTGGTCCAGGAGAATTCCATTTAAATGTTTTTTTTTACAGTTAGATGAAGCAGTTTCTGTTAGGTTTTTTTTATTATTATTTTTGAGTGCTGTTTATTCACACCAGAAGCATAATAAAGGTTTTTACTTTTCCGATGATTACTTCTGCCTTGTCTCTCTGTGACTCTAATGTCACTTTCTGTCAATAACGGACTGATTATTTATTCCATTATCTGCAGTCTGTTTACTGGCATACAACAAGATGATGTTCTAATCTTCTGTTTATGCGAGTTGTCAAATTTTACTTCCAAAATGAGAACTCTGTGGGAGATCTGCATCCTCTTTATGAAATATATTTATCAAAAAATTGCTGCTGGCATGAAAATGAATTCTAAACTTTAGAAAGTAACAGTGTGTAATTTTCTCCGTAGATACCCAATTTGTAGCTCTGTGTTGCCAATTATTATAACACAAAAGTCATTCAAGCATTGCACAAAGCCTAAAGGGTTTTCATTTTTGATTATACCTGCTGGTATTTTCAGTATCACACCTCCCCCAGCCTGTAAATACTGATAAACTTGCAACTGCAAATAAATATGTATTTAATGAAGTGTAATGCCACTTGATAATATAACCTTGCTAATGAGACATGAGCCATTATCCTAGCTGTCATAGGGCAAACGGCTGGGCGCACCTGTGACAGGTTGCAAGTCTACTGCGGGGCAATGAGACAATTTAATAAAAAGGGTTGCAAAACTGACAGAAACAGCAGATTAATTCATTTTCTTCTGATATACAACCACTATAATGTAAGCGTGACTAACAGTATTCAAGATTACGTTTGACTAAGTGCAGCGTGTTTTCATTTTTACACAAGGTAATGTAAGCAGCATTTAGCTGAATGTTTATTTGTGTATTTGGTAAAACAAATTTGACCTACACTCATTCAAGGTGAGAAGCTTGACAGTTTGATAGGATAGTGGTAAAGATTAGAAAACTTGGAACACGTTCTGCGAAACGTTCTCATTCCCAAAGCATAACATTTTAGGCTAGGTGACAAATCGTCAATATATTACGCTTCCAGGCACCCAACATGTCCCTAGATCACGAGATCGGAAAAATGAGGAAACATAAGGAACCGTTTGGAATGAATCTACACATGTACGTTTGTTTTACTTAAATCACTTTGGAAAACACTATCTAACATCATTAAATTGCTGGTTAGGGTTAGGGATAAGGTTAGGGTTAGGGCTGGAATACATGGCTGTATTACCGCGGGAGCATCATTCTACTGGATTTCATCCATAACCCGGTGCGTAGCATAAGAACGTGGAAGGTCACCTTTTGCGTTCCTCAGCAACACCGCGGGAGTTGATAAATCATTATTATATTACAGCTCGGGAGTGAGAACGGGATGAAAATTTGGGAGGATTGAAGTAAAATCCACACAATTGTTATTGTCCATTGGGGTTGAGTAATGGGCTGATCTGCTTCAGATCTATAAAATTTTAGTCAGACTCTGAATGTAAGTCGTTAATGTGAATTTCTATTTATGCTCGTGCAGATTTGCAGATACAGTGGGGCAAAAAAGTATTTAGTCAGCCACCGATTGTGCAAGTTCCCCCACTAAAATGATGACAGAGGTCAGTAATTTGCACCAGAGGTACACTTCAACTGTGAGAGACAGAATGTGAAAAAAAAATCCATGAATTCACATGGTAGGATTTGTAAAGAATTTATTCGTAAATTAGGGTGGAAAATAAGTATTTGGTCACCTCAAACAAGGAAAATCTCTGGCTCTCACAGACCTGTAACGTCTTCTGTAAGAAGCTTTTCTGTCCCCCACTCGTTACCTGTATGAATGGCACCTGTTTGAACTCATCATCTGTATAAAAGACACCTGTCCACAGCCTCAAACAGTCAGACTCCAAACTCCGCCATGGCCAAGACCAAAGAGCTTTCGAAGGACACCAGGAAAAGTATTGTAGACCTGCACCAGACTGGGAAGAGTGAATCTGGTGAATGACCTGCAGAGAGCTGGGACCAAAGTAACAAAGGTCACCATCAGTAACACACTACAACGGCAGGGAATCAAATCCCGCAGTGCCAGACGTGTTCCGCTGCTGAAGCCAGTGCATGTCCAGGCCCGTCTGAAGTTTGCCAGAGAGCACATGGATGATACAGCAGAGGATTGGGAGAATGTCACGTGGTCAGATGAAACCAAAGTAGAACTTTTTGGTATAAACTCAACTCGTCGTGTTTGGAGGAAGAAGAATACTGAGTTGCATCCCAAGAACACCATACCTACTGTGAAGCATGGGGGTGGAAACATCATGCTATGGGGCTGTTTTTCTGCCAAGGGGACAGGACGACTGATCCGTGTTAAGGACAGAATGAATGGGGCCATGTATCGTGAGATTTTGAGCCAAAACCTCCTTCCATCAGTGAGAACTTTGAAGATGAAACGAGGCTGGGTCTTCCAACATGACAATGATCCAAAACACACCGCCCGGGCAACAAAGGAGTGGCTCCGTAAGAAGCATTTGAAAGTCCTGGAGTGGCCTAGCCAGTCTCCAGACCTCAACCCCATAGAAAATCTGTGGCGGGAGTTGAAAGTCCGTTTTGCTCGGCGACAGCCCCAAAACATCACTGCTCTCGAGAAGATCTGCATGGAGGAATGGGCCAAAATACCAGCTACTGTGTGTGCAAACCTGGTAAAGACCTATAATAAACGTTTGACCTCTGTTATTGCCAACAAAGGTTATGTTACAAAGTATTGAGTTGTATTTTTGTTATTGACCAAATACTTATTTTCCACCCTGATTTACGAATAAATTCTTTACAAATCCTACCATGTGGATTCATGGATTTTTTTTTTCACATTCTGTCTCTCACAGTTGAAGTGTACCTCTGGTGCAAATTACTGACCTCTGTCATCATTTTAGGTGGGGGAACTTGCACAATCGGTGGCTGACTAAATACTTTTTTGCCCCACTGTAGCAACAGATTTGTGATTTTCACTAATTTACCAAATGAATCACTGTATCACCACAAACAAATATATGTAATCACCTCATTTAATTGCAAGTTGATGCAGAACTGATAAGAATGATAGAATGACTCTGGCTCATTCCCCTTTTGTCACCGTCTCGATGCACCAAAGTCACTTGAAGATTGACTGATTGCGTGTAGTTGCAGCCCTGGTTCTTTTCTTTGAAGCAACCATTTCAAAAGGTAACAAGCTCAATACACATAATCACAATAATTTTGTTTGTGGTACCTTTGCTTTTGCTTGTGTGTGCAGTAGCTTAAAGTAGGGTAAATCAGTCATTGCTGTATGTGAACAAGTCTAAATATGATTTGGTGCTCTCCAGCTACACATTACCTTTTCTTCATGGCTGAAATGGGATGTAATAAACTCCCAGATGTCTCTCTCTGGCTCCCTCTTGTTTTATCATGGACAGTATGATTTATACTAAATAACTTCATGGCACTACTGCCATGGAAGGATCTTACAGCGACCACATTATGCTATGCCTAGGGCAGGAAAAATTAAAGCACAAAGCTAAAGTCGACCAGAGATTTTTCGCAAACTTAAGTGATAGTACAATAAAAAAAAAAAAGTCTTGGAATTTCAAACAAAAGTGATGCATAACATATTGCTTCCAACCCCTTATAAGAGCATGGTCTGAGATGCAAACATTAAGTTATATCTGCCCATGTCAATGTGAATCCCTAACCTTGTCATAAGAATATACATGCTTTCTTTTAGTATTTTAATATTACAATAAATCTGACAAGTTGACAAAAACCAGAGAAAAAGGAGCAGTTTACAGGCTGAAGTCTGCTCTAGAAACCTAGAACATTTTTATTGATATGTAACTCACAAGCCCGTTCATCTCTGTGTTTGTTACCTGTTGAACATCAAGCTCTGGCTCCTTGGGTGTATCAGCATGCACTCTGGCTGCACAGGTCTTTTGCTTCTAGCTTTGTGTTAATAATTTACTGCCTTTGCAGGTGCTTGGAAAGATTTAGTGTTGTTATTGGACCACTGGGTAGCTGTTGCCGGCCTGGACACAGATTACACTTTACTGTTACATTCTTGTCTTACCAATAAGTTATGGGTAAGTCTTGACCCTTCAAAAGATGTAGAGTACTCTATCATTTTTGTCCCTTTCTTATACAAGAACTGTGGTCAGGTGGATTAATAATAATAATAATGTATACTTTATTGATCCCCGTGGGGAAATTACTTGTTTTTCTCTGCATTTGACCCATTCACTCAGTGAAGCAGTGGGCAGCCACTAAGCAGGCGCCCGGGGAGCAGTGAGTAGGGACAGTACCTTGCTCAGGGGTACCTCAGGGTAGCTGTTCAGTGGATTCGAACCCCCGACCTTCCAATCATGGGGTGACCACTCTACCTACTAAAAAACCTAAAAATGTAGGTTTGACTAAAATAAGATCAATTGTCTGCTTTTTTTGGACACTGAAGAAACTATAGATCTGTTATTTTGTTGCTGTGAGAAGGGACCACATACTTCAGCTTTACTGAGTTTTCAGTCTGTGATATATGTCAGTGCCAGTTTACTGAATCAATCACACATGGCAAAACCTTAAGCAGTTTTATTGACAGACATAATTTACAGATTTCATTTAACCTTTTTACAAACTGTAAACACAATTTCACTCACGAAAACATATTCTGCAATCTAATTTGTGCCCTCCATAATGAGCATCTTATCATGGTGGAGGGGTTTGTGTATCCCATGGATCCCAGAGCTTTGTTGTCAGGGGCTTTTACCCCTATTAGGATCTCTCAAACTGATAGACAAACTGGTCCTAGTTGAGGGGCCAGATGAAGAATGATTCAGGTAACTCATAAGAAGAATAAATGAACAGAGGACCACTCTACCCTCCTGGGGATACTGTTACCCAGCCCTCATCCTGGAGCCAGGCCTTGGGAGGGAGCTTAATTTAGAAAGCATTTAGTGGTGAGGCTTTCACCCATGTGACCCTGTTGGATGCAGCCTGAAGAGGTAACATAGGCCTGGACCCATGTTTTCTAACCACCCACAGTCTATTGGAGAGGCCCTAGACTCTGTTATAATCTAGAATTGTCCTTGATGATAGGTGACAGGCTGGAGGGAGTATCATGGTATCCCCAACAGTTCAATGCTGTATATTGGGGTTTTCCCCGGTGGACAAAAGGTGTTTGTTTCGGTGCCAACTTCTTGGAGTGACTGGGTGATGGAGGGTGTCCCATGTGACGACTCCATTGTTTTACTCTGACTTACACGGGCAATTACTCTGAGATCCAGAGGGGTACAACTGGGAGGAAATCCCTGCCTGATCAGAACCCCAGTGGGTTTCTGTCACCTCAGTTTGTCCATACTAAACACCATGTTCAAGCATAAAGATGTTCATAGGTGCGCAGCAACGAGATACCCTAGCATAGTGGTCCCTTTTTTTGTGCCACGGACTGGTAAATGTTCGACAATATTTTCACAGACCAGCCTTTAAGGTGTCGCAGATAAATACAACAAAATAAAACCAGTAGGCCTACCGGTACCAAGAAAAGAGAAAATGTATTCATAACACACAGGAAAAGACCCAGGGAAACCAAGTTAACTATAAAAACAATAAAACATAATGATAAAAACACTGGAAACCGTAAATTTCACACCCGAGCCTCAACTCTCGCGGCCTGGTACCGAATGACTCATTGACCGGTCCGTGGTCTGGGGGTTGGGGACCAATGCCCTAGCGCACAGATCGATAATTGATCATCAGATCTGCAGACCAGCTGTAAAGAGCTGTGTCTGCACGGTGGTTGACGCCTGTTGTGGCTGTAATCACTGAACCAGATGGTGGAAGCCAGCAGTGATAGGAGCCATCAAGGTATGGAGTCCTATCAGACTTGGTTAGCCTGTAAAACTCCAGAGCAGCCAAGTGCTCTGTAGCTCTGCCAGTAGTGGACGTAAAAATTCAAATGTGTGAGGATTTGTGGAGGCTATTTTTGGTCAATTTCAAAGTGACTGTGGCAAACGGTCAGGTTGCTCAGGAAGAGAATGCTATTAGCTGGAGGAGTCTCCAATTCAATAAAAGGATGCTGACATTACCTCGAGCTCTATCGAGCTACTATGACAGCTTTTACTGCATCACAAGGTGTCTCGTCGGTCCCAGTGCAAATAAAGTCTGAAATAACAAACACACTAAGCTGTCTGAGTTACAGTTAATCAGAATTTAATGAACTAACTGTCATCTCTGGTTGTTAAGAGGATTTGGGATTACTGAGGACAGTGCTAGAACAAAAACGATGCAAATTACCTTGGCTTAATGTGACAGTTGAGATTTAATACAGCTAAGACCGGTGGGTGCAATGTATCATTGTTACTTTGTGTATTCATTTATTAATTTAATAACCTCCCAGCAGGGATGTGTCTAAGTAGTCTTTACATGGAATAGTGTCGGAACAGCACAATTCCTCTTGTGCTTTGGATATTAAGACATTTTTTAGAGATGTGCTTGCTCCCTTTATGGCAAGAGAATTAGGCATGAAAGATTGATTTCTCCTTCATGTCTGGCTGATACAGCTGGCAGTGCATCTAATGCATCTGTTGAGCCTAAGAAACACAAGCCTCATATCTAACTCATAACTATTGTTGTCATTTTTACTTGTTTTGGTATAATTTAGGTTAAACAAGGTAACCTTTAAAGCCTGACCAATACATCAAGGGGACTGGTATATTGGCCAATATTAGCGGGAGAAGCAACGTATAGCTTCAGCCAACATTATGCTCCATAGTTTGTCCGCCAGAGGAAACTATGCAGCTTCCCTGGGCGCAAAAACCACCAGCTGATATAAGAAGAGTCGGGCAGATTCTCAATCTTGTTGTAACAATAAAACAAGACTATTCTTTTAAACAGCACCAATATCAGTTGAGCTCTAGTTTTATTCTCTTGTTAAACAGATTGCATGAACGGGTAAGCTGTTTCCCCCTGTGTCTAGCCTTTACGGTAATGCTGCTGGTTTATCTAATAAGAATAATAATGAACAATTAAAAATAGATTAAACCACCATTAGGCGTCATCTGAATCATCTGTTATCTAAATTAAGATAATAATAATAAGCTGGAATAGTAAAATTGAGGAGTGACAAGAACTAAAGTGTATTTCACAGGGAAAATCTAACTCCTAGACAGCTTCATTATAGCGTCATTATTTGAGTCAATTACCTCTTTACTGTCTAATACCACTCTATTGAACTCTGTAATACCTCGCAGGCATAGCGACATCACCAGGGAACCCTCTAACGTTTAACATTATGAGAGACTAAAGCAGCGTGATTAAATATGCCAGGCTTCACTCTTTAAAGCCTTAAACATGGTCTGAAGTTGCAGGTTGGAGCTGAATTTTTCACAGTATTTTCACCCATGAATTTTATATAATTTCGTTATAATTTTACCATGGATGACTAATATAACAGGGTTTTTAATAATTCATTTGGGTCTTGCGTGCTGAGTTTAGATATGTGATTTTAGATCTTTTTGATGGGATCCAGCCTTAACCTCGGCTCATCGCAACGATAGGAAGCGATAAACACAGAATATGTCTTTGCTGACAAGAGCTGTAAACAGTGGAGCCATTTCAGTCACTTGTTTTCAGGCCTCTTCATTCTGTGGAAACGGATCCACGCTTTCTTCTGTTTTCTATAAACACTCCACCATTTTCCATTCTCTTTGAACTACCCCTCTCTGCTCCATTTTCCACTATACTGGCTGAAGGGACATTTTTCTGAAATACTATTACAAGGACCATCCTTGAAATGCTTTGATCACTCTTCATTCAGATCAGTGAAAAGCTACTGCTGCCTACGGGAAAGGTTTATTTCAGCAATGTCTTTTTAGTCAATATTGTTCACTTGACCTTTCTACCGAGTCCTTATTAACGGCCCTCTGTTATCATTATTTCTACACTCTATGAATATAATATGGAACATACAAGAAACGATTTTTCCTATCTGCCTGTAAGAAACTGGAATTTTTTAATTATACATTTCTTTAAATATTTTTGGATTACATTTTATGGTTAATTTGTATTCTGTAATATCTTGTAATCTTTTCAATAAATGGAGCTGAAAGTTTTCTATCACAAAATGGGCTAGTAGCTCACAGAAGAGGCCTGAATTATTCAGAAATCATTTCAAGATACTTTGCCTAGATCATACAGTATTCTTGCGTCACATATATTTAGCAAATGGTCAAATGGTCACGCCTGTGTGATTCCATCTGTAAATTTTGCATTTTATTTATGTGTATCCTTCTGATGCTTTCTTTCTTTATTCTTACACTAGTTGAAGTAGTGTTCTTTCTAAGTAAAGACTGAAAAAAAAAGGGCCTTTGTCAGTTTTGGGAATTTCACATATGTTTTTGTTTTCATTTCACAAAATGAGAAAAATTCTCAGTATGTGTTTAAAATGTCAAGTTGTAATTACTGAACAGAGCTGCTGAGCCCAAAGGGTCACCGAGCTAATGGTTTAGAGCCACTGTTTGAAGTGACTGTTACCAGTTTGTGCTGCAGAGTCAAACCTCAGTAGTGGATCAGAGCTTCTTGGTCATGTTCTCTACTGCAAATAAAAAGACAAGAAACCTATAAAGACACTCAGAACAGCTAAAGAGGGATCAAATAAATACAAAAAAACCCCCATAATAATGCAACATGTGTGACCTTTTACATATCCAGTATGTGTCTTCTGTGCAGATACACCAAAATGAAGACAGCCACCAACATCTACATCTTCAACCTTGCTCTGGCTGACGCCTTGGTGACGAGCACACTACCGTTCCAGAGTGTTAACTACCTAATGGGGACCTGGCCTTTTGGGGACGTCTTGTGCAAGATGGTGATGTCCATCGACTACTACAACATGTTCACCTCTATCTTCACACTCACCACCATGAGCATCGACCGCTACGTCGCTGTGTGCCACCCCGTCAAAGCACTGGACTTCAGGACGCCACGCAATGCCAAGATTGTCAATGTCTGCAACTGGATTCTTTCCTCTGCGATTGGGTTGCCTGTCATGTTCATGGCCTCCACTACTGTCACTTTAAGTATGAACACATGTACCACTAATGCTGATCCTGATTTGCAGCACTTCAATTTTAGCATGAATGGGGAAATTGTAACGGAAGTAAATACACTACATATTGTTTTAGCAGCCTGACCTCATCACAATAATCTTCATGATTAAAGTTTTGCTGCATAGACAGTGAGTAAAACATTAGCCCAAGAAATGATAGCATCTAGTGAAACAGCTAGTTCTCTCTGCAGACAATTATGTCATTTTTGGATTCATTTGCAATCAGCCTGTTCTGCCCCTTAGGTATGATGATGTGCTGCTTTGGACAACTTTAAAGTTAAATGAAAAAGCTCCGCTAAAAGCATCCTTGACCCTAAAACTGTTTTTGTGATCCCTCGTGCAAATAGCGAAGGTCATTCAATTTCTTGAAGAAGTTGTCTGTTTTCATCCATGTTTATAAATAAGATGTGGCAAAATAAACGGTAGAGATTCAGTTTTACAAATTACTTAGATTATTGCATTAGCTTTACTTTCAGCTGCTCCCTTATTTCCCAGGCGGTTGCCACAGCAGATGAATCTGCATATTTGATTTAGCAAAGTTGATGGTACAAACCTCCCATTTATCCATGTTTGGAACTGGCAAAAGGGGAAAAAAACTCTAGAATCCACCAATAAAAAAAACAAACAAACAAAAAACAAAAAAACAACAACAACAAAAAAAAACAAACAAACACTTATTTTAGAAGAAGAACATTAAATTACAAATTTAAAAATGAATTTTCGACAATAAATTGATGTTGGGTGTGCCAAAATAAAGAACAGATTGCTGGCCAGCGCGTACTGATCCAGCCTTTGTCTAAATTCCAAAATTCACCACACAGTTGGCCACAGTGACAACAAAATAAGGAACACTTTGCAGCAAATTTCATATTCTAAAAGTAGAAGAGTGGAAGTTTGTCACACCACCCACTTCTACTCCACCTGCAGCCAGCCTTCATCCCTTCAAACTCCATCCTATCTGCAGCCCTTCACTTCCTCAGCTCTGCTGAAACCTGTCCAATTTACATTCGCTGCTCCCTTGCTCTCTCTAGTTACTTGCTCAGCTCAGTTTGCCACAATCTGGATTCTTTGCTCAGTTCAATTAAGGTTCCTTCACTGATCTGCACAGCTATCAACTTGTCCACTTCTGCACACATCTACTTTGTCTCACTCTACCTTTGCTCAATACTCTACCCCTACCCCATTCTTCTGTCTAATAATTATTCACCGCTTATCTAACTCCAGCCCCCCATGTTTGCCTGTTAGCTCACTCTGGCTCATGATACGGAAGTCCTCACATCAAAAAGTGTGTAAACAACATGTGTCGCGAGGCAATCAAGTGTACTGTTATTGTCAAGTATGCTACCTCATTAATTTCCATAAGTGTATTGTAGTGGTTTACACATTTCCCTAACAAACTATCCCTGGCTTGATCCTGAGAGGAGACACAAACCCCTTGAGTGTTGTGTCAGGAAAGGCACCCAGCATAAAAATCTTCCAAAGCCAAAACGCTGTGGTCATCCCTCGTAAGTAAGCTACCAGCCAAAGCTATAGTTTTTCAATGGGGAGTCAAAATGAACCCTTGCAAGTATATGTGGCCATTTTTTTTTCCCTTTCGCTGTATTTTACACCACAAAATTCATCATACATTTAGTAAACTAGTCAAATTGTTAGGAGTTACCCAAATTTGGAATTAAATATTAAATAATGTTGTGTGGGAAAATGTACACACACCCTATGCAATTTTTCTTTTTACAAACAGCATTTTAACAATGGCACAAAAACTACAAAACAATAATGAACTCATTCAGTTCAGTCTCTTCATTTTTGATTGAAAAAGCAGTTACACACTCCAGCACATGTAAATGAAGAGAAATCACAATATTTATTGTTTAACTGCACAAATAACTCGTTCTGGCTGCTGTCAAATACAGCTGTCTTCACAGCCAAAAAGCTGCTTGCAAGGAAAAAAGGAAGCATATCCAGGAGCAAATACAGGAGCAAATGCAGTGGTAAAGACGGTAACTGAATAAAAATGAAACTCAAGCATTCTTTCAATCTGTTTAAGAAGAGAGAGTAAAAGGAGATTTACTGCAAAGCTGTGGGGGCAAGGTTCTTTAAGATGTGATTGCTTTACTTTGACATAACAGTTTTCAGTGAAAAGGTTTTTCTCAAGCAGCTTCAGGAAGACATTGCTGTCTTTGTGTACACACACACACGCACACATACATATAGCACTAAATGAGCCACAGGATTCTCTAATGTGGGATATTGCTTCTTCTTTGGTTGTGTTTGCTTTCCATAATTAATTTTAGAAAAAACACGATTTGAAGATGTCACACTGCCCTCTGAAAAATTATTTTTCTGCATTTTCATATTTTAAAGAGGCAGTTAAAATAGATCTGTTTATATCCTATCTTATGTTTGTGTATGCTGAGACTATAGAGCTCATAGTATACATACCCAAAGTTTCAAATACTGAGGTCAGGTTATATACGTAAGCCCTACAAGCCCAAAAGCTCAGGCTGCTCTTGGCTCTGTATGATGTCAGTGAAAGTGGAGATTCTTTATATGGTCGTTTCGAGCATGCTGCTCTGTCTGCGAGCACACCTTCTGTTCAACGTTTCTGTTTACAAGAGAAAGCCAATTAGAAGAAAGCTACCTTAATGTGAGGGGGGTGGGGGTTGTAAAATACCATATTTTAGGCAGCTGATTAACTGTGGAGCTGCACCAAGACCCAGCCTGGGTTTATTTAGTATAATAGGTATTATTTTGAACTGCAATCTAACCATTAGAGTCCAATAATAAAATATTACAACTGAAAGTGATTATAATCAACCCCTTCTCATAAAGTGAAGAATGGAAAATTTGGACTCTTATGAAAGTAATTTCCACAGTTCATTTTCTAATCAGTAATTTTTAAAATAGTTTTCAATGATGATTTAAAATAAATAAATAAAAATAGGCAGTAAGCAAAAATAGAGTTTGTTAAATACATACACATGCATATGATGAATGTTTATGATGACTCTATCCTGTGTCTTCTCAACCTGCACAGACACAGGCATAGTAGACTGCAAGCTGAATTTCCCCCACCCCGCCTGGTACTGGGACACCCTGCTCAAGATCTGTGTGTTCATCTTTGCCTTCATCATGCCCGTCCTCATCATCACTGTCTGCTATGGCCTCATGATCCTGCGGCTAAAGAGCGTGCGAATGCTGTCGGGCTCCCAGGTTGGAAAAATGCATTTTCTTTCAAAAGCCCCAAAATTGCATATATAATTTCTTTCTCTTTTTTGCATTTTGTCAAGGGGATTTAATTAGATGCAAATTGTGCATTTTCTAAAATTATTAAACCTTGGGTATAAACCTAATTGATTTTATTTTTCAGAATAATGAGGCACAATAGCAACCTGCCCAGAGCATGCTTGCAAATATGGTGCTCTCATCACTCTCAAGTCCAAGTAATTAGGGAAAATCAACTTAAGCCTGAGGTTGCGGCTTAGTTTTAATTAACCTCTTAGTGCTCACTAGCATGAATATGGGTAGAATGAAAATTCTGCTGCCATGCTTTAAAAAGCATCAGCTTTCTCTGAATGAATAACGATTTAATGAAAAACATAAACATACAAAGGCAAATCACAATTTTTTCAACACAAGAGTCTAATGACCAAAATGCCTCAAAGCTAGTTGTCTTTTTTTATTCAAAGGGGGGAGATAAATGGTGAGGTAACACCACACTGGAATGCACGACAGTAACCTTTCACTAAGTATTTGAGTTGTTGCATAATGAAAACATCCTAAAGCAGAAATAAAAGGAAGAGTAAACATTCTTGTACACAGGATTTGTTACTGCCTATAGCTCTTAATTCTCTCCTCTTACTCTCTCATCCTCCCTTTCAGGATTACATTCTCCAATCTCCATCCTTTTCACACACTAGCCTCTCTGCTCTGTCATTCTTTCGTTATTATTTATCTTTCCCTGCCATCTCCAGTTTTTTTCTTTTTCATCTTTTCACCAGTCTTATACCCATCACTAATCTGCCTAACTTTTTCACACACAGGAGAAAGACAGGAATCTGCGTCGAATCACCCGCATGGTCCTCGTAGTGGTTGCCGTCTTCATTGTCTGCTGGACTCCTATCCACATCTTTGTCATCATCTCAGCTCTGATCACCATCCCCAACTCCACTTTCCAGACTATCACCTGGCATTTCTGCATCGCTCTCGGCTACACAAACAGGTGCCTAGCAGAGAAAAATATGCACATTTTGTTTTTCGTCAAAATTCTGGATAATTGTTTTTAGAATTATTCATTTAAAAGGAAAATGGTGCAGGACGGGATAATAGGAGAATGTTATCAGGAAACCACATTATATAGTAAAGTTGAATTTAGCTTTAGGCTGATTTTTGTGCTTGTTATAAGCTTTGATCCTGTTTTTTGTCTCCTGCAGTAGTCTGAACCCCATCCTTTATGGCTACCTGGATGAGAACTTCAAGCGTTGTTTCCGTGAGTTCTGCACCCCAAGTCCTTCAGTGTTGGAGATACAGAATTCATCCAGGACTGGAGCCAGTAGCCGCAAGATCCCACAGCGTGAACACATCAGCGCAAACACAGGAGAAAGGTCCAATCAACAGGTCACCAGTGTCTGTATTACTTGAATGTTAGTTAGGTAGGAGCATTTAGTGGAAGTCTTTCACTCTGTGTTTCAATGTTAGAGGAGAACATCAACAGCTTTCAAATATCTGTACAGTTGGTGGCACAGCTGGTAAGCTTGGCTTGCATAATTTTTGTTGCCAGAAGCAGAGATAATGAAAGTCACTGTTCCCCCCAAAAAGTATGTGCAATCTAAACTGACATGCAGTACTGTGCAGAAGTCTTGAGCCTGCCTTCATTTTTTCATATCTTGCTTCCAGGAGCCAGACTTTCTTGACATTTTTATTAACAACAGTTCTCCTGTTTGTTTTTAAGGTCTTTCTTAGATTTTCTCTGGATGTGCTGCTTTTCAGTCCAGCTCTTATGCCTGACAATTTCCAAGGTGGTTTATTTGTTAGTGTTGGTGGGTTTTTTTTGGTAAGCTTGTTAACACTGACCTATGAACCACTTGAGCATTAGAAAGACACCTAACTCAAAGGACAAACTAGTGCCATGAAAACAAGTCATAGACAACTTTTTAAATAGTATAATAATAGCGAGTTTCAAAAGGAAGATGACACAGTTTGATAGTCAGAAAATGGCTCTGGTTTTTCACCAAGAAGGTGATTCTCAAAATGCTATTGCATGTATGGTGTGTCCTTAAAAAATTGAGGAAACTGGACAAAAGGAGATGAACAACATGTGAAAGTCATGTTCTTCAGAAACCAAAAAAAAAAAAAAAAAAAATCTAGCAAAGACGTGACACAGGCCCTGAGAGATGCGTCCGCCCCTTCACTGTAGCCTCATCAGTAAAGGTCTCTATACAAGGGTGGCAATAGAGAAGGCTTTCTTGAGAGAGGGAAAGAGTCATTTCTCACTGGCTGCAGTGTGAAAAATCAAAGCATAAACATGGTGAAGGCTCTGCCATGGTTTGAGGCTTATTTCACCCAGTGGGGGATTTTGTCAAACTGATGGTTTTATGAATGTAGAAAAGTACTGTCAGATTTTGTAAAACCACAAAGCATCTAACCGGTGATAGCTTCATTTTCTTTTCCTAAACACACTGTTTTGCCTTAAATACTGTGTTTCCACGTATGTTAAACCTTTTTTCAACAAATTTGCTTCACCCAGTTCTCTTTTCCGTAAAAAATGAGGGGAGGCTCAAGTCTTAATTTTGAACAGAACCAAGTTAAAAATGTCTATTCCTGCTTGTAGCATTAGGCTAACTTAAGCTAAGGCTGTAGCATCATTTCATACCGTGAACTATGTCGACTGCATAACAGGGCGAATTTCAACAGCACAGTGTTGTCTCAGATTGAACACAGCATTATGTAGTTAGAGGAAATGACATTTGAAAATACCTGGTTTCTGTTGCAGCTCCTTGTTTTATTTCTTCCCTTCCTTTATTCCTGTGCCTTTTGCGTTCCCCCTCTCAGTGTTTTCTGTTCATTTCGTGTGAGACATTTTGAAGAATATGTTCTCATGTGGCGTTTGGTGCTTTTATTTCCCCCCATTGTTCTCTCACTATCTTCATTAACGTCTGATTGCGTTCATCTGTTTCTTATTATGCTCCTCTCACTGGTGGGCTTTTAAACCCAGTCCCAGCCCAGCCCTCTATGCTCCCACTCTGACGTGTATAACTGCTACTAATATGACTACTGAAGGGTCTCGAAATTGCAATGGTAGGGTACACTTTCTATCTCAGTTTATCCTCCTATCAGATGGACCTATTAGGATCAAGTCCTTACTCAAAAATATGCCATTTTCAGTTCAAATGTATTTGTTATAATTCTTATAATTCTTTTTTTTTGGTTCTTTATTAAACACATTAATAACAACAAAGTACAATGCACTTTTTGAAAGCATGTACAACATTTCCACAAAAGTAAATTTGTCTCCATAATATTTAGCGAGCTGAGCTCTGACTGCACTTCTTGCACTTCACTGCAGTGCTTCTTGTTTACATTTAATTTGTGTCTATGTCCGGACCTACCATTAAATGAAACAGTCATGTTTGCTTTACAAAGATAAAAGCAGTATCAAACTCTCAGCAACAAAGCAATAATGAATTTATCGCCAAACCTCAAAGTTATCCAAGAATTTCTAGTGAACTCATGGCCATGGGTTCACAAAGTGTGTAATAAGATAAACATCCTTTCTTTCTCTGCAGGTATGACTAGCCTTGGAGGGGTCGTCAGTGGACTCTCGCTGTTGTGGCAGTGTTCCCAATGACGATCTCAACTCAGAAGTCACCCAGGTCACCACGGGGCTCTGATTATCCACGTACACATAAGCCACATTCACACAACCATTCAGGACACGGCTAAGACACAACAGCACAGAACATTTTAGCCAGAATGCGTAACTGCATCAGGCCACTACTCTGCCAGCTAGTGTACCTAACTACATGGCTGTGCAAGCTTTTTTACACACTGGTTACATTGATTGGGTAGCACATCCGGACTGTTTGTGAAGTGGATTTGTGGCATGTTTGTTTTTTTTTACTGGATGCACATGTTTCAAATGTAGCTCTGTGTGAGTCTAAGCTAAAACAATCCCTAAATTCAATCTGTTAACAGCTCCACACCTGCAGGGCCAAAAAATGATAGACCTCAGGATCTATGATTAGGAGACACATGGGAGAATAAGCCGTCTTTAGCCTATCACTGTGCCAAAAGGAGATTTGCAAAATATTCAACTAAGATGCAACAAAATTTGTCAAAGGAGATAACAATGCTATACTGCTGAATCCCCTTCTTACAGCCCAGGTGGCCTCGAGGTAGCTGGAAACCTAAAATGGCAGCAGGTTTTGTTTTAATGTGGACTGCCGACAGTACAGGAGCCTTCACTGTGTTATTTTAAAACAAAACAACCCTCCCCCCCCACCACCACCACCACCACCACATCTGATTAAAAGGAATGCACATACCTCACATACAAATGTATATAGAAGAACGGTTGTTTTTAACATTTGCAGGGGGGACCTCCACCGTGTAGTCATACTCAACTCATACAAGTTATACTCAAAGAAAACCGTCATTACCACATCAGGGTGTCTGAATTGAAGTTTCTGCACTAAGTTGAGAGGTAAAACTATTTGTGTTACATTAGTATTGTATGGACTACGCAGATTCAATATGTGTGGTAAACATAAAAATATACTGACAGAACTATAAAAGCCACTTTCACAAGCCACCGATACGTATATGTGTCTTGTTTTGTTCTTTCTGCTTTGTACAGAGCTGCCCCATTCATCAAAGTCTCGTATTAACGAATTCGTTATAGTGTAAAAAATAAATCAGTTAATTGTATTTGTCAAGCTCATATGGCTTCACACCAGTCTGCCACTTTTTTTCCAGATGTCTAAAAAGAACAGATCACCGTGTTGCTGCGCGGCACAGGATCTGCTTATCGTTGGTTCTTTTCCTCTGTCACTGCATGAAGACATGATCGTAGAGAAAATGTCTTTCATAGCTAATTACAGCGCCTCACACTGCTTCTATATCAGATCAGCAGCTTTTCACTTTTACACCTGATTAGCAGAATTTTCCGTCGAGTGATCTACGTAGTGCCGTTCAAACTTTGGCCACTTCAAGAAGATGAGTTGTGAGTTGCACTGCACTCAGTAACGATTTCACCATGAAGCACAGATGTAGTACAGTATTGTACTTTCTCTGCAAACTCTGACATATGTACGAATGTCTATTTGTTTACCACAGTGCATCCTTGTGGATGCTCTAAACCAGCAAAAAGCTTTCATCAGCCTGTCCTGCACAACCTTCAGTGTGTGCTGTTGCAGCAAATAGTGCAGACGTATGCTTTTACCAGTGTATAGTTAAGCAGCCATTACAACAGGTATGGGTTGAAGTGGAGTCACTTCTCTGAAAAAGTTTAGCCAAGCGGGACAGTAACACCTGTTGTAATCACTAGAATTGCTTGTGCCTACGTGTTGTGCCATATGCCAAACTTGAGCGCCTTTTTTCATAGTAGCTCTACGCGATATTCAATGTACTGGTATTTTTTTCTAAGGATCTGTAAAAGTAAATGATTGTATTAATCTGCCATGTAAAATATTGTAAGTATTCTGTCGCTTTTTTTAATGAATGTGAAATCATTAAAATCAGTGTGGTCCTACACTATATATGCATATATATATATATCTTATTAAATCTGCTTTTAATCGGGACGTGTGCAAATCAGAATACTGTGTATGTAAATTGTTGTACACAGAGAGTTTAACTTTGCAAATTGTTTTTGATGAAAAATGCTATACGAGGATGGCACACTGTGCATACTGCTTCAGTGTGAAAGACTAAACTGTAGATGATTCTTCGCAGCCCATCAAGCTTCAAAATAGCAGCAAAATTTACTCTGTGGTGCATGAGCTGTCAAATGTTGTATCTCATGCGCAATGTGTTCTTCATTTGGCAACGAGAACATTATGTTTCATTTCACAAAACACATCATGTAAACAAAGGAGTCAAATGTCAGCTTTTGTGCAGCGTTTCAGGCCAGGAATGAACAGTTGTAGCAGCAAACAAAGGGAGGAAGGGTTTTAATCAGACTATGTTTCCACCTGAAGTCTAGAGAAATTCCTGTTTAGATAACTTGAAGAGTGGCTATAGCTGAGTGTGAGAGCTGAGAGTTTGCCACATTTGTTAACTGTGTCGTAGATTAATGATCTCCTCAGGGTGAATGATGTCCTTCTGCATATTGTATAACAAGAAAATTTGTTATGCCGAAAAAGCATACATGCTAGAAAAGTTTAGGTTTAGTCTAGTGTTGCAAATAATTAAATATCAGCGAGCCAGGCAATCTGTTTAAATATCTCCAATGCTGAAGCTTTATGCATGGCATTGTTGTATTTAAAAGTTGTCTTTCATGCATTTGTTTGTGTTTGTATGAAGTAATTGTTGAAATCATTTTACAGGAGCAGTCAGAAGAAGACAAACAGGCTTGGAAAAACGAAACATAAGAGGAAGCAAACCAAACTAATATTACCTAAAATAGCACAACATTTGTAATCTGCTACCAACTTAAAAGCCTCAACCCACTTATAGAGCTAAAAAGACTCAGGCTGGTCTCAGAATTCAAGCACTAGAAGCTCAGTAGTATTTGATCATATATGTAGCAGTAAAGTTCATATTTAAGACCCTGTTTTCAATATTCTTTAGCTTACTTTAACCAGCTAACTGTAGGTGAAATGGTTTCAGTCCACAAAACTGAAGGTTGCTGCTACAAACAAGAAGCCTGCTTTGATCTACTTCTGCTAAAAATCAAGGATCCATTGATTCAGTAATAACTAGAGAGCCTAGGGCTGGGCGATATGACCCAAAATTCATATCTCGATATTTTTTAGCTGGATGGCGATATAAGATATATATCTCGATATATTTTTTTAAAGCCATAAAGTAAGAACAAAAAGAGAGTTCTTAGTCAAAGCTGTGTCCCAGATGTCACACAGGCACTTTTATTAACATAGAGCAGATGTACATAAAATTTACTCAAAAATAAATTATGAGCATTTATTAAATAATAATGCTCCATAAATAAAAGAAAACAATGTTGTTTTTGTGCATAACAAAAAGCTCACAATTGTGCAGTCAAAATGTAAACTAATAGACGCTGAGCACAATAACAAAGACAGATTTCACAGCTGCTCTGTTCCCAACTTGTACTGCGTGACTGACAGCCTGGAGTTTGAAATCCGCTTCGCAACCACGTCTCTTAACAGGTGCCATTTATAGTCCTTATACACAGTAGGGTAATATTACGTTGAAGCACAGTACGTATCACTCCGCGAGGCTCAGCCGTAATGCTCCGACAATCCATCAAGCGGTGCAGCTCCGTAGCTTAGCAAAGTCATATTAAAACATTTTTTGACAGATTGCTGAGCGCCGTGTTCCACATAAAATCGGTTCGCGGCCATCAAGCACAACCAGAATTCATACATAAGGCGCGCTATCAACTTTTGAGAGAATGAAAGGATTTTAGTCCGTGCAGCCCCTCTGGGCTGCATGGCGTTAGCGTGGTTAGCTCGTTAGCGTGGTTAGCTAGCTAACACGTTGACGCCGTCCAGCCCCACGCACGGGGCGATGCGCAGTAACTCGTTAACGGAGATTTGCCGTGTCCATCTTGTCGCTTCCTGCAGGTGAAGCGATGGGGGAGGAGGAGTTGTGTTCAGTGAAGGAGAGGCGAGGCCGAGTAACGTTGCGTAAAGACGAAAGTGGACGAAAGAGAGGCAAACCTGCGGCTCCACAAGTATAATTATAACGTAACATAGACTATATCGATATAAACGATATTGTCACATCTTATATCTCGTATAAAAATATATCGATATTTTTAAAAAACTCGATATATCGCCCAGCTCTAAGAGAGCCTCTCTGGAGAGCACACCATTCGCCAAAACCAATAACCTATCCTGCAATTTTAAATTGACTCTTGCCTGAACAACTCGAAAAACAAAAAATAGCGAGGTGAAACGTCTTTCACCTTTACGCTTTCTAACTGCATGTGTGCAGCTACAATAAGATGATGATACTCTAATTCCATTTAAATGAAGAAAAACATTACACTATCCACCCTGAAGGTCAGCAAGGTACATTTAACATGTGCAAGATGCAACATCTGACTCCGAGTGCACCTAGAACTGAGTCATTACCGTCCTTGAGCTGTACATGTGCTGCCATGAAACTCTCTCTTCTTTATTTTGTTATTTATGAGAATTATAAAAAATGTATTCTGGTCTTAAAGTGACATGTCTTGTGATTTAATGTTAAAAACAAGAATTTATGATTTATGGATGGCTCTCTGTAACACTGTACATGTAATATTGCAGTTATCTGGTTGTTGTCTATGGATTAAAGTGTCATTAAATCTAACTGAACTACCTTTATTCTTGCATTTAAATAAAACATTATCTACATTCCAGTCTTCCTTGTATTCAAAAACAAGAATGTTTTCCACACTCAAATTAAACACAGTGCAGCTGGTCTGTGAACCCAGAGACAAATACAAATACTGACAACAGAAACAGATCATGAGGAAAAATGAACTATACAAAATACATTTTGCTGCCTTCAGGCAGAATTAACTCACATTCAGCAGCTGGAGTGTTTTCTCCCATTAATCACGCATTACCTCCTACCACTATAATTTATCACCAGATAATCTATAAACATATTGCTGCGACATTTGGAAATTTCACATGTCAGCCTTTGGGTGCTGCATCACCTCAGAGTGATGTTAACTTTTAAAAATGACAAGATTTCAACATAAGGCTATACATCCACACATTCAGAAGAAATTTACATTCACTAACATGCCTGAAAACACTAACGCCAGGACCACTCGCGGATGCTGGGCATGCACGTGCCAGTGGAAGCAGAAGGCAGAGGATTGGCTGGTTGTAGAAAATGTGAATGAGTCAGGAAAGCACATGTAGTCAGGAAGCAAACGTGGGTGTCATCATGCGGCATCTTTTTTCAAAAGTCTGGAACCGCTGCCAAATTTGTACCTGTATGTGAGGAATGGGTAATGAGTCCCCTATGAGCACCTGTGCACTGCAGCAGTGGCTAAAAACTATGTGGTGCATTTTTTTTTCTTTGGTATGTTCCTTCAGTCTGCTGTAATAACACCACAAGTGCCCTGTAAGCTTGACATATTAATAACACTCAGCGAGCACGTGTTGTGGTCATGTATTTGTTCTTTTTTCCCCAATACAATAAAAAGTGCTGTTAAAGTTTTTTTTATCTTTTTTTTCTTTTTAGCAATTCTGCTTGTAATTCTCTTAAATGTTATTCAATGTTCAAGGATTCACATGCAAATGAAAACCATCTAAAATCTATTGTGTCTCCCTTGTACATTTGAAATGATAGTTTTCTCAGCTGTTGGGCCTGATTATGGCCAGGTGCATTTCGTTTGCAGTGCTCTCACTCAGCAAGAGGGCACACGCTTGACATATGGTGCAGTATGGCGTAATATGTGTTACCAAGTGTCAAGGGAAAGTAAAACAGGGCATTTTAAAAGGACTGAAAACTGTTTCAGCAGCATTTCATTTTGCTCACTCTGGGACTGATTGTCTGGATAGCTGCATAAAAAAAAGAAAAAGAAATGATTTAGAGAGGCTATTTCCAAACATATTGGAAAGATGTCCCAGATTGCCACATCACTTTTTTGTCTAAAATACAGCTATGCTCAAAAATTTTTATCAATATAGACTCAATTCAGTCTTAGCATGTCTGTGTAATGTGCACGAGGGTTGTACACATCATCATGGTTTCAGAAGTGCATGGAAGTATTCACAGCATGTATTTGCTGCATAGATGCTTCAAACCCCATCTTGTCATGTAAGCGGCTGCTCAGGAGCCAGACATTGCCTTATTGGACTTGGCAGCATGATTTATCCTGTCATAGAAATTATTACGAAGTGACAGTGATTGTCCCGTCTTCCTGCAGAGACCGAGACCTCACCCAGACCCGATGTTGTGAATCTGCCCTTTTCCATATGGAAAGCCAATCAACCAAAACAAACCTAATCCCCCAAAATCCAAGTTTAATAACTTGATATTTAAAAGGTTAAACCTTTGTCTTGGGGACAAAATCAAGGGTCTGTGTTGTATAAAATAATACAAAAACACAATACCGTGACCTATTTCACGCTCCAGTCTGGAAACCTAATATGCGCTTGTGCATGCAGGGGAGAGCTGATAAGTTATGTATGCAAATGCACTCTTTCTGATAATCTTTTTTCAAAACTGGACAAATTTGATAAGATATTTGTGATGCACGTGAACATTTCAATTTAGTAAAACAAACAGAAAGCTTTCTCTTTCTCTTGAATGCTAAACGTTTATGTTTGTGGATTATCCAAAAGAAATATGTCTCATGTGTAATCCACCCATGTAAATGGTTGCTTTTGTATTAATAGTGAGCAAGAAACATAAACAAGGGGACATTTTTATGAGTTGTTATTATGAGAAATAGAAGATTTATGAAAGACAAAAAAAATGCAAAACAAACATTTACTCTTTAATAAGCCTTCACTGAGATTTATGGTCTCATTAATAAACTTCAATTTGTTTAGACTAAAGACTTGCATCGCATCATCTCCAATAGTCTTGGCTTCATTAGTGAAATAAACTATTTTTTACTTACTTAAATACGGCTTCTATTTGTTTCAGAGTCATGCAGTCTTACCTGCTTACCTGGTGGGAAAACCATGTGCTGCTTTCTAATAACAAACTCCTGCATGATTGAAGCATGTAAGAAATAGAAAGACTAATGACTTTATTTTTCATTTGTTTCATAGCAGCAAAAAACATAAATCTGTTATGAAATCTCAAACAAGGAGGGTCAAAAAGGAGTGAGTTTGTGTGTTCGGGGCTGTGTCGAATCCAATTTAAGTCCTTCAGGCCTTGATACCCCAGCGCTCCTCTGCGCTTTCATAGAGCAGTGCTTTCCTCAGGCTATTTCACACTCTTAGATAAATGGCTAGCTGGCTCTCCTCATTTGATGGAGAGGAACATAGCATTTTACTGCAATGGCTCACAGCACATAGGGAGGGTGAGAGCCAGATGCCACAGTCAGAATCTCAGGTGTGGCGAGGAAATGAAAGTCATGGAGGAAAGACACAGAGCAAGCCAGCAAAAAAACAGCCAGCTGGTCGAGCTTATCTAAGCAAATCAGCGTGACAGACCACTGAGTCCCACAAAACTGCCACCACCTTATGGCTCTAGTTGCCAATAAACCAGCCATCCAGCAAAAAGTGGGCAGTTTGTCATCTGACCAATAAGTTGCCTCCGTTTGTCAGTCCTCCAACCAACCACGACTCTGAGTACCCAACAGGGTGTAGTTTTCTTGTGCTTCCCTGTCTATCTCCAGTGCACGGTGGTTGGGAATGAGCCCGGGTTTAAATCAATGGAAATATCGCTGACTCCATTTCTTACTATGCTGTTACTCAACGAGACTGTGGGGCACGGGAACCATCCAGTCAGGTAATATTCCCATCAATCCACCTGATTTCATTACCCTGTTCTCCGCTAGTGCTTTGCTTTGCACTTTCCAGGTCCCAGCTCACTAAAAGATTGGCTATCAAAGTTTGATTATCACATCCCAGCAGCTGTTATTTTGCCATAGGTGTAACTTTCTCAGAGTGGGATAAAAATTTACATATTTTTTGTTTTTGATTGGAAAGCCAAAAAAAACCCATAAAACTACTGGAAACACATATATAATCTGTCTGTACTCATATAATTTCTTTTCATATATTTACAGCACCCATTATTTAAAACTTGCATGACATTTTCTTCCACACATTGCAAGACAGTTACACACTTTGGGACTTTTATTAAGGGCTTTTCAGCAGATGTTGTAATACCAGCTACAAAGAAACTTTCAACACTACTTGACACACTTTCTAACATCAAGGTCTTCCTGGTGGATACATAAAAATTCTGCATAAATTGCGCAGGTTTGCTCTCTAACCAGACCCTCCAACAAAAAAATCATTCCAGCACTTCTGAAATTCACACATGAAGAGATAAAAGTGAGTGACTTGGACTAGAAAAAGCTTTGTTGCATTTTCTTACACATCAAGATCAGACAAGTCAAATGAATGATTGCTTTGCTTGTCAGTTCATTTTTTCAGATCCCAGTTTATTATAATTATGGCACTGGGCTTTGAGGCTTGTTTATTGTTAGTAGATTTAGCTTGTTTATTTCTCATACTAATTGCAGTCTAAGTTTATCCTCTGGTAACACAGATCTGTTATCCACCTATCTTCTTCCACTTCTCCAACATGCAAACTCCACACTGAAAGACCACAGAATGGATTTAAACCCAGGACCTTGCTATTGTGAGGTGACAGTGCTAACCACTACACCACTCTGTCAGTCAATCAACAAAGATTACCAAGGAATTTCTTTTAAAAAAAAACAAAAACTGAAAAAACCCTAATTCTTAAACCTCTTTACTATTTCTGTTAAATTCTGCTCTTTTTTCAGACAAAGTTTTTTTATATAAATATTATATTATATTCAGTTGTATGTTGTCCACTTAAAATGCAGTGCAGGTTATGAAAACTGTTGAATACTGAACAACAGAGTGCTACAGACTGGAATAATTTAACAGGCTTTATTGGCGGCACCTATTTTTCTACACCTTCTATCTCACTGTTGCACCTTCAAGCGGACACCAGAAGACTGAGCATAATAATCATGCCTTTATTCACATTGTCGCCAAACCCTTTTAACAGTCCGCTGCACTTATTTTGCATTCAGTTCATACCGAGGGATTAGAGTCTCAAGAGGCTGGAGAGTTTTTATCCTTCAGCTTTGCTAAACTCTGCATGCTTCTCTGTTATATGCAAAGCCACAAGCAATGTCAACCCAATGCAAAGCTTCTTCAAGCTGCTGCCGTCAGGGAGGAGACTGCAGGAGTCTCCAGGCCAGGACCAGCAGACTGAAGGACAGCTTCATCCATCAGGCTGTCAGGAAGCTAAACTCCCTCCCGATTCTGCCCCCCTCTCCCCTCTTCTCCACCACGGTCTCACTGAACTCTGTCACACACACACACACACTCACTCTCTGACGCACTCACTGGCCTGCTCCAGTCACTTTGTGGAGCATTGGACTGCTTAAGCATTGGACCTCATAAGACTTTGTTGTTACACTATCTCTTACCGTACACTACTAAATCCCCATTTGCACTATTTGCCTATTTTGCACCACTATGCCTTCTTACTTGAATATTGTATATTGTATATTGCATAGCTTTTTTTTTTTGTTATACGTAAAATTGTATTGTATTTATTTAAATTTTTACTTTTTAATTATTTTATTTGCATTTTTCTAATCACTAGGGTTTGAGAGTAACGCAATTTCTATTCTGTGTATGTCCTGTACATGTGGCAGAATTGACAAATAAAGTTGACTTGACTTGACTTGACTTGACATGCATCAACACTACAATGAGCGGGTGGAGGGAGGTTTGGAGTCTTCTCACAACCCTGTTCTCTGCGGCCTGCTGGAGCAGGGGGGCTGGGAGGAGGAGTTGGCCGTCCGATTGGGGTCTGGAATGTGGGGCCTCCCTGCTACTGCCGAGCCGGGGCGGTCTGCTTCTCTCCACCCCAGGGAAAAGGGTAACACTACCTGGGTCTTGGTGCAGTTTCCCCCTCCGGGGGCAAGGGTACCTAGACCTGGGGCTTAGAGTACGCTTGGGGAGTGTGATTGTGTGTACAGTGTCTCTCTATGTCTGTCTCCACGTTGGGTGAGTGTTGAGTAATTATGAGAGCATGAGGGTGGGAATGGTTGTTTGTATCTGTGTGTGCCTGTTTGTCTGTGTCCATATGTCAGGTCGGGTATCAGATGTCACCTCTCTGGAGGCCTATCTCCCCCCACCACTTCCCCTGCCAGTGGCAGACGCCCTCGGACATCGGTGCGTTGGTGGTTCTTTGTGTCTAGGGATGGGCATCCGGGTACACACCGGCTCACTCCTTGGTGGCTGCTTGTCGGGGCCTGGAGCCTGGGGTTCTCCTCAGCTCTTTCTGGGACAGTGGCGCGGCTGCCCCTCTGTTGGTCTTCCTTCGTCTCTTGTGTTCTGAGGGCCTCTGGATGTCTGGAGTCTTGATCTCCTCCATACCTGCTTCATGCCCTGGTGGACGGGGCTGTGGCTCCCTACACCCTCTAACAGATCATTACATAAAGGAACCTTTTAAATACAAGCGCGTCCATGCTCACAGGTGTACACACGGGTGCTCACAAACACAAACTACACCCTTTTTGGCTCCTACCTCAAAGCACACTGTGCGCTGTCGATCTTACGTGCTGCAAAATAATGTTTAATATTTAGTATTTACTGTTATATTCACATAGATCATCGTGATGTTGTTTATTATGTTGCTCTTTTTTTTCTCTTTCTTCTGCTTGTTTTCTCTTTTTTCTTTCTCAACAGGTGATCCAGGTGATTGATATATGTATTTTTTGTCTGCTTATTTTGTTGTTTTTTTGTTTTTTGCCCTTTATCCCCGTCCCTCTTCCCCGCTGTTTTTCTTTCCCTCTTTCTTTCTCCCCTTTCTTTTCCCCAGTCTGTCCCATATTTAACAAGTAAAAATAAAATAAAATAAACAATAAAGGGTGAATCAAATAGACCATTACGGCAAGGCTGGGACGGTCCATTTGGTAAAGTAAATCCGTTGGGCATCTTTCTTCACCTTTAGACAATAATTCTGATGGCAAAAGAGCCAAACAGGACAGACAAAAAAAAAAAAAAGAGAATATCATCCCTGGGGTTCAGTTTGATAAATGCACCTTCCTGTTTTATTGCTATAATCCATCATGCAACGTTATTTTCATCAGATATTTTTCTACAGAACGAGTGAGCTAGACTGTTGATAGTGAAGAGCAGTCCTCATGGGACATAATTCAATGTGGTATGTTGTCTTCTGTAGTTTAATCAAATGTAAAAATAAACCTTAATGAAATGGTCCTAAAACATGGAAAACGCTTTTGTGTATCTAAATACTGATCTGATCTGACACATCATAGGAATGTAACTTTGATGGCACTATTCTGTTTTTCCAGTGATTTCTTCCAGATTTCTAGTTATTTCTAAATGTTGCCGAATTCCAACTCATTGCTGCATATACGGCTCCTGGGATCAAAAGCAGAAACATTCTTGGGTAAAACCAGCAAACACCAATTTTTGCAGCTACCCAGATGACCACGGCAGTGTCAGAACAGTAATAAAGAGATGACTCAGCTCTATAAACAACCAACCAAACTGAAAATATAAAGAACATGAAAAATTCAGGTAATCATCCAAAGTGCAGTATGTTATCTTAAAAGGGTTGGGACTGAAAATAAGTTTGGTAATAAAAATAAATATAACTCTCAGGAGAATGTGTTTGCAAAAATTAAAATTACCTTCGGGTAACCTCAACGCACATCTTTCTGTTATCACGCCTTAGAGATGAACACAGTCTATGAGATGCACAAAAACTATTAAAATTAATGAAGCCGAGGAGTCATGTGCTCATAGTTTCTGTAGAAATGTTGGATTGAAATTGTTTTCCCCAAAGAAGCATTTTACAATGTTCAGCCAGACAGTAAAATGTTATAGTAGATGTAGTAATAGTTTTTACAAGACCTTCATGGCTCCCAGAAAATGATCTGAATGCGACAGATACCAGAAGTCTCGACGTTTATTTCCTTTCTGTTTCTTTAGTTGGGACCCTAATGACATTCACACTGCCCTTGGGATAAATTACAGCCTGTTATGTATTCATAAAATGTATCCATTTATTGTCAGGTGAAAAAGTTAAAGTGTCCAATACCATTGTGACTAAACACTAACATTCCCCAGGAATAAAATAGCAGTAACACAGGCACCAAAGTCCAAGGAATGTCAGTTAGAGTCAGCAACTTGTAGATATGACCCTAAACCGTACCTTGAGTTTTTAGTTGTCCAAATATCAGCATAAAACAGCAGCTCTCAGATTTATTTTCAAAACTGTGTTAAAAAAAATTAGCACTGCAGCTGTGCACCAGTATACTTAACTCCATGTTTATTTTGGGACTGTGGGAGGAACCCACATGGGGAGAACCTGCAAACTCTACACAAAAACAGCCCCAGACGGGATTCAAACTGAAATCCTTCTTGCCGTGAGGCAAACCATGCACTTTTGTGCCACATGTATTGCCACACTAGTGTTATCTAATGTTATATAACGAGAATAGAGCCCAACTGTTCACAAAAATATAAGTAAACATTTCAGAAATGTGGTGATTTTGGCTCAAAATTAAATGGTGAGCCTGGAATATTGCTCATCATCCTACCCATGAGTGCCATAACGCTAATGTCTGTGGTTAAGCTATAACCGCTTTGCACCTAGCCACAGAACATCATACAGACAAATTTGGCAATTTAACAGAAAACAGGCAACACAAACAGAGACAAACACATTTTGAGTTAATTGGGTCAAACAGCTAATGGCAAGGCCCCTGTTATCCTTTGCTCCGACAATTCACAAGAATCACTCCTCCCATTCGACTATTCGAGAGACAGATGCCCTCTCTACTTATAAGGTTAGGCTTAAAACTTTCCTTTGTGATAAAGCTGTTTTCTTTGTATTGTGGGAGGGTCTTTACCTTACAATAAAAGGCACCTTGAGGCAACTATTGTGATTTGGCATGACATAAATAAACTGAATTGGACTATTGGTCAGATTTTAGTAAAACAGTGATCACCTGATGGTTCTTCACTGAAATTGTTCTCGTTGTCAATGTCAAGGTTACAGTTGTTGTTTCATGGACATTTTTCCATTTTCACAAGAATTACTGCTTCTCCTGGAGGTCCAGTTTTAGTGAAATGACATTAATTTGTCCTGGATCCACATGTTTATAAGCCTGCTTGACTTCTCAGTGGATTTCAATTCTTATGAGTTTCTGCAATAAAGCCAGCCAGTGACAACAAAACTTTCTTTCTGCACCTCACACAATACAATAACCTCTGTATTATGATGGATCATGAGGTGGATGAGCTACTACATCGCTGACATTCTAGCAAAGGTGTCCGTGCCCGAGAGCCCAGTCTATATGATTAAATAGAATAGAATAGCTTTATTAACCAAATCAATGGAAAATTGTCTTTGTTTCACCAAGTCATAAATCAACCAATCAAGTTGCTTCAAATGAACCCACATTCATACATATACATATACAATACTTCAATACAACGATAAAAACACATCACAGCATCTCATTATTCAGAGTATCGATTGCTCTTGGTGCAAATCATCCCTTATATGTCGTTTTAAAAGGCATTAATTTGAAATCAGAATAGAGAGGGGGGTCACGGTCAGCAATAATAGACCGGGCTTTAAACAGACTGATGACACAGTTTATCCAGTTTAATTTGTTGTCGATCAATAATTTGTTTCTGAAAATTACTTTACACATCCAGTCATCCACACACTGGTGATGGCAAGCTACATTGTAGCCACAGCCACCCTGGGGCGCACTGACAGAGGCGAGGCTGCCGGACACTGGCGCCACCGGGCCCTCTGACCACCACCAGTAGGCAACGGGTGAAGTGTCTTGCCCAAGGACACAACGACCGAGACTGTTCAAGCTGGGGCTCGAACCGGCAACCTTCCGATTACAAGGCGAACTCCCAGCTCTTGAGCCACGATCGCCCTATTATATGACTGATTATTATTATTATTATGTAATATTAATTGTGTGTGTGCGTGCATTACATTGCAAATGTGCACATTATTTACTATTCCCTACATACTAAATGTTAGGCTTAAACCTATGATAAGCAGATGTTTTCATTTGTTTGTAGCTGCAAAACATGTGATCCTGGGCCAGTGCCCCGCTGTTTATTTTTTGTAAAATAAACATTGCCTCATATACTGTATAAAATTTCAGAAATCCCAATAGAAGCACACAGGTCACGTTTTGATGTTTTGTTTCTTTATGTAAGTATGTATGTATTTATTGTTATTCTCTGTAAATTATATAATTACCTGCGGGTTAAGAGAACAACAGTTTTTTTCTGTTAAGTGAATGGATTGCACCTTCGTATATATATATATATATATATATATATATATATATATATATATATATATATATATATATATATATATATATATATATGTGTATATATATATATATATATATATATATATATATATATATATATATATATATATATATATATAAAATTTGGTTTAAGATGTACACGAGAAACGCAGAGTTTACAGTCTGTGTTCCTTTCCGGTTCATTTTACTGGGCGAACCAACCGGAAGTGATCGCTCCGTGGTGCTGTGTTGAGTTGGAGACGGTCGTGTAATTTATTTACATCTCCTACCTTCGTGTTTGAATTCCTGACATTTTATGTAAGTATCCTTTCTATTTTCAACTTAAAAAATGTCTTCCTTGTTATTATATTAACTTTAAAAGGAACATTTAGAGCGCAGTTGACACGACGGTGAATAGGCTAACACTGGCTAATTAGCCTCACATTAGCATTAGCAGGAATTTCTCTGTTTACATAGAAATCTTTTTACTTCAAATTTAAATAAAGTTTGAATTGCTTCAGAGTAGTATAATCACTCATCGGGTTAACATTTGTTGTGGCATTGCTTGACTCGTAAATACAAAATACAAGAAAAATATTCAGGTTACATGACTGAACTTCTCCGTCTGAACGTCTCCTTTTTAGCTGCACGTTTCTTCTGATGTCTTCATGTGCTGTTGCTGTTAGATAGCGTTTCATTCATGGGTCCCTATACTTTCAAGCCCTTAAACGGGTTAAAATTGTGTTTATTTTGGCTCCGAATCAATCGGCTTTTGGTATGTGACTTTACTCAGAAGCACAACGGATGGTAAAGAAAACGAGTCTTTGTTTCTACCATGGCTGGCAATAAATATAAAACATCAGGACACGACCACACTGTTACTAAAACAAAATTCACAATGACAGCAACGAGGTCGGCGACTTACGTAGGTTGTGTCGTAGACGTTAAAAAGAATGCCCACAGAAGTCTAAATCCGACCTTTATCTGCACTTCATCGATGGTGACAACCTCTTCCTATTTCTTAACAACCACTGGATGAAAACCAGACCTTAGAAAACTGTCTGTGTTATATTTGGAAAACCAGAGCCAGTGAAAATGTGGGACACAGTCTCAATATGTGGGATAAGGGATAAAAATACTGTAACACAATAATCATGGTTATTTTAGCTCAGTATTAAGCTTGCAATTCTTTAACTTGGTAAGACTTTTGAGCTTTTTAAACAATGATGAAAATGTGTTGCTTGTTCTTTGTCACTTTTTAAAATCAAAGTTATTCCAAACAGCTGAATTGGTTTTCGTTTTGATGACCAAAAAGTCTCTCTTTATATCATTTTGGTTGAGCTGACCTGCCAAAACCTGAAGGGAACACTGGGTGTTTAGTGCGAGGCAAAATTGTGTCAGTGCAAAGGAAGGGGATTCACTGGATTTATAGAATAGGGCAAAATATGAACCCTCACCCTTTGTTAAAAGACAAAAAGCACAGTTGCAGTCATTTCTGTTAATTTCTTTAAAAGCTATAGTTCTAATTGAATACAGACTTTGATTAATAGCCCATCTTAAAGTCTTTAGCCTGTTATCTCATTGTGTGATCCATCTTTGCATATATATTTTTTTAATTTATTTATTTTGTATTTATATTCTAACTTCTTTCTCATCTCTTCCCCTGTCTAGAGCCTCCAGGACTCATCTCAGCAAGAATGACAGACCGCTACAACATCCACAGTCAGCTGGAGCATCTTCAATCAAAGTATATCGGCACAGGACACGCCGACACCAGCAAGTGGGAATGGCTGGTCAATCAGCATCGTGATTCCTACTGTTCCTACATGGGACATTTTGACCTGCTGAATTACTTTGCTGTGGCTGAGAACGAGAGTAAAGCGCGTGTTCGTTTCAACCTGATGGAGAAGATGCTTCAGCCATGTGGACCACCAGCAGATAAACCTGATGATGCCTAGATCACACTGGAGTGAGCAGTGGATGCTTTTTGTTAGAAACAAAAAATATTCCAGCTAAAACTGCTACTGCATCCTTGTTTGACTCCACCATTACTGGATTCGTTGTGTACTTATAGAAGAGAAGACTTTTTCTTTTTTTTGGTTTTATATGGACCAGAACAAAATATTTTCTTGCCCAGCACAGTTTTCTAAACAGTTGTTTAAAGGTGAAAGTGCTTTAACAGCTGAACATGTACCAGAGGACATAATAGAAAGCAGGTATAAGGTGTAGTACTTTCATCTGCATGTGTTTGCATTAAAGGATGGAGATGTATTCTTGATTTCATTAAAATTTGTCTTTTTCTATTTTAGCACTTGTTGATTGCATTTACATGAATTTAGATTTAATAGCCAATGGTTCGGATTCATTGACCTGTTGTGATTTACAATGTAGTAATTTATACAGTAAGTTTAAAAAAAAAAATCAGGAAAAAAAGTTTGTACCCAATAAAAACTGATTTAGTATTGACAGTGTTGGGCAGCAACAAAGGGACAGCAGTTCCAATGTTTCTTGGCATGGTTACCGCTCATCCCTGTGACACAACAGGGGGAGTGAGAACAATTTGTGCAAAAAGAATATCTGCTCATCAGGTGGAAAGTGCTTTCTGTTACACTCCCACACTACCTGTAGCTGTTCTGTTGGATAGAAAGTAGTTGCTGTGAAAGCCAGCTCACGTCCAAGTCATTCAGAGTCTTGGTGGAAGGATTTATGTTTCCACTGAATCAGGTTTTTTTTTTTTTTTTGTACTTTGGCACTCACATTAAAAAGAAAAATGTGTGCACAGGAGATATTTGACTAAACCTAGTCATGGAAAAAACTTTTAGATATGAAAAGGTAAGCCGGTTTACAAAGAGAACTAAGGGATAGAGAACAAGCTAGCAGATCTTGTGGGGGAGCATTTGCACTGTGAAGAAGGAAAAGTCAGCTTTGATTATAATGGAATAAAATTGTAAAAACAAAGTGAAGCGAAAAACAAACAGCTCATTGTGCAAAGCACCCTCCTTATCTGTAAACCGCGTTATGGGACGAGCATACATGGTTGCCAGTAGAATTGGAACAATAGTATTGTAATCACCAGGTTGAATGGAGAAGTGTACAAGAGCATTGTGTGTGCTCAGATTCAGCCAAGTTTCTCCAAACATCCTTTCCTGATGTTTAATCACTCAATGTAGCTGTTTTCCAAAGTATTACACAACCAAAGCCTAATCAGAGAGCTCAAAATGACTTGATTGAATATTCTTGGTGATAAATAGCTTACAAAAACAGAACTGACCAGTTTTCTAATTCGTGTTCAACGCACACACACTTGAGCCGACAAAGATCAGCTGTCCGTGACTGAGACTTGGCATGCTATATTTTTTTATATATATAAACATTTTGTCAATGAACATATGTGATATTCATAGTTAATTGAGCTTTAAAATTCTGTCTGCTACCTTTTATTTACAATTCTGAAAAGCATGTAACAGTGATCAGATTTCAAATGAACTTTTCAAGCAGGTGCAGCAAAAACCTCTGTAGCACAGCTCAACAGCGGTGGTCAGGGTAGACATTAAGAAAATTTTTTCCAGAGAATGAATTTGGATCTTTGATAAGGAGTGTGGGTTTATTATGCCACCAACCATGGGATCAGGTTTTTTATAAAACTAATTGCCTCAGGCTTGTTAAAGTCGAGTCTATGTGTGATGCTGCGGTCGATACAAGGACTTTGCTTGGGGAGCAATCAGAAAGGCACAGCAGGGGCTGAGGTTTCACTTGCTGACTTAAGGTGGTTCATGAAAGTATGCTGTCATCCAAATTTGCGCACACAGTCAGTTGGTGGGAGAGGACGCTAAACATGACTCATTGTTGGACTGTGATAGTAGTCAGGAGGTGCCAGGGAAGTTTTTGTGTCGTGTATTATGGCTGAGATTGTGTGTTGGAGGCTTTCTTGGTGGGGTAAGTCCTTGCCATCTGTCCTCACTGTCAGACTCGGGGAGACAGCGCTGCCAAGTCAGGCGAGAAAGCTGCGTGAGGTTTTGTTGGTGTGCGGTCTCGCACACACACGCATGCGAAACACATAAAATGCTTGACTATGCAAGACGTGAGCCCATAAATAATTGTCTGCTTCTCAATTTTCTGTTTAGTTGTATCATATGATTGTGTGATCTCAAGAACAGCCGATATCGAATATGTATGTGAGGCACCCTGAAAGAAGGCCCTGTTTTCAATTATAAAAATGACACATTCATTTTTTATTTTTATTTTTTAAATCACCAGCAGCTATGAGAAATTATCAGAGCATCTTCTAAAGCACTGAGCACCATCACAAGGTTTTTTGTCAGTGCTGAGAAAAACATGTTATTTAACAGAAAGCCTTTCTTGTACCATTACGTCACTAAAGTTTTGTGTAAGAAATTGCTTTGAAGCACAGATGAAAACTGTTCACACAGTAAGAAAATGTGAAAGCAGCATACAGCTGTTGTGTACTGTTTTTCTTTTCCAAGTCTGTCACAGTGACCATAAATACTCAAGCCTGCCTGCCAACAGTCTTAAATCCTCACCATGACAGCTACAAGGTCATAATGAACACTCATCTTCTACTCATTATGAACAAGGAGCAAAAACTGTCTCTCATGATCTCATATAAATCCTCTAGTTAATGAATGGAGCATAATATTAAAAAATAAAATACTTGGATGATTTATTGGACAAATAAAATATTCAGACTTCCATCCAGCACTTCTTAGCCAACTAGCGTCACAGGGAGTGAGAGAGGCAGGGTACATCCTAGACACTGAGCCCATCACAGAGCTAAAGCATAGAGACAGATGAACATTTATTCTCAAATTCAGACCTATGGCCAATTTGGAATCACCAGTTAAGCTAACATGCTTGTTTTTGGACTTTGTGAGGAAGCTGGAGTGCCCAGACACCATGGCCACAGGCACAGACAGGACATGCAGACTCCACACAAAAATGCCCCAGCTGACCTAAATCAGAAATATTTCATATACTGCTTGAAAAAAAATAAAAGGAACACTTTTTAATCAGAGTGTAGCATCAATTCAATCAAACCTCTCGCATATTGATCTGGTCAGTTGAGTAGCAGAGAGTGTTGTTAATCAGTTTCAGCTGCCTTTGTGTTCATTAAATTAACAACAGGTGCACTAGGGCTAGTGTCTCTACTGGTAGTCCAACTCCTCCAGCATCCAACACGTCAATATGTGCAATTTCCAGAAGGTTTGCTGTGTCCCTGAGCACAATCTCAAAAGCACATGGGAGATTCCAGGAGATGGGTAGTTACTTTGGGAGAGCTGAAAAGAGTGGTAGAAAGTTCTTTCAGAATGATTAAAGAAGAGGATTGCCGATTTGGATTCATTAATTTGTTGTCTTTAAAACCATTCAGCATGATTGTTTGGTGGTGTGTCAGTAACGGTCTGTGGAGGAATATCTATGGAAGGTTGCACTAACCTTAGTCTAGGTAACAGCACTATGACTTTGGTTAGGTATTCTTGAAATCCTTGGACCCATCGTCAGACCATGTGCTAGTGCAGTGGGTTGTGGGTTCCTCCTGGTGCATGACAACAGTCTGCCTCACGCCGCGAGAGTAGGCGGTTCCTGGAGCATGAAAAAATTGATACCATTGACTGGCCCCCTTCCTTGTCTGACCTGCATCCAATAATACATTTTGTTTCAGTCCATCCGACGCCACCAGGTTGCACCCACAGAAGATCAGCCATGCCCTGGTCCACAACTCGGAAGAGATCCCCCAGGATGCCGTCTGTTGTCTCATTAGGAGTATGACCTGACATTGTCAACCCTTTGTAGGCTGACAATTTTCATTTCCAACAAAGAAAGTGGCATCCCTTTTATTCCTAACACATTACCCAGTCCAGATATTTTTTTATTTATTTTTAGCAGTATATTTTACACCTGTCAGAAAATTACTCTGTTGATCCCAAAAGTCCAAATGTGAAAGAGAAAAAGAAACTGGCAGAACACACCATAAACTGAGACGCTAATGCTTTTAGTGTAATCACCCAAACACATAACTGGGTGTGATAGCTAAACCCATTCTGCCTAAATAGTTAAGGGTTCTTTTACTTCATGCTATTATACTGTATGTCTTACCAGACTAGAAGCACTGATTTTTCTCCAGACTAATCTGCATGTATATTGGGCAGATGGGGCAGTCATACTGTTGGAAACAGTTCTTAAGGAAGAACCAGAACCCCTGTGTTGCTTTATATTCACTTTATTCAAGCTTCAGTTAAAAGATTCAAATCCTTTGAAAGTATTTCTCAAATAATATTTCAACTGGACTGATTTATTTTATTTAAGCTCATCATGCTGGAAATGCAAAACTATTTCTGTTTATCAAGTAACTGGTGAAAATACACAAAGAAAGCTATTTATTGTCCTTTTCTCTCTTCCCACATCTAACTCGTCACATTCGATTTTGTCAACGAGCAAGTCACTGCACTGCTGTCAAATCTTAAAACGGCTTCTTTCTGTCGAGCTGTCAGCTGTCACTTCAGTGTCAATGGATGCAGTCCTCCTCCACCTCATTCACCCCCAGTTTTCCTCAGAGCCAGCTCATCAGAAGTCCTGTTCCACATCATATGCATGCAGACTTCCATCATACAGCGTCACCACCACCGGTGTCTAAACCCATTGTTATGTTGATTTTACTACAATGGGCTACTGATTGGTGTAGATTATCAAATAATTGCTTCATTTAATGCAGTTGCACTGCAATAACTCTCTTCTTTATGGTGAGCTTCCATGCCACTGATCAATAAATGCAGGCCCACTTGAACATTTCGCAGCTAAACAGCTAATCAATTGATCGAATCTCGTGCGGCCGCTCGTTTTCGCCTCAGCTAGGTAACCTTTCAAGATCCTGCAGGGTCTAGTTGAGGCAATTAATTCTACTCCCTATGACTCTTTGCAAATCACAGTCAGAGTGGAAACTGGAAACTGGCAGCACCGTGTGTTTGCATTTACAAATGGAGCTTGACACATTGAATAGCATTTGTTAATAAACCACTTGGCCTTTCTGTGTTCATGCTGATGCGAGCTCTTCGTTTGGCCACTCGTCCATATCTGCTCTCTCCTCTGATTACACACTGGTGCAAAGGTTCAGGAAGCACAATTACCCTCGTCAAATATAAATTCTCCACAAATTCAATTATCTTTGTCCACATGGCCACCCACCACCTAACCCTTGTGCTATCCTGTTCTCCTTCACTAAACTCTTCACCGATTCTTCTTTACTGCTCGAACCACTTCCTGCAAACTACATCGCATCCTCCCCTTCTCCTCTACTACACTCCATTTTTTTCTTTCTTCATCTTTGCCCTCTCAGATAGGCTTACCAGTGGAGTGGAAACACAGCAACTAATGACTCTCCAGCAGTGGAAAAACACATGAATATTTTGTGTGAAGAAGGCACAAATGTGGTGCAAAATCATATTCAAAAAATAAATGCAGAACAGAATTCACCCAGAAAAATGGCACTACTAAGAAAAAAGGGGTTTCTGTATGAAGAAAATAATTAAAGATCTCTGGTCTGCACAGTTCTGGAGGCACTTTTGTGCCGTGAAAGTTCTCCTTAAAGCATCCTTTAGTTAAATGCAATTTGAAGCAAATTACAATTCACCTGTCACCCACACTTCTTACCAATCAATTACCCTTTCAAAAAGGATTGCTCATATTACTTTCAAGTCTGTAGTGATGTTTCTTTTATAACATTTCCCTCATTTTTGAAAGGAATGGAAATACTTTGAGAAATAGAATGACTGTAATATGAACAGTATAACAGAGCAAAAACAAAAACAAAATCATATGTTTTGAAACGTCAGCGAGTGTTAGACCGATGACTAATCCACCAACTTCCAATTGAGCAGACTGCATTACAGTCAGGACCTCCAGGGATAAAAGTGCCTTCCTGTCCTGGCTGGGAAACTTCATTAAAGTGGGCTGTTTGTTGTGTGTGTGTGTATTTTACAGCTAGTAAAACATGGAAACTTTTTACTCTCAGAAAGCAGGGCTGAGTTTAGATTTATGGTTTAGGTTTAAAGTTCAGGTTGAAAAAATGCAGCTGTGGCCAATAAAGAAGTCTAAGATAAAAGCAGGGATTTTAGAGACAAGCATCAGTTCTCATGAGTAAGACAAGTGTGTGTGTGTGTGTGTGTGTGTGTGTGTGTGTGTGTGTGTGTGTGTGTGTGTGTGTGTCTAAGATAAAACGAGAGGAGGTTTATGATCACTGTGTACCAGGAGTATCTTTCAAACACAGGCACCAGGTAATACAGTTTTCCTGCTGCCCTCCTGTGCTCTATAAAAATGATTATCACTTCTGTCATCCAGGTCTCTTTGACCCCAGTTTCCTTCCATCACCAGTTCGCATTTTCTTGTCCTCTTCTGCACATCCAACTTCATTACACCCACTTCATATTTAAACTCTTGAAAGCACATACTGTCGTTGAGCTGGATGGGACCTTTTTGTAACCCAGTAGCTTAAGTCAGTGTAATTATGCTGTCATCTTTGGCAGTTTATCCAAACAAAGCCATATAAAAGATGATGAAATGAGGTGAGCTGAGCTTTCTAGATTTTTTTTCTTATATCCAAAAAAAGCTTAATTGGCACTAATTGCCACACTTTTAGGTGCATCATAGATGGTAAATTTCTCTCAGTGCTGCTCTTTGTAGCCTTAATGGAAACGGGGGGGGGGGGGGGGGGGGGGGGGGGCAGTCAGCGTTTCAATAACTTTATGAAATCTGCCACAAATTATGTAACATATTCAAAAATAAAACCCCACTGAGTGTTGTGCTCTTTGCGTTTTGCGTCTCTGAATAGTTAATTAGGAGACGCAACCTTCGTGGGCTCTGAAAATATGCTGCCTGCAGGGACTACAGCTGGCAAGAGGACAGCAATGCAAAATTATGGGGCTTCAATGAAATTACATATTATCCTAATATATTTGTGAGGTATGTGCAAATGCATTGCTTTAGGATGCCTATTGCTGATGCATCTCCGAGCTCCTCTGTTCCACTTTGTATGCACAGTTTGCATAACGCTTCTTTATTCATACATTTCCCTGTAATATACAACATCTAAAAGCCTTCCCTGCAGGGCAGGCTGTCTGGGTCCAGACATCACTTAATGCTGGCGAGAAAGCTCATGGTCAGAGAGCAGGAGGCGGTTACTGACCAACAGGGTGTAATTCTCTCAGCTGGCACCACTTTGCTGTCTCTCATTTAGACTTATATCCGGTGGATGAATTATACCTTCATTAAAAACTCTGAAACGTTTGCATGTATGAACACATACATGCTTAAATTCCAAACCTGTGACATTTATTTTCTTTCCGGCAAAGAAATTTCATATTTCTCTCAGATTAGCTTTTTTCCCACACAAGTATTTCTAGGATGTAGCGAATGGTCGAAAAAAGAGAAAATATCCAGTGAGCGTCAGTTCTCTGGGTTGAAATTACTTACTGATGCCAGAGGTCAGAGGAGAACAGCCAGACTGCTTCAAGTAGTTACTGAAATAACCACTGGTTACAACCAAGATGTGCAGAAGAGTATCTCTGAAGGGAGAAGCCAGTGTTGAAGCAGAAGGGCTACAGCAGCAGCAGACCTCACTGAGGGCCCTTCCTGTCAGACCAGAACAGAAAACTGAGGCAACAGTTGAAGACTGTTTCCAGCACCTTGTTACATCTATGCCACAAAGAATTAAGGCAGTGCCAAATAAATAATAGGTATACCAACTAAAGTATTGGGTGTCCCTGTTCTCAGACAAAAAACAGTTGTGATCTTACTTCAGTGATAAAATTATTCACGACAAAAAAAGACAATGACAAAAAAAACCCCTTTTTGTTTAAGTCTTTATATACAAAAACACTATACACAGTTTGGACACAACAGTAGCTGTTTTGGGATATATAACATTGTAGTACAACTTCAAAGATGAATTATTAATGTCAAACAGAGTAAAGGTGGTTGGAGCTCATGTGAAATATCCTCTCCTCAGCCTTTGCTGCTCTGAGCACAAAGTAAATTCATTACTCTGACAGTTTATACATTACTGTATATCAGATTTATAGCATGATATTTGCTAAACTGCAGCAAATTACAATTTATTTTCACATGGTCAAGAAAAGATTACATGTTCAAGAAAAAAGGGGTGGTTTTGACTGCAGTCTGATTGTGGCTCCAGTCTGAAGTATAGATTTACATTCGGGAAGCAATAAAGGAAGCTTCAAGCACCACCAGCAGGAGACATTCTCAATGTAAACATTTTTATGAACTGGGGGAAGTAGACAGCATTACAAATAAACAGTAGCAGCCCAGGAAAAACAAGTGCCACTATGGCTGTCAAGAGAAATAGAGAAATACCTTCTGAAATGCAGTCTAACTATTATTACGTTTTCCACGATCACTATTAACACTGGGAAATGTGGGGTAGGCTTGCAGCTTCTTTGGGTAACGTGACTGTTTATTTTACAGCTGCCGTACAGATGAGATGAAACAGATGGCACCCATCAACGTTTTTAGATGATTCGTCCTGAATCCTGATGAATTAAGTGGTTATAGCTTAACACCCACATTCCTAATTTCGGATAGAAATATGGATTTTTGCACGATATAAATGCTGTTGATATTCCACGCAAGTATTTCGGTGGAAGCGGTTTCAATATTAAAAAGCCGTTCTAAAAGCGATAACACTAAGCTTTTGCCTGGAGAAGGTTTCTAAATATTCTCATTTGGTAATGCTTCATTTTAACCTCTATATTTAGCACTGATATGTACACCTATCAGCCACAACATTAAAAGCTGCTAACAGGTGAAGCGAATAATACTGATCATCTTGTTATAATTCAATGTACTGCTGGGAAATATTGGACTCTGGCCTTCACAACCCACTATTGCCAGGAACCTCTCCCAGCTGAACAATGCACCCTGCAACTCAACAAAAACTAATTACAGGAAGACAACGAAGAGCTCAAGACCCCGACAGGACCTTTGTGGGGTGTGTTGTAACGAGGCACCTCCAACCTGCAACCGACAGGATCTAAAGGATTTGCAGCCAATGTTCTGATGCCAGACAACACAAGACATCCCAAAAGGTCCCGTGTCAATACCCTGATGAGTCAGACCTGTTTTGGCAGCAGCAGGAGGTCCTACACATGATTAGACAGGAGGCTGTAATGTGATTGATGAGTGTATAAATTGCTAAAATTACGTACAACACACTATAATGTAGCTTTGAGTAAATGCTAAGAAATTCCAAGTTTTTAATTTATTTTGATAACAGTTAAAGCTTTTCCTAATTGGTACATAATGAGTGATAACCCTGAATAACCAGTTTAATTGTAATTTTATTTGACTGTATACAGGCTGTAAATGATTAATAACGTGGGTTAGGCTACTCAGTGTGCCCCTACCGAGGTCATCACCTTGGAGATAGTTGTGAGAGTTGTTGACCCACCCTCCCATTACGCAATTTATTAAGTTCACCTGGGCCACTCACACCTTGACACACTTGTGACCCCAATGAACCACATCTTGATTCACATCTTGGCTCATGTTACCCTACCAACACCTCCGTTGGCAGGGTAGGTTAGATAGTATGTTCAAGCTAAAGTTGGAAAATGGAATTTCTCCTAAAGTCGGATTTCCAACTCAGAATGAATGCGTTGATCACAAATCCTATTTTTCCGACTTTACTACTGGAACACGCTCAACTCGGGAGTGATGCAAATCCAACTTCTGAGATAAATGGAAAGCAGTAAAGACTCTCAGGACCACCTCCAAAGACGCCTCTCATGCGAGAGATAATATATGTTTATGAACCTAGAAAAAACCAAAACATCAATTTGCCTCTAACTCAACTGGATGTATGACTTTTAATTTGTAATAAAAGCTCAAACTTCCTGGGTATTTGACTGCAGCTTTGGCTGACGGTGTATACCGTGTTCACCTGTGCTGGAGCCACACCCAGGCAGACTGTAAGGGATCAAACTCATATTTACTTCCTTTCTTCAGCTGCTAGTTTTTATTTCCAAACTAATTAGCATATGTAAACTTTACATATATAATACACTCTCTCTCTCTTTATATATAAATATCTAAAACCAAGTATGATTATTATTCCTATGTAAAGGATTTCTAGTTTGTGCAGATTAGAACTGTGGATATTTGTAGAAATAAATCCAAAACCGGATATTCCCAGAGATCATTATCTTTGTCTACGTATGAAATAGGTAGGTTATTATTAAAGACTGTGCTTGATAAATTGATTAAAAAGCACCACTTTCAGGTCAGCTGTAATCACTTCTTTATCAGTGTCTGGAGATGGTATCAAAAAATATTAAAAAAAAAAAAAAACCCAACACAATTTGATTTTAAAACATTCACATAAAAGTTGTATCATATTATATTGGTAGTAAAAGTCATACCAATGTATGCACATGCTTGATATACATTCTGTACAGTACACACACATATATGTATATTCATATATATATATGAACAACAACTTAGACATCAACATGAATACTGTTGCTTCTTTTTCATTGCTATACATCTTTTCACTTTACAACCCCCGCACATTCAGAAGTGGAAACAATCAATCTGCCCTTTTCAGTTACTATTTGGAAGAATGACGAGTGTTTGTGGAGGTTGGGGCTCTATTATAAGAACACCGTCTTTTGGAGGTCAGCAAGCTCTATCTGTCAATCACTCGACAGCCAACATCTCCGCTCTTCTCGAGTAGGCATGGGACAAAAATATTACTAAAGCTCAGACAAAGATTCTGGCATTCTCGGAGAAAGAAAACACTTTTAATGGATCCTCTACATTTTTCCGAAACATGCATCTCAAGTATCTGGCAGTGCACGTAAAGTCAGCAAATCCACAAATCCCCCAAAATCCAATAGTTACCAAACCACCCGAGCCAGATTGCTAAAAAAAAAATAAATCACAAATCCACACACTAGATGCTTCATAGCTCCACATTTAAACAAAGGAAATCCTCTTGACTCTGTTAAATATGGCATCTATTCAACCACATGAAAGTTGAAACATTTTCCCAATGATTGACCAAAACTGTAAAATGATCTAAAATGATTCTTATTGAAATAATTACCATGGCTGGAAATTAACTTTCCAAAAAGTGGAACAAATCCATCAAATAAACCTGATTCATGGTTAAAAAAAACATGTAATGACACTAGGTAATTTTGCTGGATTCAAGATGCATGTTAAAGCTAGATGTAAAGATATAATCACAAAAGTCACAAAGCACTCATGTCAACATTTCTTCTTTTTAAATGTGTTCTAAAAATAAAGTCACTTGACTAAATTGCAAAAGCATGTTCAAGGAAATGAAAATTAAAGCACTCTTTCACTCTCTGAAAGAAGAGGGCCGTTCGTTACTAGTGCTGAACCTCTCAGTGCCTGTTCTCTACGTAGTCCACCCAACAAAATGAAACCTGTAAGCCAGGGGTGTCAAACTCAAATACACAGTGGGCCAAAATTCAAAACTGTAACAAAGTCGCGGGCTAACGTTAATATTTATTGAAATATATTTATTCCTCCAGATATAAGAATGAATCTTTTCTTATGGACTCAAACACGTTTTGCTGAAAAACTGAATATGGAACAAGCAAAGCTTAATACTAAACAATATATATATTAGCTGTATAATACCAGTAGGCCAGCTCTAATAGTAATTTGGTATGGCTTCACGGGCCAAATGCAAGTAGGCTGCGGGCCAAATTTGGCCCACGGGCCAGAGTTTGACACCTATGCTGTAAGCGTTCCAACACCTACATACGATCAGGTTCCTGCTTTATCTTTGGCACCAAATAAAGAGCCAAGTAAAGCACCCCAGCCAAAAGCCTGTAATAGAACTAGTAAGAAAACAATGAGTACATCTCCTAAACAGCTAGCCCAGCACTTTGTGATTAGAGGTTCATAACCCAGCAGAGAATACATGATGATATGTTATCATCATGTATCATCAGGAAAGTGTGCTGAGGGATTAGAAGTGGCCAGAATGGGATTTGCACTTCAATATTAAAGCCTCAGGTGGCTCCCTCAGCTTTAGCAGTTTTAAATATAACACTTGTGGTTATTCTTCAGCTATGTGCACCGTCGTCTTCTGTAACTCTTAGGATACAGCGACCTCTAGTGGCAGAACTTAAAGCATGTTTTTAAAAAAATGAACTGCAGTATTTCTGATTCATCTCTGAGGGGAACATCTGAGCAGAGGAAACTGCCTCTCCTCTCCTGTGATCTGTGACATAGGCACTGACATCAGCATGAAGCTATCCAATCAACCCCACTTCCTGTACTGGGCGATTGTGGCTCAAGAGTTGGGAGTTCGCCTTGTAATCGGAAGGTTGCCGGTTCGAGCCCCGGCTTGGACAGTCTCGGTCGTTGTGTCCTTGGGCAAGACACTTCACCCGTTGCCTACTGGTGGTGGTCAGAGGGCCCGGTGGCGCCAGTGTCTGGCAGCCTCGCCTCTGTCAGTGCGCCCCAGGGTGGCTGTGGCTACAATGTAGCTTGCTATCGCCAGTGTGTGAATGTGTGTGTGAATGGGTGGATGACTGGATATGTAAAGCGCTTTGGGGTCCTTAGGGACTAGTAAAGCGCTATATAAATACAGGCCATTTACCATTTACTAGGAAGTTGCCCATATTTGGCCATTTGTCAGTTACTGACAAGGCATACCCTGGTAAGGACACAAACTCTACAGTACACTCACATTCACTACTACAGGGCTGACCAAAAACATACAAAAAAAACAAATACACAAAATATTTTGTGTACCAGCTGGTTCTGATACTCTACAATAAATAAATCTACTCTGAGCACAATACACGCCACTATCCTGACATTGGATATGTGCAAATGTTTTATGGGTGCCAAGAAACACACACAGATGTTATGATAGACTTAAAAGTTTCATCGGGGGCAACAGAGCTTTTTTACATAAGATATTCCGATGTGCTTCAGTAGGAAAAATGCAGGTGAAGCGAGTGTCACCTTCCTATCAATCGCTCTTCTAAAGTATGAGCGCACATCCAAGGTTTTGGAACTGGTTAACCTGAACGACACACAGCCACGTTTAAATGTTGTAAAGTACACCTGTGCTTCTCCTGCTGTGACAAGACAAAAAGTCCGCTGTGAAAAAGGTCGACTGAGTTCCAGAGTGAAGTGGACTGAGCTGAGCCTGCTGGGAGATGTGGACCAGAGAGCTTGTGGCGCTGACGTCGACGGGGCATTGAGGAGACTTAGGGCCGATGAAATCTGAAAACACAGACACAAAGGTTTATTTACAACAGAAGAAACACACAGACAGTATAATAGAAATACATGAATGTATTGTCATTTATTAGCAATTCCTACTAACACTCCGAGTAGTAACCTGCACAGTACCTGGGAATAAACTTGCATCTGAAATCACTTTTCAGATCTTGAAAAATCCTCAAACACTAAACCAACTGCTGTCGATATAAACCAAAGCTCAGTGAACACTAGGGCTGCCAATTTTCATTTGAATTTCAAACTTGTATTTTTCTTTTTTTAACAGAAACATAAATTACTCATCTGAATTCAAAGCAACCAACACACATAACAGACCGCATCTTTAACTCCAGGAGGTGGGTGTTTACAAAATGCTTTGTCAGGCTACATTGTGAGTAGTTTGTGTGATCAAAGACAGTCGGTAACAGCAGTTTGTGGTGAGTTATTTGCTGACTGTAGACACTTAATAGTAATATCTTTTTACATAGTCGAGGCATCAAATAACAGAATGAGAATGAAATGAAGACATGGCTAAGCATTAAGCTGTCAGGGCCGCATTGATCTGCGTAATCCTTGTGGTGTTGTCGGATCAAAAATGGTCCCTAGGTGAATGACAGACAAGCATATGGGAATCCCGAGGACCACAAAGCAAAAAATAGTCATGTGAGAAAAAGGATTATGTGCAGTCCTATAGAAAAACTAACCATTAAATAAGCATTTCACCATCTTAAATCATCTTTAAAAGTCATTGAACTTATCTTGATGCTTACCTAGAAGCAATAACTTGAACACTTGTTTTTCTGTATGACTTTATCAATCTGTCACATCATTGTGGAGGAATGTTATGGGATCATTGTCTTGCTGCATTGACCCAATTACACTGCCAGACAGATGGTTTCACATTTGACCCTATAATGCTAACTCAAGACCAAATTCTCACTCCTCCATCGCTGAGACGGACAGCTGGTTCAGATTCCTTTTACAAACACGTGCTGCGTATGTATCCAAACATCTATGCCACTCTGCTCCCTTGCAAAAGACAGTGTGTCCTTTGGTTTGTTCAGATGCAACTTTGGAAACCTAAGCCATGTTCTTTTAGAGGCTTCCTCTTGGAAACTATTCCAAACAAGCCATACTTTTTCAGCTTTTATCTAAAGGTACTGTCATGAACTTCAACATTTAACATGCTGAGACCTGTAGAGTCTGAGGTGTAGCTCTTGGGTCTTTTCATGTGAATCTTCAGGTGAATTTCTATGAAAGATTGTGTTATTAACACACATCTGAATGCTCCACACCAGCAAACTTCTGCTTTGTTGATGATCAATTCATCAAGTGCATTTGATTTTCAGCCTGGCTGCTCCTTACCCTCTAAATTCCTAAGGAAGCAGTAATCGTGTAGATAGTTTTTCACCGGACTCTAGAAAGAAACTTATTCACATCACTGTGAGTGAGACAGATTATAATATGAACATTGTTTTATCATGTACCGTTGCTACGTTTCAGCGTGTTATCAGGCAAAAACAGTCAAACACGAGTTTCCTCTATCTTTGAGCTGCGGCTGCTGGCTTTAGAACGAAAATGGTGGTGGTGCATTTTAATCGTGCTGTTAATTGAAGTGTTTTAACAATAGATTTAAATCTTGCAGAAAAGCACAAGTCTACAGGTTTTTTTTTCCCTCTTCAAAAATATGGCACAAAGGAAAAACATTTCTGGGCATCGTAGAACAAATGACGCATTTCATTGATTTCTCAAAGGAAAATGAAAATCGTGGACCTTCCTTCAAATGTTTCCATTGTCAGACTCAAAAGAAAGGAAGCGTTCTGCTCATCTTTTTTTTTTTTTTAATTTCTTTACAAAACATACTTTTGGAAAGATTTCAGTTTTAACTTTGTCTTCTTAAAGCACGTGTTCTCATTCTCATCTCATTATATTGACTTTTGTAATGAATTTGCAGGTAAGGCATCCCCTCTGAGGACTTTTGCATGTGGACTATGTTTGTGCACAAGTTGCTTTTCCTCCATTTCCAGCCCGTGTACATTTTATATCAAAGTTTTCTTGTTCCTAAATGTTATCTTGACTTCTGTGGCTCACCTTTAATAGCATTTTTAAAGTCAGACAGGGAAAATTGCACCCTGGAAGCACTTTTCTTTCTCTTTTATACTCTTCTCCGTTGCATGACCTGCCCCTCAGCCCTTAACAATTTAATAAAGTCTTGAGGCAAAAACATTGCCAGACATAATGCTGCCACTGCTGGTTTTTTTTCTTATTTTCTCTAAATTCATAAAACAAAGTATAATAGGATATGAGGAAATAACGGTGACTCAATGTCTCTGTTCTGCATGAGTTGCAGTAACATCTCTTCTCTTTCAAAAACATCAACAACTATGTAATTTCACAAGTTCAGAAAGAGGATGTAAACAAATATTGAAACATTTTGCGCTAGTTGTGTTTTTATTGAAAGGTTTATAAGTTCTTTTTGGTGGGCTCGGCACACCGATAAAATAACAAATGAGAGAGGGAACCTAACCTTTATTGTCAATTATTGCCTGAGGTAAATAAACTGGAGTCGACCCAGGAGTATATCGTGACTTTAATGTGGGACTAGAACAATATAAATATTGATCAATGTGACTAATAAACAGCAGCATTTACTGTGATAAAGCGATAATAAAGCTTCAGAGTCGGCTTAAATGGTCAATGCCATTGACCATTTAAGTACCTGGTGAACTGTTTGCTGTCTTCATGAACCTCCATCTCTCGGCTTTTAAACTCATTCAGCTCCTTACGGATAGCAGCCTGGGGGGCAGAACACACACATACAAAGACACACACAGAAAATAACATCATTAGAAGACCAAGGCCAACTGTGCCCCCCCACCCCAATCACCTTTTCCAAGTAAGCTCATGATGCCTTTGAGCTGTTTCAATGTGAAATGTTCAGATGCTTAAGCGCTCTCATTTGGAGCTTTTAAGATGTTTACAGATAATTTCCATAAATCTGCAGAGCTACAGTCTTTGCTTCGGGGAAGTAGTCGGAACTAATAGTATATGAGTTAAAAAAATCGAGCAAATTACACAGCAGCACAAATGATTATTCTCATTCATTTTAACTTATAAAATAATGATTTTAAAGGGATTTATTGTAATGTTTGTAACCGACTCTTCCCTCAAGCCTTACATGAAAAGTTTGTTTTGTCTGTCGTCAGTAACATCAAGTACATCCATTTTTTGACCTGGTTGTGCAGGTGATGCTGTGAAGTCGGAGGTTTATTTTTAAAGCTGTTAAGGATTTAGTTAGACGTCGCTTGCTTTATTTGCCTGTCCATTCTTTTATTTGACAGTAATGAGTTTAGATTTGTGCGATCAGAAATAATTTATATGTCTCCAAGGCTGTCTGCGGTGTGACTGGTGACGGAGATTTCACTGTACAAATGTGCAAGCAGACAGTTTACTTTGGTTTGTCCATGCATCGTTTTCCCTGTTGCCCTCTGAATGTGAGAAGATATCCTAAAATTGAATATGCTGGATGTGGGCTGGAAGTCTCAAGGTCTGTATTTATGTGCTGTGCAGTTCTGAACATCAACAGCAGAGGGAAACCTTGACAAACTGCACACTTTGAGGGTCTTTATTGTCTGTGAGGATATTTTGTTAAGCCATGCTAAATATTCATACAGTGCAGATGGCACATATATGCAGTTACATACTGACTTAGTGTGAGCTAGGTGAATTTCATGTATATCATCAAGCATAAACACACAGAGACGTTTAAGACCATAATATGAAACACAACTGTGTACGCAGAAGGCCGTCCTGTTGAAACTAGAAAAAAACCTGCAACAAACTAAGACCCATACATAAATGGGTTTTTGATTTTGGCCTGCACAAGCTCTGACCCCAATCCACCACCTTTGGGATGAACTGGAACAGCGACTGCAAGCCAGGAAACATTTAGTGCCTGATTTTAATAATGCTCTTACAGCCCAGTGGGTTCAAATTCCTGCAGCCAAGATCTGAAATCTTTTCTAAAGTCTTCCCAAGAAGTCGAGGCCGCTACAAAAGCAGATGGTTGTTCGCCATATATGTGTGATTGCATGTCCACATATATTTTAAGTCTCTAATCACCAAAGTAATCAACATCACAAATTCACAAAATTTTCACCCTGAATAGAAACTGTAAAGGTTTCATAAAGCCCTAATAAATTTAATTATATCAGGAATTAAAAAGCAGTCTACAAGAGCAGTACCTTGTCAGCAGGAGTAAGCCGTGTCCAGGGTTTGTCAGCTCGTCTGTCATAATCCTTGGCGTCCGTTACCTCCACATATTCATTAAAACGAAGAATCCTCCTAGCAACGAGCTCTGCCACCGTCGGCCTCACGCTCAGCTACACACAGATGAGAAAGGAGGAGAAAGTAGACAGTCAGTCGAATCAAATATTAAACTTCAAAATGATCTTGTGTGTGTGTGTGTGTGTGTGTGTGTGTGTGTGTGTGTGTGTGTGTGTGTGTGTGTGTGTGAAATTTACAGTACCTTTCTCGTGAGCCTCCTTTTAATCTCTTGCTTAGCTTCTTGTTCCTCTGCTTCATTCTTTTCTGCATGTAGAGAACCAGCAGATTGATTTCACACCTACTATGTCTGCAACAAGTTACTGCATCTAATTATATACACAAGCTATAATTTGCAATATTAAGCCAAGTGCATGGCTATGCAGCAGTGTGGCTGCCATTACGTAAACAAAAGCAAAAAGGCGAAAAAAGGGAAATTAGATTCAATCTGAACGGCAAATATTCTTGTGAAATATTCATTGAATTGCACCATATATACACACACACATACACACACACGCATATATATATATATAAACAGCTTGGTGAGGGGGCACTGGAGAAGTCAGTGACATCTAGTGGTCTCATCCAGATTGAAACAGAAGTCATGCAGGATTTACGACACCTAATCCTTTCCTAGCACAACACATACACAGTGTTACTTCTCTTCCTGTGTTTAAAGGAACACATGAGAGCCTTGCATTATTTCTCATGTGCTATGATGACACTGAGGCTGTGTGCTGCAGACCGAAACGTTTTAAAGTCTGCAAATCAACCTTTCAAAAAATAAATAAAATAATTAAATCAGAGGATAAAGTTACACAGATACCCAGTAAAGCTGTTGCTCTTGCTCTTGACACTTTTACATTACATTACATTATACACACAGTATTATATAATTTTACCAAATCTATTTGTAGATAAATTCTTGCCCACAAAGGGATGAACACCAGAAACAATATATCGGAACTTCCTTACCGCTGTTATGTATGTGGATATAATCACTACACGTATGGACTATGTGTATATCTGTTCTATTGACTGGGAATACAGGCATTCTTTTCACCTACAATAAAGCAGTATTATCATTGTATATTAGGGAAAGAGGTATCATGCATTTGTGCAGTTAGACCAAGAACAAATATACTGATTGAAGTAATGGGCAATTCTTAAAACCATAAAAGCCTGCACGAATGACAAATTTGAACTAAACAGGTGAGATCATAGCCGCTAGCAGAGTTATTTTATTCATGTTCAGTAGCATGACAAGCATGCTCGTTAGTGTGCGTTGGAAAACGAATGACTCAGACCAGCTTCTATCACTTCGGTATATGATCACCAAAGAAAATCCCCTCACAGTGTGATTGAACACATCACTCCACCGTGGGAGACACAAAGCTGCTAAAAGGCAGTAATTCATAATTTAGACAGACATATCTGTCTCATCCATCTGATTAATAAGACACGCAAGGTCGTATCTGAAGATCTGAAAGTGGCAGTAACAGATTGTGGCTGGGCAGCTGAAACAGCACAATACCGGCTTTAATGTGACCATCCTCATGATAGCTCTTGTGATATGGTTGCAGGTAGATAAATGACATTCGGGCTTTAAAGCATTATGACGATCATAAAAAAAAAAGGTGTATCACGTCACACCTCTGTTGAAGAGTGTACTTACGCTTCAGAATGTTTCTCTGCTCCAGCTCCTCTGTGGTTGGTCTTTGGCTCAGGCGTCTAAAAAGAGAAAACTGTTTACACTCTTTTTACGAGCAGGTATGGATTTAATAATTCTGCAGGCTCGTGCAGAGAAAAATCCAAAATTATCAACACTTAAGATGTTGTTTTTTGTTTACACCTTTTGTTGCTGAGAATCTGAAGGCTGTTTTAACACCAGCCAATTTGGCTCATCTGTTAGAAAAGGCCAAACTTCAGGACACATTTTTAATGTGCATCATTTGTAACAGTATACCACCCACAGCTACACCAAAAAAATAAACAACAATCTCTGTTGTTATCCTAAAGCAATGCCAAGCTTGAGAAAAAAGTAACACCTAGCCACATTTTCACAGTCCACTTTGTATGCGTGTGTTTGAGTGTACCTGACTAATTTGCTGCCAATCTGCTGGCGTAGCTCGTGCCTCTCCGTCTCTGAACTCTGTGGCAGAATGTTTTTCTCTTCCAGCTCTTTCTTGCTGGGTCGGTTCCCCAGTTTAATGTTCAAGGTGTCTCGTCGGCGGATCTTGCTGGCAAGAGAGGCTAGAACAGAGAGAGAACAGGCAGGGCTAGTAACAGTCTTCCGGGGGGTCAGCTGTGGATCATAATGAACAAACAATGAAGAAAATGAGACGTTTAAAAACCTGAAACATCAACAGAAAGTCCATTGTAATGATAAACAGATTAAATGCTGTTCACCAGTGCTGGTTAGTTTTGCAAGCAAAAGTTGCATCTTTGACAATTTTAACAGCATGACTGCACGAAGCAAACATTGCACCGTCACAGCAAGTTGGGCGGCTTCACAGTCTGACTGCAAACGGTTCTTTCACTTCATCTTGGGAGCAATGAGCCCTTGAGCTGAGCAGGATGTTAAAGCTATGGATGTGTTTCTGCAACCATTCAAGGGTTTATACACATCTGGTGACATGACATATTCTTTTACTGGAAGTGTCTATTCAGTAGCCATGAGCTGCTGGCCTACTGGTCAGTTCCACAACTCTGAATCAGGATACGCTGTCTTATATTAAAACCAAAGGTCATGTGTCATTAGGTAAAATATATATAAAACATATTTATTTGCAAAATAAATATGTTTTAACCATAGTAGCAGGACTAGCAGGGCTCTTTAGTTGTGAGGCAACAGTTCTAACCATTGACCCACTGCACTACATCCTCTTAAACACATCACACCCCGCCTGCTAACTGACATGTCGAAGTTGAGTTGTTTAGGTGAGCTTCTCTTTAAGTTCTGCAGCTGACGTGACTGTTGTCAAACATACTGTTTGAGTCCTCGTCTTCCTCCTCCTCTTCTTCCTCCTCATCCCGGTACAGGATTGGTCCGTCAGAATCAGAGTCACTAGTTTGGCTGTCTCTCGGCCTATCGGGTATCACGGTCACCTCGGCCTGCTCTGTTTTTACCCTGGGTCGCTGCGGCTTTTCTGCTTCATCCTCTGCTGACCTGCAGGAATCAATAACACAACAGTGTGACTAAACAAATTTTAATAGATTTATTGTCAGTTATCTAATTTCATATAACAGCAAATCATATAAAGATTAATTTGTGACTTTGTTAAGGTTACTGTAATGCATGCTATCAAACTTAGATAAAGTCAAAGTGAACATAAGGAATTCAAGCAATCAGCAACTTGCATGTACCAACTAGATTTTTACAGTACCTCCGGCTATTTTCAACAACATTCTCTGTTTCTCCTTTCTTCGTTCCACCTCCTCCTCCCTCCTCTTTTGTCCTCTCCTGTTTATCGCTCTGTGAGCTGCCGCGCGCCTCTCCATCTGCGAATGATGTGTTTTCTGTAGCAGTGTTGACATGAGAAGACTGACTTGTGGTTCCAGGAACTGCACCTTTATGGGTATCTTCACCTGCACGCGATGCGTCAGGTGAAGATTTGGGATCTTGGACAGAGTCCCCCTGAGCTCCCCCTGTGTCATTGCTTGAGACTTTAGATGAAATAGGTTTGGTGTCTGAGGAAAGGCGAGAAGCTTTTAAGTCTCCAGGTGGGTTAAGAGTCTCTGCAGAGGCTTTTTGAAGTACAGACGATGAAGTCGGAGTGTCTGATTTCCGGTTGGCCTTTGCATCTGTCCTTTCATTCTGTGCTGCAGAGCCAGTGTCCTTTGACGCACGAGAACGAGGTGTGGAGGTGGAGGTGGTGGTGCTTTTTGTTGTGCATCCCGTCTTCTTTGGATGAGAGGACTTGGCTGAGGAGGACAGAAAATCAGACGTTTTTGTTTTTCTAGATGCTCTATTTTCTGAAGACATGCACAAAAACCTCCTAATATGCTTATACAAATTCTATGTTGTAAAAGACAAATATTTATGTGTTTTAAAGTAAAAATGTCATCAGTAATATATGTAGTTAATAACACGCGTATGATAATGTGAGAATCATCCCAAAATATAAGCAATGTTTATATTCTGTTTAATGGCTGTTGGCTACTTAACCCAGGGAACTATTGCTAGTAGTCTTACACCTTCTGTTCAAGTGAAACATTTTGATTGGCTGCATGGATAAAACTGAAGCGTATAAAACGCGATGTCTCACTTTTGCTCTCTATTTCAATCAAAGTAGTTTCACCTAAAGTATGATCGGCCTTGAATTTTATTTTTCAAATGCATCACGTTTTTTGTCTAGGCTGTGCAATGCCAGAAAACGTAACCATTTTTGATTAATACATAATCCAAGTGTATGCAGCACATATGGATTCCAATATTTACCAACTCTTAAACTTAAACATAATAGAGTAACTATCTAAACATATCTTCTCCATTAAAACTGTGACAAACACAGAATACCTAAGGATATACTGACTACTAAAGTATGTTTTCAAGTCTATGTGAAGTGTCTTTGTGTGCTGGTAAAAACACCCTTAGGAGAGGGGGTGAACTTAGGATTTCGAAGTTATTCAAACATTAATGAAGCAACGTTTGTGCCACTTTCCTGAACACACCACAAAAGACACAAATATCCTCTGAAAGGACTGCATGAACATCACATGCAGTGTTCTAAGTTTCATTTAACCATGCTATATATTGCAGCACAGACACACACACATATACACAGGAAGCAGGGGGATGATCATGCCCTGGTGTCATGCTAGTGAAACCACACAAGCTCGTCAGATTGCTCTCTCTCTCTTTCTTGTTAAAGTGGCGATGCTACACTGACCTCACTCACTTTTCTTGCTCAGCCCCTCTGACACACACACAAACACTGCAGACATTTCTAGAGGTTCACAGATAAATCTTTACTTCTGCTTTCTTGGAAAACAGGCAGATATTGTAAATGACATGCTTTTTATAAGGAAAGCACATCGTGAAGAGGGAGAAAAGGGGAAATACTAACCACTTGACAGAAACTTCAATAACATTTGCACGAGTGTGCACATAAAGCCATGCTTAGAAGGAACAAACTGCTTAATAGTGACTCCTATTTTCCTTCCAACAGTGAGAGAAGGGCATTCTCCATGCGGGAATGAGGGAAGGGATGAACACTGACAGGCCAGCTGGTTTCGGTTCTAACTATCTGAACTTACCAGTCCCGCGACCAGTTGTGTTAGTGTTCCGTGGGGGGTTAGCTTTAGCCTGTGTGGACGACCCAGTCTTGACAGTGGTTTTAGTTGTCTTTTTAGCCCCAGAGGCACCATCCTTGTGCTTTGCCGTGGCTGCGGTGCCACCGGCAGGTTTGGATGATGCGGGCGGAGTGGCGCTTGGCTGTTTTTTAGCTTGAGTCTCTCGAGGTCGCGCCTGATTTGCCCGGGTGTTAGGTTTAGTATCAGACCTTTCTAAATAGATGAGAGGGAGTAGGAAGGAAAAGTGCAGCAGTTACAGGTTAATATAAAGGCTGGAAGGAAGATAAAAGTTGCTGATCTGTGCAAACTGATGCACAAATAGAGAGGTGGACAAGCAGAGACAGAGGAGAAAATGAATGATACAGAAAGTGTATGACAGAGCTGATGATGAAGGGCTCTTGTACAGCTTTTCCAGAGAACTGATAGATAATATGTACCCATTAACCTTCCCAGGCTCCAGGGTAGGCGATAGTATGTGTGTTCAGTTGCTGTACTTACAGAGTTTGTTGCCTTTGCCTTTCTGATTATTGACAAATGAACAAACAAATGGCTACAAGTTCAATGCTAACAGGGTTGAGTTGAAAACAGCACAACACTTAAGCAGCATCAGACACAAGAACAGTGGCCTGTCTCCTCAGGGAGAGAGAGGCATTAGGAGGAGAAGATACAGCTCTGTTCAAACTGTGAATGCCTATTGCAGGCTGATATAATGGGAATATCTATCTGAACACATTAGACCCGCTCATTGATCCCACAGTGAGTTCAATGTCAACCAGAAAGCTGCTGCAGATACTAATGCATTCCACAGCCCAGAGGAAAAGACATCAAAGCACCTAAAAAAAGCTACAATATTTAGATCCAGTATATAAAAATGGAACAGTTCAAGGGCCGAAAAAGCCCCACATTCCACAAAATGTGAGTTCTCTGTAGAAGAGTAAAGTTTTCTCAGCATTTAGCACGTCTCTAGCGACAACCGTTTCTTGCTTTAATTTTCAAACAAATAACGACAATGCATCTATATATAATTCTTCAATATATGCAGGTGGAAGACTGTTACCCTGGGCTTGTAACTTCAACTAGTACAGGAATCTGATGGTTAGAGACTCCAACCAGCCCTGGATTACAGGCCAAAGTATTGATTGATTGATTGGTAATTTATTTCAACATGTGAACAATATACAAGTACATTTAGAAAAGAAATGAGAGAAAAAAAATATACTATACAAATTACATACAAAAAAACATTCTGATTAATTTACATGTTGAAAGGGAGTGGGAAGAAGTATACACTTATTTAATCCCACCCCTGTCCCATAAATTATCAGTGAATATTTAGTCAGCTTCCTTACTGATATAATTTGTAATAAAAATAGTGAACAGATTTCTGATATACTATATACTATAATATCACATCATGAATTTTTTGTTTGTTTGTTTTTAAATAGAGACATTCACTTAATTTAAATATTTTCCTTTTCTTTATAGATCGAGAAGATCATATTTTTATAACTCTTTTTGAACAGTTTTATGTTTGGACATTGCTTTAATTCCATATTCAGTTTGTTCCATAGTTTCACTCCTTGAACAGAAACACAAAAGCCTTTTCTTGTAGTACGTACCTTCATTGTTTTGAAGTTACAAAAACCCCTTAAATTATAACTTCCTTCTTTCAAAAAAAACATACTCTGAATATTACCTGGCAGTTCTTTATTTTTTGCTTTGAATAGAATTTGTGCTGTTTGGAATTTCACTATATCGTCAATTTTCAATATTTCAGACTGCAAAAATAGTGAGTTTGTATGTTCCCTATAACCTGCATTGTGGATGATTCGAATTGCTTTCTTTTGAAGAGTAAAAAGTGAATGTAATGTGGTTTTATAGTTATTGCCCCAGACCTCTGCACAATAGCTTAAGTATGGTGAAACCAGTGAACAGTAGAGAATATGAAGTGATGTTCTGTCGAATACCTGTTTTGCCTTGTTTAGTACTGCAATGCTTCGTGATACTTTGGAATGAATATATCTTACGTGAGCTCTCCAGTTAAGTTTTTCATCTATTATTACCCCCAGAAATTTATTTTCACTGACTCTTTCAATATCAACACCATTTATTTGAATCTTTGCATTAGTATTTAAACTACTATTTCCAAATAACATAAGTTTAGATTTATTCAAATTTAATGATAATTTGTTTTTATCAAGCCAGAACTTCACTTTACTTATTTCATTAGTCATATCCTCCAATAAATTCTGCAGATCATCACCAGAGCAAAAAATGTTTGTATCGTCAGCAAAGAGAACCACTTTTAATACTTTGGACACTTTACAGATGTCGTTAATGTACAAGTTGAAGAATTTTGGACCCAAAACTGACCCTTGGGGTACACCACAAGCAATGTCCATACATAAGGAGCAACCACCATTTATTTTCACAAACTGCTTTCTGTCACTTAAATAACTCCGGACCCAATCTAAAACTACCCCTCTGACACCATAACGTTCCAGTTTTCTTATTAATATATCATGATCTATAGTGTCAAATGCCTTTGTCAAGTCTATGAATAACCCAGCCACATATTGCTTTTTGTCTATGGAATTTGTGACAAAGGTTATATTGTGACTGGTCCAAAGGTTACCTGGTTTCTCCTCAGTTCTGACCGGGCCAGTTGCCTGTTCCTCCCGCAGTGTTTCTTGAGACTCAATGTCGACTTTGACTTCCTCTGGCGTCAAACTGGATGTGGCATGGCCGTTCAGATTTTCACTGATGACTGGTTCATCTAGGGGAGAAGAAATAAAAGCTGCTTTTTAGTCATTTTCTCCATCTCCTGATATGACACAAACAACATGTGACAAAGTAAAAAGGCTTTGAAGTGTAAAGAACAATAAAAAACATGTTAAGATGTGTCTTACAAGGTGAATTGCTTTGCTTTGTAATAAGTAAATGTCATAATTTGGGGAAGAAGAGGTGTGGCATTCAATGTGTTCTTGAGCATGGATTTGACTGATACATAGGACAAACCTTGGTCTGGGATGAGAACTCCTTTCTTGATGAGCTCCTCCCTCGTTTGTCTAGTGGAGATTTTTCTCTCTAGAACTGAAAGACCAACAAGCTCAAGTTCAATATATTTATTCGAACACATCAACAACACAATGCCAAACCACATTTTACACAGTTTGCAACTGCATGACGTTGAAATAAGAGACGGGGTGACGAACGGGCCTGCCTACAATCCAGACCTGTCACCCCATGTAAACATTTTGCACATTAAGAAAAGAAAAATGTGACAAAGGAGACCACATAATGTTAAGTAAACGAAATCCTATATATAAACAACTGTGTGAATATATTTTATACTGTTTTCTAATAAATGTGGTGTTTAAATTACTTGTAAATCACCACAATCTGCTTTTACTGACATGGAAATGTGGTTGTGTACTGATCTCAGACCCCTCCCCCCCGAAAACTTTGACACCAATAAATAATCTAATTATAAAGAAAGACGTTCTACTTCCCAGTTAGCACCTTATATATCCTATATATCTAAACTGCCTGAGCGCTAGCATTAAAGGGACATAGAGGAACACAACTTTCATATAAACACAGGAAAAGCAAAAGATAAAACCTAGCAGCTTTCAGGAAAAAGAGTCTCTGGTTTTTGTATTTACCTCTGTCTCTCTTTATTTCCCAGCCAAACCCCTGAGGAATCAATCAGCAAGAACTACAAACAAACCATTCACTCTTTTCCTTTTAAAGCTCTTCTGGGAGCAACAGTGCTCCATTTCACGCGTAATGTTCCACACAAATCCAAAAATGCAATCTGAGATATTGACCAGACACTTGATTGAGGAGAACAAATCAGAAGCGACTCATCAGCTTGTTGATACAGTGTCATTAACATACACATCCACACACGGACACACAAGACGTCCTACCTTTTGAAAGATCCTGGAACTTGTCGCTGGTCTTCTTCTTCCTCCACTTCCAGGGTTTGAAAAGTTTGCCCAGGGTTGACAGCTTGCCTCGCTGCTGCCGTGATGCATGGGCATTCTGGGCATTGGCAGAGCTGTCCACCGCCACGTCGCAGCTGGCCAGAGATGTTGATTTCTCCAGTCCCTCAACTAGAAGACACGAAAGCAGAAATGCATATAAATAAGAGAAAAGCAATATCAGCGTGCAACCCAGGCAGGGCCCTTATATTTGCATATTATCCATAAGCCTTTGCAGCCTTTCTCTAGGAGAGCTGGTCTCTCCTACAACGGATATGCAAAGATAATCCTGCCATCTGAGCACAGGAGATTCTTATTCTCAAGACCAACACTTCCAATTTAAATAAAAATAATAATACTGGACCTTAATTTCAGTCAAACTAGTTTATTTTAACTCCTTCATACTGCACAATACTACAAGTATAGGCCATCTACGATGTACACATGTGTTATATGTTATAAAACAGATTTTTCTGCCTTTCTAATACTTCTTCTTCTTCTGTGATATACTGAACAGCCTGAATCCCACCCTTCAAATTACTCAACTGAAATGATCCGAGAAGGTGAAGGACCCTCTTTACTTAAAGTGCTCTCAAACATATGCAATCATCTGACCCCCTTCCTTCAGGTCACAGCAACATGATGCTCAAAATAGAGTCATAGCACTTAAGATTCATTTTTATTCCTGTAGCCATTTAAAGGACGACAGGAAAAATGGCTCTCTTAACATAATGGAAGCTTCCACAAACCACAGTGCACTTTATCTGGCTCTATAGTTTGCATTTTTTATGTGCAGGATTATAGCGGTGTTTATATTTTCAGTCTGTATTTACTGGAATTGTGTTTATATTTTAATAGTGTAGTGTTATTTAGTATTATACACATCTCTTTAACAAGTGATTACTGGTGTTTACTGCCGAAGGCTTGTTCCTGTTAGTTTCCCGATAACGCCCGCCTATATTATCAACTAAAAGCTTTAAATGAAGACAGATCCACACACGTTTTTAAGATGGAGTCAGCAAGTGTTAAAAAAAAGCTGAGAAATAGTCATATTTGTCGCGCTCTACAGGTCAGTCAGGGGCGAATATTTGTTTTTAACAGTATTTGCAGTGCGTGCGCTTGTGTGTGTGTCTTGGCGAGATCCTTGTCCTCCCACAGCTCCTCCTCTTCCTGCTGAAAGATTAGAAGAGCTGTGAAACTTCTGGGATAATGTCGACAGTGTGTGCAAGTGCGTGTGTGTGTGTGTGTGTGCAGGAAGCTTACAGAGGAAAGAGAGGTGGTGTGTGTGATTCCTCAGATTTAAGCAGAGGAAGGCTTTTGTTTTTGCAGCTACGTAACACTGCTGAATCACCGCTGACTCTGTGGAGCCCAGCTAGCGGCAAATGTGTATCATTTTTTCCGCAAAAAACTTTTGAGTAATTTATGTCTTTTTTCATATTTGCACTCCCGAAGAAAAGGTCAAGTTATTGCTGCTTGTAGGAAATGAAGTTCAGCGATGTGGAAATATTGAAGGAGCTGTGTGCTTTTAGCACAGAAGTGCTCTTAGCACAGAAGTGCTCTTAAATGACAGAACAGCCCCAAAACCATGCCTTTATGAACGCATGGCGCAACATAGAAGAGCCGGCTCCACGGGACTAACTCGGCCGTCCTTCTGCATGTAAAGGGAAATGGTCACTTTTTTGAAGATACCAATGTTCACATTTTGGACAGTTTAAATGAGGAGTGAAAGAAGCCATCTATGTCCACTGTGAACGACCATCTTTGAATAGAGGTGGTGGTTTATGACACCAACTGACTGCCATCTCAATCCAGTTCTGAGATCCCTTCCCAGACGCCTTGACGACCATTCACATCCTGTGCCATTTGACCTCAGGAAATCACGTGATAGGGTGGGGTTAAGTTTCACGATGAGCTCACCCGAAACCTCGGCTGATTGTGACCTACACTCGTTTTCACACCTTGGCTCGTGTGATTAGGTCGAGGATCAATAGGGGGTCCATGACCCTCTCAGGGACACTCCCACAGAGCTTAAATCTGGGACTCTCCATCATTTGACTCTTAGAACTGAAGAAGCTTCTCGGATGAGAGGTGAAACTTCTTCAAGCAATTTAAAGAGGTCCAGACGCTTTTCTTTCCAAGCTCCTCAGACTAAGATGACCTGGATGACTGAGAGCCTTCACAGACACTGTGCTGAACACTTTATTTTTATTATATTAATATATTTAAATGCAGTCAGACTAAGTAATAATAGATGTTTGGAACATTAATCAGCCATGTGCAGAAATTAAAAGTAATTACAAAACATCACACCTACAATTTGCATTACATAAAAAGCCTGGCTCAAGTTCAACTTCAGCTGATATGTCTTCAACACAATACTTGGATGTTTTTCACATGAAGTCATGGTGATTGTTTTCTCCAATTATGTGGACAGCTTCAACTAATTCTGAAAACAAAACTTTAAAAGATGCAAGATCAAGTGCACGATCCAGGATCCTGGTTACACTAATCCATAACAATTTGTATTCTGATTGGCAAGAGGAAATATACTCATGAGCGCAACCTACATTTGTTGACATGGTAGCAGCCTGGTTTAAAAAACTAAAAAAAAAATACAGAATCATCGCAAAACCTCAATAGCCGAAGGCCAGGGACTCTCATGTCATCTGCAAACTGAGATAAACGCAATTATTCAAGGGAGACGATTTAAGGGAATTCATTAATTCATTCTTTCAAGTGCATTCTTAGAGAACTCCTAAATTTGCAAATGCTAGCTACACATGGAGGGAATCACTATGCCTGCTCAATAAAAATAATAATGCATTCCCACTCAGCTCATGTCACTCTAAATACTTGCCGACAAGAAAACAATAAAAGTTGGTTGAAAACAGAACAGTGCAGTGTCAGTACTGTTTAAGATGCTTATGCAGCCCCATTGTCAGCAAAAAAGAAAAAAGAAATCTGCCAGATTTCCACCAGACCAAAGCTTAAAAAACACTCAGCTTAGCTGACCAGATGATCCAGATGTTCATTTTGGCAGTAAAGAAGTTAAGTAACCATTTGCCTAACAGCAACTAAAGTCACTCAGTCAAGCATTTCCTGGCTAAGCAGATCTAGTGGGTCAAATCCATTTCATAACCTTCAGCTCAATTGAAAACTATCAATAGCCTGATGATTGGTTGGCTCTCACCAGCATTGGCAGATAGCTGATTCGCACTCTGCACAGATGGACATGGGCTAAAACTGATGAGTGTAAACTATCTCTGACTGCTGCTTACTGCTGATGAAGGATCAATGCATTGTTTATTCACACGCTGTGAGTAATTAAAGTCTACATAAGTGTACATTTTTTTTCTACTAGTGTTGTTTATTTTCCACGGTGATGAGAAAGTCTCTCTTTTTCCCCTGCATTACTGAAGCTAAAGTAAATGTGCATCGATCAAAATATTTGTTGGAACACTGTCAATTAAATATGATTAAACCAAATTCACACAGGTTTACAACTAACAAACTCTTAATATCTAACAAATAATATCGAATCTTCTTATTCTGTCTATAAATTTAAAGACAGTTTTGCAGGTTTTAAAACATTTGGTGGTCTTTAGCAGATCTAAACTAAATAAAGTAGGATTATTATAACAAAAAACTGATGTGTCATTAGCCTAAAGTGTAAAATGAGGGTCAGATAGTAAGAAGTAATATAACTAGAGCAATATAACCATAACAAAGCACTCTGCTTTGTTAAAGAATGCTCGTAAAATCATAGTTTCATTATTGCTCCCAACAGTATTGTGATCACCTTTATCACATCGAGTGCTCAAGGACAAACATGTACATAAAAACAATGGCAGTAAAGAGTGAAGACATGGAGAAGTGCAGCACAGAGCCCCCTACAACTCCCCTCAGACCAATGTAGCACCCTCTTTTTGCACACACACACACATACTTTGCATACACACACTCATTTCCTGTTCCTGTGTTGATATCAAATCACAACAATAGGTGCATTTCAGCAGCTACTCTGTACCGCTAACGATGGGAAAATCGGTAACAGCGATTATCATCACCATTAGGCCAACTATCAAACTTCCAGTGGGAACCAAACAGGGACAATGGATTGACTGACTACTTGCTGAGAAAAGAAAATGAAACGAAGAGGCAAAAGAAAACTCACTGCTTAGTTTAGAGAAGAAACAAAGCAAATCATCAAAAGAGATTCATCTGCTTCCCATTTTTCGGAACCGATTGTAATACAGTCTTTTCAAATTCCTGGTTTCACAGTTATGTAATTATCATAAGGAAAGGGGAAGATTTGAGATTCATGCTGTGTCGTGTAGCAATGCAGGAAATCTAAAGCCTGCATTGCTGTGACACATGCATGAGGTGCTTACACTTACACCGAATGTGTTCAACGGCAGAGATCTCACAAGTACAACAATAAGTCATCTTTTCCAAGAAAATTACACCTACAGTTAATTTATTGTTCTCACCTCACTCTGCAGAAATTCCAATCATTCCGTCCCCCAAACAACTGACCAGAGGCTGATGCTTGGAGGCGGGCAACCGTTAAATAACTCTTGATTTCCATCTTTATGTATACGACTATTATCGACATTTAAAGAAAAAAAAAACTTGGCGATTTACTGTAGCTACATTGTAGTGGAACAGAAAATAGTGAATATACGGTCGATATTAGCTACTTTAACAATTTCTCCACAGTAATTGAACCTGCAGCTGCAGGGTTGTTGTTTGTTCTTTAGTGAGAGATTGCATGATGGTTGATTAGTTTATGTTTTCACTGGGATTCAAAATGTATAGGAACCAGTCCTAAGGGTGCACTGTTCCGGTTAGATGTCACTAACAAAAAGACAGAGGTGGCGCTAGAGGTGGAGCTGGACTTGGCGGTGTTGAAAATGCTAAGATTTTTACTGGGAGTGGCTAAGAGGGAAATGATTAGAAAGTAGTATATCAGAGGGACAATCCAGCTTGAGCTGTTTGTGGACAAGATGGACCTGACACGTGCAGGGAAGGGACACTGGACAAAGCCTGTTGAATATGGAGCTGCCATGCAGACAGAAAAGAGGAAAACCTCAGAAGAGTCATGGGTGTAGTGAAGGAGGACATACAGTGTTAGTGTGACAGAAGAAGTTGCTCGCTTGTGTGCGAGATGGATCTGATAATCTGTCAGTGAGCTGATTTGGCAACTTCTAAATAAAACAACTAAAAAAAAAAGAGGACGATCTCATTTATCTGTACTTGTCTCATTTCAGCACAGTTTGAAAATTTCTAGGTTTGTGAACACTGTGACGGCACCTTATGGGACTAGCGATGTATACTATACCAGCGGTCCCCAACCTTTTTTGCGCCACGGACCAGTTTATGCCCGACAATATTTTCACGGACCGGCCTTTAAGGTGTCGCGGATAAATATAACAAAATAAAACTAGTACCGGTACCAAAAAAGAAGATTTATTCATAACACACGTGAAAAGACCCAGGAAACAGAGTTAACGATAAAAACAATAACAAAATAACACTGAAAACCGATAAAAACCCTGAAAACCATACATTTCACGCCTGAGCCTCAACTCTCGCGGCCCGGTACCAAACGACTCACGGACCGGTACCGGTCCGAGGCCCGGGGGTTGGGGACCGCTGTACTATACTGTATACTGTAAACTGGGGAGGCAGGATTAAAAATAGTTGGAATAACCAGTCTTTGGGACTCTATCGCTTGTGTTAGTGCTGCTTTTTTTAGCTTAGCCTATGCCCCAGAAGACACAATATATATATATATAAAAAACTTCTTTATTGTGAAGTGACACTGGGTAAAATGAAAACAATATATGAAACAATATGAAAACTCTCCACTGCACCCACTGTATGTGCTTCTTTTGCTACTTTTTAAATGTTTGATTGTTTATTTCGCGCTTGTTCCTCTTTGTGGTGAACACCACAGTTGTCCCATTCCTGTTCAAGCCCACTGACACGTCTACATAGTCAAATATAACGGTGACAAATATAATACCTTGAGGCAGACAATGTTAGTTTACTGTATGTGCAGAAATAATGCTCAACGACTGCTACATCAAACACAGCAAACGTTTCAGCTGTTCATTACATTACACAAACAGATAAACACCACTGCCAATCTTATTTGCCAATAGATCGAACACTGTCAACAAGGTAAGTACTAACAGATAACAGCTTTAAACATGTTGACTTCTTTTCAACTAAAAAAATGTTTTTGTTTGTTTTTTTTAAAGTCGATCTTGCCAGGCCTTAATCTATTGTATCTATTAAGAAAAATATACACCATCATAAATCAACAAAATCAGGTTTTAGGAAACCAAATCAGAGGAATTAAGATCTTCAGTTCATCAATCTGCTGTTTAACAGCAACATATGTTATGCTGTCAGTATTTGTTGTAACTGACAGTTGCTTTAAAATAGTGCTGTATTTGATCTCTTGAAATTAAACTGTGTACCTCTAAATCTCAGTTTAATTCTGGGACGTTGTTACACATTACAGATGCTGACTCGACTCCATTGTGCCACAATGAATTTTACACTGAAACAGCTGAAATGCAATGTCATGCAAAATGGGTGAGTCAGGACTTGGATATTTTGCAGCTGGGTGGGATAATTAGAAACAACTTCAGAGACAGCAGACGACCAAATAAAAGAGACTTCAGTTGCCAGTTGCCTTGACAAACTGCAAAGTCTTATATGTATCGCCTGATATAATATTTAAGGGTAAAAGAGATGTATTGTGACAGAGCCAGCAAACTCTTTTCAGACATTATTGCCTGAACATGTGTTAAGGAGGAGGGAAAAGGGAGAGGCTTCCTTCCTTCACTCCAAGTCACCGGGGAGGGAAGAAGCAAGCGTCACAAACAGAGGAAGAGGGATGGAGGGGGAGAAAGAGGCAAAAAGAAACAAAGGGAAGAAGAAAAGATGAAAGAGGGGAAACACAGGGGAAAAGGGACACTGAGGTGGGGCATGAGAAAATGTGGGATTAAAGAAAGAAGGAACAGGGAAAGGAAGAGAAGAAGACAAGGCTACAAGAGGTGCTGGACAAGAGTGGAGGGAGGGGCGGCGCTGGGCTCTGCAGTTTTAACACTTGGGTCATTTCTTCCAAATCTTTCTCCAGCAAAGGCTGGACAAGCATTATAGAGCTCAACTCATGATACTTGCACGACTTCAAAGCTCTGGCTAAGTCTGGAGTAACAGAGCAAAAAGCAGTCAAACAGGAAACCGACCATGTTTTAACTTCGGTAGAGAAGCTCAGAGATCTCAGTTTTATGTTAATGATCTTTCAATAAGACCCTGAGAGAAAGAATTCCACTTCTGCTCTTAGTGCTGTAGATTCAGCATTTAAAGCCCACCGCATCATTATGAAGTCGTAATGTAACCATGCAGGACGTATAGATCATTATTATAGCCACCAGGTTCCTTTGCATGTTGATTAAAGTGCATTACAGTTGAGTCTGAGTTTTAGTTTAAATGCTGACAGAGCCATAAAACAGATTTAGTTTTGTTTTCATCCAGAGTCATGTGTCTCATCCTCTACCTCACTGCCTTTAAGCCTTCCCATAAAAAGTGTGATTGAACATGAAGTGCCTACCTTTATGGCTCAACGAACCGACCAAGGACTACAGATGGGAAAAAAAGGCTTTGATTGTAAAAACAAAGCATTCGGGTTCAGTATTTGCCAGTGTTGCATATGAAAAAAGCTGATTAAAATGACTCTGGGAATTAGATACACAAAGAACTCCAACAGATTAACCAATGAACAATCAGTGCTGCAGTTTAGTATGCAGATGAAAGAACACAAACTACTCTTTTTGTTCAATCTGTAGCTCATAATAAGCTTCAATGTCATTATAAAGCTGATAAACACTTGATGGTTAGACTGTTTCATTTAAGAGTATTTTTTCCTTTTCTTTCTATTAGCTTCAGCTTCATAATCTTCAAAATCTGCATGATTCCTAGTTTGAAATGATAACACTTTGGTGTTGCCCCTCAGACTGCTTTGAGCTGACAGGAAGGCAAGAATAACCCAAATGACCACTTGTTTTAACTTCAAGTATCTAAAAGAGCATCTCTAAAAGTACAACATATGCAACCTTGCAGCAGATGGGCTACAGCAGCACAAAACCACACGGGGTGCCACTCTTACCAGCTAAGAACAGAAAAATTAGGCTCCAGTTTGCACAAGCTCACCAAGAGAAGATCGGACACACATTAACTGGTCTGAAGACGTTTTGATTCTGATTGCAGGGTTAGAACTTAAAAACTTTGAAAGCGTGGATACAGCCTGTCTTGTATTAATAGTTCAGGCTAGTGACAGAGGTCTAATAGTGTGTGGTATAATGTCAGTCCATACTTTGGGTCTCTGAGCGCCATTTAAATGGTAAATGGTAAATGGCCTGTATTTATATAGCGCTATCTAGATGCCACAGCCTACCTGAATATAGTTGCTGACCATGTACATCCCTTTATAACCAAAGTGTAAGCATGCCCCGCTGCAAAGTTCAGATCATCTCAAGATGATTTCTTGAACATGACAATGACACTGTCAAATGGCCTCCACAGTCACCATATCTCAACCCAACTGAGGTCTTGGGACACAGTGAAGCAGGAGATCCACATCACTGGCAAATCTTCATGATGACTGCATGATGCTGTCATGTCATTATGCACCAAAGATATGTTTCCAGCACCTCGCTGAATTTATGCTACGAAGACTTAAGGTAGCTATAAATGCAAAAGGCGGTCAAATCCAGTACTAGCATGGTGCACCTAAAAAACTAGAAAGAAATCTGAAGAAGTCTTCATTAAGGAGATAATTAACTCACTAAGGAGTTACATTAATCCATAATTTAAATAATAACAGGTTTAAACGTAGCTCAGAACTCCAGCACTTCTCATTTATCCAAAATTAATATCTTCTGTAATATTGCATTTCCTGCTGCTCTTCATAAAAATGACCAGGCCTACTTGTTGACTCACTGAGTGCTGCTCAACAGCTTCGTGACTGTATTTACTGTGCTCAGATAGACAGCTCGATCTGGGGTCTACTGTAGGGGCAAATGGTTACAAGTTTAATCTGCGCTCCTTCCGATCATCTCGACCAATGTCAAGTTGGCTGCTAAATACATAAAGTCTTCATTACCTAGTTACAACAAGCCAGCCTTTTAAACAGCTCTTGGGTTATACAACACTGCATCCTGTTTTAAGACAGGCTGTTTCACTAGTTTTTCTTTCTGCTATACAACAGTTGGTTGGCAGAGCCAGCGATAAATTTAGAAACCCCCTACACACACACACACACACACACACGGCGTAAAATGATGCAAGAATAAAATGAACACACATCTATTTAGCAAACTTCCACTGACGTTAACGGTATTTAGCGCTGCGCTTTGTTTGAACTGTGTCGAAGTTATGCGACAGAAATGTGAAAGAACGAAAACAAAAAACGAGAAGACTTCCTGAATAAAGATAGCGGATTGTGTGTGAGAGAGACAAGAGGAAGGGAGACTGCACACTGCACGTATACACACACACACACACACACACACACACACACACACTCACCGCTTGCAGTCTGAGACACGGCAGACACGGCGGTCTGACCCATATTCGGCTTGAGCACCGGGCCGGACCGGGCCCCCTAACCCGCTATCACGGCTCTCTATCTCCGCATAAACCCCGTCCTCCACCGCCAAGCGAGTTCATTTCAAAAAAAGAAGTTTTTACGCCGTGATGGCTCAGTCACTGGAAACTTGGTTCACTCTCTCACTCACTCTCTACTACGTCGTAACTTCCCCTCCCCTCCTCCACCACCTCCTCCCCGCCTCCTCCTCCTCCTGTGAGCGGCTGAAAATGCCTCTCATTCCTCTATGCAGATTAGGGACGCTGCTGGGGTCAAAGGGCGAAGGGGTCCGACACTCTCAGCCGCTGGTTTACATCGGCCCAGATCACGAAATGATGGCACTAACCTAGAACTGCGCTCCAGTGAAACTTGAGGTGAATGTGACTCAATTACATAACTATTTTCACAAACCAATATTGTAGCCTTAGTGCATTACACAGCTTTTGTTAAAATTCATATTGTAACTATTGTATCTATCTAACTTTTGTGTATTGTCTTCTCTTTTTTAAAAAAACACATTATGCAGTCATTTGCAGTATTATCACACATGTATCCTTGTCACACTTATGTTTCATATCATCAAACAAATTTTAATATTAGAGAAAAAAAAATAACGCCAGTAAATACAAAATTAAGTTTTTTAATTGCAATTTTATAGAGTATTATAATTATCATTGGGCAGCAGGGTGTCATGGTGGTTAGCACTGTTGCATAACAAGTTCCTGGATGCAATTTCACAATTTCTGTATGTTCAGCCCTTGGTCTGTTTTTCAGACATTTGTGGAAGAAGACATAGTTTTAAAGAGCTCCCTGACTTTGAGTTATCATTCTACTGTCACAACAAGTCCGTTTGTGAGATTTCTTCCATCCTAGCTATTCCGCAATCACTTGTAAGTGTTACTTTATCAAAGTGAAAGTCTTTCGGAACCATAGCAATTCAGCCACAGATTGGCATACCACGTAAAGTTACAGAGTGGGATTACCGAGAGCTATGCGTAAAAGTTGCAAACACTGCTTCCTCAATAACTGTAGTGTTACAAACCTCCCTTGGCATTAACATGAGCACAATAACTGTGCACCAGGAGCTTCATGGCATAGGTTTCCGTGGACAAACAATCACGGAAACCCATTACACTTTCTTAGTCCAATAAGCTGAGCTGAATAGGTGTAAGGTGTAATGTGTAGGAGGCCCAGTACGTTTGTGTATGTTGTGTATTTGAATATAAATATTTTAACTTGTTTCTCCATCTGTGAATTCTTCACAGAGCAGGCTGGAAAACGTCTCCAGCTAATGCTAAGCTAATGACAGCAACAGAAAGCAATTAGAGTCAGGGGTGGGAAAAGCTGGTATCATGCAAAATTATGTCTGGGCGTGCACAATAAGTTGTGTGTTGCAGCAGGACATTTACCTTAAATATTAAATCCAATTTATTTCAACCTAGAGTACTTCCCATAAATGGGTGATGTGGTGGCATGACCTCATTAGAGCCTTTCACATCCTGAAATTTGACTCCGCTGAAGGAGTCCTGTAAGTACAAAATGGTCCAAAATTCCCCCTGTGATCATCAGCCATCTCTGACCTGCAGGTTCCTCTAAAGCCTGAGGTTTGAGGTTACAAAGGAGGCTGAAGCAGGTATTAAATCCAAGGGTTAAATTATCTTTTGACCTCAAATGAGTGTGCTCTATAAATATGTATAAATTGTGTGTGTTAGTAACTCAAGGATCACATTTCATGAACCAATGAATCTAGAAAACCAGGTAATTCCAAAGAGTTATGACAGATTTTCTTTCTACTGGATGTGCCTGTGAATTTTAAGCAAGTACAGTGTTTCTGGAACTTGTGATGGGTCTTTTACAATATTACCCAATATTAAAAATATATAACAAGAAACAAAAAGATGATAATAATGGCATTAATAAGTTGCTGCATTGCTAATATGATATGTAGTGTACTTACTGCACAATACGTCATACAGTGTCATTTAAAACCTGTGTGGCAGTGCATATCAGTTGTTTTTAGACCAAATTTAAGGTCCTCCTTAGCAACAAATCCACTCAGTGAATTTATAGTCACACTAAATATTATTTTATTGACATTCCAGCAGCCCAATAGTACCATCTAGCCCAATAATTAAACATCTGAGAGCCTATCTCAGAAACCAGGCTTGGGAAATGACAATATATTTAGCTTACAGCCTATAATTAATACATAAATGAGTTTACAGTCCAGCTCCAGAGGAAAAGCAGTAGGCTTTACCCTGCAGGCAATTTATTATTAAAAAGGAAGATGACAGTAGTGAATCTTGAACCAACCCAGCAGTGAGTCATTCAAAAGAGCGCAAAGTCAGTCTAGTGTTGTCATTAGGTGCTCTACTTGCAGCACGCACAAGTAATATCTGTTTAATATTAGACACAAGAGCACACATCACTGCTCAGTGACAACTGTGGCAAACTGAGTCAAACGCTGCCACTGACTCTCAACACGAGAGTCAACTAACGTGTGTGTGTGTGTGTGTGTGCATGCATGTGTGACTGTGTGTGTCTGTCTTTGTGTGTGTGTGTGTTTGTGTTTATAGAAGAGAAAGCGCAAGAGAAAGAGAGCTTTGGCTATCATTACTGTCAACACAGTGTCAGTTGAGACCTTGCAGAACAGGGCTTGACAGAAATAAGCCATTAGTACACACGCTCCCTCCCACTCTCTACACACACAAACACACACAGACACACACAGCAGCAAGCATGAGCAAATTAAACTTGCCTGATCTGCACACGAAACGACTTACCATTTGGGCCAAGACTGCCATCTAGTGTTAAGCAAAGTAAGCATAAGCAAACTGACTTCAGGTTAACTGGGAGATGATTTGTCACAAAGTTGTTCTTGTTCCATTCATAATTCTGTTTCTATGTGGCAGTGCTGCCCTCGCTCCCTGATCCCATTTCCCCATAAGTCATTAAACATCAGGAAGCCACATGCAGTCCTGGCATTTAAGCAGCCACAGCACAGAGAACATTGTTCTTAAGGATTGTGGCAGAATGAGAAATAAAGCCAACATTGACCTTTAAACAAAACTAATTTTGGAAGTTTTGTTACAAAAATGAAGCAGTGTATGGATTTTGTGTGTGTGTGCAGACTCACTCACCACTTCTTGTCTGCTCTGATTTGATAAAACCCAATTACCTGCCCCTTGATTGTGGCTTATTTCAACCTAACTCTAACTCAATTCTTAAGGTGACACGGATGCCATCAAGTCCAAAGAATATGTGACATTTTCTTGATCCACCATATTAACAAATGACCCCTTTCAATTGCTTTTGTGCTGGTAACATGCAGTGTTACCATTCAATATACATTTAGCTTTGGAGCTGCCAAGTCAACCACACAGTTATGGGGCTGTCATTAGCGAATCAGATGGAAATGGATAATTGAACAGGAAGGAAGCCGGTAAAGAGGTGGGAGGATAAAAACTGAGAATGAGAATGGAAGTACTTAGAGAGGTTAACAGCAGAATATGACTATGTTAGCACTTACTGGGAGGTAATGTCATTTACACAATGTACCCACAACACATACTGAATTTGGAGCACATTTACACGTGTTAAAGGACAGAGATAATACCACTGAGAACACACACACTGATTTCCAGACAAGACAGCACAACATTCAGTCTCAGAGGGTATTTTCACTGGTTCCTTTGGTTACCATAATCCAAAGATTCTTATGTTTTTGCCTACACCACATTTTTAAAATTAATTATTAACAGTGAAAAAGATCCGTGTTGCATTTCAGTTAAATGTCAGCACAATAGCATGAGGTAACTTTTTTCCATAGATAAATGATATTCATTGAACTTAGTATTTTCCCTTTGGTCATCCACCCACAGAGGCTCTATGCTCCACCAGTGGAGCCATCCACATAGATTCAGAATAACTGAAATAATGCAGAGAGATGCACATATATGGACTCTGTCCAAAATGGATCAGAGTCAGACATGCATTAGCTAATTAGCTAAAAAAAGAAAGAATGAAAACTGAGCCAAAAAAGATTTGAAGATAATGAATCCTTACCCGAAACAAGCTTGATTTCAGCTCATCCCAACAAAAAGACATGAGAGGTCTAAAAGGATAAAGATGATGTCATTTTTAATGCTGTATTTTCAAATGGGTGTCTCTGTTCTCAGTGCAGGACAATTTTCATTTTTGAATTTCATGAGCTTTATCATTCACTGCCCATCTGCCTTAAAACACACACACGCACATACGTGCGCTCACACACTACTTGGGTATCATTTATATTGATGCACAGAGCCTTGACCCTGCCTGAAACCATCAAGTACAATTAAGACACCATGATGACAAAGAGTAGAGCTTGTGTTGCCTCTAGAACCAGACAGACAAATATCAGCTGACAATAGCAGACATTATGTATGTTTCCAATAGAGATGCCCTCATCCTGATGTCACACCAGCTGGTTTATTGACTACCATGTGCACTTGAATTCTGGAGTCAGAAGTGACCGTATTTGGATAAGGTGGAGCTGGTGACCCTGGAAACCTGATTCGAAGTATATACCTTTCTTTGCAGTTTAATACACACTTACTGATGGGATTCATTTCAAAAGGATCACAAGTTCACTGAAGGAGTGAGTTCAGACAATGACATTATATAGATTTTTTTTTTTTTTTACATTATATTGATTTAGTGTTTCATGAAAACTGATTTTTTTTAGTGACTCTATTTCAAGGGATTGCGAGGCACCTCTGCAGGGGCTTCACTTCTCTGGCCTGGTGGCTATATTTGTACTTTTTCTGTTAATGCTAGGCCTTCAGTGCTGCCACTTTCAGTTCTTCAGCTTTAAGTGTGGGGTTTCTTTGCTTTAATGTTTGGTTTTATGCAAGTATCACTATCAAGTCAAAGTGTCAGTAACCAGATCTCAATCAGACTGCGTTCCTGTAACTTGTTTCCAAACTGCTGGCTTAATCTGAGCATCCCATAAACGCCCGCATGCATACTGTTCCTTTTTTCACCCGTAGTTATTCTGCCATCAGCCTCGTCTCCTGGGGGCTTCCCATGACACAGCGCTTCTTCCTCATCGAACTCTTTCCACTCTCTATTCATACACCACTTTGCATTTAATCATTAGTTATTATCAATCTCTTGCTCTCCTCCACAGCATGTCTTTTGTCCTGTTTCCCTCTCCTCACCCCAACTGCTTACGTCAGATGTCTGTCCCTCTGGTTCTCCTGGTGGTTTCTTCCTCTTAGAAGGGAGTTTTTCCTTCCCACTGTTGCCAATCGCTTAGTCATTGGGGATTTGTCTAATTGTTGGTGTTTTCTCTCTGTTATTGTAAGGCCTTTATTTTACAATATAAAGGGCCTTGCTGTGAACATAAAATGAACTGAACTGAGCAGTGAAACGACCAAAACATGCCATGAAAGCAGCATCACCACATTTCACATGTAAACTACCTGAAAAACCGATTACTGATCAGACGCAAGATTTTGATTAGATGAAATTAATACTTGTGCTGTAAATCTGTGCAAGATTTTTAGGGATTTATTTGAAATCAAGAGTACTCAGCTTTGAGTATGAGAATGAATCTCTCAAGGTAACGCCTCAGGAAATGGACTCTGCTTGTCCTGACACTAAATAACTGAGACTAACAGAGGGAGATTGACCAATTCTCTAACCGGAACAGCAAAAGGAGAGACAAGAGAGGTGAAGGGGGCAAGGGGCCAGAGGAAAGGAAGAGAGTCATCAAATATTAAGTAGTAGCCTCAGCAGAACAAGAGATAATAATTGTTTAAGTGCTTCTTTTCAGAGCCTTTCTCCCCTCCCCTTGATTTATTTATTAAACAAAGTTTTTTTTCCCCCAGAGCACAGTCTAAGAAAATTGTCCTAACCTAATATTATTTTGCGCTTTCATAACTCTGTATGTGTGGCTGTCCTTTACATGCACAGCACAACCAGTTTAAGGAGGTCTATGTGAAGTTCACCTAATGGATTTTCTGTGTTATGAACTAACTAACCTTTTTAAGAGTCAGTGACGGGACTTGTCTGAACCAGGATCATGATTCAGACTGCAAACTGTCATAACAGTCAGGTGTGACTCAGCAAGGAACAGGCCCTGTTATACAAGCAAACTAAGCTGAGAAGAGAGGAACTTATTTTAAATGGTCTCAGTGTAAAACTAGTCATTCTCTGTAGTTCTGTGATGTTTCATTCATTTAAAATAGTGTCTGTAAAATATATGATCAGCAACACTTACAGTATCTTATTCATCTTTGCCAGGTTTGATAATGTTCAGTAGAATTCAGTAAATCAGCATTTTTTTTTTTGCATAGACTAGGAGATATTGCAGTATTAAACCACCTTAAATCATTTTCTCATTCAGCATATTACTATAGCCAGATTTTCATGCATAATTAGAATTTTTTTAAATAAAATTTCCAGAAAAAACATGAAAGATAGTCTCAATTATTGAACAAATACTGTGCAGCTCTGCTGTATAATAATATTAAGGGTTGGGCACACTTATTTTCCAAATGGATCGTTAAAACATTACAGAAACTGACAGTGTGATAAGATCTCATTGTTGATTGAATAAGTGCCAGTCAAACCTCAAATGATGGAAAACAGTTCTCTCTAATACATCAATGTTGAAAACAAAGTAGAAGTGGTTAAGAAGAAACTTGGTAATTGCGTTTGTTTCATGTAATAACTTGAGAAAGCCTTTGCCTCATCAGTTTGGTGCAGCGGAAGCTGGACTTTTGAGTCACGTGTTTCGTGTATGTCAGCATTTACCCATTAAGACTATTTCCATTGCACTGTAACACATTTTGATTCCATCAATATGCCAACTTTTTGGTCAGCACCAAGTGTGGATACAGTTTTAGTGTCGGTAGAGGGAGGCCTTTAGTGAACTTTCACTTCAAACTTACTTCTTCTTTCATTAGGTTTTTACAGTACATAGCCACTAAGTACTGAGAAAGAATTTCCAGTTTTATAGTTTTTTTCCTGCTGATAATAAAAAAATCATAGTTTAATATTGGACAAATGTAGTTCTGCTCATGATCATCTCATCTCTACACAATGGATGTAAGTCTCAATACAGTATCTGAATCTAACTAATATCCAGTGTTATAAACACAAGTTTGCCTATTCTCTCCACTCTCAACCCTCTTATGTACCTAATAAAAGCATTTTTAACTGGTAATATTAACTGTATAATATTATAATGCAACAATACAGTAAAGGCTACTGTCATCCCTCTTTCCATCTGCCAGCAGGCTTGTCTGAAATCTGATCTCTTGTTTGTTGTATTCTGTTTGGCACAACCCATAAGCCGCCATCACTGTTAAAATGTTGCCTGTATAAATCAATAGTTGACATCCTGCCAGACAGGCAGCCGGAGAGCTTAAAAGAACGTGAGCTTGAGAGAGGTGAAAGAGAGCGAGAAAGGCTGAGAAAGAGGCACAGATGAGGACCAAAAGAGCTGAAGGAAAGACCATTAATGTCCTGTGGGGTCTTTAATAATAGCCATAAAATAATGGCCACCGTGGCAGGAAAATGTAAGAGCAACTGCACATAAGAGAAAATGGCAATGGCACGACTGTTTTAAAAGTGTGTGATGTGAAGGCTTAAGAGGACACAATAGTCTAACTATATAAGGCTAGATTTACCCAAGAGCTGCTGTTAATTACAAAAACAGCTGTCCTAAGCACGTCAGTCATGTTTGCTCAGTTGTGTTGTGTGGCTGTTAGTCAGGACATTGCTTCTCTTTTGAAGGCTAAACATGATTTGTTTTAGAGTAGACTCGCCGCTTGATGATGATCCTTTGGCCATTGTCATGCTAGCTCTTACTGACAGTAAGAGCTGTTTTGAAAAGGGTTACTTAAAAAGGTTAGATACCATAAAACAGTTTAGGTTTAAAATACAGAATAAATAATAAAACATCTTCTCCCCTATGATGATATTTTAGTGGCTCAAAGAGTGACATGAGGATCATTCTCTTTAAAAACTTAAGAGAGTTGTACTGATTTATCTGGTGTACCTGTCAAACAAGTACGTCAATCTGTCAGTCTGAAACTATGCTGTTTTACCAGGTCAAGTCTCCTCTGTCATTTAAATATTCATGTTTGAGAGAGAAACACAAACAAGCACAGTGGCATTTGTGGCATAACTGAAGTTAGGTGTGTGTGGTTTCCCCCCTCAGAAAGGTCATCACAACTTTAGCAGCTGAGTGCAGAGGTTGTTGTGTTATCAACAGTCTGTAGGAGTCTAACCTGCATCGATATAGTGCAGACTGCAGACGCAGTAGTAAATGACTCATGTTATACAAGCGTGTGCAAATCTGCAGACTGACCTTGTGTTTTCTCTAAAACACATGCATTCAAGAGTGGGCAGAGGAAATATATCCACACAGTAGCACTATGACCAACTATGGTCTGTGCAAACATATGCATATGAATGCACGCACACACGCAGATGCTGCTTTGCATTGCAAAACACTGTTTTACAAATTCACCGCAGCAATAATATTTTGTGTACTCATTTGGGTCTCAGCACAAGTCTGCCAGTGAAGGCAAAATCACACAATTAAAGGATGGTTAAAGCAGTTTATTGTAAAGCTTATCTAGGACAGCAACAATCATCTTTGTTCAAAATTTCTGTCTTGATTTATTGACGCATGACAGCAGGGGCTTTGGCTATTAAACACTGTGATATGTTATGACAACCTCAGCAAACAGTAATTAAACTACATTAGATAACATGGGACTGATATAGCCTGCCTGCCCCCTCGTGTTGTGTGTGACACCAACCAATGTACAGACTTACCATTGTCATGTTGGCTAGCACACCCAAGATGGCTTCCAGCCAAGCACATTAGGAATTATTATCCTTAATAAGTTTTCTATTCTCTATAGAAATATTTATAACAAAGTTACAGCCATTAGATGCAGTCTTCACTCAGTCATATGAGAAACCCTAATGCTATAATGCAACTGTGAACAGACTTCAAAAGCAATCATTTCTTTTTACATTAAGTACACAACGATCGGTGCTTCATGAACACTGCCAAAAACTCTTTCTGTCATCAACAAATCTGAACCTACCAGGACACTAGAGGTATAGTTAAGTGAAGATATGGAAACCCTTAATGTCATTTAGTCCTCTACAACACTCAATAACAATAGGATCTTATTAATATTCCAAACAGATGCTTGAGTCTCAAGTTTTCAAGCATATACTGCATGACTGGGTGTTGTCACTGGTATGCGCTGCATATTTATTTTAAATAATGAAACAATGCAAAGCGTTACCAGAAAAACTGCTCGAGCCTGAAGAAAGTCAGACTCTCATACAAAAGTTGCAAAATAATTAAAGGCTTTAATAATGGGGACATTAAAGCGCTATATGACCCCCATTTATTTCCCCCACTGTGTGCTCATTTCTTTCTTCCGGCTAAACACGAGCATTTTAACCAGAGTGTTTCATAACTCAGGTGATACAGACCCAGGATTTACAGCCTATGCCTACACTTAACATGTAAAGCAATCCTAGGCTAACAGGTGACAACCAAAGCAAAGGACAGCATGTTAGGTGAAGACCCAGTAGCTTCTGCTACTGCTGCACAGACACACAAAGTCAGAGAGACACTGGATCATTTAAAAAATAGAAAGATATACAAGGAAGTACAGCTTATTATATAAGGAGGAAACTTACCGTCATGTTCCATGACTTGACCCAGGGAATATTATCAGCAGTTTGAGTTGATCCTTGCCTCTTCCAGACACACAGCCTCTCTGCCTCCAGCCCTCCCCCTTGCCAGTTCCCCCTCCCTCTTTCTCACCGTCTGCCTGCTTTTCCTATTCTTTCTCTCTCTCTCTCTCTCTCTCTCTCTCTCTCTGTTCCTGTATTACCCTCTCTGCCTCTCTCTCTCAGTCTCTCTACACTGTCTGCTACTCACTTGCTCCTCGTCCCTTCCTCCCTCCCATCTGCATCCCTTCGCTCCAGAAAAGACCATTAAAAGTTAATGTTTGTTTCCATCTCAGGTCCTCGTTCTCTCTCCCAGTCCCATCCTGCGTTTATCTCCATCAAACTGTCAGTCAAGTTTTTCCTTCTTCTTACGGCTACCCAGTCTGGCTCCATGCTCATCTATTTTTTTTTTAACTCTACCCCATCCCCATGGGTTAAAATCCCACAGTGACGTAAAGAGGAAGGAAGAAAAAGAAGAAGCAGAAGAAAAATATGGCACAGCAGATGCAATCATTCAAACACACACTCGCATAGTAGAAAAACTACATAGAATTCATACACGCCAGTCCTAATAATCTAATGCATTTTTACTGTTGTATGCTGTTTGTTGAAATTGCTAATGCTTTGGCAGTTGCATACCTAAACTTCCATGCTAGTAAATCAAACCAATATGATTAGATTAGATTAGATTAGATAGAACTTTATTAATCCCTCGGGTGGGTTCCTCTGGGAAATTCGATTTCCAAAAAAGCACAGCACCGACAGAAGTTACAGAGTTACAGAATATTATATATATATATATATATACACACACACACACACACACACACACACACACACACACACACACACACACACACACACACACACACACACATATATAAATACAGAGACAATATAAATAAAATATACGAAGGGGATAAATAGAATGAATAGGAATAAAAAATAAATAAAAAATAAAAAATAAAAAATGAACTGAATACCTGCATGGGTTTTCTCTAGGTTCCTCCTGCAGGTCAAAGACATGAACTGCAAGAGCTGAACTCAGGGGTGGGCAATTAATTTTCTCAAGGGGTCACATAAGAAACTGGGGTTGTTTTGGAGGGCGCCTATATGTTTATAAGAGATAAAATTAGTATTAAGCAGAATAAGGTAACTCAGTTCTGCTTAATTGATATTACGCAAAATTGGATTGACCAAATGGGTGCACTCCTCCCAGTTTTTTTTTTTTTACGTGGCCCCTTGGGAAAATGAATTTCCTGGTGATTGTAAGTTGTAAGTGTGTGGTTGTCAGTCTCTCCGTTTTAGCTTCATGATGATGAACCAGTGTGTGCCCCAATATCAGCTTGGAGAGGCTCCAATGCTTGTGACTCTGAGTTGAACGAGTAGTTAATATAATAAATGGTTGAATTGAAAGGAAAATAAGAGAAAAATAAACAAAAGGTAATGTATTGTGTATATAAATATGTCTCAAATGCAGTGATATAAAGCATCATAAAAGCCACAAATTGCATAGCTCAAGCACACGTCATGTGCTACCCATAAAAACAAAAAACAATAAGAAAAAAACACTTCCTCATACCAGCTTAACCACCATGGCCATAACTCAAGAAATCATACAGTAAAGCCTAAAGCAAAACATTAATACACGAAAGTCACAACTGAACTCACATATGAAACCTGAAAGGGGAAAGAGGAGTCCAAACACACAAGTCTTAGGGCATAGGTGAAACTAATGAGAAATCAAAAAGGAAGCAAAAATATCAGAGATGCACAAAAAACTCTTTACCAAAATAAAACAGGAACTGAGAATGATTAAAAACAAGAAAACAAACAGACACATAAACAGAGTTAGACAAAAATCAGGAAACACACCAGGACACATTAGGAAAATATGAAAACCAGAAACCCAAGAATGGATTTCAGTTAAATGAACAGGGACCGTGACCATGACACACTGTTATAATCCCCTTAAAAATGGAAAAAAAAAATTCCACACTATAACGGAGGAATGGAAAGACAGATGTGGTCATATTTCACAAGGTTTTCAGATACTGAATTTTTACTGTCCACCTCTTAATTTAATTAATTACTAAGTATTAAGTACACACACTGAGTCTGAAAAGACACGGATGTAAACTGCAGCTGTCTAGTGGCCTTTTCCCCCTCCTCGTTTTAACCCCATTTATGGCTTATTGAATATTACAGTTAAGAAGACAGCTGAAGACTGTGGCCCAACGACAAGAATATAAACATAACATTTGTGAGAATCATATCTCTATAAAAATCAACAAACATACTCACACACAATGAGAGAGAGTCAGGTGAGGGCAGGTAGAATAAAAAATGCAAAATGTTCACTCTTGTTCTAGCGCTTTACATTTTTCATTGTGTGCTCTTGATTCTTGCTTTGATTTTTATCTAAATTCAACATTTCTTTATCTTTGTTTTGTGTATTTGCTGTATTCCACTGAGGAGTCTAAGTTTTATTTCATCTAGATTATTATCGTTATTATTAGTAGTAGTAGTCTCCCTAGTGTCTATGTTTATGCCTCCCTCTGTGTGCCTTTGTTCCTGACTTCTTATTAAATTCCATCCATCCATTCGCTTCCGCTTATCCTTTTCAGGGTCGCGGGGGGCGCTGGAGCCTATCCCAGCTGTCATAGGGCGAAAGGCGGGGTACACCCTGGACAGGTTGCCAGTCTGTCGCAGGGCTAACACACAGGGACAGACAACCATTCACACTCACATTCACTCGCACATTCACACCTAGTGGCAATTTGGATTATCCAATTAACCTATCCCCACAAGCTGCATGTCTTTGGACGGTGGGAGGAAGCCGGAGTACCCGGAGAGAACCTTTTTTCACTTAATACAAGATATTTTAGCTTAAAATAAGTGAAAAAATCTGCCAGTGGAACAAGTGAAAAATCTCTAGTTTTTCTCTAGTTTCAAGATTCACTGTCTTGAAACAAGTTCCTTTAGCTTACTGAAATGTTGCCCTGTAGCTGATTGTGTCTTATTTTAAGTGTAATGAGATAATTTTGACTAGAAATAAGACAAATATACTTGGTAAGATTTTGAGTTTTTGCAGTGTGTGTTCCTCCTTTGTCTGCTAGTTCATCTGTTATGCTCCTCGGTGTGCTCTGTCTCTGTGCTCATCTTTGGTTCTATTTGTGCCTTTTGGGACTTTGTTAATGTTCAAGTTTCTTATCAGCCTTTTGTTGCCAAGCCTGCTTGGGTCCTTTCCTCATCGCTTTCTGTGGTACTAAGAGCCAGATAGATGGTTATTTCCTCTCTCTTCGTTTCTCCCATTTACACACACACACAGGCGCGCGCACTAAATAATTAAATAAGTTTTATATCAACAAAAGTTAGGATTATTGCGTGTCTCCTTTAGATATCTGCTGCATATTTATGTTGGCTGTGCACGTCTACTAAGCACAGGTGATTTTTAATTTTCTGTTTATTATAAAGCATATCTATTTCACATTAAAGTCCAATCTGTGGAAAGAAAAAATGGGTCAGAGCACGATAAAATGTGCTGATGGACTGAGAATAACAGATATGTGTGTGTGCATGTGTGCATGTGTGTGTGTGTGTGCATGTGTGTGTGTAAGCCAGTGTAAACAATGTAAGTTAAGTGGACTGAGAACAAATATGGTGTCCACACACAAACATTAGTGCTACGTGTCAAGTGTCAGTATTTTCCTGTATTATTGTATTTGACTCTCTTATTATTATTTAATTCTGTTCTCAAATGATATTTTTTTTATACATACATATAATTTATCTATCTTATATCTGTATTTTTTAATCACTAGTGTCTCTCTTCTGCTGGATTTTTTAATTAACATACAGAGTGATTATGTAATTCCCACTTCACGCTTAAACATACACTTGCTGTATGTAAACATCATTATTAGAGGCTGTGCAGAGTAATCATCCTGCTCATTTTCAGCCGAGGCGTTTCAACATATATTAATAAAGTTAAAGGCTTATTAAGTAACTGCACAAAGTTACTGTTAGACAGATGGAGGGGGAGTAAGAAACAGAGAAAGTGAGACTTTGACTTTTGATTCAGTCCAATGAAAGGGCTCCCAATAAGCGAGAAGAACAGAAACTGGCTCATCAACTCCAGTAACACCCACCCACACAGGCACACGCATGATCACACGGAAAAGAAGAGAATAGATTAAAAAAGCATTAAAGTGCCAGTATCTAACAAGATAATCAAAAAGAGATGCAGTCTTATTCTCTTTTTCACAGTTTAATGTGAGAGCAACACATAAAGTCCATCCAAAACCTTACCAAGGCTGAGTGTGATTATTAAAAAGGAAAGAAAATCAGTTTCTTAGAATTAGCATTCAAAGAGTGTTCATGAAGATTTCAGGGAGTGTATTAAAAAACCAAGACAACAGAGCTGATCCAGAATAATTATTGGATTTGGAGTTGCCTTTTGTTTGTCTGCTGGCATAATCATGAGGTCATTTAAAATGCAGCAACAGCAGGCCGACAGGTTCTGATGAATTGCGTTTGGAATGTCCCTGTAGAGCAACACATAGGAGAGTTTACTGAACGTATGGCTTACTCACACTTCACTACTGAAAATGAAATAGGTTGTGCATCTGACATCGCTGCAGTCAAGTTTTGGTTAGATTTAAACACAAACTCAAGTTGATCAGGGATTAGGCAAGCTTGGTGATTTGGTAATAAATTATTAGTAAAAGGGTGGGCCAAATGTCAGTGATTGATACTGTTAAAAGCAAACACTGACTGTTAGTTAAAATAGTATGTTCTGTAGATCCATTCTCTGTATTGGCTTCTATGGAGAGCTTGTATATAGGCATTACAACTAGCTTCTCTTCTGCTAGCATGTTAGCTAATGTAACCTTTTATTTTTATTTTTAATATTCCAAGATTAACATTCATTGCAATCCTTGGTATGGGAGTATCGCCTATGTGACTTTTCTGAACAAATTTAAACTGTTTCACCGCTTGAACTGGATGTCACACCTGGGGGGCTTGTTGAAAATGGGTCAAAAGGCATCTTAAGTTATAAAAGATATAAATTTGTTCTTAAAAATCTGCCACTGATATCATATGTTAAAATAAAGCCTGGTTCCAGAGCTGTAGGCTAGGTTTTCAATATTTTTAAACTTTGACGCCAGAAACCAGAGTTAACCATTACCTAATGTCTTGCTTTGCTCAAAACAGGTATAATCACAATGACCCTTTGAGAGCTCGCTGACGTGTTATTTTTAGGGGTGGAATTACTGCCTCACAGCAGGGTCATTGATAAATTCAAATGTGATGTATTATGTAAAAAACATATATCATCATAAATGTAGCTGAAACAAGGTGGTTGTATTTTGCTACATACTAGCCATAGTCAAATAAGTTAATAGATCCTAAACTGTGGTCTACATTTGGTTACAGACGGATTCCTCTGCTGCCCCATCACTTGGCACACATTTCATGACATCGCTACATCTATCCGTTGTAATTGGAATAAAAAAAAAATACATTTCACATTAAATATTTTCTTTTTAGAAGCTTTCAATTGACACAGCAAATATTAAACCAAAAATCCTTTCTCTGAATCGTCTATCTCCAGGATTTAGAAATTGAGCTCTCAACAAAATCTATTAAAAATTAATGATTTAGTGATTTCCAATTCCATATGAGACTTTTGAAAAGAAAAAGTCGAATGTGGTTATAATAAGTGAACACTGCAACATAGATGGTGTTTTTATTCGCTCCAAAAACAAAAACCATAACTTTTTTGGGGTATGTCAGTGGCTGCTGCAGAAGCCACATCGGTAGCTAAAGATGTGTGGGCAGTGAAGGGGGAAGGGCAGCTCACTGCATTTCAGTACATTTTAACAAGCAGTTATCGCAGGCTAAAAGGGTCTGTAATCAATGTAATTTCGAGGCAAGTACCCGCAAGAAGCCAAGCTACCAGAAAGCTGACACTCCTCTGTTGTCTTCTTTGCTTTGGTCCTCTCCTCCTCCTTAATCATCCAGTCCTCGCATCCCTTTCTGCCTCCTCTCTGCTCTTCGCTGATTTCATAATGTTCCCTTGTCTGCATTCAAATGCCTCACTTGCTTTCCACTCTTTGGTCTGTTTGTTCACTGTTGCTCTTCTTTGTCTTAATTCGTACTTTTTGTTCTTGGCCTTTCCTTCTATCTTTCTCCTCTATTTTCTGGCCTCTTGTACCATTTTATCTCCTCCTCTACTTTATCCCTCTCTAATTAGGACAGCGAAACAGTACCCATCTGGAGGACAACATATTATTTACAAAGTACATCAAAGGCCATCTTAGCATGCGCATTATCCACATATAACCTAAGAGCCGTGAAGTGCATTGGTGTACATGCTTTGTTATTCTTATGCACATTCAGGAAGTGATAGAAAATTACACCAAAAATTAAACTGAATCTTTTGTCAGTCTTTATTCAGACCCACTTTACTCAAAAACTTTCTGCCTTGATTTTGCTCCGGTTACAATTTAGCCACATAATATCTCACAAGACTGTGGTTTCTTATTCATTTTTAAAGGGAATGCTTAGATAATTCACTTTTACTTAAAAGAGCCTATTTTGTTTTATCATTTAATTATGCTTCCTGTTGCCTTGCATGTTCTCAAGTATGTGGGCGGCATTTCCTTTTTATTCTCATATATTTTATAAACAAACCATACTTAGCATGAAAAGAACATCCCTCCCTTCTGCCATTAATCATGCTAATATTCCCCACCGGAGCAATTTTATATTGGGAAGGGACATTTCTCAGAAGCTCGATCAACTTCATCCCTTCTAGTCAAAAAAAAAAGAAAAGAAAAAAATATGATTCTGTAAAATGACAGATATGGTCTGTGTCATTTGCGATGTGTACTACACTATTTCTAATCTCACATCATCTCAGTCAAAATAAACCCAGCCTCCCACCATCAGTCCACACCTGGGTGACGTAATACGTTTGAGTTGATGTGTGCTGTTTTTAAGGATCATTGTTAGGAAAGGTGAAATAGCGCCCCCTGTTGCTACAAATCGTTCAGTTTACAATATAGTGTGTTTTGTACACATTACAGTCATTGTATAGTCTAAACCGGTTGTTTGGAACCTTACATATGTTTAACAGATTTGAGTGAAGATTACATATGTACGGGCACTTATAAGAAATATTTAATAATCTTGCAACTGGTGAAGTTCAAAATGCAAACTGGCAGGAGACATAAATAACTTTGGGCATCTATTTTCCTAACGGCTCCACTCCACAATCATTTCCTGTAATTACAGCCTAACGGTAAACACAGGACACTTACTGTGGCAACTGTAGACAAGCAATATAACTATTAACTATTAACGCAAATGTTATTTGTATGCTATAATGAATTGATCCCATTTAAGAAGAAAAAAAGTCCTCACCAAAAGACAGTGAATTAATAAATGTTATGTCTGCAAACTGTGTCAGAGCAGAGGGAGGCGTGTGAATTGGTCAAACAGCACGGCCCGAGTTAAAACAGTGTAGATGACTGATAGGAAGTGGTTCAAACCACTAAAGCAGTATATAGGCCTGCAAGCCACGGGCTTCAGGCAGCAAAACCCTGACAGTGACATTTAAGAAAGTCACCGCGGACACATGGTTAACACAGTGAAAGAAGTCTCACACTGCATCATTTTAACACCCTGTCCCCGAGTATTGGTTTTACATTTTACCTCTGAGACCTTTCGATATCTAATACCCAAAGAAATAACCGATATTGTTATTATACTGAAACTGCACACTTGCTAACTTCAGTTACTGGTGAATTTAATTATGTGTCACACCCTGACGTGACAAAGACGATCTCCATGCAATTTATTGTGTAACTTTGAGAAAAAAAAAATAGGTGTATCCACTATATGGTTATGAATTACAAGTGTTGAATTACTACGGTAATTATTGTGTTCTATGTATGAACTGTATGAATTGTATGAACAAGAAAGCAGAATTAAGTATAAAACAAAACAAACAAACAAAAACTGGCTTCTTTATTTGCTTTTTTTTTTTTTTTTAATTCAGCCCAAAATGTGAGAGGAAGAGATACGACGACTATTTTGGGTTGGAGAACAGGAAATCAGAGGAAGCAATTTGGAGATGTTGTCTAGCAAGACGTAACTGCTATAACTTGCATAACCTTAACTGTTGATTAAAGAAAGCTAGCTGAAGCCTGTTTTGTGCTTATTAAGCACCTTTGTCTCAAACTTCCTTATTCTTTTTTTTTTCTTGGCCCACTCGTGAGAGGTCTCTCCTACCTGAGCGGGCTCCCCGGAGCTTGAACAAAACTCTAGCTCGAAATCCGGAGGTATCACTCTGAGAGCGGCACCTGTGGCGGGGCCACAGCTGTGGAAAAAGCTTCATCTCCCGGTAGGTATCCCCCTCCTCTTCGTCGGCCATTGTCGCCTCGTCTGTCAACCCGCCAGGCGAGGGGAGTAACAAGTTCACAGTGAAGAGAAAGCGAGAAACCTCACAGGAACCTGCTGAACATCAGCACACCGCCTGCTCCTCCTCTTCAAAGTTTTCTTAGCCCGCAGACAGTACGTGTTCCTGTGTTTGTTCACGCCCATCATCTGTCGCTGCAAACAGGTTGGCTTGCTGTTATGACTAAGAGCAATTGTGAAAGGCAGTGGCAGCTGCCTACCCATTATCCCACTCACTGCTGAAGCTGTTTCCATTTTGCATGACTTTTGCAAGACGGAGTTTAAGCAATGCACATTATTGCATGCATTTGCGTCACACAGCTCTTAGCTGTAACTTAAGGCGGCATGCATGGAAAATAAATATCTTTAGTGCACAGAAACTCCATTACAATCATACATAAGACATTTACCGAAACTGCATCTGGATGCAGGACCTGCGAGTTGCATGCATTTTCTCCTGCATGAGTGAACCGTATGGACAGATAGCAGCAGACAGTTATATTTATTAAAGATAAACTAAAAACAGAAAATATGAGGCGCTTTTGCATAAAAAAAAAGGTTTCTTTGTTACACATAGTATATATGCTTCCTCTACACATTTGTTACACATCTTACGCAATAACAAATTTCTATTTATCACCACGGGATAATCGCAGGACTCGGTCGATGCAGGCTTTAAACGTAAGATGTCGCTAAATCACTACTCTGCTGATTTCCGTCCAGGTTTACACCCAGTGCTTCATTTTCACATTATTATGTAGAGATCTCTTACTCTGCACTCATTTTTCAAGCACCAAATATTTTGATAATCTTTAAATATGACTGGTTTGACAGTGTTTGTGTGGCAGAAAGTGGTACACAATGCTAGCACAATGCTATAGTCAGATATATTATATTTGAATCTAACTCTCCCAGCTCCTCCAACAATAATTGAAAAGAAAGATGTTTTTTTTTTTATTGTGGTTACATGTGATAATCTTTTTATGTTCCCATTTACACTGTTATTTCAGCTGCTGTACTGCCAGCTTACAGTCTCTGGGTTTCAGTACTGCCTCTTCATATTATTTATCATATTTTTCATCATTTTTACTAAAATCTGTCAAACTTGACTTTTTTGGTACCTTGTCACTTTCCCTGTTGTGCATAGCATTAGACAGGCTGAGGCTGTAATAAAAAGCCTTCCCTGACTGGGGTAAGTGCCAACGCTAGTCCCGCAAAGCGGTCAAAATATGGGACATTGTGCCAAGATTTCTGACGAGTGGACAAGGCTTAAAAATACTGTCCAGTCCCACATAAAGAGGGACATCTGGTCACCCTGACATTTATACTGAGCAGATTGCAATTAAATCAAACCTATAAACATACACATATATTTACATGTTATTGAAAAAATACTTGCTCAAACGTCTGATGCAAACTAAGTATTTAGTGTTAGTTTTTATTTATTATTTAATCGAAATAATAATATATGACGAATTGTACTGTATTATACTCCTATTACACATGGATTCATATAAAAATTATAGTAAAAAAAACCACAAATACAAATCTAAACGACATAGCTCTATCGATGTTTTTGTTAAGCGTCAGAGTGATCATCTTCATAATAGACGATCTGCGGTCGTCGCTCAGCAGTAGCAGTGTTGGATCCCTGTCCTGAATCGGAGGAGATGGGCTGAGGTATAGAGCACAGACCCAACAGCAACCGAGATCCACGGCGGTTCAGCGCACCACTTACAGGAGGGACGACTTGGGTAAGCTGACATGGGTCGTTAAACTAAATGAATTAAGCTAATAACGTTGTTGTTTCATACACTTGAAGTTGTCCGTTTAATATTTAACGAAGCGGGCTAGCAGGAGCCGCCAGTGTTAGCTTGGGGTTAGGTTAACGTTTGTGACAAAACTTCTTTCTCCCAGCTAGTTATAAACGGTCGAGCAGTAAAGAAAAAGCAGTATTAGGGGAGATATATTGTAATTATCCGTGTCTTGCGAATCGTTTTACAAGTTTGCGGCACGCTAAGTACAAGCTAACATGAACCATATCGTTCTCAGTTAAGTTGAGGCCAGGGAGCCACAGCCACAGCTGCTGATGCTGCTAACACAGCCGTTTTCAGCGTGTTGTGGTAAGCTGGAATACCCAACGTTAGCTAACAGTTTTTGGTTGTGATGTTATATTTACGCTGGGATTATGGACTCTTGTTTCCTAAATCCTTTGGTTTAGACGCGCAGGACTCAGCTAGTAGACTAAACCCACTGAGCATCTTCGTTTTGCCTTACTTTGGAAATAGAAAAATCTAGACTAGGCATTGCTGTGGTGCGAGAAACCTGGGTGACCAAGTAACTGTTAAGGCTGAAACCGGGCTCTATTTAAAGGTTTCTGGTGAGAAATTATTTGTTTTATTTGAACTAGAATGGCCTGACCCACAAAGAGCAAGTGAAGTCCCCTGCCCCTTTAGTTAATTACCTTTAATCCCTTACCATTGTTTTCTCTCCCTTTTATTTATTTCATTTGTTGCGTTTTTTCAATCCACATCCTGACACAAGCAGCATAAACCTTTACTCTGCAGTTACTATTTCCAGTTGCTGTGGTACTTTAGATGTTACAGCAGCAGTTTAGGACCATGAAAACAAAATACTGACTGTCCAGTCCTAAATGTTGACTTATGACTTGGGTATCTTGTGACAGTGTTTGTGTTAGTGAGGCCTTCCAGTAAAGAGTCAGTCTACCTGGGAAATGTTTGACCTAGAAAGAAGTGGGCTGTTATCACCATCTTATCTTAAGAGGTTGACCTTTAAACTTGTAAATCTTCACTGTAGTCTGGTTAGCACTTTCAACAATTTATTGTAATGTTTCCTTGTATCTTTCCTAAATTTAATTTACAGTGAAAACCGTGCTGTGTGATCCCATACAGAATTTTTGCGTTTCTAAGTATCCTGGTAGTGATCTGTTTTGAATCCTTACTAGAGAAACCCAGATATGCTACTCAAATAGAGGCTGGGTTACTGATCACTGCTTGCCATGTGTGGATTGCTTTCCTTGGCACAATTATGCGTGTCCTGTAAGGAAAATTTTCAAAGATTTACTTGCGAGGGAGCTGAATTATCGTAAGGATATTATGACCATTGACCCTGGACACAAAAATACCTACTGTGCAAAAACTGCACTCTGTCCATTCTGTATTTGCTCTTACCTAAGCACAAGAGGTAGCTTGCACTGTAACATATAGTAGCTTACAGCCACCTCCGGTGAGTTAATATGAACTTATATTTGTTATTTTGACAGTTGAATTACTGATGTGTTGTTATGTTCTATATATGTCCTGTATAATCCCCAGCGGGGGATTATATATCCCCCCATATGCAGACATACTCACTGTGATGAGCCCCTTTGACAAGGGAGCAGCTGAAAGTAGAAAGGAGTGCAATATATTTGACCATATTAAATCCAGCTCTTCATCACAGATTCATCAAGATCTTTGTAACGGTCAGTCATCACTGCTTCTGGGGAATGCCTTCTTTGGGAAACACTTGGCTCGGGAGCTGCCACCAGTCCTCACCGAGGCCTTCCCCAAACCGCAGTCTCAGACCTAGATCTAGCTCTCTGCATTCTCCTTTAAGAAACATTGTCAATCAAATTCAAGATGTGATAACTATTAATGAAAAGAAGTCAAACACAAACTTTAAATGAAACTGAAGTAAAAAAAAAGAAAAATTATTGTCTACATTAACAAATTTCTTCTGGGGGCCCACATAGTTCAGATTCAGTCCCATAAATGTGTTGGTGTAAATAATTTCATCTGTATTTAAGGAGAAGGCTCATTTTAATAAATAATCATGCACATTTTTCCTCTGCAGGAGATGTTAGGGATGTAGCTATCTTCAGTCCGAGCCCTGTCTGATAGTGCTACCTTTGCTACACCACCTCTATTACTTGTCTACAGACCCCATGAGAACTTGGGTTAACAGCATTGGAATTTAGTCTGTGTTGTTATTGTGTGTGCGTTTGTTTTTTTTTTGTTGTTTGTTTGTTTTGTTTTTAAATGTTGACCCACTAGATTGACAGGTGACCTGTGACATATACATGTTTTTAATCAGCCATTTTACAAAACAGTCTTTTTTGGGGGGGTCATGCTTACTGCTATACACCAAAATACAGTTTTTATTTCATATACGATGTGATTAGTTGAACTGATAAAATGTCCACTGTTGCTTCAATGTTTGATGTTAAGAGTATGTATGTTGACTTTAAAAACAGTGGTAGTGAAAAACTTTTTTTTTTTATAAAAAAGAACTATAAACACTTAAACAGTTGACCTTGAGGCGCCGCTTCTCTGTCCTGAGCAAAGTTGTACAAATCTTTTTATCGATGAAAGTGCAATTTTGTAAACTACCATAAAGTTCAAAGTTGTTAATTGATCATGAGAACTGGATATTTGCTGTGTTTACTGAGGATATGATCTCATTGGTTTCAAGGTTGTCTCACCTGATCCAACAAGAGATAAACCAATAGATAACAGGAAGAGTGGGTGCATTCAGGTCCCTCCTGCTTTCAGTGAGTAAGTTTTAATAGGCCTTGGTATTACTCACCTTCTTGATGTGAACTCAAGTGACACCTAGATATATGCTTCCTCTACACTGTTTATTTAATCAACAATATTGCTGTTTATTTACACTTCTTAGTGAAATGCGAACTGTAAATGAAATGTAGATTTCTCAATACTGAGTGTAAGGCATGATTTAAACCAATATGAAATGTTTTTGCATTATATTTAAAGGCTTGACTACAAGCTCTGCAGTCTTGCTCAGGCCTTTTTTATGGGATGGCAATGGCTCAGGACATAGATCAGGTCACCTGCTAATTGGAAGATAGGTGGTTGGCCAACGTATCCTTGGGCAAGATATAAAACCCTAAGTTCCTCCTCATGTGTTCACCGGAGTGTGAATGTCAGAAAGCACTTGGACATGTGTGTCTGGAAAGTATTCTCTGCACTTCACTTGTTCCACATTTTGTCATATTGCAATGTTATTGCAAAATGGACTAAATTCATTTTTCACTTTAAAATTCTACACACATTACCTATAATTACAAAGTGAAAAGGGTTTGCTTGAGATTCTTGCAGATGTATTAAAAAATTAAAAAAACTATGCTGTGAATACACGTGCACTGTCGAAAAAAAGTACTGTTATAAATGTGTGTGAATGAGACATGTTGTATAAAGCACTTCGAGTGCTCAAGTAGAGTAAATGAGCACCATAGAAGAACCAGTCCATTTACCATTTACATCATCACACACAGATGGAACATCATTGATGCCCAAGCTGAATAACAGTGCCCTAATATTGATCCTTGCACGACCCCCGTGTTACAAGTTCTTGTGTGTGTTGGAATTAAAATAATATTATCTGTGTCATAGATTTTATGTAGATCTAGAAGCAATCATCTCACTACCCCACCTTTTTCTAAATTTGCCCTAACAACTATGGTTGTTAGAATTCAAATAGGGTAGAGTAGGCTGTGCTTTTCAGGTGTTCTACCAACTGGTCATTTGCAAACTTTTCAGCAACTTTGCAAACAGAAGCAAGCGCACAGGTCGAATTGTTTTCTTCCTGTCTGTCACCTGCCTTGTATAAAGGAGTTCCTACAGCAATTTTTAGAACGGAAGGAAATGCTGTATTTCACAGAGTTATTTATAATATAAAACATAAACAATTATTTATCTAGTCCCTTGTGAGTTTTTACATTTCATTAGGGGTTAAATAAATGTATTAACCTTGGACTCACCTGATTGATTGAAAGTTAATCCTGTGATGATATTTGAGAAAGCATGGAAATTAGATTCTCTCAAATATCTACCTGATTCTTCCAAAAACTAAACAAAACAATGCTGTGAGCTTAAGCTGCATACCCAGTCTGTATTTTCTTTGTATGTTTCATGTTCCCACATCTATACCAGCATCAGCCATACTGATGCAGATTCACTTCGGCTGTTTGGGTTCCCTAAGTAATTGTGAGGAAATGAAGTGCTAGCAAAGCTTTTGTTAGACGAGTCAAAATTGGTTTGCTTTTTGTTGGTCATATGTGGCTGATAAATTATTTTGGACTTTACTGCACTTTTTGTTTTTATATCTATAATCTTTTGGCTGCTGATTACATGTTTTTAATGGTACTTGCCATGGGTTCATCAGTCAGTGTTTTCTTACATCTTTTTGCAGAGGATATCTATGTTCAAGTAGGAGCTAAAGGAAGATGCCAAAAATGGGTTTTAAAAAAAAGTATTACTAGTAGGGCTGCACGATTAATCGTTAGAAAATCGCGATCTCGATTCATACTTATGTGCGATCTCATTTCCAAATGACAACGATTTAAAAAAAAAAAAAAAAAAAAAAAAAAAAGACGACGATTGTACCGCATTTTGGTCCGGGACGTAATCTGCATGAAAACAAGCGCTCACTCTTCCTGCTCAACAAATGACAAGGGCGGAGCCTTATACCACTGATACAGAAGCTGTGCCGTGTGATGCTAAAATTAGCAGGAAAAAACAACGGAGAGCACGTCAGGGATGACGAGAAGTGACAGGAGAAAATCGGTCCCGGTCAACCACCCAAACATCAATAACGGGAACCTTATACAGCGCTTCCCTATACACGTCGAACTCCCGCAGGCACAAAGAAATTACGGAGGCTATTACTTATCACCTGACCAAAGATATGGCTCCCATCAACACTGTGCAAAACGAGGGACTTAGGAAAATGATCAACACCCTAGACAAATGCTACACTGTGCTGTCCCGCAACTATTTTTTCTATTGTGGCACTACCTGCTCTATACACGCAGTGTCGAGCAACGGTGGAGACGGAATTTCAAGCAGTACAACATTTTGCAGCAACAACAAAACGTGAGACATTTGTTGTTTTTATGTTTATTTATTGTTTTTATGTTCAGTCTCAACTGTTACGAAGTTGATGTGCAGTTAATAAGTGCAATAAATATTTATACTGGAAAAGAAAATCGTGAGAGAATCGTGATCTCAATTCTAAGCCAAAAAATCGTGATTCTCATTTTATGCAAAATCGTGCAGCCCTAATTACTAGTGTAAAAAAACAAAAAAAACAACCCTGTTCAGCAGAAGCTAGGAACTAAGAATAATGAAAAGCATTTTTCTACCTGATGCTGTGATGACAAAATAAATCCACATGATGTATTTAAATATGTTAAAACCCCCCATTGAAAGGCACTTTGGGTCAAACAAAGTCTAGGGGAGTGATCATTTTTTTAATGTTATATTGTTATAGTATGGAGGAAAAAAAACATACATTTTTAAAAATTTCCCTTATTCCCTACTTAGTACATATCTTGGCTAACAAAGCTGTTATCCATATTTAATTTTTATTATTATTATTATTATTATTATTATTATTATTATTATATCTAGTTTGCATTAAGACTTTTGATATAATCCTCCTTTTCTCTTCCCTATCTTTAAGTGTATTTAATTTCATCTTTTGTCAAATTCTTCTCTGCATCACGAAAATGGATGAGCATGCTTTCAGCTGAACTTTTGCAAAGTACTTTATTTACAGTGTCGCCAGTCTCCACAGAAACGTCTCTCACTTGACCTTCGGTGTGTACGTAGCGTTAAGATGGTCGTCTCTGACACTGCTGCTCCTTTCTGTAGCCTGTGTGTGAAATAGGATGACTCAGAAGCTGACTTTTATGGGTAGATGCATATTTTACGGGTAGATCCAGAAACTAACTGAGATGCTAACAGCCTAGACTCCCTGCACAACAAGCGGGCCTTTTGTCCCCTCCTTGCCCTCATCCACCCACACAGTGCTCATAATGTTCTGGAAAAAGAGCGCTTTATCTCGGCCTTCCACAGACTCATCTCACATATTGTAGGATTGGTTCAGAAAGACAGCAGCTTAAACAGGCTAATGTGACTATATCCCCACAGTAACACTGCACCCACCCACGCGAGTGCTGACATTGAGATGCGCACATTCAGACGTGTTGGTCTAAACATTTACTTTTCAGTTCATTAAAGGAGAGCAGCAGGGATGTGGCAGCACTCAGCAGGTTAAATATTGCACACTCTCTCCTGTGTGGGTCCTTTAGGTGTTGTTTTTTTTTTTTTTTTTTTTTTTTTTCTCTCCCCTCTCGTCTCTCCTTTGTGTCGAACATGACTGAGCTCACTGGTATTTTTTGGCAATACTCAAGCGGTGCTTAGCTGCGGAGGCAGGGAGGCGGGTTGAAGGGAGGGGATAGAAGGGGTTGGCCAGAGGCTTGCCAAATCGGATGAGAGAGAATTTGGGAGGAGATGACTGAGAAAGTGAGAAAAGAGAGACACCAAGGGAAGAGGGATAAGGGGTAGGGGGCAAGCTAGGCTGGGTGGAAGAGAGAGTGACAGTGTCGAGTATGTTTTACAGGGGGGAAAAAAGAGGAAGAGAGAGCGGGTGAGGCTGATATAAAAGGATAAAGGCGGGGTTGTGGTTTGTGTCACATGATCCCCTCACTGGTTGTAGCCTAGTGAGATCCAGGTGGCAGAGACACCATAGATGCAGTAGATGAAGACAGCAAAAGAAAGGGAGAGCAAGACTGCACAAAGAAAACTTAAAATTCCCCATTCACCACGCACCCTCTTCACTCATTTTTCTTTCCTCTCTTTTCAATGTGTCCTTAAGGAATTCCTCCGTCCCGCTTTTCCCTTCTCTTCTCCCGCTCCTCTCTCTCCCTTCCCGGCCTAAGCGGGCTAGGGAATGTCCCGGTGGCGCGATGCCTTACGTGGACCGACAGAACCGCATCTGTGGCTTTCTGGACATCGAAGAGAATGAGAACAGCGGCAAGTTCCTGCGCCGTTACTTCATACTGGACACACAACAGGGAAGCTTGGTGTGGTACATGGACAACCCACAGGTAAAGACACAGAGATGTGTTAGCTTAGCTCTTAGCTTTACTGGAGGGTGGCCTCAGGGCAACCGTACAGGCAAACTGGGAAACTACATGCTGCAAATTTTAGTTATCATATAGATGATTGGCTTTCATGCAGGTGTATCTTGACTGTGAGCCACTGATAGCAGAGCCTCCTCTATAAATTATGTTTTTTAAAAATTATATTCTAACATGCTTGGAAAGCACATTTTACAGACAAAGGAGGATCTCAGATCTAATGCGGTGTCTGTGTTGTAACTATTGGCAGACACTCCTGTAAATCATGTCAGAAAGGGCTGTCTGTGGACTGCAACACAGGGGAGTAACTTGTAGCTGGAGGTGTGTTTGGTGCTTTTCTTACCTGCAGCAGAAGCTGTGTGGCTCACACATGCCCAGCGTAAGCCTAACTGATGTTAACCAGCACGCATGTGCAGCATCAGTATCAGCATGTTTTGAGGTTGGTGTGTTTTGCAGCAGTCGTGCAGGCTGCAGGTATTCATCCATTTAAATAGGGAATAGAATGTACTCATGTTGTTGAGAGGGGCCCAAAGAGACTACAGTAATATTTGCACTGACCGTAGTGGTTGGCCATCAGTGTCTACTCTGTGCCCCATAGTGTCACTTTTTATATAGTGTAATATGTCCTCTGTTGGCACATAATCTGATTTAGATTTGCTGTATTTGTTAAGTGCCCTGTTACATCAAGTATTCATAAATGATGTAGAGCAGGAAAAAAATTGTAAATAATTGAATAAGTCTCTTTCTTTTAATAGATTGAAAAAAGTTAAATTTTAATGACGTTAAATCTGGATCTCCCAGTTTCAGAAACACAGGAAGGCACTGACATTAACTGGATGGAGTGCAGCCAACACATGCTGTACTTACTCTATAATATCGACTGGCTTTGCAGAACCTCACCCCCAGACCAGATCACATTTGATCTTCTACGGCTAAAGGCCTGCCTTACTGGCACTTGTATTGTGTATTGTATTGCGTAATTGCATCATTAGCTTGAGCTTCCTTTTTATTGCAAGTATTTTTCTTTTCCACCTTTTCTCACAGAACTTGCCTGTTGGTACGGTCTGTGTTGGTTCCCTCAAGCTCACATACATCTCTAAGGTAAGCTAGATCATCAAAGGAGCTACAAGGTTATATACAACTGGAAGACTTCACATTTTTTTAGTTGAGCTTGAACACTAACGTCTGTGGGATTTGTTCTTATTTAGGTCAGCGATGCCACCAAGCTGAGGCCTAAAGCAGAATTCTGCTTCGGTAAGAAAATGCACGTCATCAAATCTGTTCTTCCAGTCAGGATATTAGCATAATAAAAGCACAGAAGACTTCACTCTTGTTTTTAACATCTTGCATTTCAAATATTATTTTGAACACATTTTCCAATGATGTCACTAATGAGCCTTGGATAATATGATTCATAGTATTATTCATACTAAACAGGAAAACATCTTGCGTCTTTATAAAAATACAACTTGACAAATGTCTGAACTGCTTTGAAAACATGAGCAATGATGGTGAGTTTAACCACATGTTGACTAAGCTGGATACCCTTAATATAACCTAAGGGAGGACTATTTTTTTGTCCTTGTCTGCTCTCTCAACATGGTCAAGCACAGCTTTTCTCAGGTTTTTTCCACCACTGATCAAGCAGCATTGTTCAGCGTTGCGTGGTTTGTTAATGTAGAAAAATGCACGATGCTCCAGCAGTTAATGGCCTGGGGTTTTTTTTTGACCACGTTGAACTATTCTATAAGTAGAATTTATTATCTGTCCTATTTTAAAACAGTCTTTTGTGTATTGCTAAGGTTTTGCCTCATTCTTCTCACCTACTAGTTAATAAGGATATCCCGGGGCATTACCTATTGCTGACTACAATAAGTAAAACATTTTATAAAGGCATAAGTTGCTGGTGTCTTCTTCTGGTGCGTTGTTAGCTAATCTTGATGCACATTGATTCTGCAGTCTTTAGAAATGAGTCGCATTACTCTGTGCTTGTGGGTCCCTGTGATTAGAAAACTGACTCTTATGCAAGAACTTTCTTACTTACTATCTTTAAAATGGACCTACTGTGCTCTTTTCCAACTCCATAGTTTTATTTTTTGACTTGACAAGAGTAGCTTTAGCATCTAGTGTAGTGGGTAACACGTTTGTCTAGAAATCCCTGGGAGGGTTGTGTTAGGAAGGGCATCCAGCGTAAACATCTGTGCCAAATCAAAAATGTGGATCCATCCGCTGTGACGACCCCTTGTGAATATGCAGCAGCGGAAAGAAGAAGACTAGAGTTGTTTTGCATGATTTATAGTACAAAATATTCTTTATTTGTCTAATTCTGGGCCTCCGTACAACTCCAGAGTTATTCCATTTCTATCCTTTTGCTTTAAAGCCATCCTTCCTTTAAGCAAGCTGATTGGCTGCCTCATGCAGGCAGAAGGTTTTAACAGTGAATGTGTGGGGCTTCAGTGCTCAGTTTAGTGACTGAGATGACCCTGTTTGGAATAACTTCACAAAAGAAACTGAAAATGAGCGTATAGAGCAGTCTGTAGCCTGAGCTTTTACTTCTCCATACGTTGATCTTATTAATTGAAACTTTGTGTAATATGAACACTTCTGGTAATGGTATACGGTAATTAAGTTTATATGTTAAAATAAAAGGGTAATAAAGACACTCATTTTGTATGAGTGAATTATATAATCTTTGTATTTTACCTGGACTGGGTATAATTTATGGGGTGTTGATAGCTTTTTAATATTGTTTGATGTCCTCTTTGCAATGTCCTTCAACAAAGAAATACATAAAGCCCTATTTGTACTTGTCTTCTTACCTCATGTGGCCAAGATGGGAAAAAATATTTAATAAAAACTATTAACTACTGTCAGATGTATTTATTTTTTAAGAGTAAATCTTCATCGCAGTGTTTGTTTACCAGCCTAAGTCTTCATCTGTCCAGTTCAATAGCAGGAAATACTAGTGTGTGACAATATGTTCACACTGCATGTGTATATCTGGCTGTGTACACAGCAGTTGCCTTGTTGAAGTTATGACAGGATGCCGACATCCTAATCAGAACCTGATTCGCAGACGTGAGAAGCTATTTTTAAATTTTGTCTGATATCCATGAATCGTGCTCCTCCCCTTTTCCTGTGTCCAGCAAGCCAAGGCATGATATAGGGTGAAGCAATGTTGACATTTAATTTATAGTTTAAAAAAACTCAAACAGACTTTTGTTTGCAGCTCATATGCGATGGAGAAAGATTAAGAGCAACTGTGTGAACTTTGGCTTTTGTCTGCATTTCCCAGCAGCATGCATTGTTTTGTTATGTGTAACTATGAGTCAGATCTGATACCCCTTCTCCCAGATTTCATTCCAGCGCCAAAGATACCACTGCAATTCCACTACTGCCGAATAGTTTATCACTCCCACAAACAGTGGACAGATTTTAGCTCAAGACTGTTGGACAATTTCCTCCTGGTCATCTGCTTGAGGCCAGATAGACAGAATTATTTTGCAGGAAAGTAGTGGAATAGTGTATTGAGGTGTCCAAGATCTGGAATAAATACACAGAACGGGGAAGAATGATCTTCATTGTGACACAGTTTGCCTTTTGCCTTTTCACAGCTCTCCCCCGCCTGATTTACCAGGCCAGCTTTAATGTAATTTATTGCTATGGTGTCAGAAGGAAATAGAGGAGACACAGGGACGGTTTGAGCTGCAGAACTGAAGGATTTATGGCAAAGCCAGAGAGAAAAGAGACTTTATTTCTTTCAGCATCTAAATCCTGATCCATAGCTAATCAGCATTTGACCCAAAAATGTCTTCATGATTGAAATGCAGTTTTCTCATGTTCATGGCTGTAAAACCGTGTGAGAATATTTGGTTGTTGGTACCCCCCCCCCCCCCCCGTCATGGTTAGACGTGGGTAGGTGGTGGCAGACGGAGACAGCTGAGTCTAGCTGGGTCATCATCGCCATGCAGAGAAAATGCTGCTGGGTGTGTGTGGGAGAGTCCCTTGGCTCAGTTGTTTTTCACTTCCAGAGAAATCTGTGGCGGTGGATGTGTCCTGACACTGATACAAGAAAGGGCTGAATACACTCTTCAATATGTCTTTGTATGTGTATTTGTTTGTAATTCAGAGGGTGTATTGTAGCCTGATTGTGACAGAAGAATGTACTTTCACTTTTTCTTTTGTTCCCAATGCTCTTTTTTTTTTTTTTTTTTTTGTCACCTGTAAGTCATCAATGCTGGGATGAGGAAGTTCTTCCTGCAGGCCAATGATCAGCAGGACCTTGTCGACTGGGTCAACGCTCTCAATAAAGCCACCAAGATCACTGTGAGATGATAAACAAAAGACACACACACACACATCTCAGATTCAGCTTTTCTAATCTGCTCTTTCTGGTTTATGTTTTATCACTTGGAAAAACTTTTATTTCTTCCTCTTTCAAGGAACTAGATGGAAGTTAGTCAGAGCATGACTAACAGGATGCTGCTTTGTACAGAGTTCTGGGATAAAGGACAATGAAGTTTTGGGCATGTGGAGGGGAAATGGGGATAAAAGGCTTGTCAGAGTTTGCATGCATAAAGTTTCATGAAGCTTGGCTTGAAGTTTGTAAAAAAGAGGCTATTTATACCTAAAGCTTTTGTGTGTGTGTATGTGTTTGTTTGTTTGTTTGTTTTTAAGGTTCCAAAGTTGTCTGATGGCCAGCAGAACTCAGAGAACCAAAAGGCTTTGCCAGATGTTGCAGGGCCCAAAAAACAAGTCTCCTATAAGACTGAGATAATTGGAGGAGTGCCCATAGTCACCCAAACACAGGTAAACTTTACCCGTGAATGCAGTGAACCACATATTGTATTGATTACATTTGCATGTATACATATGATAACATGTACTTTATTTATCCCACCTTTGGGAAATCCTTCAAAAGAAAATGTGTAAATTTGTTTTTAAACTAGACTATTCCCAAAATGCTGCTTTTATATTGTATCTGTTAGAATGATTTAGTCAAGCTATTTCCAACTGTTAGATCATTAGTTTTCACCTAGCAAAAGTGCCCAAAGAGAGCTGCGTTCAGGCTCTCAAACGTGTGAAATTTTCTGCTTCAAACACAGAACAGTTTTTCTACAGTTTTAACCTGTCAGATAAATCGACCAATTTAAAGACCTCACTTTGATCTTGGAGAAACTGATATCTCTATGTTCTAAAGTGCAAAACTATTGTTGAACCAATAAATGATTAATAACATTTGATAACTACTTTAATCCATAATTTATTGATAAAGGAAATGATCCTTAATTTCTGATGTTGAAACTACTGCATTATCTTAATATCTGTGCAACAGTCGTCGTAATGTTAATCACAGGTTGTTGTTTTTTTAACAGTGATTATGCATTCACCAGTCAGGTCACCAAATACACCATGCTAGTACAACTTTAGATGCCCTTTTACCTTCAAAACTGCTTTAATTCTTTGTGTTAGAGATTTAACATGGTGCTGGAAACATTCCTCAGAGGTTTTCATTGACGTGATAGGATCAAAGATGCAGATTTGTCTGCTACACATCCGTGATACGAATCTCCCATTCCACCACATCCCAAGGGTGCTCTGTTGGATTGTGATTTGGGGACTTTGGAGTTGATTTGAGTACAGTGAACTCGTTGGCATATTCAAAAGATGTTATCTTAGGAGTAACCATTAAAAGATAAAGGGATGGACATGGTCAGCCAAAATACTCAGGTAGGCTGTGATATGAAAATGCTGGAACCCAAAATGGGGCAATAAAATATCACCCACACCATTACACCGCCAGAAGCATCCTGGATCATTGATGTAAAATGGGATGAATCCATGACTACTTTTGCTGCTTTAGCACACCTGCTTTATGGTTAGTTGAGCTAAGTATTCACAGCAGGCCTTGGTTGTAACAAGTGGTTATTTAATTTACTGTTGCCTTCCTATCAGCTCCAGGTACTCTGGCCATTGTCCTCTGAGAAATGTCACTCACTGGATATTTTCTCTTTTCTGATCATTCTATGTAAACCCTATAGAAGTGGTTGTGTGGGAAAATCTCAGTAGATAAGCACTTTCTAAAACACTCAGACCAGCCTGTCAAAGCCACGTTCAAAGTTACTTAAATGTGATGCTCGATTTGACCGTGTCTTCAGGACTAAATGCATGCTGCCATGTTACTGGCTGATTAGATATGAGTGTTAACAGTTGAACAGGTGTACCTAACAAAGTGACTGGTGAATATTTTTATTTCTTGACCAATGTCTTTTTCTCAAAATTCAGTTAACTAGGATCATTGTCTGATCGCTTGTCATCACAGAATCCAAAGTGGCAATTTGTGGTGTTTGCTTTTCACAATGAACTTCAAATTGACATTATTTTATGTCCTTCACCCTCCAGCATGAAGGAGGTGATGGCGCAGATAGAGCTGAGCGTGAGGCCATGCAGCGTTCCCACAGCCAGCTGCCTTACTTCCTGGGGAGGCCAGCTCAGGACCACAATGTCATCAAGTCAGGCTACTGCGTCAAGCAAGGAGCTGTGGTGAGCACTGACACAACCACTGACACTGTTTTTGGTTATTTATTTATTTTTTGCTTAAAATTAGTTAATTTAATTTGTCCTTGTGTTGGTGTTCAGATGGGTTCCCCTGTGCAGTAGTTCTGCTCAGGGACCCAATTAAAAAATAAAGTAGGTAAGCTCCATTACAATTAATATAATGATAATCTAAGAAAATTCAGCTCCTCCTATGTGTACAATTCTATACTTTTAGAAAGACCCAAAAGTAAAGTAAAATGTGTAAGAAGTATAAAAAGATGTGCTTCTGTAATCTGAATCTTTTTTTTTTTTTTCTTTTTTTTTCTCCCCAGATGAGGAACTGGAAACGGCGATATTTTCTTCTCGAAGAGAATTCAATGAGTTACTTTAAGTCAGATTTGGTAATTAACTGTGATTAAGTTACATGAAGCTTTTATGGAATGTTTAGATTTGTAGTACACACACATTTGATTTTCCTCCAGAATCCGAGGGCGAAGTATCTGCAAACACAACCCCGAGTTCCAACATGCTTTATTCATAGCCTGTGGAATTCAATGCCTTCACTGTACATGTCCGATCATGCCTTCTTCCCTCCGGGTTTTCTTACTTGCACACACACACTCACACGCACACACACACACACAGACTGTCCTCTGGATAATACTGTACGTCCCTTACCCTGTCCTTGTCTAGGTCTGCCCTTATTTGACAACTTTATCTGTCTATTTGGCTATCAACAGGCCTCAAGGACACAGACTCTCTGTCTGCTGTATCAAAGTGCTGTGTCAAGAAAGTTGCAACCATTAGTGTTTGCAGTTTGCTACTTCTTGGAAAGTTAACCTCCTTCTTCCCCTGTGAACCAGAAACTCTGCACCTTTTCTAGCTATCCCATTAGATACAGCATTTTAAATGTGAATGCATTATAAATAATATTTGTCCTGTGTTATGAAAAGTTAATTCTTTGTTTTTAGGAGAAAGAGCCTCTCAGAATGATCCCACTAAAAGAAGTTCACAAAGTCCAGGAGTGCAAGCAGAGGTATCTAACAAGTCCCAACATTTTTCCATTGTACAGAAAAATGTCTTTGTCTCGGTGGTTTGTGCTTACCTTTTCTGATAAAGATAGAGATGAGATCAATTTGATCCTGTTTTTTTTCTGCTTCATTGTAGTGACATTATGATGAGAGATAATCTATTTGAAGTTGTCACCACATCAAGGACGTTTTACATACAGGTATGCGACTCTCTGTGATGAAAAGAATGGCTCAGACGTGAGTGCTTACTAATGTTGATGAATCTGGTATTCAGTCTTGTCTGTCTGCATCTTTACCAACTACATGTTACCCTTCCCGCCACTTCTGATCCTGATTTCCACTCCTTATGTTCTCATTCTTTCCTTCATTTCGTTCTGCCTCTTTTCATGTCTGTCTCCACTAGGCGGACAGTCCAGAGGAGATGCACAGCTGGATCAAGGCTGTGTCAGGGGCCATTGTGGCCCAGCGGGGCCCTGGGAGGTCAGCTGCCACGGTAAGTATCTTCTACTACGGTACAACACAAATCCACCATGGGAGGGAACATAAGTCACTGCAATTAGGTTAAAGTTTAACATCGAAAGTAACGTCAGCCCTGAATTTTACTTGCATGAGTAGAGTGGGAGACTTACTGAGTGACGTGGTTTGTAGTAGTCAAGATGATATGGTTGATTTGTGTGTTGTTTCACTTGTGCCGCTTGTTTTTTCTTATTCTTACACGTCCTCACGCAATTTCAGTGGCAATCTTTTTCTTTTTTTTCTTTTACTTCTTTGTAAACAAATGCATAATAGGAGAATTGGCTGTGCCGTTTTTTCCGCATGACATTGGTTCATCCTATAATAGTATTTTAACAATATTGTGTTGTAGTTGCATAGTACAGAATGGCATAGACTTGTAATTTCTAACTCCTGAGCTATGGACCTGTAAAGGGGATTGTGATGTTTATAATCGGGGGGCAAATTATAGCTTGAACTTTGCTCAAAACGGTTCTGAATGTTCCTCAAGCCTCTTCATTACCACCTACAAACGGGATTGATTTTTATTTTTAATACTACTTTTTTGAAATTATTTTCTTTAAATGTATTTGCATCAAAGTGAGAGCGATAGAGAGACTGATGGCATGCAAAAAGTCTTCAGTTGGAAACAAACTGTGGACACTGAAGTTCATGGCTACCACTTAATTCCAGTCCCATTGGGTTGCCCCTGAACTGATTTAGCTAAAGTGGGTAATGGATAACCAGCTGTCACCACTTGTTGAGCATTAGTTACTTTTCAGAAGTCTACGTGCAGGGAGCCGAGCAGCTTGACCCGGTAGGTGAGCAGTGAAATAAACCACTTCCATTGTCCTCACTGCAGATGAAAACCAGCCTCTGCCACATTTGGGCCCTTTTGGTTAGACTGAAGTCATTATCCGCAAGCGTCTGTTTCTCTGTGGTTTCCTTTCTTGCCTTCTGTGTCTTTCTCTCTAGCTTGTCTTTCCTTCCCTGTGCCTCTTTTCTCGATCCCTTTCTTCCTTTCACATTCTTTCCACCTCTTCTTCTCCTTTCCCAGTGGGCAGATGGCCCATCTGCTCTAATCCTGCTTTGCACTGTGTTGTTGCAGATGCGGCAGGCCAGACGGCTGTCGAACCCTTGTATACAGAGGTATACGTCCCGAATCGGGGAGTGCAGCAGCACGTATGTCAGCTCGTCTAAATCCCACTCCCTCCCCCTTTTTTAAGCTCTGGGTTCAGCTTTTTAATACTTTTTTTTTTTCACTTATTGGCTGGTCCTGTTGTTTGTGGACGAAGGGGAACAGATCAGATCCGACTGCACATCTGATGCGCTTTTCTTTTTTCTTTTTTGTTGCTTTGAACCAACCACACCCTACGTATGGCTGTGATTACCCAACAACTGCTCCTCCTCCCTTCACATCCTCATTCTCGCTGCTTATCTTCACCCCTCAATCTCCTTTGCTTTTTTTTTAATTGTTTGTTTTGTTTTGCAGCTCTCTGATATCAAGCTTAGCATAAAGTTTAGGGGTTTTGCATTTAGAATATTTGCAGCTAAAGGGATGCAATTTGTGCGTCAGGTGTTTTAAGAGTCGAGGTGTGCTTGCTTCTCTTGCATGTGATGGCTGTTGTCACAGGCATGGCAGTGCAAATCAAGCATACTTCAAGTCTTTCAAATGCTAAAAATGAAGGGTTTTTTTCTGCCACAGTACAAAATGACTCTAAACTGACCATCACAAGGCCCTGCAGCCTTCATCTTCATCCACAGCTTTCTTATGCTTTCTTTGTTGCTGATGACATTTCAGTGCAAAGTTGGAAGTATTCATGCACAAATATGCTCTGACTGCATGAACTGTCTGACCAGCTTAGCTATGAATAGTTTAAGCCTAACTGTATCTGTGTCTTTATTACTGCATCTTTCACACCTTCTGTTTCTCTTCCCTCCGTGCTCTGTTATCTCTGCAGTCTGCTGCAGCTGTGTACCTGTCTTAGATGTGTGACATCCTGCTTGTCTCTTCTCCTCCCTCCTGTTCGCTGCCTGTATGTTTATTTTATCTTTCTCATATGTTCCCATACAACAAAATCCTTGTTTTCATCTTGACTTCCGAAAGCACATCTCTGAATGTTGTGAATGTGTAACAACAACTCACCAAAGCTGAATCCACAGGTCCAGAGTCACAAACTCAGTTTTCATAGTGACATGTTGGGGCTTTTTTCTTAAACAGCTATCGGTTGGGCTGATATATTGGCCTATATTAGCTATTTGTTGATATATCAGTATTGGCATTTGTGACTGTTGATGAAAACAAGGGAAGTAATAAAGGGACAGAAGGAAACACCCTTCAACTGTGGCATGTTGTTACATAGTTTGTCCACCAGAAGGCACTCTGCAACTTCCCAGTAGGCAAAGCGGATTCACACAAACACAGGTCAATCAACACTTGTTGCAATGATGCCGTTTAAAAATAATCTTGTTTTATTATGTTGGTATGTAATCATAAATAATGACACATAAAAGAATAAATAGTGTTTGTTTTGTGTGTCTGAATGAAAAGAAAATATCGGCGGCTATATTGAATTTTTAAATCACAAAACATCAGGCTTTAATATCCTGTTTCGGTTGGGCTTGACTCTTAACAAAAAAAAAAAGTCAAATTTAGAGCAGGTTAGCTTTAAATGCCTACAATGGATGACAACTGGCACTGCAGTAAAGGTTTGGGTTTTCCCAACCCTTCATACTGTGAGATTGTCTAATCTTTCCCCTCCCACTGTCCGCTAAATTTCGACATGAGCTTGATTTTGGACATTTGGATTCAACGACGAGAACAAAACAAGAACTTTTAATACACTTGTGATGCTTACTGTGGTTTTCTGTCATGTTTGTGCTACAATTTTACTCTTAAATTTTATGACGCGTAAGTGATAGTTAGGAAGTTGCACAGGCCTGCAATGTCATATGGTGTTACCGTGAATAAGCATCTTGGTGAAGAGGCTATGTTTAAAAATATACAGCCATAAAGGTGGTGCTTTCATGTGCACATTTTGGTGCATTACAGAGCATTGCAGAGTGTTTGTCTAACCTACATTTCACCTCCTGCTGACCCTTTTTTTTCCTACCTGTACTGAGTTTTTTTCTTTCTTCTGATACATCTTTTTTTTCTCAGAGATTGAAATCTGAAAAGCTGTGAAATAATGAGCAACAACCAACCACTGCACTCTGTTTGAACTTCTACTGCAACCTATTGAGACTACCAAAACTAAAACCTCCTGACACTACTTTTCCTGCTACCTCTACTTCTACTGCTACCACTCCTACTGCCGTCATCTCCATATTCTAGCAATGCTTCATTCTTGAGCACCTACAACTTCAAGCTGCATCAGGCCTCAAATGCGGGCGCTAATTCCAAGTCTGTAACTAACTTTGGCTCTTCTCACATGAAGTACACACGTCAGGATTTGACTCATCTCACTAACAACAACTCCTCTTGTCTCCTTCATTCTTGCTCTTTCTTTCCTCGTGCTTTTTCTGCTGCAGGAACACGGCAGCCGTTCCACTTTCTACCGCACCCCCACGGGTCCCCCCGTCCCTCGCTCGCCCATATCTGCAGTGCCACCATGCTACCCAGAGTGGGGGAGTGCTGTCACGTGCGGCACACGCTCACAGTCTGGCATGGGACAGCGAGCACTTCATGAGCCTGCTGCCACGCCCCAGTCACAGCCACACGCCAGCACGCCTGTCCCTGCAGGAAACACGCCTGGCAAAGTGACCTGCGACGCTCCCGTGACCAACGTCGCCAGCTCTGAGGAGTCACCGTGGCGCCGGCGGAGCAGCTTTGAGCCCCACATGCCTGAAACACCCCTGAACCTAGAGGATGCTGTTCTGCCAGTGAGTGAGGTCTAACCCGTTTAACTGGACATTAAAAGTCAAGCGGAAGTTGACTGAGATCCTCAGATAAAGAAGAAATCCTGTGAGCAACATTAATTTTTTTTCCCAGTCAAAGCTCTGTCACAAACTCTTTGGAACTACTCCATCGGTGTACAGGAGAAACAAGTTGGCTCACCTCTGAACTGCACTCTTGTGCCAAAGTCAACCCAGGCTCTACCCACCCAGCGTCCCCCCCCCCCCCCCCCCCTTTCCCGCCTGCTGTCATAGTTCAAATGATGTTATTATTTACCAAGAGTTAATTTACACCTTCTACTTAACTTGTGTCAATTAGCACTCAATAACAGCTTTATTTTAATCTGTACAGGCATAAAGAGGTGTTAAAAGCATTTAAGTGTTGAGGAATTTTGCAAACCACTTTGTGCCAAGAAAATAAGGGAGCTTTTAAGGGTGCTAGCTAATTCCTCACATCTGAAAAGAGTGTTCAAAGTGAGCACTGGCATTTTGTCACCTCTCAGATCTACTTGTACTAAACTGTGTGATCCATTCATACTCATTATTGTAACACTGGATTTGTGTACTATCGCCAGTGTTTATTTTTTGGAGCAGGCCAAGTCAGAGATCAAATCCTCACTTTAATGCAAATTAAAAGTTGACAATTCTGGACTGGGCTAGACTTAAAAAATATATATATATAAAAAATGGAAATAGTTATGTACAATCCGATGTGTGTAATCATGCAAGGTGAAATGTATTGAGTCTTTTTTTTTTTTTTTTTTTTTTTTTTTTTTTTTACAGTGGCCAAGCCACTGACTTGAATCTGTTTTTAAATATATGGGGAGGGTTAAGGTCTGTTCTTTTTGCAACTGTTTCCTCAACAACGTTTTGGTTGATTGAGTTGATGTTACTGACAAAATAAAGTAGTCTTCTGTGTACTACTACTACTACTACGACAGTAAATAGTTTTAACCAATAATCCACTTGTGGTAGTAAAGGCAAAGTGCCGTGCAGATGAAAAAAGAAAAACTGAAAGCTTTCACAGCGTGTGCACCATGTCACAACCCAAGTCACTCTTTCTGGTGAATCATATTTCTCTGTATTATTGGAGTCTTGATGACGGCTTAAAGTAGCAAGTGAACAAGAAGACGATGAGGACTATGCTTCTATGCATTTTGTAATTAATATTGATTTAAAAAGAAAAGCAACAACAATATGGCAGAGTGAGCTTTAGCTCGGTCCTGAAAGACATATTTGCTTAAACCTGTGTTTACTAGTTTGAAGATAATACTGAATTGATCAAGTGCATACGTTTTAATTCATAGTTTAACAGAAAAAGTATTCAAGCTCAGCCACTTATGTTGCATGCTAAGGTTTTAATAATACCTAAAATTGTATTATTTTTTTCTAATCTACAGATGTTTTGGTTGTTGCGTGTTTGCAGACTAGAAACAGATTTATTTTTTATATGCTTTTAGGCATGTCCTGTTCCTGTTCACTTTTGTGTTGACAGCCTAGTAGCAGGAAGCTGCCTCATGGTGTTATTTAAAAAAAAAAAAAAAAGTCCCACTGTAATCCTTCTAAATAATACACACTAATCTTTTTTAAGTGCCTGCCGCATTAGAGCCTAGCAAAGCCAAGCTATTTCACCCTCTTTTCAGTCTAGTGTAATTGGTTTGAATTGTCTCTATTTATTATGTGGATGACTTGAAAGAAATAAACACTGAAAATGTGCTCATGTTTCAGTATTGTGCTTATCTTTATCCAGGAGAGCATGAGTCTGGTGGAATATAAGAGGTTTACAAAGTCTGCAAAGAGAGAAACTTTTGGCAGCATCCACAGTTTGATTTGAGTGTTTGATGTGATTGTAGAGAGTTTCCTCTGCCCTCTTGTGGCAAGAGAAAAATCTTCACTTTGTCATTGAAAACATTCCTGTGCTCTATAAACCACCAGTTATGTTTTCATCACGGATGACTGCAAAGGTTTCAGTTGATGGAGTGCAAAGCACCACACACGAGAAGCATGAAACAGATGTTTCAGCACAGACCCAGCCAAGAATCATAACAAGAATCATGTAAGAAGCATGCAAAAAGCCACATTAACAAAAGAGGGTGTGTCTGTGAGCTTCCCCTAATTCCATGTTTACAGAAATATTAGCCTCAACCAGAACAAGCCATCAAAATAATTACAATAAATAAGAAACTGACCATTTTTGGATCCTTGAATAAAAGCCATCAACTCCACACTCCATATAAAAGCCCTGCATTAACAATTTATATAATAAAATATAAATACACAAAGTATCAGAACTTTTGCAAACATAATTCAACTTTATTTTGTTATAATCCTATAAAATGTGTTTGCCGTTATATCTGACTAAGGTGGGCCTTTCCTATTTGCTTGTTAAAATTGAATTTGAAATTGTGCGTGATATTTAAATTCTTCCTCACAGCTTGATGATAAAACCTAATCTACACTACAGCTGAGTAAAAAGAGACAATCATCTTCATCGAGGACCAAAAGTATGAATGGAAACTGTACAAGTAAGCCAACTTGGCAATGTAGAACAGTTGGTGTACATGGAGCAAGTATTTCCACTCCAACATCGATGATAAAGCGTATGTATGAGCATCGTTTGTCATCTCTTAATGAGGTGCTCCTTACATATTCAGCCTTGAGCTTGATATGGTACGTGTGGACTGAATATTTAAAGCCTCTTTAATCAGCTGGATAATGAGTTATGGCATATTCAGGGGCTTCGTCTCTATGTGTGCAGTTAATTGTGAATGCTGCATGTGTGGACATTTTAAAGTACATGTGGATGGTGTCATTGGAAGAAGCAAAATCATTTATAATTAGCTGGTGTGTTTAAGTATGAGCTTGGATGTACAGCTCTTTGATATTCCATATATACCATAGCTCCTATGCTCATTGGAGGATGCCAGACTTTGGTGTGGCTTCAGATGTGGAAGTACAGCTCCATTTTGGTCCTTCAATGGCCTCACTCACAGCCTGGACAAACTTGGGAGGCGAGATCACACAGACCTCAGTGTCGTCCATCATTGGCTACGTTCACTGTCCTCGGCTGGAGGATGGGTGTTCCTTATAAATGAGGTTGCTTTCATCTGCAAGTTTTCCCACCGTTTCTCGCCTACGTAGTGCCACATAACGGAGCTGATGATGTTGCGTGGGTTTCGGCCGTTTTTGCATCAACCAACAATGTGTGTTGTCTTGGACTGAAATTAAAGAGCGTTCAGCTTCAGCTCTGTTTTTTTTTTTTTGTTTGTTTTTTCTGCGAAAAAAATGAATGAACCCTGTCATTTAACTCTTAACATCAGCTCTGGGTTACAGTCTACATTGTAGACTCTGTTTCCTGTGCTATACAAGAGTCCAGTCTGTTTCCGTTATGCCCCCCTTCTAATTGCCCCAAAGATACAAGAGATTTGGGTTTCCTGAGCCCCAGCACACCACAGGGTCCCAAGCAGGGGCATGGACAAATATTCTGCTGTATTTGTCGACCACATTTAAACCAAGAGGCACATAAAAAAGAGAAAAAACAAGCCTGTCTTAACACAGTCTATCAAACTGTGTTGGGTATTTTATGAGGCTGATTTATAGAGTTTACTGGACTCTTACAGCTCACCACAGACATCTTAATCTAACAACGGTTTGCTGTTTGCCAAAATTAAAATGTGCTACTCTGATGCTGGAAATGTGTCAAGAGTTGATGTTTACAAATATTTTGAGTGATTAGTTGTACAAAACGATGTTGATTGCTCTTGAATTGAGTGCATTCTTTATTTGGATACCTGTACTAGACTTGTTATGCCCCTACTTGCTGGGTGCTTAACCCTGCATCATGATAAACAGGCCTAGATAAGTTATGTCTTCATGCAGTCTTCCAACTGGAGCAAAGTTGGCTGTTTATTAAGTGTACATGAACGCATAAAACCCACAATCCACGCAATTATTGTTCCACCACTGATTTTTTTAATTAGCCATGAGGCTTGTGCGGGTGCCAGGAGTGACTCACAAGGAAGCATTAGAACAGGAAAATAAATAACTACAGCATAAGGAAATAGTGACGCTGGATGTGTGGAAGGCTGTATAGCGTAAAACATCTGGGCTACATGCATCCTTATTCTGCTATTATTCATTTCATCAGTCATCGACAGGAAACACTGGTGGACTAAAATAGTCTCGATATTCTCAATATTCTTGCTTGTTTTCAAGTTGACCTTGATATTTAAAGTTTTGTAATAGGCTGAAATAAAACTAATATATTTAAAATCACTTCCTCCCATCAGTCATGGCAATTTTCTGCTCTTTCCTCTGATTATTTATCTTCACGCTTTTGGAGACATGTCAGTAATTTAACTCTTCCGATTCAGTACGTCACGTAAAGCCACCAATCACCCTGCTTGTTGTTATTATCTAGAAAGTGAGTTGCATGTTTGATGCCGTGCCAGCAAAAACGTAAAATCGCGTAATTGGTTACGCAGTGGAGTTTCTGTTAAATGCCTCTCCAGCTGGGATGACTCCCCCCTCAGCACTGAGCTCTGTCATCCCATAACACTGCTAGCACAGAGCGACCTTTTGGAACTCTTTAAAAGTTTCTGGTGAATTTTTAGGGGAGCTTCTTTTTCAGTCTGAAACATGTTTTGGTTGCTGTTATGCGCAATCGTAGCCTTTGCAGCCGTGCCGGCGGATGCGCAAATCTCCAGCCGTTATGTTGTCGGATGTCCTTCCCGGTGTGATAAGTCGATGTGTCCTCGGCTACCAGCGGACTGTCCGACAGGACAAACCCTCGACGCCTGCCACTGCTGCCCGGTGTGCGCTACCGGTGAAGGCGAAGCCTGCGGCGGCAGTGGGAAGCTCGGCGACCCAGTGTGCGGAGAGGAGCTGGAGTGCTCGGTCTCCGGCGGGATTGCATACACTGTGACGGTGAGGAGGAGAAGCAAGAGTGGGATTTGCGTGTGCAAAACCACCGAAGCGGTTTGTGGAAGCGATGGGGTGTCCTACCGGAATATCTGCGAGCTGAAGAGGGTCAGTCGACGGGCGCAGAAATTGCAACAGCCACCTGTTCTTTTCATTCAGCGGGGAGCCTGCGGGAAAGGTAGAACTCACACTGTTTTGATCAAGACACCCTTAACCCAAAACACACTGAGATATTGATAATAAATAGGAGGGAGTAGATTCGACGTTTAAAGTTAATTGATTACAGTATAGTGTCAAGAATCATGAATAGGCTACTCTCTTTTGAGCGTTGTGAGCCAAAAACATTAGTTTTGCAGCTGAAATCAATCGTTGCACATTTTCTGTAACATGGTGTCATTTTTTTGGCCGTTTTACCTTAATTATTTACAACTTGTTGTTGAACGTGATCCCATCATTCCTCACTGGGCATTTATTGTCTCAAGGTCGCACAGATGTTGTAGCTCAGCGCTGCATTCAGTGGCACACAATCCCCATGTGTCTGGAACCACAAGAGCAGCCATTCAAGTGCAGCCCTTGATCCTGCATTACAATTAGACTTGATCAGAGAGGGCTTTTCTTTTGTTTTGTTTTCTTTTTTCCCCCCATGGCTGAATGAAGCCACGAGTTATGCCCTGTTGTAAAGCTTGATGTGAACCTTAGGATTACTCTGGCATGCATGACCAGCAATCACATGACTATAATCTGGTTGATTCCTTTGCCTGAAATATGTGCATTAGCTGAATAGAATGGAATGTCAAAACCTGATATGTATGATATAAACTGTTATTAAATATAACTGGAGATATATTTATAATGATAAATGGAAGTGTTTCAGTATGGACCTGCATTTTGTCATAGTGTCATGTGACAGGTATTTTGTGCTAATCAGTGAAGCTCACTTATAATGAGACTTCACTCTTTGCATCTGCTGCTCTGTGAAACAGCACAGTCCAAATGAGAATGCACATTCTGTACAAAATGAATCAATGAGTCATATATCATCATTAGTAGTGTAATTGTTTACAATTTATGCATGACATAAAACATCCAGGAATGAAAAAACGATCACTAGTGATGCTGCAGGTGGTAAAAACATTGTGTCCTTTACGGTTTTTACTGTTACTGTGTACGTACTTTTCCCCCCCTCAGATTTGGCAACATATGTGCACTTAAAAACACACAAAGGACAACATTCAACACCTGTTGCATCAAAGATCTATAACTTACCTCAAGGCTTGGAAACTTACTGAATCCACCCTGCCACAGCCCCCCACCACCACCCCAGCTTCTTCCTCTCTTCTCTTTTTGACTGTGGAAGTGTCTTTCACTCCTGGTCTGTGTTGTCACTCATAAATCACACTTAACAGTCACATGAAGGAATTCCTGGCACTAATTCCACCTCTGTTGAAGACTGTTTAAAACAGGCAGGAGACATTGAGGAAAACACAAAATTAGCAACCCATATTTTCGGGAAAGTTGTACATGTACATCAAAAACCATGTGGGCACAGTGGAAGGGCAGACTGCATCGCCACATTTGTTTGTCAGTCATGTAAGCAGCTTAAATGGTTAAGTCATTCCCGAGCAGCTAACCATGTCTGAAACTGAGCAAGACTGTGGTGAGTGCTATTGATTTTCCAAGACACCCTGTGAGAATTTCCATAGCTGGAAGTTGCATTTTATTTCGTGCATTAGATTTGTCCCTGTCCAGGCTGGTGCTGACTAAGACTGTAGCAGAAGCACATATTTTAAAAAGAAATGTCAACTTTAACATAAATTGTGAACAGGTCTGTTGACTCAGAATGTCAAGAGCTGACACTGAAAAGAAACTTAAACCCCTCTGAGTGCCTTGAAATACACCGCAACCTGGCCTCATGTTAAGAAAAAACATGTGAGCGCAGTTGCATGATGTCATTTCGTGTCTGGACAGTAAAGGCGTAGCTCATTTTGGGGAAAAAAGAAAGAAAAAACTAGGCCAAAATTTGACTGTGACCTTGGTGTCATAGTTGTTAAAAATTATCTTTTTTTTTTTTAAAGTGCAGAAAAAAACCTTTTTGGCAGTTTAAAAGCACTAATGTGACACAGACTGACAGGAAAAGCGCTGAAGAGTATTGGAGATCAGAACTGAATCACTTGGTGCCTCTCAAACTGTGAACCAGAACTATGGAGGGGTTGCATGAAGGTGTGAAGGTGAGGCTGACTTTCTTATAATCTGTTTAGACTTTAATCCAGTTGAAAACCCGACACAGTTTGTGCTGCTCATAATTCAGAGCTGATGTTGCAGACAGAATGTACTCTGTGACTCCAGCGAGTGACATCTGCTGAATACGCACATTCTTCAGCAACTTGTTTCAGCCACTCATGATGTTAAAACATCATTTTTGGGCACATGCACGTGACTTGTTTTTGTTGTTCTACTTGTCAGTGTCTGCTTTTGGTTCTGAATGTCTGCCTGTCTGCTTTTCTCATCTGTTCTTTTTCCTGTTTGATGTCTGTAATTCTCCTGCTTCCTTCATTCCTCTCTCTGCTAAACTATATTTGCTGCAGCCTCTTCCGTGCTCAGCCTCTTTTTAATGTCATCTAATACTGACCGCAACATAAGCACATTTGTGTATGTCCGAATTTCCTAAATTGCACTAATTAGAGAAATGTAATGCTTTTGCACCACACCAAATTGCTGTACCTCCATTCTTGTCTATGGGCCACGATAAGTGTTATTAAACACTGTACTGAATATTGCATTGGTTTAATATCTTTTAAAGGGTTAAAACCTGCTCTTGCAGCTGCTGTACTGATCGACATACATCATTTTCTAACAATAAAATGGGACATGGTTTTGAATGGGTTCTCCATGCTGCTCTAACTGCCCTGTTACTAACTCAGTGTGAGTGTTTCTGGTTGTATTATGTGCTTTCAACCTTAGATGGAGTTCACAATGGAAAAAATTAAGTTCACTGGATTAAAATAGGGTAAATTGAATCAATATTGGGAATGGAAAAATTGGGTTAATTATAATCACTCAGTGAGTCATTTGAAACAGCTGCCAGTTTGTCATTGTAGTATTATAAACAGCGGCAAAGCTCAACTGTATGCTTTCATAACTGGGGAAAAAAGCCCCATCGAAACAAAATGATTCATGGTCTTAACACTGTAGCAAGCTCATATGTTCTGAATCATTGAAGAAGTACAGCGAGCCAAAATCAATGACCTACTGGAAGTAATTTTATAATAACATATGCACTAAGGCGCATACTTGCCATACTTTTTAAGGCCAAAGAGGGGCCATACTATTTACATTTTATTGGCTTTTTTTAAACAATCAGTACTGTCCTTTGACAACAACCCATTTGACGTAGCTTTACTTGCTGACCTTACTTTCTTTTCACTGACTGGTTCCTTTAATCCTCTATTCCACCTGGCACACCTTGTATGCGGGCTATACACCCTTCCCCTCACTATTCTCATGCTAATGTGGAGTGAAAAGAGTTAATTTATTAAACATTTCTATCTTTAAGTTAATGATTTACTCTAAACTTATTTTGGCTCTTTCAGAGCTTATATGAGTTTCCCCTTTGGTTAGTTAAATTACCTTTGATCTAAAGGAAAACAAACCTAAAATTCCGGAGAATAACTGATGGCTGTGTTCTTTGCATTCCGACCGGATGTCCATGCTGATAACGATCCTTTCCTTTGCCCCTCCTTCTTAACATATCTGAAAGATTTGCTAGTGCATTAGCTTAATTCCAGCTGGACTGAATCCACTTTGTTCACATCTATGTTTTTTCATTTCTTAAGGTTTTTTCTTGGGAGAACACAAATCGTCTTTTAGTCTGCAGGAACCAATAAAACGAAGGGTCCTATGCATGGGAAAGCTGAAGAAGAAAAGACACCCTGACCTGTAGCTTGTGTGTTGAGTGGGGAGGGGTAATGGATGTATGGGATTGTGAGGTTAGGGGGGGCTTTGAGTGTGTATGTTGGGAGGGGAGAGTACTTTCAAATTAGGTTCCTTTTAATAAATGTTGTTTTTGAATGGTTTTCCCCACATAATGCTTGAACTGACTCCAAAAAACTCTTTCCGACATCTGATTATTGTTAATAGATACTTAAATATTATGAGGCTTTCATTAGCAGTTACCACACTTCTCAATATGTCTTGCATATGGGTGAAATCTTAACTTCATCAGGTCACAGAAACTTAAAGCAGGTTTATTACTGTTTTTATGTCAGTATATCATTTAAATTGTGTGGTGAGAGTGTGTATACGCTTCTCTGTCAGGATAAGTTACTGCTTAGTAGGAATGCCACCCTCCCACATAAGAACAATTTTGTTTTTGGACTGCTTAAAAATCTAAACACCACATCCACTCTATATTACATGCAACTCACTTGACCCATCCCCACTTTTACCTTAAGTGCCATCTCCAAAATATCTGCTGAATAGCAGCGTAATGTCTGTGATATTGACAAGACTGTTCATAAGTCTCAGTCTGCCATTGCCCTGAAACTCAAGTGATATTTTGTGGTGTGCTGCTAATCATTAACATTTACAGTATTACTGTTTATCATATTATCATACTACTTTTATAGTCAGTAGTTATTTCTGCTAATGCTTTCCTATAAACCGAAGCAATTAGACTAAGTGTCTGACAGGGTGAGTCGGAGTAACAAGAGTGTGTACTTGCTGTTACACCAAATATATCGCTTCTTAATTTACCAAGTGTGAAATACTCCACTTCCAGTTTACTTTCTATAAAGTTGTTTATGCGTCTTTGGTGCACACAGATATAGTCACCAGCCACTTTATTACACTTGTTAGTACAAGTTTGGGCCTCATTTTTCTTTCAGAACTGCCTAAACTCTTTGTGGCACAGACTCAACAAGGTGCTGTAAACATTCCTCGGTTTATGGCATCACATAGTTGCTGCATATTTGTAGGCTGCACATCAATAATGTTGCATCACATTGCGAAGGTGCTCTATTGGACTGAGATCTAGTGACTGTGGAGGCCATTTGAGTACAGTGAACTCATTGTCATGTTCAAGAAGTCACTTTGAAGTGATTTGAGCTTTGTGACATGGCATATTATCCCGCCGGAAGCGCCCGGAACAAAAATGGGTACACTGTGGGCATAAAGGGCTGGACATAGTCAGCAGTAATGCTCAAATAGTGTGTGGCAATTAAACAATGCCCCCTTGGTATGAAGGGGGCCAAAGTGTGTCTAGAAAATATCCCCCACACCATTACATCATCAGCCTGAACTACTGATAGAAAGCAGGGTAGATCCATGATTTCATGGTATTTACACCAAATTCTGACCCTACCATCCACATGTTGAAATCACATGTCATCGGATAAGGAAACATTTTTCCAATTTTCAGTGTCCAATTTTGAAGACCCGATTTGAACCGTAGACTCAAGTTTCCTGTTCTTAGCTGACAGGAGTGGCACCCGGTGTGGTCTTCTGTTGCTCTAGTCCAGGGGTGCCCAATCCCGGTCCTCGAGAGCTACTATCCTGCAGCTTTTAGATGCATCCCTACTCCAACACAGCTGAATCAAATGGTTTGATCTCTTCAGCATGCCATCATGTTTGGCAAAGGCCTGATAACAAGCCATTCATTTGATTCAGGTGTGTGGGAACAAGGATGCATCTAAAAGCTGCAGGACGGTAGCTCTCGAGGACCGGGATTGGGCACCCCTAGTCCATCTGCTACATCAAGGTTCAATGTGCTGTGCATTCAGAGATGCTCTTCTGCATACTCTGTTTGTAGTAAGTGGCTATTTGAGTTATTGTTGACTTACCTATCAGCTCAAAGTAGTCCGGCCATTCTCTGTGCTTTGCCATCAACAAGATGTTTTCATCCAGAGAACTGGATTTTTTCTTTTTCTTTTTTCCCAGCAGATTCTGCAGTTTCTGAAATAAACAGACCACTCCATTTGATGACAATGACTATGCCACATACAAAGTCTCTTAAATCCCCCCCCATTTTTATATTCAAGTTGAATTACTTTCAGCTGGTGTCACCATGTGCACGTGATATGTGACCGACTGGTTAGATATTTGCATTAACAAGTACTTAAACAGGTATACCTAATAAAGTGGCAAGTGAGTATATATCTCTATATGATCAATCTGCATGAAAAATGCTTTTCAGTCTATCATTGGTCATTCTGTTATTATATGCCTATTATATGTGTTTATGTTGGTTTTGTCGCCTATGAGGAAAAACGCTATGTTACTTGGATTTCTAGTTCAATCTGCTTTTTGAACTAAAAAGCCATTTGCCTTGTTTATTAGTGACCTACAGCTTACTTTTACATTAGCTTCTAAATGATTGCCTTTAGGTAATCTCCAAATAGCTCCTGCGGGCAAATTATGCCCATTAAATTTGCATGCAGTTATTTTGAAACTGCATGCAGTTTCTGAGTCTATTATAATGTACTCTGTGACACCCTAAACAAGCCCATTTTCAAAAGAAGTTGAACGCACCACTTTTCACACCATCAAAAGCATGTCCTCTTTTCTTTCCTTATAATGACTCTAATTAAATGTATAAATGTCACACACACATAAGCTGTTTAGAAAATTACCTTGCAATCACAGATCCCATCTTACTATAGCAGCAGTTCAGCAGATGGAGAGGTTTTTCGTGAGCAATACTTAGATGAGACAGTGATCAGAAGCCTTTAAATCCCACTTTCTCTCCACATATCAAGATGAATCAGTCACGTTTTGGCATCTAGACGCTTCTTTTCAGTTTCGCTCATAAGTCAACTTAATTTTCCAACAGTAAAGTCTTTCTAAGCTTCAGCTGTAAGCTCAGTTGAGCAATGAAACGATCTATCTCACTATATAACTCAGGAGAAAATGGCTGATTCATGACATCCTGTCTCTACCAAATCACCACCACTAGGCCTATAAGTTTGCTATCATCACACTGGCATTGTAGTGGCAGCAGAGTGTTCCTGGTTTCCGCATGTGTGCAAGGAGGCCTCACTCATTATAACATGGTGAAGTGGAAGAGACTGGGAGCCTGTTTGTGCACTCCAGAAACAACACAGATTCTGGACCCCGGGCCCTGCTTTCTCTCACAGTAATCCTATCAGAGCTGACCACGAAACCCCCCGGGTTTGAAGCTAGCAGGGAGGAAATTACTCCAACATTTCCATCTTTTCTTCATACTATTGCAAGAAGGTTGTTTGGCCTTTATAATGTTTAATACTTGATTTAAAGTTCAGGAAAATATATGTCGGGGTTGGGGGAAAAAAAGGGGTTACATTTATTTATGAGCAACTTGGTTTTCTTTTTTCTTTCAGTGGCTTTTAGCTCTAAGAATAGCATTTGGTACACCGTATACCCAGAAATAATCATCAAGCATTTGATGGATTATAGTAAAATTCTGCACAGGCAATCTTAATCGCCAGATGCCCAGAAACCTGCTAACTTTGGTGAGCCCCTCGTTTGTCCTTTCATTACAATATGAGGTGGGCATCTGAATTTTTTTAGAGAAATAGCTTGACAATTATTAGCAGGACTGAAATGGATTTCAGTACATACATCCGTGAGGTGAAAAACTCCACAACTCAAAAAATTTCTAGTAAAATTATTGATTTGGATTATTGATTCATAATGCTCAAAGGGTTTATCTTGAAGGAATTTTCACCTCAAAATGTACTTTATATGTTTTCCTCCGTACTGTAGCACTGTTCATTCATCTAGACTGTTTTGGTGTCCAGTTTCGGACATATTGGCGCTTCACTTTAATTTATTAGAAATAAATGATATTCCTTGTGCTTAACTCAACAACAGTGTCTCTTTCCAAAGAGCATGACCTTACTGCCGTTGTTAATATTTAATAACATGAGCAAAAAATCCATAAACCTTACTGCAAGTAAATTCATGTAGAACTGTTTTCTGTCCACATCCAGTGTAAAGGAATTTGAATTACATTACAGCTCAGCTGAGGGAAAGTGGGAGGACAATATTACCAGAATCACTACTACTGTGAGCTTCTTGTCGCAGGTGTGCATGCATGCATGCATCTTTCTGTGTTTATGATTCAGTTAAAAACATAACAGTTTATAACCAAGGCCCACTTTTTCCTGAGCTACCATTGTGAAGTGTCTGAGCATTTTAGCTTTTAGAACTGGAAGTGCTGGAAGGGGTGGGTCCAACATGGAAACCACATACTCATCAGGAAAGTGTTAATCCAAGTAATTTTCCTTATGACTTCTTCCAGCAGTGGTTGGTAATTAGTTTTTCCAAGGGGCCTCATGAGAAACTGTTGTGAGCTGTAGTGAAGGGCCTCTCCGATAAGTTAAACTCAGTTCTGCTCATTGTTAATTTTATGTCTTCATTAACTTTTCAGTGTGGCCCACTGCAACAGTCCACTAGAAAGAGATCTGGTTTAAGTCACTTCTGAATTGGCGTTGCTTTTCAGATACAGAACTGATCTGATTTCTAAATTGTATAACTATGGAGTGAGAGGAGTAGCATTGAATTGGTTAATGAGTTATTTAGAGAATAGGTTGCAATATGTTTATTATTTTGGCAATACTTCTGAAAGACTGAAGATTGTATGTGGTGTTCCTCAAGGTTCTATTTTGGGACCTAAACTCTTTAATTTATATATTAATGATATTTGTGACGTATCTAAAAGGTTAAATTCGATTTTATTTGCAGATGACACAAATTTTTATTGCTCTGGAGAGAATTTGAAAGACTTGGTTGAAATTATGACTTTTGAGATGTTAAGAATAAAAAAATGGTTTGATGTAAATAAATTATCTTTGAATCTGACAAAAACGAAATATATGATATTTGGCAATCGTGTAAAGGAGGATAAAGTCATTATGTTTATAGAGGAAGAATTGATTGAAAGAGTTACTGAATTTCGTTTTTTGGGTGTAATAGTGGATGAGAATTTGACATGGAAATCTCATATTGAACATATTAGAAAGAAAATGGTCAAAAGTATTTATATTTTGGGTAGTATAAGAGATTTATTAAATTATAAAACAATGCGTATTTTATATTTTTCTTTGTTTTTTTCATATATCAACTATTGTGTTGAAGTTTGGGGGAATACATATGAGAATACCATAAAACCTTTAAACCTATTACAGAAGAAAGTTATACGAATAATTCATAATGTTAAATATAGAGAACATACAAATAAATTATTTATAGAATCAAAATTATTAAAATTAGGAGATTTAGTGAAATTACGGACATTATTAATCATGTTTAAGGCTAAAAATAATATTTTGCCTTTTAAGTTACAAAGAGTACTTTTGATGTGTTCAAGGGGAGAAGAGAATAGAAGGAAATTTTATTTTAAACATCAGTTAGCCAGGACTACACAAAGATTAATGAGCACAACGGTTAGGGGTATAAGACTGTGGAATTCACTTCATTATAATTTAAAGAATTGTATAAATTTACAATGTTTTAAAAAGTGTTATATGTTTAAAACGATAACTCAGTATGAAGAATGCGAATGAATGTGATGTTGGTTTGGGATTCGACCGGAGAGAAATGTCAATATTAGTTTGTTCCTGATTTTTGGTGCCCACCGGTGATATAAGTTCGATGGTAGATAGGGGGCAGGGTTTAATAAGAATATTTTCTTCTTCCTGCTCCTTTTCACACATGGTTGTTGTGTTTTGTTGACAGAAGATGTGGTTGTTTTGTTTGATTTGTAGTACCAAGTGTGAAATAAATAAAAATGAAATGAAATGAAATCTGTATCCATCTTTTATCTTCAGTTTATAAATACGGTTGCTAGCTAACAGAACACTTTCACAGCTAACAAACTCCCGCTAAACAAATTTTGGTGCTTCACTGCGACCACCAAGACTTCAACCACATGCAGAAGAATTTACTTCCTGCAGTTTGTCAAATGTTTGTGGACTGTACTTTTTAATGGTGTTCCATACAGCAGCATGATGCTCATTAAATGCTGGTGTTAGCTTAACTGCACCTCAAGTGTCTCTTTGTTGTTTCTTTACCCTTCAGTGCAATCACTGATATCCAGGGGATTATACTTTTGCAATTTCTGTCATCTAGGAGAAAGTAATGACTGAAAATTGTTCTTGTGAGACAAAATAGTTCAAAGTACGTGGCAAAATAACAGCTTATGGATGGAAGGATGAAAAGCAAAGAGGGAAAGGTTGGGGACGTCTTGATTCATAGCCTTGCTTAAACTGTCATTTGAGTAGGATTTAATGAGCAGGTAAGTCAGTCAGCATTTCCTGACTTACCAAAGCTGGATGGGTGATTTAGTGAATTTGGCAGTCCCTTAACATACAGTGTCACACTGTCTGTGTGTTATACTTGACAAATGAGCTGCGGATGGTTTTAGAACTGCTCTGTTTTCACCCTTAACCATGGGGTAAGATAAGGGTAAATGTCAGTGTGAAGTGTTTATTTGTAAGGTTTATTACCAGACTCTGTAAATGAGTGAGTACATGTGTGTCAGACCTAGACCTAGACAGTCTCAACCGCAGATGAACTGTCATCTGTTCTTTTCCCAGATGTGTTATGATGAAGGGTAGTTTAATGTGTTGGTTCTCTATCCTCACACAGCTCTTACATCATGCAGTATTTCCATGCATCTTTTGTTTGTTTTTACCAGGCTGACATCCTATTTGTGTATTTGTGTGTGCATGATGTATTTCCAGCTCAAGACAATCCAGACAGCCCGAGGCACAAATACAACTTCATTGCCGACGTGGTGGAGAAAATTGCTCCGTCTGTGGTTCACATTGAACTTTACCGCAAGTATGAGCCGCGTACCTGTGTGTCTGTGCTCGGTGCTGGGGAGGGGCAGACTGAAAAACCCTAGAATTTACAACCTACCTGTGTACTTAAACACACTGCACCAGTTGGTAGAGCACCTTATTCTCAAGTTTAGTCTTTCATCTTCTTTTTAAAAATCATCCGACCAGATTTTTGTGCTTTTTAATCTCTGCTTCTTGTTCTTTGACACTTTGATTCTTCATCTGTCTCATCTCTCTTCTGTCTGTCACCATCACTTGTGAAGTGGTTTTTTTGAAGGTCAAAACCCTCTGATTTTCAGATTTCTGTCTCTCCTTCATCCGTCGTTGTTTCACTTAGATCTGTCTCTTGTTTTATTCATCTCTCCAGCTTAGCTTTATATACTCACCTTCTTACTGTTTATATATATATATATATATATATAGTATACATACTTTTGGTTTGCATTTAACACTTCTATTACACCATGTACTGCTTTATTTTACTATTCTGGAAAAACTGTTAAAGGGGAGAGGAAAGAATACCAGTAGTCTAACCTTTTCCTACTCTTTCCTAATGTCTCCCTTTCTTCCCTCCACAGGATGACTTATTCCAAGCGTGAAGTGGCAGTGGCCAGTGGTTCTGGTTTTGTTGTGTCTGAAGATGGCCAAATTGTGACCAATGCCCACGTGGTGGCCAATAAACACAGAGTGAAAGTGGAGCTAAAGAGCGGCGCCTCCTATGATGCCAAAATCAAAGACGTGGATGAGAAATCAGACATCGCCCTCATTGAGATCGATGCACCGGTTAGTTAAAGTGTCAGACTTCTAGAAACCTTGCAAAATATAGAAGATGTGGTAGTTAGAGGTGTTCTCAGTGAACACCGTTAATTTTTTGTTCGCTTTTGTTTTTCTTGCTTCGTATCTAAGCAAGCACACCATAAAAGGAATAGTTTTAAATACTGGAAATAGTCCTCATTCACTTTCCTGCCAAGAGTGAGATAAGAAGATCAATAAGACCATACATCTGTCTACATTAAACATTAAGCAAGAGCCAGATGTGCTGATTAGCTTTGTTTTCAGTGTAAAGACTTGGCAGTAGAGACTCAAAGCAGTCATGGACTTGGCTTCTGTTCGCCAAGAAATAATATGAGCATTTAACTACTTGTTTATAGTTATTTGACATTTCTATTTATGTACTGATTAAACAAACGAGACAAATGTATGCTTTCAGTATTTCTCTGACAGTCTTTATGCGCATCTAAGCTAATTGCCTTTTGGCTTTTATTCTTAGCTAGCATGCAGACATGAGTGTGTTATTGAACTTCTAACAATATCGAATTTTCAGGTATAGAAGTATTTTCTAAAATTTCATGGTAAGTTTTTAATGATTTCTTTGAACTATCTGTTTTGCAGGGTGCAATGACTGTACATGTACATGTTTAATGACTTTAAATTTGGTGCACAAGTTTGAATTTATTTGGGATTTTATGTCATCCACACAGGGTCAGAATTATACAGGCTCAACTATATACAAACACCCTTATTAATATGTGGTTAATTTCCCTTAGCAAGTTTCACCTTTTGTTCTCTTGCTGCTGTGGCCAAATATCAGTCTTTGTCTCGTCTGACTGTAAAACGTTTCTCTAGAAGACATGTGGTTAGTGCATGTTGGCAGCTGCAAATTTTAGTCATGCTTACTGTTGTTGCAGGGCCTTCTTTCCTGGTCAGCCCCCTATTGGTCCATGGTGGTGTAAAACTTTCTTTTCTATGTACAGTAAAGCTGGTGTTGCAGTAGTTTCCAGTTCATGGCAGGCTTGTTTTCTTGGTATTTCCTGGGTTGTTTTTAAGCATTTTAACCAATTTTCTCTCATCTGAGGGTGACACTTTGGCTCTTCTTGCAGACTTTGGCAAAGTTGTCACAATTCTGATTAACTTATACATTTGTTTGAACTGATGATCTTTGAATATCCAGTATTTTAGAAATGGCTCCAAGACACCTTCATAACTTGTGTAAAGCTGCAATTCGTCTTCTTACATCTTTGCTGAATTCGTTGGACTCTCCCATTGTTCTTTTTTCTTTTTTTTTTGTTCTGAGTATTGGTCAGCATTGATCATTGAGTCAAACAAATCCTTTTTATCCTGACAAAGACAAACTACCAGCTGCAATGAATCATGATCACTGAGAAGTTAGTAGACCTTGGCCTTTTCTTTAACTTTTCAAGTTAATAGATCCTTCAGAACCTTCAGTCACTTATTAAATGATTTAAGTAAATGTATGTATGTATATATTTGACTTTTGACTGTAGTGATAAAATCTGAACCAATTCTTGTTTTTTAAAATGCTGTACAATTATTCCACCATTATATTAGCATGTTTTCCATGCCCTTGATGACTGTACATAAATGTCCCACCATATCTGTTTATCTAGTCCCATACTGCAGTGACTGTAAAGGGAAACAGCTTTTACAAAATTACAGACATACCTTTGTGTGTCTATTGCCATATATGTACAAGTCTCTGAATTGGTTTCACTGAGTACTGTACTGAGTTCATTTGGCCAAATTAAGGCTTGACAAATAAGCATTTATCCAATGAGTCCTGAGTTAGTTGAAGTGAAAAAGTCTGCAAAGGTATTTTTGACCAAGCTTTCTGAAGTCACAGCCAGCACAACAGAATAAAAATATTAACTCACGGTTTTGTAATTCTCCCATTAAACTGCTGTTAAAAAACTATTTTGTTGGTTTGGCGATTCAAGTCTGGAATGACAGTGTTCCAAATTTAGCCTAGTACTCAGAGTGCAAGTGAAGCAAAGTGAGCATGCAGGTGCAACCAGATGGGTCTTTAAAACACAGCTGGCTTGCAGTCAGTCCAGATCTTGTTAGTGTTCATACACAACAAGCTGCAAAAACAACTGACAGATACTACAATGCTTGTTTCACAACCAATTTGCAGAGACACTCACTTATTCCTGGCAGGTAAAAATCTATGGACGGTGTTGATATTTAAAAGAAAACGCATTGCTTTGTAGCACATATGTTTGTTGCATTTTCTCTCCAGTTCTCTCAATGTCCCTATCTGTCTGCATTTTTGTCTGTCTACTGGACCAGAGGGATCCACGTTGCATGTTAATCACAGCCATTCATGTGAAGGAGTGTGTGGCAGAGAGCCACGGCCTATTGACTGCGAATCATAGCAGAGCTGCATTAGGGAGCTCACTCTCATGGCTCTGTGACACAGCTGAAAAGTTGGTCACGATTGCAGAGCGAGGTATGTTACAAAGACCCCCCCAACCACCCTTAAGTCTGAAGAGGTTGAAGCATTCAGGTTTTGTTCGGTGCACAAATTGAGCAAGGAGTGCAGAAAAGAGCAATGACATGTGCTTTGTATTTGTTCATTCTATGATAAAACCTGTTCAGTCTGTTGATGACAGTCAGTCTGGTCTTTATTGAGGGGGATTTCCCCTGTTTGTTTGCAGCACATGGTCAGTGGCTGTGCAGATTCAGGAATGACTGGTACTTATAACATGTAGTAACATAAAGATATAGGCCGTTTAAGAATCTTCATCATCATAGAAACCTTTCACTGCACATGCATTTGAAACATTTCGATGCATCAGACTTTTTCTTGATAAACAACAAACCTGCTTTACTAAAAATTGCCTGCAAAATAAGAAGCAGGTAATTTGAGTAGGTTTGCTGTAATTCAAGACATTCAACACTATGAGTATGAAGTGTTTGTTTTATATGAAGCCAGAATGAGTTATCCAGACCATGTGTCAGCGATGAAGCCCCAGAAGACCTGTGGTCACTTTGCAAAGGCACCATTATTTAGATTTTCATTTGGAACTCGGATTTCTGTTAATGTGCAGAACTTAGCGTGTGGAACTAGTGAGAGTTATTAGATGGAAAATTAGACGATGAGTCTGTTATAATGTGAGGGCGGGAGGGCAAGCAAAGTTGGTTTGCATTAAAAGGGACATTGAAACCATGCAGAATAATTACCTCGGGTTGTTTAATTATAGCACCTAAAGTGTAATAACCACATATTTCAACTTCATAATAGTCTTCTTTTATTACCACAGTTTTAGACGACAGAGTAATGTCAACATAAAATCTGAGGTATGAATAGGAAGACTTCAAATAAGCCATCGTGATAGTAGCCAAAGGTTAGTGAAGCCTCCAGCACAGCAACTTAACCATCAGCATCTTAGTGTTTTCAAACTGGATGTTATGAGTAAAGGGGCAGTTCTGACCGTGAAACCAAAGACTTCCCACTCATACTGTTGAACATCCTACTTTGTACTACATTTTACTGTAAAGGTGAGTCTGTGGTCACAGACTAAGTAGCCAAAGGATCGTTTTCCCCTAGACTCCTCTGAAAGCACACATTTTTGTAACTAGAGGATCATCCACTGCTGGCTATTAAAAATAAGATTTAAAGGGACGTTAGGAATGGTTTGACTTTCAGATCCAAAAGCGACATCCATCTTTTATATATATAGTCTGTAATCCATATCATTAAAATGACACGATCTTTTAGTTTTGAAGATGTTAATAGCTGAATTTGGCAGAGAATAATTCATTCAATGCCTATTCACTGTCTATGAATAAATCAATAAAAAGTGATGTTGGCTATATCTATATCATATTCATTTTCAGAGTAAGTAAGAAAAAGCAAATATTCTCTTGTTTAAGCTTTCTATTTTTTGTGTTCAGAAAGATTTGAGGGATTTTAATTTTTTAAAGCTACAGAGGTCAGTTTTCAGCTATTTTGTTGCTGAAAGTCTTCCATCGTCCCCCCCATCAGTCATCATTTGCCTTTGCTTACCAGCCCCAATAGTGTTCTTCCAGTTAAATAAAAGCTAATTGTTTACAATGTCAGCAGTATAGAAGCAGCCAAAAATAATCAATAAAACTCCACAATGGTACAATTGTTTCTGAGTGAGAAAGTTTAAAGTTAAGTTTTCCCTGACTGTATAATGAATCTCTTCTCTTTTCTTTCTCTCTCTTTTTCTATGTGAAACTAGAGTTTATTGGTAGCAGGGCCCAGTCTGTTCCTGGGGCTGTGGTCTGCCCCTCAGCTCTGGGGAACACATTAGTCTGTCTACAGCAGCTGGAACTTCAGAGGGGGACGGAAAGAGGGGGAAAAAGTGCTGTGCTCACTTGTTCCTGTGTAGAGAGTATGGGGGGAAAGAGAAAGCAAGAGGGACAGAGAATGAGAGGGTGATGTGGCCAAGGCCTGGAAAATGGATCCACATGTCTGAAGGACTTTGTGAGCTAATAGGTTAATGATTGCACTGTGTGATGCGCGTGATGGAGCCCATCAAGCTTTAGGTTTTTAAGTCTTTCAGACCCCTGTTCACTTATACCTGTAAGTGATTCCAAAGCCTGTTGGACATTTGTTTACTTAGGCTGATAGAGAGCAACACAGACTGCCTCGTTAGAACTTCAAAATGTTCCAAATGTCCCGTGCAGTATGTCATATTTTTTAATGTTTCAGTTTATGGCTTAATCTGTGCAGTTATTAGAAAGTGATTTGGTTGCTTTAATGAAATGCAAATGTACTGCCATGCATTATCTTTGACTCTGCAGCTAAAAAGCCTCTTACCTCTTTACTTCAAAGTCCCTTAAGACTACAGCTCTGTATAGTAATCCAGTGCGAGAGCTCTACTTGACCACAGGAAGGCTGTGGTGTGTGATGTGTGTGTTAGGAACATCCATACATCCATCCATCCATTGGGGCAGGAACTCGTCCCTGACCCAGAGTGGGCAACCTTTTCCAGCTGAGGCCATGGCCTCAGATTTGTAGGTGCTGATTCTCATTCCCAGAGGTACCGCCCCTGATCTCCACTCAACATTGGAGAGGCGTGTCAACCAGGACAGCCCAGCAACATCCAGAGCCTTCAGGAACTCAGGGCAGACCTCATCCCCCCCCAGGGGCTCTGCCACCAAGGCATTGTTTAACTGCCTCAGTGACCTCGCCCCCGGAGATTGGCCGATCATCCCCCTCGTCCCCAGACTCTGCTTCCTCCACAGAAGATGTGCCAGTGGGTTTAAGGAGGTCCTTGAAGTATTCCTTCCACCGCCCAACAATTTTCTCAGTCAAAGTGGGGCCCTTTTTTGGGCTGTGCCCGACCGGGCCCCATGGACTAAGGCCTGGCCAACAGACGCTCCCTAGCTCTGGCTCCACGCCGGGGCCCTGGTAACCCTATCCCGAGCAGAGTGAACTGTTCCCTTGGTGTTCTACTCATGGGGGTGTTCTGAATTGCTCTTTGTCTGGTCCCTCACCCAGGATCAATTTGCCATGGGAGACTCTACCGGGGGCAGAAGCCCCTGGACAACATAATTCCTGGGATCCCTGGGGCACACGAACCCCTCCACCACGATAAGGTAGTGCTTTGCATAGGGGGTGGAATAGTGAGGACAAAATGTTAAAATTACCGAACTCTACCTTACTTTCAATGATAGTCATCTTCTAAAGATGTTGTGAAAGTGATTGAGCTTTTTATTCAGGTATATTAAAATTTAAACTGCAATTGTTAACAATGGCGAGGGCATGAAATAGAAAGTCTTGGCGGGATATTCATTATCCCCTATCTGGATATCCTAGGCCTTGAAAAATAGGCCACTGCCTCCAGAGAAGTGAACAAAGTAGCTGAATCTGGCCATCACATTTTGTATTATTTGTAGGCAACAGAACAAGCAGTCATGATTTTAGATAGTGCAAACTGACCCCTGCATACTAAATTAAAATCTGCTTTTGCCCACTTACATCTGAAATCACCGAGAGGCTAAATGATGAGCTATAAATGTGCCATCAATATCACTGTAAGTGTAAATCCTAGAATGGGTGAAAAAAAGCTTTTTGAAGATAAGGTGACTCAAAAAGATTCAAAGTTAATGAGTCATTAACTTTTTCTCAGCTTTACAAGTGCTGTATTGTGGTAAAACAAGTCTTTTATTCTCCATGTGTTCTCATGCAACAATAGAACTGTTTTTACTGGCGATCAACATTTTTAACCAGCCTCTCTGGGAAATTTGCCTGGTGTTGGTTTGGACAGGGCTGGATTTTGTGTGCGTCTGTGTCTGTGTTATGTGAATGTCTATAAAGCAGCCTGCACTGATCTGTTTATTTTGTCTGTTTATATTAGTAACACTGGGTAAATATTTCTGCAGAAGATGCCCACATTTCATTTGAAATCCCTCAATTAACAGAGGTGATAGACAAAAGCAGTTATTCAAACCATTATCAAAGTGTATGAGTCCGCATTTGTCCACATGGGTGTAAGACAGCTCACTGCGGGGACGTGGAGGTCACGCTCCTCTGCCAGTGGAAAGACACTGTGTGTCGCCTTTGGAGACAGGCAAAAAGGAAATGAATCACTTCCTCCTCCCTTCCTGAGCCATCTATTCTCCTTCATCTCTCTCCTCTGTAACCAAAAAGGTTCCCAGGCCTAAAGATGCAGTAGTATGGGAAAAGAGCCAAGGAAAATGGACACATAGACACACATAGTTTTACCCGACTGGGTGTTGACACTCATTGTCTTGGCCTACTGTTTTGATGTGTAATTGTTTTCTTGGCAACAGCCTTGCCCACGGGATTACCGGCATATTTGACTCAGTGCTGATTATCAATAACCTTTATTGTTTCCCTAATGACACAAGGTATGATGCATCTTCAGCTATGTAATTATGAGACAACTGCAAGCTATTTTAAAGGCAGCTGAGTGAACCCGTGTTTTAAGGTTAGTCCACTCAGATTTTTTTTTTTAAAAAGTCACATTTGCTCCAGTGGCATATAAACAAGGACACAGGCTTTTGTCCCTGTTTAAAACCCTGCTCTGAAACCAAGCACACTCGCTACTTATGTTTAAGTGTAATTAGAGTTTTTACATTCATAAATCAGCAGTGACACATCTTCCGGGAAACAAATGAATCTACAGATTGCATTTTGAATCTTTTTTACAAGTTTTGTTAGCTTGTTTGTTTCATTTCCTCAGATATATCAGGCAATTAATAAGAAGCCCGAAATTGTAGGAAAATGCATAGCTTTCGGTTCTCTCCACTAACACAGAGATGTAACATGTAATGTCAGATTGATTGTGCTGATTTGTGTTGTCACCTGACAAAGGCCCTCTCTGAACCAGAAAAAAAAGGTTTTAAAAGTGCACTGTTATAGGCTACAAAATGTAAACACCACTCATATTTATTGCATTATCGGGGACAGATATCTCAAATCCAGTACAAAATTAGGCTAAGGCATCATATATCTAGGTATAACTGTTTGGTTCTTAATCTGGATAGATGACACATTACCTTTAGCTAGTTTTTCCTGGCTTTTATTTATTGGCTTTTAATAGGTCTAATAATTGGCATGAAAGGCAAACAGGAAGTAAAGTGGCCTCTTTTTCATTGGAACCATTTCCATGCACTGCTAGCACCTGCACGTTACCATCAAACGGGTGAGCCCAAAGTTGGAAACACTGATGTCAGTGGCTCTGGGAGGTGTCATCGTAGTTAATTTGCCAATGACCTGCAGATTCTTTTTGCCATGATTTTTTTCCTGTCTTTTTTACCCCAGCTTTTGATACATAATGCTATATAATGTTGCTTGTCGATCTAATCAAAATGTAGATTGCTTCTCCAAAGACAAAAGGCAAAACTGGCACCCGAGCCGTAACAGTAACAACACGGACACGGTGTCGGAAAATGTGGAAAGGGTCAGGGAGAATGTTAGGGGCAGATAGATGGTTAAAAAAATGAAGCTTGAGGACTTGATCCATTTTTTATATCTCCTGTTATACTCAGGGTCAGCACAAGTATGGCATATTCCAGCACATACTGGCCAAGAGGTTGGCTCAACCCCAAAGTAGCTACCAGCCTTAAAAGAACAGAAACATCTTGAGCGCCATGTAAATACTTCAAGTAAAAGCGAAATGAACCATATTATGCTGTCAGATCTCTCCCCTGGAGCAAACGAACCCACTAGACCTCCTCTGCTCTCATCACTGTGATTTGCACAGTTCGAAGTTTTGCGGTGTCTAGCCAGAACTGAGATGTCCTTTAGTGCTCGTAAGCGTTCATGCTACAGAGTGAAATGTGTCCAAATCTCGCAGACATATGTTTGCTCTTATTCTCAAGAACATATGGAACCTATAGTGGAGTGGTTTCCGCACTGGTGTCAGCAAGGATATGGTTTCACCCAGTGTGACGTGGACACCTACGAAGTGGGAAATGCCTATTTTATGTGCTGATTGTGACTTTACATACTTCTACAAAATTTTCTCAAACTATAAATAGTGAAGTAATTACCTATTTACTTATTTTGTACTTGTGCTATCATTCATGTAAACGAGTCCATTGTACACCGTGCAACCACTCAGGCTCACAAGCACACAAACACAGTCAGCATAGCCTCTTTCAGTCTCCTGAGCGTGATCTTCTTATTCCCTTATTTGATGTTATGTACTGCATGAGCATGCTGAATCCTGCCACATTTTTAACTGCATCAGCACAACCTCGAGGGCAAGTTCAGCAAGTAAAACCCTATACCTTAGTGTACTTATGAATTTTGTAAAGTAGAGCTTTGTAAAATATGCCCACCTTGCTTTGAAGACACCTGCATGAAGGAAACATTAGAGGCCATGTGACTGCATATGAGCTTTAATACAGTTCAGGTCATGCACTGACCCAACCCGAGCTTCTGTTTCTGAATATGTGTATTTTGACGTGGTCTAGCTGTATATCTAAGCAGTGCCAGGTGTGTGGGATTTAATTTACAGACTTCAGTTTGTGAGGGTTCACGCTTAGGCGACCTCCTCCCTTTCTCTGAGTGATTATATGTGTGTCCACATGTGCCTTAGACACTATTAAGCCTCAGTCCATCTTAGTTTGCCTGGAGTTAAAGTTTGCACCTGGTCTAGTCATAAAAAGGTAGTTAGTGTAATGGCTTTTAAATGAGGCTCCAAACGACCCAAGCTTTAACATCAAACATTGATAAATCCCTTTATAGCAACTCTACAGCTATTTTCAAGTCTTTCTGTGGGGTTGTCAACCAGCATATTCTTCTCACTGTCCTTTCGCCAAACCTCTCTGTGTGCAGGCGGTTGAACAAATACTCTGCTAGGCGACAGCAGATTTTACGAAAGCTTTGAATTTTTCTCAGTAATGTGTCGCTTACAGCTGCCTCTTTGGGTAACATAAACAAAGCTGTTTAAATCTCCTTTCCTCAATCTGATGGCCCACTTCTCTCTATTATCTAAACACTCAAGAATGTGGAAAACACAGATTCTTTTGGGCAAGAAAAGAGAGGATAATCTATGGCATCATTGCCATAATATGAGGTAATGAAACGGTCTCAAACCTAACAAAACAAGAGCCCTTTATTTAAGAAGAAAAAAAAATCTATCCTCATAGACCTCATCAGATCAGACTTTTTTTTTTTTTTTGTTCTATAAATGTTACCGTGGCTGTCGTTTTTATTTTTTCTACATCTTAAGCCAAAAATATTTTTAGGGGTAATAAGCTGGCTCCTGACGTAACTTTGATTCACTCTTTCGTCTCACATTCTCAGACTCTCTTCCTGTGGTTTGTGGTGTTTGTTGTTCCCTTCTTTAACCTTGCCTCTTTCCTTTAAGTGCGGCTATAGTGTCTTTGGGTAAAGTACCAGTGCATCTGAAATAGCACGGTGAGTCACTTGGGTGGTCAGACGAGGTGGACTCACATGGCGAGATGATTTTCCACAAGTGATTCCAGATTGCTGACTAGTAACAATTAGTAAGTGATATGTAAGCTAGGGGTCTCTCGAAACTTTGGGGAGTCCACTCGCTCTGTGTTTGCTCTGCCCTCTCACCTAGGTGCTGTTTGCATGTCAGCCAACTTCTGCATTTTGCCCTGCATGTGCATGCTTTTTGTGAATGCAGTGTGATTTTTGCATGAGTGTGTGTGAGACCCAGGGTTAGGTAGAAACTTTTAAGCCGCAAACTGCTTGCATTTAATAAAGTCAGATCAGGTGGTAAGGTAGCAACAGTCACCATGACACAACCAGTATCACTAACTGTTATCAGAATCATGGTGACAGGCAGTGGGTAAATGCCTTAGCAGGGACTTGAATCCACCTGATGTCCTCTCTCTCTCTCCGCAGCGTGTGTGTTTCTTTTTCTTCCTGTCTCCATCTGGTTATACTCTTATCTCACATGGAGTGTGACGGGAGGGGGGAGCTGGAGTGATTAAACAGACTGCTACTCCTGTGTCAGGTGTCTTTCTGTATGTGCATGTGCATGCCAAATGCTTGTTTGTTGGATTGTGCGTACAGTTATGTAGCTTGTGCGTGTTGCCATATTTTTTTGTAACAAACCCTACAATGTTGAAACAAACTCACACTAATTGGGAACTAATCCTGCGACATTTATAGTAGTTGTGTTTGTATTTCTATATCTGTGTCTCTGTCAGCATGTGAGGTAAGATTGAAAGGTTCTCATCCTCACTATCTTTGTCATGTTCTAATAATAACTTCACCATGAGCACTGAGATCATTTACAGAAAGCTTTAACACGGTATCACTGAAAAGATTTGTCTCTGACATTTTCCTGCAGCTCAGTTTTCTAAATGCATTTCAATTCGCTTATGAGTCGCATGTCTTTATTTAATCTACATCTGCAAACATGCATCGATGCAGAGAAAGTGTTTGCATGCGTTGGCAGTTAGGTATCCCCGATATAGTGCTGGGAATGATATAATTTTGCAAATTGCTTCCTATATGATCCCTTTGTCTGTGTACACTAACATGTGCTACTGTCCCTGTGAACATTCACCCTCCTACGCCACCTATTTATAACCCTGAGTAAACAAAATGGATTCACAAGAGGAACTCTTGGGATAGGTACTTTTTTCCCCTCTAAGAAAGTTGCCTCCCTGCAGGTTATTGGGTACAACTGTATACAGACCCATGTGGATGTGGCATTACACATGCTTTGACTATGGACTATCCAGCAGAGATGATTTCATATAAAGAAGGAAATTGTCACTGTGGATGGATAAATATATTCTTTCGGTGTCTGAGGCAAGCACTCAGCAGCCTGGTTTCTACCACCCAGTGTAACAGGCCCAACCATAGCTTAAGGTACTCATTATTGACTGTAATATCTATCCATTTTCTAGCATCTGTGGTCTGTTGGCACACATTTGCCATTAGGAATCATTTCTCAGCCGAGCTGCACTTTCAAATAAGCCTTTCATCGTGATTATCAGTATTTTAGGTTGTTTGGCATAAATTTCCCTTCCCCTGTGGTTTTAAAGTGGTAATTGTTTTTGTGTGGGAGCAGGACCATGCTGCATTGAGTGGGTTATGTTTAGAAGACTTGCAGTTTAGCTGTAATTCTTTTTCTGCTGTCCACTTATAAAACACCTGATCACGAGAAATGCTCAGCAGAGCGACTGCAAATGAAGCAACACTGAACTTGTGATTTTCTTTCAGAGTTACTTTTTTACATATTACTCAACTTTACATGGAGGATGTCGAGGGAGCAAAGAAATATAGTTTAGTTTTAAAGTGAATGCATTAAGTTAGTATAAGAATAGCTGAATAAGTTTAACTGCATCACTTGTTTTGTTTTCTGTTATTCTGTGCATAACTTGTAACTGAAAAGATGCAAAGATAAAAGTTAAAAATAGCAGATGACAGAGTAGCGTAGGCTAAATGTAGATGCTAGTTTCACAAATGATTCCCTATTCCTTTTATGGAGTCTGTCAAATGGCTAGAAAAATATCTGTGTGTGTGTGTGTCTGTGTGTGTGTGTTGGGGGGAGGGGGGTTCAAGACTATAACTCTACAGTAAGCTTATTGCGCAGAGAGACTGGACAGAAACGTTAGCATGTTTACGTTTGCTGCTAAAATGCTAATACGCATATTAGCACAAAACACAAAAGGTGCTGGAAGTGTTATTAGATTTTGCAGCATATTTGGCCATAAAGTCAGGTAATCACTAAAAGGAATGCAAATTATTCTGAGACATGAGTGGACTAGTTTGCAGACCATACTGTTGAGCTGACGTTGCGCCTCTAAACCCTATCCTATCAATGCTAAAGAAATGCTTTCTTTACCTGCAAGCCTTGGATTCCAAATATAAACATACTGACCCTCTGTGTCCCACTTGCAGACCAAGCTTCCTGTACTTCTGCTGGGCCGTTCGTCAGATTTGAGGCCAGGAGAGTTTGTGGTTGCTATTGGCAGCCCATTTTCCCTCCAGAATACGGTTACTACAGGAATTGTTAGCACTACTCAGCGAGGGGGCAGAGAGCTAGGCCTTCGCAACTCTGACATGGACTACATTCAAACTGACGCCATCATCAACGTAAATAAATAAAGCTGAATTGTCATTTCTCACTGAATTTCTTTTCTCGGATTACTACAGATAAGTTATTTACTTTTTTGGTTCACAGTACGGCAACTCTGGAGGGCCTCTGGTCAATCTGGTAAGCCAGAATTATATATATGTTTTTATGCTTCTACAATTCACCATTTACAGTCACTGAGTTGAGGTTTACTGGCATAGGATGGTGAAGTGATTGGGATTAACACGCTGAAGGTGACAGCGGGCATCTCCTTTGCCATACCCTCGGACAAGATTCGACAGTTCCTGGCCGAGTCATACGACAGGCAGTCCAGAGGTATGAGCTCTCACTGACACATTATTAATGTTCTCATTTTACTGGCTCTCTTCAATCACTTTTAGTATAGAAGCCAAGAGAGCTGGACCGTGATCTCAGTTAAATGAGCTATAATTCAGCTCACTAGTTCAGGAGTTTTTTTCGTTTTCATCTTTGTGTGATCTCTTGCGATATGTTCACTGTATTTAGAGCTATGGGAATCCATGCCCAGCATTACCTAATAGAATTTTGACATTACAATAAACTAAAAAGAAAAATCTGTGCCAGTGCATATTGGTTTGTTTGTTTTTATTTTATGCTTTTTGCCCTTTTCATTGAGTAGTGTTTCATAAGAAATGAAATTCAGAAACTTACCTATATAAAGCAGACTTCACCTGATCCATGCAAATCAAAAAGGAAAATGCAAGTTGGTGTTTTCAAAAGCTTTTATAGACCAGCACTATAATACATATATAGTAAGTACATTTGATAATACAGCTATTCCTCTGACAGCAGTTGCTTGTCTGCAAAAGTGTCCTGATAAGCTGTTGAGAAATTGTTCACCTTTCCCAGATGTGTGCAGCCTGCAGCTGTGCAGTGGACATGAAGACCCAGCCTGTCTCAGACATGTTTAGTAGGAAACATATCAGGACTAAATGCTTGCCAAGAAAGTGCATGAATATCCTCCTGATCCAGAAAGTCCTGCACTACTGTGTCAGTGTCAGACATTGTTCTACTATTGTTCTACTAGCAGGGTGGACAGCTTATCTCAGCATCTCTGTCCAGATTTCCAGAAAGACCAATCAGATCAGAGGTGATGCTCATATGGAGATGCAAGGCTGCAGCAATAACTCAGACATGCATGCCAGCATCCACCATGCCAGCATCCCTGCCTTGGTCACAGGTGCAGCATGGTGGCACTGATGACAGTATTGAGCATATGCTGTTCTGAGGCCACTGCCTTGAGAATGCAATACCCTGAACCAATTCTGAGGTGGACAAGTGAGTTCATGTAATTGTTTGTTACACAAATGACTAATGCCTCCGCTAAGTAAAACCAGTGAACCAGAACAGAAAGCTACTCACGGGTTTTCTAAATGATGTACTGAGAAAAGGATCTCAAACAAAGATTCGAAACATATTTCACAGCGCAAAACCTGCATTTCTTATTTTCTTTATACCCTTTGAGATTGTTCACAGATTCGGCTACGTTTGAATCGCTCTCTAGAAGTCCTGTTGTGACACTCACTTGTAATGTATGCTGGCTGTCCCTCACTTTGTCAAAAACAGTGAACCTTCTAGTTGGATGAAAGGGACAAAGACACTGGGAGCTAAATATGGCTCAAGTAGGGCTGGTGAAAGGTGAAGATTGTCTCAGTCCTTCTGAAAACGTGCTGTCTTTTCAATAAAGTGCATATGCTACAGTTTTGGGAAAGTCCCTGCCACTTTGTTTCCCCTCTGAGGCCCCAGGATGTTGCAGTATAACTCCAACTTGACAGTCTTAGCCTCGAGGTCGAGCTGAATTCACAGTGCACATCCCATTGAATGCTTGAAAAAATGATGATGATTCCCCTGGTCATATTCCTTTACTAAAGCACTGCCTTTGGGCAATGAAACTGCAGACTCCAACACAGAAAAGTGCTGTTTGGTCTCTGGTTTGTAGCTAGAGACCCAGGTTAAAAGATAACTGAATATTCTATGTCCAGCCTTAGGGAGAACAGAAGCAAAGAAGAAGTATATTGGTGTGAGGATGATGACTCTCACTCCAGGGTAAGTTGCACACTTTTATGTACATAGCCATTGTGTTCAATCCCCAGAATGCAATAAATGAAACATTGTATTATACCCAGGTCACAGGGAATTGCAGAATTTTGTGTTTAACTCTCTCCTTTTCCCCCCCTACCATTAGGCTAGCCAAAGAGCTGAAGACTCGACTCCGCGACTTCCCTGACATCACCTCGGGAGCTTATGTTATGGAGGTCATTGCAAAGACACCAGCTGCAATGTAAGCAATATATTATAAGTTTCCAAAGACAGTGGCTCTGTAGAAGCTAACTTGATTGTAACTTTATGGATCTCAGTGAAGTGCAAATGGAGGTTCTATCTGACTCTAGCTATGGGATATTGTCTTTGGCTCGTAATACAATACATCTACACTAAATTCACACAAGACTCTCATCACTCTCCACGCAGCCCCTGCTCGCCTCTCGAAATGCAAATAGATAGTATATTTCATTTCCTTTCTTAATTTTCTTTTCCTAGTTTAACCATCAAGAGGTTGCACACATGCCCAGAGCTTCCTACATAGCTGTCCTACTAGCATGTGAATTAATGGCTCACTCTAGCATGTCTAGAGTGCTTGGCCCTCTAAAATATCCCCCTCCTCCCACAATTGCGGCCCACTCCAATCAGCCACCACCACAACTCCAGCAGAGTAGGGCGCGGGAGACGCTGAGGTCAGCTATTTCCTTCAAACCTCATGCAGGGAGGTTAGTAGCTGAACTGTGGTTTTCCTGCGCCTGCTCACCCATCCCACTATATAGTGGTCTGTCCTACAAGGTTTCATCAGTGTTTACTCATTGCTTAAATAACCCACCCTTTTGCATTATAACATTTCTGTGGTTCCTTTTATATTCTCTGTTTTGTTTTTTCTAGGCTCTGCTTTTTTCACTTTTGATCTCACTCTGTGTTATGTTGGTTTATGGACTTTGGAATCTTGATTCTTCTGTAGGGAAGGGATTGTTTCTGTGGCGACCGAGTGCACTGAAATCCCAGTTTCAGCTCCGTTAATTGATGCTGTTGCAAGTGAAGGTGTGGTGGTCTATGTTTACATGTGGCTATGATTAAGCAGTTGTTTTAAGAGTCTGCTTTTGATATCACTGCTGGTTACTGCCTCAGTCTGTGCGTGATCCCCATTTTACTACTTTGTTTTTTACATTGGAAGTGTGCTTTTAGTCAATGTGTTTTTATTTTTTGTTGATTTAGAGGCTCACAGACCTGGAAACAATCCTACCAATAGCTGATTATGGCTATGTAAAATGAAGAGTATTTCACCTCTATATTTTCTTTCCACTGAAATCTAAAGAGGGAACTATAGTTAAATTACATAAGAAGATGTATAAATTGTCATAAAACTAAACCACTAATGTGTTAAGGCATCTACACCCATGAACATTTATTTCATTTGATCATTCAGATTACTTTAATAGCTTAATTCATTTAAAAACATCACAGATTTTCTTAAAATGTAACACAATGGAGGATGACCAAATATAAGCTTTAGTTCATATACGTGGAAATAAAGAATAACAATCAGTTCAGTGATTGGTATGGGATTTATTAACAATAGGATAAAACCAGTGGACTGACATTTTTATTTCCTACGTTCCTATGATTTTACAGTATTTTGTGCTCTGTTAGTCAACATACAAAAAAATAGTGTATACAGTGATAGAAGGTGACATGGAACAGCTGGACTTGATAAACATCTGTACACCTCCTCAGAGGCTAAAACTGTGCCTTGATGTCATAAAACTCAACTAGAATAGCCGGGCTCCGAAAACAAAGATCATCCTATTCGCACATGTTTTTCCATTTATGAACCCCTCAATCATTCTTTCTTCTTCTGTCCTCCAGCGCTGGACTCAAAGAGCATGATGTCATCATCTCGATCAACGGCCATAGGATTTCAACAGCAACCGATGTCAGCGCCGCCATCAAGAGAGATGACACCTTAAAAGTGGTTGTGCGCCGTGGCAATGAAGATGCCATCCTCACTGTTGTTCCCATTGAAATTGACCCTTGACCCTCCAGAAATCACACCACAGTTGCTGGAGCTAGCTTTTACTTATCACCAGTGGACCTTATATCGGAGGGGTTTTTTACTGACGCACCCTCTCCCTGTGGCCAAAGGCCGGTGGTGCCTCACATCCAGGAAAATTCTGGCATTGCCTTGAAAGGAATGACTGTACGGATGCTTTAAAAGCAGCGCTGTACTATGTTTTCCCTGTGTGTTCTCATGTTTAGACTTTAATGCTTTGATCAAAGCTACTACTGTGTGTTCTTAAACCTTAAAAAAATAGTCATTGGCATAGTGTTTTCACCTGCTTACTTGTTTTGTTGTTGTTGTTGTTTTTTTAATGTACTGTTGCTCAGTCAGGCTGACTGAAATTTGAAGCAATTTTAAGCGACTTGCTGAGCAAATCATATTTGTAAAATTGTTGTTTTCTAAACTCCCCCCCTTTTTTTTTAAAGTACTGTAGAAATACTTTGTTGTTTATGTGATGTATACTGGAGAAGAAAATAAAGGTTTTTTACCTCCATTTGCTTTGACACTCTGCTTACTGCCTTTTAAAAAATGCTCTTTCCAGCTCTCTTTCATTCAGTTTAATACACACATAAACAGTGTTGGCCAAGTTACTTGAAAAAAGTAATCAGTAACTAATTTCTCTCGTGCATATGCACACAGAAAGAGGGACATAGAGCGTGTTGGGATCTGGTTTAAATTTGCTTTTATTGCCTTCATATGGGCTTGATAGTGGTCTGGTGTGATTGTTGGGACAGGGTCTCCACAGACTGACCTCAGAGACAGGAGTGCGAGCCAAACTGAGATCCGACCCAAACTGAGGTCCGACCCATGATGCAGTGGTCACAGATGTGGGGCTCGCATAAATACATTTAATGTTTTGGTGGAGATTTTTGTTTACCACATATAGTGAAGTAAACCTCATGAGACCTGCAACTGCAGCTTCAAGCTATACAATACAAAGTCAAACGCACCGTCTATTATGCTGCATGTATTAGAAGATAAAATTGCACTTCAACAGCTTTACGAGTAAGTCTAAATGACAGTAGAACATATTTTGTCATGCAGTGGTCGGCTTCCTAGTTTTTACTTTTAAATTGCAGACCATGTGTCCAATAGCTTGTGGAGCTTTATCTCGCCAACTGCCCAATTTTCCATTTACACAAAGCACATGGAAGCTATATTACAAAGTCATCCTTTCAAATGTCAAGTAGCCCAAAGGTGTATAACGTAATTAAACATTATTTAAATGACATAATGGACATTTTAATACATTTGATAATGACATATACTACATTTATAAGCACTAAGCAGTGTTGCTGCCATCTCATGGATTTGTCTCAGTGTTGCAGTCTGTCGTTCTAGTTTAAAAATCCAACTTTGCTGTGAACATTTTGGACAGATGTTACACTCAGCATTGAAATTCAATGTCTGCATTTCACTTGGCGATGCCACAGGTTTGTGACTCACTTGCTCCAAGACTGCAAAACATCCAGAGGTTACAGAATACATACGGTGCATTTGAATGAGCTGTAAAGTTTGCTCGTTAATGAAGTCATGACTGCCAGATTGCCAAGACCTGAGCTCAGAACCATCAGTCAAACATGGTCGTATTACCTCACCACCTCTGGGCTTTTGATGTGGACTGACTGTCTCTTTTCTGGCCCAAATACATACAAATGTTTGTATGTTTAACTGTAATTAGGTTTCATCTATCAGCCTCTTAATGATCAACCATGTTATGTTTGTCCAAATGTTACAAAAATAATCACGGGAAACAAAGTGACTAAACATTTGGCTAATTGTGGTCTATGAATCCTCCGATAAACTAAAAAATATGTCAGTGTATTATGTTGACAGTTTGTAGTTTATATCAGGAGATTAATTAGTGTGACAGCTGTTTCCCAATCACAATATTATATTAACACTATTTGTGTTATTTACTTTTTTCATTAAGTGAAATGGGTGGGATCCATCTGAAATTCAAACATTTCAGGCGGATCCTGTAGGAAATTAGTGTCTTGCTGTTTCTGAACTGAGGCCAGCCATTTCCACAAAAGATTTTCATGCTTTTAAGGAGATGTTGTGAGGTTTGTTCTGGATGAGTAATGCTCAGTTCAGTGTTGATACAGTTGGGACCACTTGGCCCTGAAGACCCAGGCTGTTGGAACGAACTATGTATTCATTTGACACCATCTGTGCCCCAGGCTAGTGCCAGCGTGGGTGATATATACATGATTTCTGTTTACAGTATGTTGGATGTGTTTAAAAATTCACTCCACTGGGTATAGAACAATCAGATTTGGCAGCATACAACAACATTTATATTGATCGTGTAAGATATTATGTTATGCTAAGAAAACAACTAGAAGAATTTAAGTAACATAACACTCTTCCATGTGTCTGATATGAAAATCAAGATAAAAATACTGTGAAAATTGGAATTCTTCCTGTTTGGATGTATTACCTTAAGTATCCTAATTTGAAGTAATTACAGAAGATTGTTTTTCCTGGATTAAAGCATTGGCTCTTTCAAATATATTTTTTTAATTTTCTCACTTAAATCTAAGTGTGTGTAGCCATCATGTGCCTTTTTGTTTGAGACATAATTGCAAGTGGCCCCATTAAAACACATCCTCAACACAACGAACTTTTACATTTGGGTCCAAAAAATAAAATTAAAAAGGCTCAGCAGTGCTGTGCAAAAGTCTCGAGCCACTACTCTTTTCTTCATGAGTTCTTCAGGCTATTTGAAGGTCTTTCAAACATAAAAGGGCAGGGAACAGCCAGTGTTTATCTTCATATATTAGACAATTTTGCCAAGACATAATTTTAAACTGTAACTTTGGGCATTTTGTTACGAGCAACGGGTCACAAAAACATCTTTTGTTTCCCTTTTTTTTATAGAACCTTTAAAAATTGTGAAAGATAACACAGTTCAACAGACATAAAACTGTATTTTTGAACCATAACGTTCATTTTCAAAGAGCTATTTGCTGAAAACTTTGCATACCTCAACATGGTGTCAAGGGTGTCCTAAAAAATTGATAAAGCTGGATAAGTGGAGGACAAAAGAAATAGCTGGCCTAAAAACTGCCTACATTAAATGAACAGTAACTGAAAGTCATGTCCTTAAGAAATAGGAAACAATATTTAAGCAAAGACCAGACACAGCAACCCGGCGGTGTTAATGATCTTGTCAAAATGTATCACAATATGAATGCAGACCTGCCTTGCAATACTGAAAAGCATCTGTTTAATGAAAAATAACTGTTTAATTTTGCAGCATAAAAACAATCCAAACTCACTGCTAATGTAGTAAAACATACTTGCATGGAAAAACACACAAATATAAATGAGAGGTGGAATTTACACAGTATTGCATGTGTAAAGGGTTTCATTAGAAGATTAGATTCGGAAATTAGACCCTTTAAGCTGTTCACAAATGTATAAATTGAGTGGACCGATGCAAATATTGAGTGACCATTTTTTAATATTGCATCTGTTCTTTCCCAAAGAAGGTCTATGGATAGAACTAATGCCGATCACGGCCGTTCATTTAGCTTCTCTTTGGCACGTCTTCAAGTTCAACCCAAGTAATGTGGTCCTCTTGCGCCCCCTATTGTTTGTTTTGGTTTAATTTTTAAACCAATCGAAGTCGCGTTTGCTCACAAAGTCTCAACGCACAGGAAACCTTTCCTGTTGCTGGTTGGTCGATTGCCTTCGACCAGCCCTTTACATGAGGGTCTTGCCAAGCATCGAGGAGGGAGGGGATATTTTAATGGCCGTCCGTAGCACTACAAAATGCAAAAAGTCCGGATTATCTACCATATATAGACTGTTACAGGCACCGATGCGTTAAGTACGCATTTCTGTGTTGATAAGCATCGCTGCGTGGACATATTCGGAATAGAGATGTCTTTGTAATGGTGTTTGTACTCTGCTGAGCGGACTTTACCCGCTTGATTTGTGTGCGAGTGGGAAATCAGGCCTAGCCGGCTGGCTAAAAAACAAGCGGACGGTTAGCCTTTCGCTGGAGTTAAAAGGTAACACTGCATTATTACTCATTTGTAATTACGGACGATTTCTGCACCATAGTATTTCCATTCAGACCATTACGTCAAAAGACTAAAACTTGTTTCAAACGCAAGGTTTCTGACATTTGAGGCAGCCAGGTGAGAAATGTAAACAGACTTACGTTAGCATAGTTAGCCATGTTAAGCTAATGGCTAGTGGCTAACTTTATAGTAGTTAACTTTACAAACAAGGGCTGACTGAGCTAGAGTTAACACAGTACTTAGCTGTCCTGTAAGTATGTGCTGATAGGTAAAGAGTTTCAAATTGTATTAAAGTTGCTCTAAATCGTTCACGCTTTCTGTCGTGTTGCTCACATTTACCGATGATGGTTTGGAAAGCTATACCGCTTGAGCTAGCTATGCTAACTTTGTGCGCTACCAGCCAACAGCTGAAACATAACTTAGCCGGATTAATATAAATAACATTCCCCAAACCACTCATGACGATTACAGCCTGTTTTTGTTTTATGTTTTTTTTTAAACACTCCTTTGCTAAGTCGTTCGTATCAATTTAAGTGCGCAGATTATAATGTTCTTGATGATCTATTGGTATAGTAAACGTTTTATTGTCTCTGCTGCTGTTCACAGGGAATATGTAACATAGAGCAGCCAACATGACATCCAGATTCGGCAAAACGTACAACCGCAAAGGTGGGGAGGCTAACTCGAAATTTGAGGAGGTCTTTTCCAATAAAAAGCCCACTCTGACCACCAAATGGGGGGAGACCACCTACAAGGCTCAGCTCGGAGCCAAACGGCCTTTGTTAAAACCTGACGTTTCTGAGGTCCCCAAAAGGCCCAGGCTTGAGGACAGTGATAGTGAGGAAGACCCGTTTGGCTTTGACAGTGATGAAGAGTCCAAGACTGTAACCTCCCACAACGTGTCGCAGGCAAAAGTTGCTGAAGGGGAGGTGATGAAGACCACCACAGTGCAAAGCACTGGGACAGCCGCTGTTGTGACTTATGCACAGTCCTCTGCATGTTCAACAGCCACATTCATGAGTAAGTTTTCATTTTTTTCCATGCACTTTTTTAAACTCCTTATCCAAATTTATTTTAACCTGCTTATTTAAGTTTTACAGTGATTTCTAACTATTATAGAAGCATAGTAGTTCCTGTCTTTTGTTTAAACAAACCTGCATTTATCTTCTCTTTTGTTCAAAGGCAAACAAAAAACAGAGGAGAAAGTAGGTAAAAATAACCAGCCGTGGTACAAAAGTGAATCACAGAGCAGCCAGAAACCTGCATGGGGGACCTCTTTGTCAAGCACAGTCCTCTCTGATGATCAGAACTTCTCCCAGAGGTCCACCTCCTCCTCTCCTAATATAGACACATCTGTTAAACTGTTCACTGATGTGCCAGGTGGTAGCAGGGACTTCCAATCCTCATCTTCTTGTGATGGCTTGCTGTCAGATGAAATGAAAGGTGCAGAGGTGGAGCCTTCAGCGGAGGCCCCACCAGAGCCAGTGGACAATATTCCCCCTTCCCCATTTACCCTGAGGGCCTCAAATTGCAAAAAATACCAGCGGCCAGGCCGTCCTGACAAATCATCGTCTGAACTTGCAGAAAGTAACAGCAACAAGTCCACTGATGGTGCAAGTGCCCAAGATAAGCCCAACAGTGCCCTTTCTGCTGGTGCAAGTAGTACTGCTGCCAGTGCTAAAACAGCAGCCAAGCCTGTGGGAAGGGGTGGTGGGAGGGTACGGGACTACACGGTTCTCCACCCTTCCTGCCTGTCAGTGTGCAATGTCACCATCCAGGACTCAATGGAGCGGAGCATTGACGAACTGGTCAGCCTCGCTCCCCCAGCTGACCTTGGAGAAGCAGGGCAGATGAAGAAGAAATCAGATACACCACCACCCAAACCTACTAGGTAAGGCTGATAGTTCTGTGTCTTAAAAGCCACATTGCAGGGAGAATTCTCAAAATACTATGTTCTGAATTCTTATTTAAACAATTGTAGCCTATCCACCATTGCTAATTACATGGATGGGTGACTTGAGTATATTTTCTTGTGTCATTCAAGATTTTGTTTTTGTAGTAAATATTTTCAGGTTAAATATTTATTACCGTGTATACACGATACCATAAGGCAGCCATCATGTGGTAGGTTAGTAATTTAAATATAATAATACATACTACCTTATATCTTACTTCATTGTGTGCTCATACACACTTTGCTTTATCTCTCACTAGTACTGGGTCTTATAAAAATGTCATTCATTCATATTCTGAGGAACAAAGTGCAGACGCTACTGAAGTTCAGGTTTAATAAAGATTTCATTGGCACTTAGATTATGCTTTCATGTATCGTATTGTTATACATTTATTGGCCAGACTTTTGCTCTGAAAGAATGTGCTTTACCTTGATGTGTCCCTGGCTTTAAAATTCAAAGTTTCGGGTCATACTTTGAAGTTTGATATGTTCTTGCGCTTTCATTTCATTGCTTTTGAGAGGCAGGTCGGATTGAATCACCAGTGGCAAGAGAGGCAGCAGGGAGTGAACCTTTAGTTTGTTAGATTAATGTTAAATCCCCTCTAACAAGTCAAAATGGCAGATGGTGGCAAAAATGTGTGCTCTGTCTGTGTCATTGTGTGTGTGATCTCATCTCATGTCAGCCATTTATACGGAATTAACTTGATAAGAATTATTTTTAAACTAAACTATTGACATCAACTATTTGGAGAAACGTGCATTAGTGTTTGTTCTATATTGTAAAGTCTACAGTTTTTTAGATGTCTCTAAACAGTAACATTTATTGACAAAAAAGCTTTCTATTCACTCAGCTAATTAATTTTAGGCACCCACTTTGAAATCCCATTTTCTTTTCTTTGTTTCTACAAAATAGTTTTTTCTTTGTCCTGCTTCAGTTTCTATCTCCTTTGAAAAATCCCATAAGGCACAATACTTCAAAACAAAATAATCTAAAAAAAAATATATTCTTCTTGTTTGTAGGTTCAGACCCACACAGACAAAGACCAAGAAGACCAAGACCGAGACCAAGCTAGAGTTCTTTGGCTTTGAGGACAAAGAGGACCAGGAGGGGGAGGAGGGTTCAGAAGCTGGCAAGAGTAGCTACAAGATCAAGTACTTTGGCTTTGATGACCTGAGTGAGAGTGACAGTGATGATGAGAGCTCCCAAGCCAAAGAAAAGAAGGCCAGGAAGGCAGCCGCAGCCTTAGCTGCTTTGAGCTCCAGCGTGGATAGCCCTCATACCAGTGACTCTCAAGACAGTCATGCTAGCAGTAATACAGGTAAAAGCAGTCCTTAAAAACAGATCTGGTGTTGGTGTAATTGTCATTTTATTGCATGATCCAATGTAACGACATAAACTTCAAACCTCTCTTTAAATTAGAAGTGCTTGGATGACCCACTTTGGTTAATATTCCATCCATTTACAAACTCATGCTTTTTTTTCTTTTCCCTTTAATCATCAACAATCTGGTTTATCCAGCAGATGCCTTTGACTTTTCCGATGACTCAAGTCCTGGTGGTACCGAGGGCCAGAAAGCACGCTCAGGGAAGCCAAGTGACAAATCCAAGGACGTCGGCAGTGGACTGAAAAAGATTTTCAGTGGACCCAAAAAGGTATTTAAGCATGTTTTAAAATTGGCCGTGTGTTTCTTGGCTCGCTTTTCAACCAAATGTTTTCTTTGTCCTGTGCCATCCAGTGTCTTTGAATATTTGCCCATGAGACTTTTTTTTTTTTTTTTTAACAACTGCATAGACAAGGGATAGGCACAAACCTTTTAACTGCAGTCTGATCAATCTAAGTGTCTCAGTACAAGTCATCTAGCACTTTTGATGACCTTACTCCTGACCAGGGTTTAAAGCAGGTCTGACACGTCTTGGCTTATTGATGTTTAGATGACATTTACATAACAGAATGCCCAGCTTGTCTGAAAATAGCCTGAGATAACGAGAGTGAGGAGAGCATCAGAGAAAAATAGAGCAAGTGGGCGGGTAAGAGGCTCGACTGAAAACTAAATTTATATGGTTGTCATTTTATGTAATCCAATTCTGTGATTCAGCAGTGATGCAGGTTAGAACTACAGTCAGAGACTTAAGGCATTGAACTGTGATGCCCAGGGAATAACTTTTGACAGCAGTCTCATTTGAATCCCATAAATGTGCGTTCAGTAGCATGCATGGGTTTCCACTTTGAAGGGGATTTGGATATTACCTCTTCATCAGGCACATATTTTCTCATAACTCTGCTTTGATTTGTAATGCTGTGCTGTTTTGTGTAATGCCCACATTTTCTCTCTTTATCTAGATCATGTTTTGAAGTGGCTTTGGGTTATTTGTAGTGTGTCTTACTAATTCTGTGTAGTTATTCTTTCTACTTCCTCAGCAAAACTTCCTACATTGTCTTTGTACGATATAATTGAGTTTCACAATCTGTCATTTTCAGGAAATGTTTTGTGCTGCTTGGGGACTGTTGTGTTCTACACTGAGGCTGCTGTTGTCTTAGTATATCAACATGAATTCAGCATGCAGTGTTTATGGGTTCAGTTCTGCTCATTTACAGCTGGAACGTGGTATTCTTTAGAGAATAAAATATTGGCATATAGGTTGTTGTTGTAATTTTTTTAATTTATTTTTTTTAAACTGTCATCACTGAAATGCACCAATCTGAAAGCACCATCAGTATTTTCTTATGCCAGCTGTTAGTAATCACTAAATATGTGTATCCGTTTAGTTAACTGACAAATTTTTAAGTTCTTGCTGTGTTTCAGTCTCCTGCTAAAGCTGTGTACAATGCTCGCCACTGGAACCAGCCCGAACCTGAAGAAATGCCTGTGCCTCCAGTCTCTCGATCTCAGACTGCTCCGGTAAGATACTGTATTTTGCCTGTAGACTGTAGACTGTTAGTAAAAGATGGACAGAATGTGGCATCATCTATTAGCTTCTTAAACCTGCATTTTGAAGCCATAATATTTGTGTTTTAGCTGCTGGTATGTTGACTTTGTTGATGTAGAGACCATATTTAGGCCAGTTGGTGGGGTGCTAAATCATCAGCTGATCCTAGCAAAGCACAAACACGGGTATCTGCTTATTAACAGAATTATAATACTTGAATTTCAGTCACTGAAACTGAATATCAAACTTTTCGGATGGGCTGTGCCACCTGGCAAGCCATATTACTCATCAGATAAGTACATTAAAAATGCTTCAAAAGTTCAGTCTAGTCCAGTTGAGTACTGAAGGTAAAGTATTGCACAAAATCCACTGTAGCTAATGTTAGCACGCCTTTCAGTTTTAAGCTATAATAAAATGTCAATGTGAGCTATTAAAAAATCAGATATTATGGGGGAGGAAGTTGGCTATGTAGACTAAATCTGTTCTTTGTGCCAGGTGTTCTTTTCATGGCTGAAGCTAGGCATTTTAAAATACCACAAGTCAATCACACATTGATTAATTTTGGAGCCAAACTCAAATTGCTATAAGAGAAGCCACAGTTTTTTTTCCCTCGTCTTAATTTTTCAGCAAGGTTACTGCTTGGTTTACTTGTCAGGAACTGGAACAAAAATGTAAATCTGTCATTGTGAGTAAAGAGTGTATTTGTATGTTTAAAGTTCTCATTAGGGTGTATACATTCATTTTGCACAGAGAGGGTAAACACTATTACTGGGTTATTATGTAAAGAAAATGCTATTAACTAGCGCCATTTATTTGTGTTTGTGTTCTTAATGTCCACATATTAGGATACTGTTTACTGGTCTCTTAGTAGTCAACAATTTCTGTATTAATTGCTCTAATTAGTATTGCTGTTCAAGTGAAATTACTTTTCCAGGCAAGTGAAGTTTGCTTGTATGTTTTGTATTGAATTACCCCAATGGAAATAATGTTTGTTTAGAGACTAGCTAATCAGACTCTGGCGACTGGGATTTAAAAGTTATTGTTAACTTTGCACTACCTCGTCTGACATCTGTTAACAGCACTTATTAAAGACTTGTGTGGTTAACAGACTGTTCAGCTGTGGTAAATCTTGTGGACATGTCATTAAACAGATTTTGTTGCTTTGGTATGAGCCCCGTTTCTCAGCTTCTTTTTTGTCCTTAGGCTATTTTATCGAGCAGCAGCAAGGACAGCAACTCCCATAAAGATGACGGCTTGTTCAAAGCTCCTCCACCGCCACCCAAAGTCATTAAGTCAGAGACCATCCCCACACGACTCAACCAGGATATTGTCACAGCACTCAAATGCAGAAAAGAAGACAAGGAGGTGAGTCCAGGTTACACAGATTTGCTGAGTAACAGCAGTTGTTAGATAAATCTTTCTGATCAGTTTTTACTTCACATTTTGTTTGCTTGCCAGTATGAATTACCCCTAGCCCCCCCTTTTCCCCCCTTCCTTTTTAAACACTCAGCCAGTGAAGGGTTGGCATTCATTTGATGTGTGCCAGTGCTACTCCCATACAGCTTGTGTCATTTACAGATGGGCCTTCTGGCCCCAGATCAGGCTGTTAGCCACAGATCCCCTGAGGTTAAATGGCTTCAGCTACACTAAGCTGTCACCACACACTGATTCTGTTATAAACCCAGGTCCTCCATCCTGTGTCGTGCTGAGCCCCCTCACAGTGTGACTGCTGATATAGATATACATACAGTGTCAACTGCTGATCATACTGACCTGAAGCTTTTGCTGGCTGTGAAACCAATAGAGGAATTTAGAAATGTGAGCAATTTGCTGTGTGTGTGTGTGAGCAATTTGAGGGTCTGGACAGATGCAGTGCTTCTCAATTAGCTACAATTAACCCCATTTCCCTTACTACCAGCTGTATACTGTGGTGCAGCATGTGAAACACTTCAACGATGTGGTGGAGTTTGGAGAGAATCAAGAGTTCACAGATGATTTTGAGTACCTGGAGACGGGGCTCAAGAGTAGTCAGCCGCTCAACACAAGATGCCTTAGGTAAGTTTAATAACCAGCTGGGAATTTTTCTTTGTTGTGTTGTAGAGGAACATTTCTATATTTGGTCTGATTTTAATTTCTTTTTTGTGACTTGCTAAATGTTACTTAGTTTACAAAGTTCAGTGACTGGTACAAGCATATGCCAGTTAATATTTCATAAAAGTACCTAAAACCAAAATTCATAAAGTAAGTTATTATTCTTGCAACAAAGTAGTAGGAGGTAGAAAACGCAGAGTTAATACTTTAAAAACAAGCACAGATGATCAATTTTAATTGAATTGCACTCCAGCCCAGAGACTTCATGTGTAGCTAAAGTTCTCAATCATTTCTGTCCCTTTGCATTTGCTCGCCTCCCTTCCACCGTTGTGCCTCAGCCTGTTAATCACATTTTACTTCCAATTGTGATTTTTCACTTGCAGCGTTTATGAATAATAAAAAAAAAAATATCCAAGATTAAACTAATATTGTTCTGCGTTCATTTTCACAGCATTGCTCTCTCATTGAAACCATGAAAAAATAATTATTGATCATGTGTCACTGATTAACTAAATGTGATAACAAAATCACATTTAGTTAAAACATTGAAACTATGATGTAAATCACACTTCTTATCCAATGTTTTCATAGGATTTAAGTGATTTTATTCATAATTTAAACTAGAAATGCAGTACAGGTAGTTAATGTGTGGCCATACACCACACCCAATCCGATATTTACATTATGTCTGGGCTAATATATGTAAAACATTAGCACTTCTGAAGGTGTCTCACACCTGGGACACCAACAAGTTTTCACTGTATGTTTACAATGTTGTACATCAAACTGGTCAAGTAATGACTGAAGAGCTTCAAATAACTGTCATAATGAGTTGAGATGATGATGATGATAATAAAATTATAATTAACTATAATAATAAACTAAATTAGTTTTACATTGTATTTTTTTTTTTCGTCCTATAGTCTTTTTTTTGTATTTATTTGTTTTTACTTATTGCTACCTATTGAATAAATTGGACATTTTTTTTTATTTGTGATATATGAAGTTACAGAATTAGAAAGGTGATGTTTAAGTCAACACTGACATTTCCTTACACATAAAAGAATCATTCCCAGTCTCTTTCTCACACTGAGAAAAACAGCTTAATAATTTAATGCTTGCATTGGATCCATGCTGTGCATCAGCAGAAAGCCAAAGTCAGGCTGTTGTTGTTTTATACCATTAGAACATTGGATTGATGCATAGCATGGGCAACATTGAAGCCTTAGTCTTTAAATCTTTCCCTATATTTCTTTAGTTTGCCATTTGTGACATTTTAATTTAAAAGTAGGCTGATTTCATTGTCATAAATCTATCTTTAACATTCCCTCTATTCTCCACTTTCCTCCCTCATTTCTCCAGTATAATCAGCCTGGCCACACGGTGTGCCATGCCCAGTTTCAGGATGCACCTGAGGGCAAGAGGGAAAGTCGCACAGGTCTTCAAAATGCTCAACGATGCTCCACAACACCCGGTCAGTCAAAGTTTTGTTTTTAATTAATTATTTTTTTGTCACCTCCTGCCACAATCTCTTTCTATCATCTCCCTTGAAGTTTTGACAGATGGTAATACAATGTTTGAATAACTTGTGCTTTCACAATTTATTTTGTGACATGAACCATTACTTTTCCATCTAAGATGAAGTGTTGAATCACGAGCCCTGTTTCTTCGGTATTAAATTATCAAAATGCAAGAAGAGTGCAAGGAGACCTCAGTAGTTATTCAAATGACATCCCAGGGTTAGATATGCACACGTATAAATAGGTTTGTGATTTTATTTTTTGCTCAACAAGTAGGTTTTCTGTTGTTAATGTAGTGTCTTAAAATATATTAGTCTTTCCTTTAAATAAGCGAAGAGCTTGTGGTGGGTATTATGTTTTTATGATATGGCAGTATTTGTGACCGGATGGACCTTTTTTGATGTCAGTTTGTCTTAATCTTTATTTTATTTATTTCTTTTGTGTGTATTTTCTGTTTTTCTCTTGGTGCTGTTTTTAACATATTCTTTGTATTCTGGTTGTAATCCTTGACTGAATAGCACTTTGAATCAACTCATGTTGTTTTTATATATATCTAAGTATAAATTTTGTAATTTTGAGAACTATGTAGTGAAAGTGACACACAATAAGCTTTTTCTTACTGATCCAGAGCTTTCTCCATATGATCTACACTGCCTGCACCCCTTTGTAAAACCTGATCTGTCATTTTATCAGAACCTCGCTCTGTGCACGGCTGCACTGATGTACATTTTGAGCCGGGATCGTCTTAACATGGATCTGGACAGGGCATGTCTGGAGCTAATGATCAAGCTGCTGGAACTAGACCAGGACTACTCGGGTCACCAGGATCAGCTCACAGCAAAGGAGATGGCAAAGGTCAAAGAGAAGATCAGGAAATTGTGCGAGACTGTGCACAACAAGCACCTTGACTTAGAAAACATCACGGTAGGTTGTCCATCAATAAAGAAATCATAACATCATCACATAACTGGTGAATCTTGGATTTAATCAGTAACCACAGTCTCTTGTTCATATATTTATTGAATAAGCAACACTATGTACATTTTTAAACTACTTTAATGGAAAGGTTTTTCATAAAAATATAATCTGTCAGTCTGACCTCTTTGTATGCACCCCCTTCTGCATGCAAATACACTAATCTTACTGCAGCTCAGCTGTCAGTTTTGACCTGTCACAACTGATCGACAATATTTCAGTCAGAAAAGTTGCTGATTTGATAAAATGACAGCATTAATATTACATATGCTTTACTACCTAGTAATGTTTTCTTGGTGAACTGGTTTATATTTCTTCTTATCAAGCTTAATTAGGGGGGAAAATGTGTGTTTTAGTGTAGACGACTTTTACAATAGTGGGTTTGTAATACAAGCATACATAAAATTCCAGTGATGTTTTTTTAAAACATGCTTCTGTCCTCTATCCCTGCAGACAGGGCACCTTGCCATGGAGACACTTCTGTCGTTAACCTCCAAGAGAGCTGGTGATTGGTTCAAAGAGGAGCTCCGGCTACTGGGAGGCCTGGACCATATTGTTGACAAAGGTGGGTGTTGGATACTAATGTGCTCAAAGCCATGCTGTACAGTGCATATGTGTATACCTATGCAACGATTTTGTTTGTCACGGTTTGTAATTGCCACATGTCGTGTGTGTTGCATTGCCACAGTGAAAGAGTGTGTTGACAACCTGAGCCAAGAGGATGACAAGGAGAACCTTGTAGCATCTTTATGGGGGGCTGAGAGGTGTCTGAGAGTGCTTGAAAGTGTAAGTACAGTTCTGTCAAGTTGGATTCTCTCTTGCACCAAAGTCACACTAGAGTGAGCCTCAAGGACAACAGTAATTGAGTACTAAGCTGTGAATTGGCTGGTGACCTTTGTTACCCGATTAAATGCCTCTGCTTAAAGCACTGAATGTGTCTTTATCAGCTATATCTTAAAATGCCATTCAGCTTTCCGAGCTAAACATAAAGGGTCTCCCTTAATTTTGTGTTTCTTGTCTTGTTTTCAAGGTTCTTGGTGTACTTTTTCCCTCTATTGATTTCATTTCTCTTTCATCTCCTGCCAACAGGTTACAGTGCAGAACCCTGAAAATCAGAGTTACTTGATTGCCTACAAAGACTCTCAGCTTATTGTCTCCTCTGCCAGGTGAGCACCAGCTACTGCTTACAGCTATTATTGACTGTCTACAGACATACTGGGACACAGTGGCTATCGTGACAACAGGTCCTTTTCACTTTGTCTCTTTTACTTTTTGTAAGATCATTTTACTCATCATCACCTCGGGGCAATTCTAAAGCTTCTCATGCCCATCAAAAACAACATTAGGGCAAATAAAAATAATCCTAGGATAATAGATTTGGATAAAGGTAACCACACCGATAACCAGGTCTGTGGTTTCTAAAATTGATAGCAAAAGTTAGATCTTAGTTTTAACCATGGATTCTTCTTAGTTTGCATTCATGAACACAGTATATCGAAGATCAATTGTGCTCAAGCTCGTTGCACTTTCTGCATTTAGGATTATCTTTCCACTCTGCACTTTAATATTTTTCTTTATTTCTGTTATGTCACTTTTTACTTTCTGTCAACAATATCTTTTTCTTACTTTTATCAGAGCTTTGCGATACTGTGAGGATATGATCCAGCGGTACAGCAGGGCATTAAACAACACCTCTCTGTCTTCATCGGCTGCTGCACTGCCTCACTGCAGCTTCACAAATGTGGGAAAGGCGGTGGAGGACTGTATGAGGGCTGTTATTGGAGTGCTGCTCAACCTTACCCATGACAATGGTATTCTCATTCCTTTTTCTTTTCTTATACTATTTATGGAAAACTGCAAAAAACTCAATTTACTGTAGTTTTTTTGTTTGGATTGTAGTTCTATAAATATACAAAGATGAAATGGCTCATTGTGTACTTCTGTACAAAATGAATATATTCGTGTTAATGTGGTCAGCTAGAATTCAGTTGTATCTTGTATGATTATAGTCTGTACCGTGAGCTATAATATTCAGGTGCTTAGCAGGGAATCATGTTGACATGTGTGAGCAGAGGTTAATAATAAGGTTATTTTTGCCTACAGAGTGGGGAAGCACTAAGACGGGTGAACAGGATCAGCTAATAGTGACTGCTCTAAATTGTGTCCTTCAAGTCCCACGCTACATCCCCCAGGAGCAGCGATTTGACGTGCGTGTGCTGGTAAGGTTCTCTTCAACAACAGAAAACATCTTCGCAACGGCACAGTTGCTGACACGCTGTTTAGTAAGTTTATGTATGTATGTGAATGTCTCATTTGTGTATTCTGTGGTGTATACCAGGGTCTGGGTCTACTAATTAACCTTGTGGAGTACAGCTCCAGAAACCGCCACTGTCTGGTGGACATGGAGTACAATGTCGACGACACCTGTCTGGAAGACAGCCTCATGCAGCCTGCTGACCCAACGCAATCTGACACATTGGAAGAGTCAGCTGAGACTCAGGCAGATACGGCTGACAAGCCCAAGTCCTGCGGTGCTTTGGCTGCCCTGGTGAAGGTAGGAACTGTGCCAGAACTCATACATCAATATTTTAGCAGTCACTGGATGTGGCTCTCTTTTGTCTTTTTGTTTAAAAAATAAACCAAACCCCCACAAAACAATAGTTTAATACAGTTTAAAGAGCTGAATACATCTTTCCTATTCTTAATTTAAGCAGAAACAAAGTGATTGGGTGTTGTGTTGCAATTTCTTTTGTCTGTATCATAGAACTCGTGAACCACTCATTTACCTGGTAACACATCTTTCTCGGGAGTGTTAAACATCTCTTCACTGCTTTAAATGCACACCTCTGTTTGCTCACAGTATTAAGTAATAAGCAAGTGTAAGTAAATGCTTGCTTGTTTGTGGATTAAAATTTCAAAATTAGGTTTTTATTTAGGTTTTTCTTTTTTAATCAATGTCACTGCAGCCAGAGTTCTTGCAGATTTTCAAAAAGTCTGGAAACTTTTAAAGAAAAAAATGGCAATTAACCTCAAAATTACTTTTCATGCCCAAGTATTACAGGCTAGTTTCACAGTATTTGGCATGCCTATTTGCTTCCTAACTTTGCCAAGATGAAATACCTTTGCTGTCAAGCTAAACTGCCACTCTTTTATTCCCTTTGAATTATGAAAAATTTGCTGTGTTACTTGGCTCCTGTTTTTTGGCTTGTGTTTGGAGTTCACATCTGTTTATTTCCCCTGGAATCCCAGCTCTTCCTTGAGAGGGAGCGTGCTGCCATCCTGGCTGAGGCAAAGACTGACGACCTCATCAGTGAGGCCCCCAAACCGGCACTAGACCAAAGCGGAGAGTGGCAAGAGACATCAGGAGAGATCCAGTGGGTGGCATCCGAAACAAATGACAGCCAACCCGAGAAGAAAGAAGAGGAGGATGAAGAGTTGGACTTAAATAAAGGTAGATATTTTGGGGTTTGTGCATATATGAGGAGCTGTTTGTAGCTTTGAGTAAAATTACAATCCAAATAAATGCTGACTCAATTTAAGCATGAGTTAATAATATCTGCAATAAGGATGAAGATACCAGTAACTATAAAGCTTTGAAAAATATCCCTATTAAGAATTCATTAACCGAATCTCTAATAAGGCTATTAAGGGAGACCACACTTGTCTTCAATAACAAAAACTTGTTTTTAAAACTAATTTATCCAACATTGCTCAGTTCTGGCTTTTCAAATGACATTCTCGCTGAATTTTACACACCAAATGATTGGGGGTGAGGAGGGGGTAGATTCACAACATTTATCCATAATGGGAATAATTTCATTTATTAATCCATTCATCTTAAAATTCTGAGTTTTGTGTATAAGCTGTGTAAGAAATTGTGCAGACAAAGGAAGGGCAGTTTCCTTTGAGATGACATTTCCAGTTTTTCTTTTTAATGTTTCCCAAAGTTTTAAAACTTCTAGATCGACATGGAGAAACTTTTTCTTTTTTTTGAACTCATAGATTCCTGATCTTTAAATTACTATGGGTTAGGATGGCCAGGTCGCACCCGTGGGTGTGCGACCTGTGGGTGTGCCGAGTGGGGTTTTCCCCACCCGGCACACCCACATCCACCCAATATTTTAAAAATATGTCATTGATTATTCTCTGTCTGTGTCTTTGGTAGAATTTTATCTCGCTGCATCACTTTTTTTTTTTTTTCCCAAAGAAAGGAAAATTGTTAAAGAAAAATCAAAGTGCTGTCTTCACAAGTTAAGCTTGTTTATAAAAGCCTGAATATAACACATAATTTTCAAATTGCTTGCTCTTAGTTTTTATTTATTTATGCCATTTAAAAAAACAAAACAATGATTTTTATTGAAAATAACATGGGAACCCCATAAGTATATCTGGGGGGGGGGGGATTGTTACAAGTCTCCACCATACTTTCTCTGGTCATTGAGTGATGTTGTGTCAGTTTGTCATGCAAGATCAACAGCTCTTGTTGTTTTGCCTTCAATGTTCTTCTCAGGCTTTGATGTAGAGTGCTGCCATGATTTTTGGCAAATTGACTTCTACACTTTAATCTGTTTAGCTTTAGCCTTGATGCTTTTCTCAGCTGCGTCGTTAGTTTCTGCCACAGCGCATGCTTTGCATCATAACAGGCTTTGCTAATGAATAATGAAACCTGTGTCCAGCTATTGTTACAGTTGATTAGTTTTTGCAGCTCCATTGAAGTTTAGGTTGCGAAATACAAACCTTTGTTCTTTAGTACTTGCTAGTCCTTTGAATGTGACCTCCATGAGCACTGTAAAACAGGAGTTAATGTTACTCTTGTGAACATCATGGACTCATTGTTTTTAATGCTGTGTAGAAGTGTTGGGTGAGCTGATCAGTGAATTACAGCTAAATATATATTGGGAAACCTTGTCTTTCTCCTTTGTGGTTACTGCAGCTCTGCAGCACGCAGGCAAGCATATGGAGGACAGCATTGTTGCTTCATACACAGCCCTGCTGCTGGGCTGCCTCTGTCAGGGCAGCCAGGTAAGAACCGGTGCAGATTTATACATTTTGTTTTGTCCAGATCTTTAAAAAAAATCTATAATATGTGTTGTTGCTCACTTCCTTTTTTTGCCATCCTCAGATTAATGTGACTACTGTGAGAGAAAATCTACCTAAAGGAGATTTCTCCATCATGACAGAAATGCTGAAGAAGTTCTTGAGCTTCATGAACCTCACTGTGAGTGTGACTATTCAGATCAGCCCTCTGTTATCAGTGTTACGTGATGATGCATGTTGAGATTGACGAAGTTTAAAATGATCTACAGTTATGCAAATACATGATGAATTATACAGGCTCAACAAATCAAAGTGTTTTTCTTAAAAAACAAACAAACAAAAAATACTTATATTTTAGTGACAGTGTAGTGAAAATACTGACACTGAAGGTCTTCGTCCTTTTTTTTCCCCTCCTCCTAACGCCTCTGAGTGTTGATGCAATCCTTGGCTTCAGGCAAATTAAACTGAAGATACAAAAAGCCGTTTAATTGGACCCATTGAGCAAAAGCACATTTTTGTGCAGTGAAGTGGCTTGGATGAAATAAACATTCTTGAGGCCCAGTAATTCTGTACAATACCACATTTTCCCTTTTAGTTTCAAATAATTGCAGTTTTTCTATAGCTCAGTTCAGCTCCTTTCAGAACCCCCTAGAAAGTGAGTGAAATGCTGAGCCTTTATTTCTGTTTATTAATGAAATGACTTAGGAATTCAAAACATTTGAAAGATGAATAAATGAAAGCCTTTCTGATTGTTGCTCATCTTCCAAAAAATAAAAAGCTTATAGTAGCACTTGGCTTTTATGAAGTACTACTTCTTTATAATACTAAATGTATTCAACAGATTATTAACAATTCAATATTTTTTTATGTCCAAGAGGCATAATCGAAATGATAAAATTTGCAAAACATAATTTTCAAATAATTCAAGGATTCCTGTGATGCTAGCACTACCACGCCACAGATGTGTGTTTTGCAGCAGCTTTGATTGTGACACATCCTGTCAGAGCTGAAGATTGGAACCATCTGTTTCATAAACATCCCCTTTGAACAGAAGCATCCTGTTATCATCAGTGTTTGCATCGAGACCTCACAAGTAAAGTTGTTGGCATCCTCACACACTTGTTTTTGTTTTTCCTGTTCTGTCTCCACACAGTGTGCAATGGGCACCACAGGACAGAAGTCCATCTCACGGGTCATCGACTACCTGGAGCACTGTTAACAGACAGCAAACTATCGAGCTCTTACTCCGACTGCACATTAAACGGTTTCCAGGTTACTCTTGTTCTCCACTACCCATTAGAAGCCACAAGGGGCCATTGGAGTCTTAGCAGCATTCTCTTGACTTCACCTGATCAGCAGATGTTGCGATCACTCTAAACTCTGAGGAAAAAAGGCATACACTGACATGTGCGTAAACACACGCATACAGATATACACAAGTTTCACTCCCTGTCTGGAGCACAACCCGAACCAAAGCCCTTCTAGCTGACAGACATGCAGACAACTTCAGTTCCACTCGGCTAACAGCCCATTTAGAGTCAGATCCAGATTCATCCTCAGGTGAGAATCGGGCAGACGCGAGGCTACATCCCCGTAATCCGCGGAAAGTTAAACGAAGCAGACGTCTTCACACATCGTCCCGAGATGTGTGACGGTAGCAGGCCACTGAGGAGGAGTCTCCCGTTTGCTGCCGGGTCTTGATTTCTGGCTGCTTAGCTGGAGTGTGAACCACTGAATCAAATTTTATGGATCATTACATTTTCTTCTGTGCGTGTCCACGTCCAAGCCAAGGGTGAAATCATAGATTAGCATGAAATCATTTTCACAGACGTTTGAATGATGTGTCTGTACGTAAAACCTGTATGGAATGATTTTTGAATGCAAAATCCCATTGACTTACACATTTGCAATTGGCTTGAATGTTTAAGGGAAATCGAATTTCTAGCTTATTTTCTAAGCTTTTCATTTTGTGCCGAGTAATTTTTGGGAGCTTGATTTTTGTAGGCTTTGGCTCATTATATTTTTAGATTTTTCTTTTTGCCTTGAGGGCATTTCTCTACCAAAATTATGAGTTACTGTTAAAGAAATCAGGACTGCGTGACATACTGACTTTTAATAGGATGTCCGTTATTTGACTGGTGACGGCACTCGGAAAATTACGAGCTTTTCTAAAAGTTAGAATTCTTCTCAGCCGTTGTCTGTTTGCTCACATTTTAGTTTGTTTAGATTATTTAAAGTTCATTTAATTCAGCCGTGTGTAATTAGAGTACGCATTTAAACTCACTGGTATAACGTGATGGATTACTCAAAATTATGATTGTTGTGCTTCCTTTATGTTTGTAATGAAGTTATTTTTAATGTATTTAATTTAATGCGTTCTCCTCTTGTGTAAAATGCAAAGCCTACGTAATGAGATCCCAGTTGTGTCCAACATCGGCTCATTATAATCCACCCCTTGTGATACAGCTGTGTGGCTGGGCACAGCACATCTGAGTGGCTAAATTTATGCTTAAATTGTAGTTTTTAAACATCAATCACTAAAATATTATGCACATGTTGATCAACATAAGTGGGATGGGGTTAGGGGCAGAGATGGGCAGTAACGCGTTACTGTAATCCGATTACTTTTTTCGAGTAACGAGTAAATAAGGGATTACTATTGCAAAAACGGTAATTAGATTACCGTTACTTTCCCGTAGGAACACTGCGTTACTAAAACCGTGATTTTTTTTTTTTTTTTTTTTTTTTTTTTTTTTGCGAGAATGTCATGACAGTGACGTAAGCGAGTGCGACGTTCGTGACAACAGCTGTGTGCAGATCAACAATGGATCATATATTGAGTGTGGGAGAGAGTATGAGCGTGCAGCGTTTAAAGCGTGGAAGTACTGACCTTACTTTGAGTTTGATTCCATAAAAAGTGACAAAAACATTAGCATCCATCGTGCGTGGGAAGAAAACTTTTTTACAGCGAAAAAAAACCCTAAACTTCCGCGCAAGCACCGAGTAGCTACGACGTAATGAGAAACTCACAGAGAAACTCGCGGATTCTTCCACTGACCACTGCGGCACACCTGCACCAGGGTAAACCTCCGCCTATGCCACTCCTGCTTTACAGGTGAAAATAGAGCAACAGGACCGCTGAGTCTTTGACTTTATTTATTTTCTGCTGTGTTTTACTTGCATCTATTTGAAAGAGTGAGTGTAAACACAAAAAAAAATGTATTTTATGTGCTGGAATGTGCAGAAAATAGGTTTAAATATTAAACAAATTTCTTCCAGTCAGAGAATGTTACATATAATTAAATTTTTGCTTGATGCATAAAGTTAAAAGATTAAAACTGATAAAACAAGTTTTAAAAAGAGACTTTTCCATTTGATAACATTTTGTATGATGGATTATGCAGAAAAAGTAGAATTGGGCTGAAAGATCTATCGCTTTATCACCTATTCAGGTTGTAAATCGTGTTTTTAAAAAGTAACTAAGTAACTAAATAATTAATTACTTTTGAAAATAAGTATTCAGTAAAGTAATGAGATTACTTTTTGGGGAAGTAATCAGTAATTCGTTACTGATTACTTTTTTCAAGTAACTTGACCAACACTGGTTAGGGGAGTCTAATATTTTCCTGTGTCCAGCCACAAGCAGCTTCATGTTTTTGCTCATGATATGTTTGCATTGGATAACATGCATTAAGCTCCCATTTATTTATTCTATATTGGTGTCATTTAAGCCTTGATGATGATGTTGACCTGATCCTTGGAAAAGCCTCTGTCTTGTACTGCTCACATGTACGATCACTGATTTGAATGACAGCCATACCTGTAAAAACGTTAGTTTTATCTGCTTTGTAGGGCTGCAGTGAACAGAACTGCAACTGCATTTTACTGTTAATCACTTTGAGAAAAAAAAAAAAAATCTGGTCCGAATGTAAATACTCCTGTACATACCAGTTAATGGACATTTCAGATGCTTAGACTACTTTTTTCCCCTGAAGCTGATATTTTTATTTTATACAATATTTCTGAGTTGTTTTAAAAACAAAAATTGCAGGAAGAGGAAAAAAATGTTTGTACCCCTTTCAAGGACATTGTCTTTGGTTACATGTAAATAGTTGTATCTCAAAAAAGAAAAAAAAAAGTTGCTACTTTCAGTACACTCCCTATGTGGTTTCTTCCTTCTATTGTTTTCTTTCATTCTGAGCAAGTTGATTGATTGATTGAATCTTTATTTTGAACATGTTGAAAAAGTATAAAAAAAAAAAATAGAATTAAAAGAGACAAATGAACAAAGCAAACAAAAGGAAAACGAGCAACCACAACTCCAAATAACGTCCATGTTCAAAAAGGAGCAGGAAGAAGCATAAGCTTATTTAATCCCACCCCTTTTCCACTATCTAGTATCAATAGACTACAGAAATACCTCCTTGCAATTACATTATATGTTATGTGTAATTTTTATTTTTTTTTTTTTTTAAATATATACACATATATGTTTCTATCTATCCATACATACGTATATACACACATACGCACATATACACATTTTCAATAACCCCATTAACACCTGAAGGATACACAGCCTACAATTATATATATATATATATCCATACCAACAAACCCGTGCATGCGCACACACATGAAAATATTAGACAAGAACACCCTATCAAATCTCTACCTTTTCCCTGTACCCTGAAAAAACCATATCCTTAAACCGCTTTTTAAACTGCGCCATGCTTGGACATTGCTTCATATCTTTACTTAGTCTGTTCCACAGCTTCACTCCACACACAGAGATGCAAAAACTTTTTAATGTTGTACGGATACGAGGATGTTTTAAATTTAATTCCCCCCTCAAATTGTATCCCCGTTCCCTTTTAGAAAACATTTTTAGAATATTGTCAGGAAGCAGGTTATTTATTGCTTTATATATAATTTGTGCTGTGAGAAAATGAACCAGATCTGTGAATTTTAGAATTTTTGATTTTAAGAATAGTGGATTTGTATGATCTCTGTAACCAGTTTTATGGATTATCCTTATGGCCCTTTTTTGTAATATAAAGATTGATGATAGCGAACATTTGTAAGTATTGCCCCAAACCTCTGCACAGTAATTCAAATACGGTGCAATCAGGGAACAATAGAGAATGTGGAGTGATTTGTGGTCCAGAATGTGTTTTACTTTACTCAAGATTGAGACACTTCTTGAAATTTTGTTATGTATATGATTTATATGAGACTTCCAGTTTAATTTATCATCTATAATCACACCAAGAAACTTATGTTCAAGTACTCTTTCAATTTCCACACCATCTACATGAATCTGCACTTGTGCATTTCTAAGGGAATTCCCAAATAAGATAATTTTAGTTTTACTTAGATTTAGCGATAGTTTGTTCCTGTTAAACCATTTTTTAATTTTGCACATTTCTGAAGTAATTGTATCCAGCAGCTCCTTTAGATTCCCCCCAGAACAAAAAATATTTGTGTCATCTGCAAATAATACTAATTTTAATATATCAGATGCCTTACAAATATCATTTATATAAATAATAAATAATTTTGGACCCAGTACAGAGCCTTGTGGAACACCACAAGCAATGTCCAAGCATGATGAGGAATGGACACCCAGCTTCACAAATTGTTTCCGGTCACTTAAATAATTTTTCACCCATTGCAGTACAACCCCCCTAATCCCATACCGTTCCAGTTTATTAATTAATATGTCATGATTGATTGTGTCGAATGCTTTCTTGAGATCCAGAAATACTCCAGCTGCATACTGTTTCTGATCTATAGCATTCGTAATCTCCTCAATTGATTCGATTAATGCCAGAGATGTTGATCTTTTTGATCTGAATCCATATTGACTGTCAGAGAGTAATTTATATTTATCTAAGAATTTGTCTAATCGTTTATTAAACAGGTTTTCTAGGATTTTGGAGAATTGTGGTAGTAAAGAAACAGGCCTGTAATTTGTGAAGTGGCGTCTATCCCCGGTTTTATACAGCGGCACAACTTTAGCTATTTTCATTTTGTTTGGCACTTTTCCCGTCTGAAATGATAAGTTGCAAATATATGTTAGAGGTCCTACAATTCCTTCAATGACCTTCTTGACGATTTTCATGTCAATATCATTACAATCAGTAGATGTTTTATATTTACACATGTGTACAATGTCAATTATTTCTTTTTCCTCCACTGATGTGAGGAACATTGAGTTAGGGTTCCTATCAATCAGGTTTTCACTACAGTCTACTGATGGCAGTGACTCAGGAATTTGTTCTGCCAGTTTTGGTCCAATATTTACAAAATAATGATTAAAGCTGTTGACCTTATCAGCAGTGTTTTCCATAATATTGCCATTATCGATAAAGTATTGTGGATAACTTTGTTGTCCAGAATTATTTTTAATGATACCGTTTAAAACATCCCATATTCCTTTCATATTATGTTTATTGTTGTTCAATATTTTACTATAATACTCCTTTCTACATACACGTATAATATTGGTCAACTTATTTTTGTATTTTTTATATTTATTTTCAGCATCTTTTGTTCTTTGTTTTAGGTATTCCCTATAGAGTGTAAGTTAAAAAATGTTATGTATTCAGAGCTACGGGAGGTGAACACTTTACTAAACACAAGTGGTGTTTAGCTTCCTTTTTGTATTCATGTATGTGTAGCAGCTGCTGAATGCTTAACTTTGTATCCCAGTTTGTGCCTGTGTGCGTGTGGATGTGCAAAACCCCCTGGATCTCGCTCATCCCTGACAAACTGGCTGGGATAGAGTGAGAGTCCAAAGCATGGTCACTATACTTAACAGCACTCAGCGGTGACAGTTTGTGAACGTGGCCCCTCAGCTTGACTGACTGCTGCATAATGGAAACAAAAGATTCTTGTTGCAGTTGCTAGCCAAGAGTCAAACTTACAAATAGCTTGGGGAACGAGGGGAATGTAGTGATATACTATCTGACAACACTGATTTCATACAGGCGACAGCTGTGTCAACCACGATTCAACAAACGCTGCCTCGAAATGTGAAGCGTCAGGAATTGTCAAGACAGGGAAACATGTTGAGTAAACATTGCACAGATAACATGTAATTATGTCTTTATGTTTTGTTGCCCAACATGCAAATACATGATTAGATGCAGGCAGAAGAGCAGATTAAAATTCTAAAACGCATGATTGCAGACAATGGGCACCTCTGCCTTCATCCGCCTGCTGTACATTATAGCTTTCATGGCAGTTTCTCAGTAGTGGGAGGTCAGAGGCAGAGAGAGCATTCCCTCTGTGATGATCGATGTGGCAAGGAAGTGGATGAGTAAACAAAGAGGAAAAACGCAGCATTTCCAATAGCTTAACAAGATTCGTAGGATGTCCTCCGCTGTTGGTGAATGTGAGGGAGGAGAAAAATGGGGAAAAGGAGAATGCAGAGGCATGAGATTAAAGTTTCCAACTTGTCAGTCCAAACCCTCTCAGTGAGGCTGCGCAGCCTACGGCGAGCAACTACAACTGTTTTTTGTTTTTCTGTTTGTTTGTTTTTTTCCCCTTCCCAGCATTCATTCTTTCATCCCTCTCCATATCTGGACACATTTCCTCCTGACTTGACTCGTTTGTCTTTTCAGCATCTCCCCTTGCGCACAGGCTGCTTTAGATTTTCAGAAACCGCTGTGTTCTGGTTTCTGCGGTTTTAATTATGGGAATTACTTCGGCAAAATGCAGCTTTTTTTTTTAATTTTTAAATTTTATTTTTTTGACTCCTTGCGGCTCCATTTGATGCTTTATCTCACAGTTTGTTGTATGTGGAGGGAGTGAATAGGTGATTAGCTTGCAGGTGCAAGAATTGTTTTGTTTTTACAACTTCTTGACAAAAAGCAAAACCAAAAGGATTCAAGGCCGTAATGCCACTAGGTGGTGTGAGTACTCAGCCTCTGATCGCAGTGTCTGAATGGTTGACGTAAAGTGCACACACCCACACGCACAAGTATCTTCTCATCAGTGGTGTTGTCTAAGGATTTTCCCCTCGAGCTGTAAGAACTCTGCTGTCTTTGGAGAGAGCAACGCGCTGGTCTCACTGATGCAGTCACGTGCATGCGCGCTTGCGCGTGCTCCGGAGGGAGGTGAAACATTTATGAAGAGGCTCTGTTGATGCTTTGCTGACCATTAGCGCCCCTGTTCACTTAAATCAAGCTGTCACATGAAGAAATCGTCGTACCACCTGTGCACCAACACGTGAAACTCAGATGGGAACGTGCAGACTCGTTCGTCTCCTCAGTCTGTGCAGCTGCAAGTGCTCCTCATGACAGTTATGTGGGTGAAGAAATGTTTTTAGAAAGACTCCTGCTTTCAGAGGTTTTATATATTTATTAATACATCGGTACAGCATTTCTAATGCGTGTTTTCACAGTTTTAATTCTTCAAGGATACAAACTAACTCACCCTACCTTTGTCTGAAGATTAACTGAGGCGTTTGGGCAAAGAGGAAATACTTGAAGTATTCTAATCCAAAAACAAAAGTTTTGCCTTCAAACATTTCCTTAAGAAGTAGTACAAGAGTAATGTCATTGAGATGTAATTAAAGGATAAGACTGGCAATAGATCTCTTTTATTATTTTTTTTATTTAATGAGTTCATGAAAAAAAAAAAGATTCATCTTCTGAGTGCTCACCTCACAGAAAAAAGTCAGGACGTTAATAGATAACACTATGTAGCGAGTTTTACTTTAATTACCCCAAATGGGGTACTTGGTGAGGCATCTGTGACAGGCTTTCACACAGTTCCGCAGTTTTAAGTTGGAGTTTCCGAAAACTCTGAGTTTCCCAGTTGTAATTACAACTTGGAAGCTGGTGGGAATGTTATTTAGAGCTTTGAAACTCAATATAGTATTAATGTGGCATAAGCCCCAAGACAAATGGTTCCTACTGAAGATCTACATATTTAAAAATGACTCGAGTCTTGAGTAATTTACTTAACTGGCGCTGAAGTTTTTTTTCAGCAGATATTAGTCTGCAAACTAAACTGCACTGAAACAGAATTTTTATGGTAGTATATTGCAGGTCTGGTTCTCTGGTACAGCTGGGTCCATAATTTTTTGGACAAAAGCTGAAGTTTTGCACCTTCAATCAAGATGTGATTAAAGGGCAGACTGAGTTTTAATTTAAAGGGTTTTACAAATATTTTTGCATTTACTGTTACTGTCCCCCCTTTCATGGGCTCAAAATGAACTGGACAACAAACTGAACAATGTTTTAATATTTTAAAATCATGCTGGTTTTTAAACTCATGGTCGAAACTCTGCATTTCCTTCCCTCCCTCGAGGTGCTCTAAGTCGTTACTACAGCCACGTTCAGTTGCTGTTGGTTTTTTAAAATTCTTTCTTCATAGAGTTTTGTATTTAATAACTGAGAAGCACTCTCTGTTGGGCTTTCTTTGCCTTGAGAAACTCTTGGGTTGCTTTTGCTATACGTTTTGGATCATTATTCATTTGCAGGTTTTGTCCTGTCAGTTTTTGAGTATTTGTCTCAGTCTGAACGTCAGGTCGAGCAGAGAGCAGCTGTATATGCTTATAATACTGCCTTCACCATGTTTAATAGATAATGGTGGCATGCTTTGGATCATAAGCAGTTCCTTAGTTTCCGTAGTTCCGTAGTTTTCCATCATTCTAGTACAAGTTAATCTTAGTTTCATCTGTTCAAAGGTTATTTTTATTAAATTTTTAATTTAATTAAACTGTGCAGACTCCTGTAGATGTTTTCCAATCTGATCTCAGCGGGCCTTGTTTATTCAGAAGTTCACATGATGTTTCTTTGCTTTTTGAATTTTCATTTCCATGATGGCATCTCTTGGTAGTAGACCTTGACAATGATACACCTCCCTCCTCCAGACTGTTCTTGACTTGGTAAGATGCTGTAAAAAAAGTTCCTTCTTAACTTTTGAAATATTTCTGCTATCATGCACTTTAATTCTCTTCTGCTGTTTTTCAGGCCCTCTGGTGTTGCTCAGCTGGCCAGAGCTGGCCTGAGGTATATTAATTATTTTGAAGAGCGGACTGGACTGTTGATTTAAGCAAAATTTTTGTCTCTGTCTCTAACAATATTATTTTGTTTTTTTCAGCCCAATGATGGGCTCCCTCACGTACACTGACATGTCCCCGGGCTACATATTTGAAATTAAAATGAAAAGAATATATAAATTCAACACTTTGAATCAACTTCAGATATTATGTCTGCTTCATTTGTCATGAGGTAACAAGGGACAGACCTCACCTAGCCATGAAACTGCTTGTCAGTCAATTGTGCAATTAATTTTTGGCCTCTGGGGCTTGGTTCATAAAAATGGCTGTAATTACTAAACAGTTATTATTTTAATTTTATTTTATTGGTACGACCCCCCCCCCCCCCCCCCCGATTTTAAAGCTGCATGTCTGCCAATTTAAAATCCACAGTGGAGGTTCACCAAAGTACAAAAAAACTGTTTCTTTGTCCATCAAATTCTGGACCTAACTGCAACATCAATAACATCCTGAAATTGTTTTGTGCCCACATTTAATGCAATCGGACCAAATGTCCGCCCCAGTGTGTGGCTAACCGTTTTGTGCTTTTATTGTGGAGGTCTGTGTCACATTTTATGTTGGTTTACTGGATTATTCTTACGAAACATTTCAGGAGTCAGTCATTTGTTAAAGAAACAGTTACAGTCAAGTTAGATATAACATGTGTCTATAAATGCGGAAAAATTGTAAGAAGTAGAAATGGAGTGAACTGGAGTGCAAGTGTGTCCGAGCTGTACTTAAGGACAGTGTTGGAGTTAATGTATTTTGTTAACTTCTGCCACTGCTGTTAAAACCAACTCCCTCTCTCTTGTGCTCTCCAATTTATATGTCAAGACAGATTAAGTCAGAGGCTAAACACTGAAGCTGAACAGAGCGCATTATCTTGAAACTGCAGGGGAACCAAGAATCAACCCTGAGCATCACACTGTCAACTGAATGAGGAATTTTGCATTGGCCACAAAGCTGAGCCAGCACGCACTGATTTCTGTACAAGCCTGGGATTATTTAGCTTTCGCTACAAAGAGTTTATTCAAACAGTTTGTCCACTAGTGCCGCCCTATTGTGCTGCCACAGCAAACTGTGCTCTACAGCCTAAATGAATGCTTTCACCGGTGTCTTGTTTACTCACACGCACATTTGAAGGTACACACACCGTCAGCCAGGCCAGGCACATGAAAGAATACACACACCCGTGCAAACACCTCGCAATATAAGCACTGAACAAAGAGCCATCACTACGGCACATGTGCTGCATAACAAATGTGTAAACACAAATACATTCGCATTTTGTCCAAACAAACGCAGCACACAGATCACTCTCTGCTCATTCATAGCCAGGTTGTTTCTCTTGTCTAATCTCACCCCTTAAATCATTGAGTGGCAGAGCAGAAAGACTCACCAGCCCATCTGTATTCCTGGGTGTGCGTGACCTGCACTCTAACGGATGGGCTTTGACCACAGGCGAGCCAGATGAGGAGCAGAGCAGAGTAGTAGTATTACTATCCCACACTGGCTCTGCCTTTTGCTATTCTCCACCTCCGGGCTCAGCCTTCTTTCTCTCTGTGCCGGCAGGGTGGAGCCTGATGAGTGTTGTGTGAGGTCGGCTGGGTTCCTGTTTGTGCATTTATGGCAGTCCATCTGTGTTAATGCGTTAGGGCAAGAAGCAGTTTGTGTGTGTATGTGTGTGGATATAAAAAGGGCATGAAGTTCTTCATCTGAAATGGCCATCACTGTAAGTTTCTTCAGGGTTTTGCATTAGCAATGGAGATTCTGCCTTTTTTTCTTTTTCGCACACATTATATAATAAGCAGACAGATATTAATTATTGATCATCATTTTTACTTTGGTTTATGTTGATTCAAATTTTTGCAAACACATTTGTCTTCAAATCCTAGGAGATTCGGAGGAGAGGCAAAGCATGTGGGTTGAGTTGCAAGAATGCTTTCTGAAGCCCAGTGTCTGTGCAACTGCATCAGATCCAAGATCATAAGGTCAGGGGAAAGGAATTTGTACAAAAATAGCAACTGGCAATTAACTTTCCCACAGTGAAAAACTGGCATCGGCCCGGCTATTTGTTTTTTATCATCACCCTATTATTACAGCTGTATTTTTGGCTTTATTTTTCAAGGCTGATGAAAGATGGGCAAAGAGGCAGAAAAGATCCCAGGGCACTCGGATTTGAATCAGGCATTGGCAATTATCAGTGTGTCTTATCTGAAATGTCATTATATTAGCAGAATCTTAGATTCCTAAATCTCCAATCTGCAGTGCTGTACTTATAATTTGTCATATGACGTACTACAGCACATTCATTTTCACTGTAGATAGTAGATAATAAGGTAGAACAGAGTTCTGTTTCCTTCAGCAGATCATGATTTGTGTCAGGTATTGCTGCAGTTTTTTAAAACCCACTCCTGTGATCCTGTTGCACTAATGTAAAGCGGAGATCTTTAAAACATGTATGCATTAAGCTCCAAAAACGCCAAGTGCAATACTTAAAAGCTGCAACCAGAGACTCAGGCAGATACTATAACCAGCAGTGTCTTTATTTCAGCACTTCAACAAAAAACCCAGTGCACACTTTGTACTCCCTGCCACCACCATTTTCCATTGAATACCTGCATGGTGCTCTCTCTCTTTTTCTCCTAAAAACAGCTAGCTTTATTCTTATGAACTATATATAAATGTAGTTCACCATAAGCTACATCAGTACACCTTGCATTGTATCTTGCATGGAAATAAAACGATTGTCCTGTAAAAATCAGGGCAATAAAGTAATTCTGATTAAACAGAAAAATATAAAATGTATTGTAGAGTTGATGACAACAAAAACAAAACTGTTAAAAGTGGAAATTACCCACAATAAGAAATAATAATGATTTTTATTTATCTCTCTCTCTCGATAGATGGATAGATATAGATATATCTATATCATTCATTCTTTCATTCTTTCTTTACTCTCCCCTAGTGACACCACGATGTAGCGGTTAACACAATGATGTTCCCATTTCAAGATTGGGAAGAAATACAAACCCAGCCTCAGGGAGTCACAAGCTACTGTACTCCAGTGCTGGTCCCAAACCTGGATAAATGGCAGAGTTGCATCAGGAAGGGCATCCCTCATCAAGTCTCTGCCAAATCAAACATGCAGTTCCATCTTCTGTGGCAATCCCTTGGGAAATAAACCAGTAGCTGAATGTACCTTTTGTTGTTTGCTCTGTCCTGGCATTTTATTCTCAGGAATTTTCATCAGCCAAAAAGGTTTGCAGACTTGTTAGCTTTTCTGCCAACAGGACTGTGAGTTTGTTCGAAAGATCTACGTGTACCATGTATGACTTTCTCATAGTTATTTTTGAAAATTCTATTTTCAACAATTAACTATGCTGAAACACTGTTCTGTTTCTCAAGCTGGGATTAGTCATAAAAGACTGTGTCTTGCTAGGTAGAACTATTGATGCATCTCTAGCAAAACTGTGCAATGCAGCTTGTTTTTTGCACTCAAAACTAGGGATGGGTACCGGGCACCGGTTCTGACATAAACGGTAGTAACCAGACCAAAAAGCAGCGCACATTTCGGTGCTTTATTTCGGTGCTTTTTTTCCCCCTGAGCTGTGATACACTTCTAGCCAATCATTTTACATTTCCGAGGATAGTAGGCAGGGCCAGGTACGTACGTTCTTTTAGAGCAGAGCTACAGATTAAAAATGCCCAAGGCAAAGCGGTCAAAAGTCTGGCTATACTTCACAGCAAAATATGCAAACTCAGCAGCCTGCAACAAGTGCTTTAAGCTGATACTGTCAAATCCGATGAAACACCTGGTGACGCATAGCGTTTTTTTTTTTTTGTTTTTTTTTTTTTAAGCCGAGAAATGCACTGTATTTGATAGCTTGCTGCGAGACCTCACACCGAGCACATCTACTGCGGGTGGGTTGCCTGTTATCGGACTCGGATTTAGCAACATCCCCCAAAAACACAAAGAGTAGAGTCCTGGCCCCTAGCCCTGCCAGTGTAGCAGAAATGATGACTGATGATGATGGCAGCAGCAGCAGCCGTTCTTCTCTGGGTCAGTAGCTTAATGTTGTTCGTGTGTAATTTACGTTGAGTAGGCTAACCACGTTATTACATTAATGCATGTAAGGTGAACTAGCAAGCCTCATCATAGCTACATGCGGCTGTCTTCTTGTTTGATGGCAGATACTTCCTTCACCCTGGCCAAAAAGGCTAAAATGGCCAAAGAAAAAGTGGAAAACAGTTAAACATGAGAGGTTTTTGGACCAATTTTGTGTTCTCCATTCTTTAAGCACCGGTTTGAGCACCGTTTAAGCACCGGCACCGTTTCAAAAGTACCGGTTTGGCACTGGTATCGGATAAAACCTAAACGATACCCATCCCTACTCAAAACACAGCTGCTGTAGGTTCATGGATGGAGGCTTGTCAGTGCTCTGCGTATGGCTTATTTAGGCAGTCATAAAGACAAAACAGTGGCAGCGCAGATTACAAGTTTTACTGTTTACATACACTGCTGCCATCTTACATTGTGAAGTCGGTAGGGCTGTGCTGACTTTGTGAGTTGGGAGTTTGGCTTCCAGACTTCCAGAAAATTCTGACTGGGAACACAGAAATGACAACTTTCAACATCAAATGGAATGCACCAATAGTGACCCCCAATAGTCAACAACCCATAACCAAGGAGTCATGAAAGTAATCTGTGCTGTTTCATTAAAATGCAAATATATATATACAGACTGGGACAATTGGCATGTTTCACAGCAGCCATTTTTTACATCAAATAGCAGTTAATAGTGTTACTAATGAAATTCATGAAGATTCTGTAAGTTCCATCTGTCCATTTTCTTCCTATTATCCAGTTCAGGATTGCAGGGGTTTTTTGAGCCTATCCAAGCTGTCATGGGCTGAGAGGCAGGGTACACCCTGGACAAACCACCAATCTGTGACAGTGCTAACTAGGGATGGGTACCGGTATCCGGTGCCATGATGGCACCGGTTCTGACATAAACGGTAGTAACCAGACCGAAAAGCAGCGCACATTTCGGTGCTTTATTTTGGTGCTTTTTTTTCCAGAGCTGTGATACACTTTAGATTCTAGCCAATCATTTTACGTTTCCGAGGATAGTAGGCGGGGCCAGGTACGTACGTTCTGTTAGGGCAGAGCTACAGATTAAAAATGCCCAAGGCAAAGCGGTCAAAAGTCTGGCTATACTTCACAGCAAAAGATGCAAACTCAGCAGCCTGCAACAAGTGCTTTAAGCTGATACTGTGATACTGTCAAAGGAGGTAACAGCTCAAATCCGATGAAACACCTGGCGACGCATAGCGTTTTTTTTAAAAGCTGAAAAATGCGCCGTATTTGATAGCTTGCTGTGAGACCTCACACATCTACTGCGGGTGTGGTGCCTGTTATCGGACCCGGAGTTAGCAACATCCCCCAAAAACCTGAAGAGTAGAGTCCTGGCCCCTAGCCCTGCCACTGTAGCAGAAATGATGACGGATGATGGCGGCAGCAGCAGCAGCCGTTCTTCTCTGCGTGAGTAGCTTAATGTTGTTCGTGTGAATTTACATTGAGTAGGCTAACCTAGGGCTGCTCGATTATGGCAAAAATGATAATCACGATTATTTTCACTGAAATTGAGATCTTGATTATTTGACGATATTTATTTAACCCTTTAAGACCTACTATAGAACCAAGTCCGCCAGAGCTTATATTATTTTTTTACATGTTGTAGTGCCATTTGTGGGAGCATTTGAAGTTGGTATACAACTGTTGTAGCTCATATTTTAATAATATGTATGCATTAAGTCCATAGTAACTACATTAATTGCAAAAAAGTGCAATAAACTACAAAAAAATTGAAAATCGTTTTTGTTTTTTTTACATATTTTCTACTTGGAGAAATTTAAGAGGCTTATCCCTCAAAACTTTAAATACAAAAAAGTTGCAAAAAATAGTTTACAACAACAGGAAATTTATTTTGAGTGTCTTCATAGTTTTATTTTGGCGATACAGCAATTTTTATATACTGCAGGAAAAACAAAAAACAATCCTATGATGCAAATTTGCAAAGAAAACAGCAGGTGCATCAAAATAAACTATTTCCAGCAGTGCAATTCGAGTTCTAAGCATCCCAGAAACTATTCAGAAAAGTCAAACATGACCAGTATAGGCTTTTAAGGCCTACAAGTAAAAAAACTACATTTTCCACGAAAATGACATCACTTCGGGTTTCGGGCAGGAAATGGCGGACATGCCATAGTTCGCGCTGACGTCTGTTTCACTGTAGGAAGTGTTATGAACAGCTGATCGGATCAGCAAAGCATGTTTCTGGAATATTATGTTTTTGTTGCTGCAAGTGCTTTTTATGCAATTTTTGCAAAGCTTTATGTGGAAGGAAACCGTGACCGAGGACAAGCTGATGGCATAAGATGTAAGTACAACTCCTCTGGTTTCATATGTAAAACAAAATATTGCGCTAGCTTACACGGTTCAGGTTCTACAGGGATTTAAAAATAGTTACACAAAACTGAGCGTGCAGCTCTGACCGGCTAAAGGGTTAACAATAACAATGTATTGAATAATGACTTTAAAAAATAATATAAAATAGTGTGCAACACCACTGAAGGTTTTTTTTTTTTTTTTTACCTCTCTTTTCAACCAACGGCAGTCACTCTCCTCTCCAAATAACTTCTGCTTAGCTTTCCGAGCTTCCCTCGGGTCCTCTTAATCAGCGGTCTCCAACCTTTTTTGCACCACGGACCGGTTTATAAGGTGTCGCGGATAAATGAGGGAGGGGCTAATAATCGGCTCAGTCATTTTTAATGATCGTTGAAAGCCCAGATCGTAATCGTGATTAAAATTCGATTAATTGAGCAGCCCTAGGCTAACCACGTTATTACATTAATGCATGTAAGGTGAACTAGCAAACATCATCATAGCTACATGCGGCTGTCTTCTTGTTTGATGGCAGATACTCCCTTCACCCTGGCCAAAAAGGCTAAAATGACCAAAGAAAAAGTGGAAAACAGTTAAACATGAGGTTTTTAGACAAAGTTTGTATTTTTTCCATTGTTTAAGCACTGCTTCCAGCCAAGAGTGATGCCATAAATCCCCTATAGCTGCAGAAAAGGCTAACATTGTTATCTTTTTACAAAAAAACAGCTGAACATGAGAGGTTTTTGGACCAATTTTGTGTTCTCCATTCTTTAAGCACCGGTTTGAGCACCGTTTAAGCACCGGCACAGTTTCAAAAGTACCGGTTTGGCACTGGTATCGGATAAAACCTAAACGATACCCATCCCTAGTGCTAACACATAGAACAGACAACCATTTACACTCTGACCTAAGGTCAGTTGAGAATCACCAATAGATCCAACCCCATGCATGTCTTTGGACTGTGGGAGGATGCCAGAGTAACTGGAGAAAACCCATTCAGACATGGGGAGAATTTGCGAACTGCACACAGAAAGGCCCCACACTGCACAGCAAATCCAGCATGTCCAAATTAACACTGTCGGATTTGATTTCAACACTATTAAAGTGTCTATATGGGTCCACACCAGAGAGTGTTAATTTAACTCTTTTTGGAGAGTTGGTACGTTAACTCTGATTTAGTGTTAAACACCAAATCTGTCTGGAGTTGATAATTTAACACTTGGTGTTAAGAGTTTATATATTAACTCTCAAAGAGTATTTTAGTTTAACTACGTAAGAGTTATCTTCTAATTCATTCTAAAAAGCGGGGATTTTACTGTTCTGAACTTCTAGAAATTTCTTTTGGAAATAAACATTTACTAAAAAGATGCAATGGTTTTTGAAAAACATTTTTTCTGAACTGTGCACCACAATTTCAAAACATTTTCTGAAAAATGTAACAGTATACATGTTCTCACTTTCATTAGAATTTTGTTTATCAAAAGGTCTGACATGGTAAATGCAAATAACAGCATTCTCATCACTTATTTCTTCAATACAATATGCATGTCCTTCATTCATCTCTTTGTGGAACTTCAACGCACATCTGCTCTCCCCCATATTCCATCTTCACAAGCATATCCTGTGCGGAGATTGAATAAAAATTAGTTGACACTAGTTAATGGCACAAATAATCCAGTAAACAATTGCAGCACAGTAAAAAAAAAAAAAGGAATCCTCTTTGAGCCATTACTTGTGTAAAGTATTTTCCCAAAAGACAAAGACACAGGCAACAGGTAATACTGAACTAAATGTAAAACCTCAACCTTTTTCATTTTTACCTAAACCGTGTGCACAAAACTCTGGAGGGATCTATGCTAACGTAGAACCCAGTCAGGACGTCTGCTACTGCTGTTTGCTCGTTTTTTTTTTATGGGCGATCGTTTTCAGGCTTCAAGTAGCACCATTATACCAACATTTACATTCTAGACATTGTTTTAGGCGTATTTGACCAAAGGTTTGACTGAAAATTCACATGCAAGCTTTTTTTCAGTGCTGTGGTATTTGCCCGCAAACAATACCTTTCAGCTAGCTAAAACAGAATATTATGCTATCAGCGAGCAACATGGCTAATGCCTTTCACACAGCTTTGTCTCAACTCCAAAGAGCCACAGAAGTAAAAGCTAATAGAAATAATTGAAACAATCTTTGAAAAAATGACTTACCAAGCATGGCAAACAACTCAAATATGTAGAGCAAAATGTTCTGAAACGGCTTCACTTCAGCTTCGATTGGAGCCGTGCTGGGGGCGGAGTCTGTGAATTTACTCTGTTGGTGTCATAGCCCCTCTAGGAGTTCAGAGTTAAGAGGTCAAGAGTTAATGTTTCCATTGTAACACCTCCAGATTTGACAGAGAAACACTCATTTTTAACACTCGATTTTAACTACTATCATTTTACACCTCAGAGTTACATTCAAAGAATGTGACTCTGCTTAGAGTAAAATTAACTCTACTTTTGCAAGAAGACTATTAACACCAAAACACTTAACACTTTTGAATTTGCTGTGTGGATTCAATCCCAGGACCTTCTTGCTGTGAGGTGGTAAGAGTTTACCAAGAGTTTATGTGATTTAGTTACACCTAATCTGGGGCGGCTGGGGCGATCGTGGCTCAAGAGTTGGGAGTTCGCCTTATAATTGGAAGGTTGTCGGTTTGAGCCCCGGCTTGAACAGTCTCGGCCGTTGTGTCCTTGGGCAAGACACTTCACCCTACTGGTGGTGGTCAGAGGGCCCGGTGGCGCCAGTGTCCGGCAGCCTCGCCTCTGTCAGTGCGCCCCAGGGTGGCTGTGGCTACAATGTAGCTTGCCATCACCAGTGTGTGGATGACTGGGTGTGTAAAGCACTTTGGGGTCCTTAGGGACTAGTAAAGCACTATACAAATATAGGCCATTTACCATTTAAATTTTATATCAAGTGGATGTAGTTGTAGATGTTGTTTTCATCATTTGATATGATTGAGACACAAAGGGGAAAATCTGTCATGGAATCATTTCAACGTTCCTGCTACTGCATAGCTTGGCTTATTAACCATTCAGCTAGAGAAATATTTGACTTAGCCACAAGTCCTTGAATCTGAAGATTTGTTTTTCCCATAAAGGTCCCTGGCCCCCTAACATTTTTGGACAAATGGACAAACTGGATGACGTGTTGATATTATAACAATCTGTGTTCAGAGATGCTGGTTTGTAGAGATCTAAATGGTGTTGTGACAACTTCAGTCGAGAGGTCAGTAAACATGCTCTCATCTTAGATGCTGTAAAGCCTGTGAAATAGTGTCTGTGATTTGCAGGGTTTTAAAGGGATTGGCTGTTGTTTTTATCTGCTAGTTCAAAGCAGGGACTTAGTCTGAAGGTCCTTAAACAAGAAGCTGGTCCAATGCCAGCAGCGTGGTGTACGGTTTTTGTTGTTTTGAGACTCACTATGTCCTGATCTCCTTATTGAAGGCATGCTATAATGTTTGTACTAATGAAAAGTAGGTTTTTATATTGGGAAATATGTATCACAAAAACAGAAAATAAAATGTAGAAGGTCTGGCTACTTGCAATAACAATATTTACCTTTTTATTTTGTGCAGTATTTCTTTCCTTGTAGACTGTGTGTCTATTCTCAGTCATGCTCTTTCTGCTCTTTTATGTATTTCTTTCTCACTTTGCCTGGTTGGTTTTGTTGCTGAGATCTAAGTGATTAACTGCCAGTGTGAAACATTTCAGGGCATGCCAGCCCAACTAGCAGAGACCCTTGTGACTTCAAAAAAGCAAACCGAAACATCAGCAGCACAAGGCTCTAAATGGAGCTTGAAGACCTTTTTTTTTCTTGGTCTAATGGTCCCTGTGATACTTCCCCGGAGGCTGACATTCAGCTAGGCAAAACTTTGTGCAGCGCTGAGCAGAGGCGGAGGCAGACATTTGATACACCCAGGGCTTAGAGTTTTGTTCAAAAAAGAATGACTTCATATAGGGAAAATATATATATATCACATCTGCAGGACACCTTAAACTAGTTTTTTAATTAAGCAGCAAGGCAGAACAAAGTCGGGGCTGTATCAAGACACGAGGACTAAACCCCAATTCAACCAGACCAAGAACTGATCTGGAATTAAAACAGGACTACAACAGTTCAAAATCAGGACTACTTAGGACTTAACCAAGACAGAACCAGAATCAGAACTAGATGATAGTAGCACTAAAAATAATCATAGACCTGCACTACACTTATTTTTTATTTCTACCAAAGTACATTATTTAGATTCAGAAAAGTTTATATAATTATTTAGCCTTGTTGTGCAAACAAGCCTGCAGAACTTAATAATTGTAGAATTTGAAAAATAAAAAACTTAAAAAGAAACACTAGGTACGATGAGTACCTATGATACGGTGATACTTTTGGTAAACGACCATTTGACTAACATGTGTGTCTCACCTGCTCTTGTTCCATCTCTGTTCTGTCGTCATTCTCTCTCTCCCTCTCTGCTTCTCTCTCTCTCTCTCCCTCTTTGTGCTGACAATCAAGCCAAACACCAACATCATCAAATATACAGTTGAAACCAGATATTTACATACTCTTCAGATAAAAACACAAATACTTTTTTTTTAATTGTAACATCAAATCAGAATAAATGTTTATTTTTTTAGGTTGATAAATATAAAAAACATAGTTTCTCTCTTTACTCTTAAAGTTAACAAATATCTGTATTTCTTAATTGTAAATGGCACCAAATTGTATTCAAAATTGAGCCACACTTATGGAGCTCCACAGTTCTTTTCCTGGTGTTTTGGTTGACATCTCTTGATTTTCCCACGTCAAAGAAACAGGCTCTGTGTTTTGCCTTATATGCATCCACAGCTGTGCCACCAATTTACTCACATGGACTCTACTAACCTATCAGAAGCTTCTTCAGCTCAGAATGGAACCGTCTGAGTTTTCTTATTAATTAACAATAAACTTAGTGTATATGTACTCCTAAATTTGATGAAAGTGATAAAAATAGACAGCTCTGTCTCTTTATTCTGACATTTAACTAATTCAAAAGATATTTCAATATTTATTTATCCAAAACAAAACAAGTTTACTCTAAATTGATGTTGTACAGTAAAAAAAAATGTTCTTGTGTTTTCCACAAAGTGTATGTAAGTATCTGGTTTAAACTGAGAATATACTGCTGTGTATTGAAGTTCCTCTTGTTTTGCATAAAAATATACTAAACAACATACAAAGCATAATATATAAAATACTACCAGAGTTTTTTCTTTGAAAGAAGCTCCTTATGTCCATTCTTGTATATCAGTGCATTACTGAAACCGATTTATTTAGCTGTGGAGGGTAACAACTGAAAATAGGAAATAAACACACATGTAAGCTAAGACTCCAAAGAAACAGCATTGTTGTTGTTCGGCTTTTCATTTCGCCATTTGTTGATTCACTCGAAGAGCAAGTAACGTAATATGGGTCAAGTGATCAGTTTGATATCAATCTTTTGTGATTCACCGTCATATTTACATTATTTGTACAGTACGAATGATTTGCTTTGCTACCTGGTCAAACTTCAGTTCTCCTCTGTCTGCCTGGCTGCGTTTCTCCAACAGCGTACTGGCAGGCAGCAGCTCCCCCCACCCCCTCATGTCTGAGCTCGGATCATACCAATATTAAGGGGAATTTACGCACAGTCGTAAATTCCCACAGCGTGCACTATGTGCTTCGAATATTGTGTGTAGTTTTTGTTTTATACAGTTGTCAGCCAGGCATGTAACTATGAAAAGAAATTACACTCCAAAAGACCCCGGACTTCTGAAAAAACAACTCTGGCTTAAGCCCAGTAAGCCGCCCCCCTCCTCCCGCTCCGCCTCTGACGCTGAGAGGTGTCAAGTCAAAAAAGCTCTATCAATACTGAAGTTTTGTTTGATGACAGATTCATGGTGAGGTTTTAGTTGTATTATACATTAACAGTGGCATTATTTCCCAGATGTGATTACCCTTACACTCACATGTTTCACCAGCACAGAGAAAAAGCTCTCTCGCCAAAGGTGCACACAAGCAGAAAGGGAAAGAAAATCGCTGCATCAAACAATCCTGCTCCAAATGGCAGATTTTGGCTTTGTGTTTCTGTGTAGGAAGTAAAACAGACCTGAAAGACTCACTATTTGCATTATCTTGCGTAATCTCTGAGTAATTGGAAAGGAATTAATATTCATCCTTTCCTGTGGCACGGTGCCCCATAAAGCTGTTGTGCCTAAGGCAGAACGCAGAGACAATGCAGAGAACATGCCAAGATCCTCTTCAAGTAAAACATGCAGCATCACTGGATGGGGTGGCTGAACTGTGCTTTGCAAGGGTTTGACTAAAGAGCCCTTGAATGCGTGGGCTTCATAGGGGGGACGTAATACAGAAGAACCTCACACCAACCTTTAAATCCTGACTTGGTTGGGTTACATTCACACAACTGCCTGCTTCACAGCAGCTCAGGAAACAGTCGGAGTAAGTGTGAGTTTCCACATGACAGGGAAAGTGGTACTTGTTCACAGTGAAATATAGACTATAAAGTTTTACTTACCACATATAGTAGAGCCAATTTAATGAACATCGCACTCCTGGGACCCTTTAGCACTTTACAGTGTAGTTTGCAGAGGGAATTTGCTGAATGCAGAAATGTGTGGAGGAAATCAGAGGTTGTCAGTGTCACAAGCCCGAAGGCTCAGCACATGATTATTTTTTTCTTTTCTGATGAGCTTTTCACACACTTTATTTTAACCTTGCCAATTAGCGCTTCATACTTCAATGTACACAGATGAGGAATTTAAATGTGTTTTTGTCAGTAATTAGAAATTCTCCTATAAACATCAAAAATCAGCAGTTAGTGGACATTCAGTCTGGGCACTCATCTCGTCTTGACCATAGACAACATATATTACAGTAACATCAACCACTGGTGAGTGAAGTCACCTTGTGAAGTCTCAAGGAGAGAGTTTTCTTCTTCATCATTTTGGTGTTAAGAAACTGGATGTGATGACGAGCGTGGTGGAACTAACTGAGGAACTAAGGGACACTGCATGCTGCACGTTACAATGTACTTTAGGCTTACCAGAACACAAAGCCTGCTTTATTGTCCTTTTTTTTTTTTTTTTACTCTAATTGGGGCTGTAATTTACACAATAAATATCACGCTATATTTACACCTTATCTGAAATTATAAACCATAAATGTATAGTTCTATAGAAAAGGATGTCTTTTTGAACCCAGAGGAGTTGCTTTGGGAACCACTAATAACATTTTGGTGCTTCTGGTATAGCAAGCAGAAAGCCCAACCACAACTTCCTGTTGTTTATATAAATAATGTAAATTAAATCTGCAAGCAGCAATGATAAGGCATTTGCACCTTGGCACACTCAAGCATGCTGCAGTGTGGCTATCTAGGATTGTGATTGGCTGTTGCACAAACTAGCACTTCCTATGCACACGAGGTGTTTTTTTTCCTCGAGCAAACGCACAGAATAATATGCCATGTTGCTGCATACCATGTGTGGAACCCACAATTAAAATTTCAGCATGTGTATTACCACTTGCTGATTTCCTGTTGCTACTAGATGGCGCTATAACATTGACTAAATATTCGCAATTTAGCATTGGCAAGGTTTACTATCATTAATTGCAATGTAATAGAGGGTGATATAGAACTATTCTGGAATAATCATGTTTGTGTCCCAAAAAATATGTATTTATCACCAGTCCTGATGCATATGCTAACTATAACCCAAAAAAGACAGTTAATTTGCACAAAGAACCAGAACTTCTTACAGTCAGTGCTCACACCCTATCAACTTTTTTATATGCTAAGAAGACAGGCTTTGACAAACAGGCAAAAATAGAATATTGGAAGGGAAATCTAACACAAATTCACTTATATTAACGGCTTTTTTTCAGTAAAAAAACAAAGTTGTAAAAGAATATTCAGTGGTTTTGTATTAATAGAATGTATGTCTGTAAAGTGTTATCCCTTTCCTACAGATTCTGTACATCTTGTTTTGAAAATATCTGTTTATAGAGATTATAGAGATGTAACACCAACTATATCACATTTGAAACATGAGGTTTTGTGATTTTTTTTTTTGGAGAAGTTTACGTCTCCCCCTGAGAAACCTTTGAATTGCACAATAAATTCTAAAGAAATAAACTGCAAACAAAATCAAATAATTAAGTAAATAAATAAATAAATGAATGAACACTATTAAAAAGGAGAATTTTCTGGAATTTACTTGATGGTTCAGGGTTTAAAGTGTTAGAAGGTTGTTTAAACATGTTTAGACTTATGTCTACAAGCAATGCGGACATGTACACGTATTTTTTAGAAAAAGTATTTCAATAGAAATGTTTCACCTCCAGGTCCAGCTGTATTACTTCTTCCAGAACTTTCGGCTACATCTCGCCCTCATTGGTGGAAGAATTTTCTTTTTTTTATATAAGACCCCAATTATCTACTGTATTTTAGCAAAAGCTGCTCTTCTGGGGTTCTCCAGAATAATTTTAAGAATGCTTCAATAACATCTGTGCGTGGATATTATTGAAGCCGCGAGTGCTGCGACTCAACAAAGAACGACACTAATAAACCTGCCTAACACAAAGCTTCATACACCAATTTCATCCTATAAAATAACTGGTGCCATTTTAATAACTCTTCCACTAAATCACAGTTCAAAATGGGAGAGATTGCTCTCTAAAAAAAAAAAATCTTTATAATAATAATAATTAACAGTTTCTTGTGTAAACAAATACATTTTTTAAACATAGCGTATTACATTTTGGATTTAAGTGCCATCTGTCTAAACAAAAAAAAAAAAGGGGGGGTGAACCTGTTAGTTAGCAGTTGGTGTTTTACACATCCAGCAGGTACATAGTAACATTTTATTTGTTTGGTGTCAGTTGTCCTGCCCTCTGCTTGTTGTTAAGATCATTTTCTTACTTTAAATTCTGTTCCAGTCTGTCTGCATGTTGGATGAGTTTGAGATATTTGTGCAGGTGTCTGCTGCATCTAAAAGAAATGCCAATTATGACAGCAGTGAGAAGAAATCAAAAACAGCTGGACTTTGAAAACCCCGAGCAACACGCTAGAGCTGAGTACTAATATCTAATGTGCTCTTCACAGTGACCAACGTCTTACACATGCACAAGGTGTCATGCCACTGCTCGTGGTGTATATCATAGCTGTCTGGTTACAACTACGTTTTTTTGTCATAAAGCACACTTTGTTTCCTGTGAGTAGATGTTTTTTAAATGGAGTTTTTAAACGTTGTGAAAACTAGGTAAGCCGCCTTTGGAAAATATAGGTAACCCTATTCCCTGTTGTTGAAGGAGAGTCTTACTCCTGAGATGCATCTAGTCTGCTACCGAGATAGAAAAACAAGAAAGACGGGGGGGAAAGCAAAGAACTTTAAAAACTTTTTCATAGTCAAAAAATGAAATAAAAACAGTTTCACCCCTGAGGGGAAGGAAAAGTTTGTGGTTGCGCACTTAACAAAGGAAAGCATTGATTTGGGACTGTTTTACCGCCGCGGTCGCTAAATGGAACATGCTTTGCATTTTGACTGAAATGATTCATTGCTGGACTGCTTATCATTTTCTTAACACACTAAACAGAACAAACCTGCTAACAGCATTTAAACAGTGAAACCTTTACTGTCAGAGCCTGTTTTAGATTTTGCATGTTTCCTTTTAGCAGAGGAAACTTCCATACGCGCATTTAATTCCCAGTGAGAGTGTTAACAGTTTAGTGCGAGGCAATCGTTCGGGCCGGCATGTCCCAAGAGTTGCCTTTCGCTTCTCGCCTTACTGACTACAACTTCTAGCTGCGTGACAGTGCTGGAACATATGAGTGTTTCTAACCAAGTTGCATTGTGTTATAACCTTCATCTGTTCGCATTCATCATTAAAATTCATCTATTTTTCAGATGTATAATAATGAATCCAGGGAGCAGGTGCAGTGATTTTTAAGTGAGCTCGTATTCACTGAGGTTCTTATCATAACTGTCAACACAAAGACTTTTACATAAAGTAAAAGACAGCTCTGTTCAGCAGAGTCTGAAAAGACTGAAGAGATGAAAACCCCTTTAGGCATGTTATACCACTCAGTCCAGCACTGGTACATTATGTGTCTTCAGGTAACTGATTTTCTAGTCTTCCCTGCTTGGTCAGGAGCACATTATGAGGAAATCTGAAATTCAGTATTCGCTGCAGAAAGCTTCTTCACTATCCAAATTAAAGCACAGATTCATTATAAATAAGACTGCCTCATGTTTATTTTATGACCCTGTGCAGCTGTAATTCAAATGTGTAAACATGACTGACTTTTCACAGGGATACAAATGAAACATTAAGCATTTTAAATGTGTTGTGATTTACAGTCATCAAAGGAGACAAAATTATGAAATTATAAATACAGTTATTAATGCAAAATAACACTGAGACTCCTTGATGTAGATTGTAGATCTTAAGAAAATACCAAAACAAAATGGCACGAAATCTGTACTCGTAGAAAATCTTGAAATTGCTGAAATGAAACTGTTGGTCATGTGGTTACACCTTTGAGTCCATTCTCAGTTTTAATGCGATGCAAAACATTTTGTTTGCAGCCTTTGTACTGATGACAATGACACATAATAATAGGCTTTTAGGGTTTGCACTGACATTTAGCAATCGAAATCCACAGCAGCACCTCTGATAGACCATGATGCAATTGAAAAGACATGCAGTGCTTGAGTAAAACACGTATCCTTTCTTTTAGGAAAAAAAAGCTGTCACTATCTTTGTCTCATTATGCTATTGCTATACCTGTCTGTATCACTACTTCTCTCGCTGCCATAACCCACAGAGAAATTCTCCAAAGTTGTTGAAAGCAATTCCAGGAAATATGGAAAGTCTGTGTGAGGTAACTGTAGACAAGATTTTTTTTGAGAAAGTCAGAAGGAAAGCTATAAGTACAAAGGATCATTGGTCCTTTCTGTACATCCTACACGTAGGGGAACTAACGTACTAATGTTAGTACTACAAAAATGCTGTGAAAGTTATTTCCAGTGTGTTAACTGTTGTATATTATTATCCTTGTGATTATGTTAGACATAAATATGAAATTAAGCATTGGTACATGTGTGTTTGTTGTTATTTTAATACATCTATAAACTGTGTTAAGTTAAATGCCAAAGTCTTCCTAGGGCCAATATTTTGGTTGGAGCCCTGTTTGTGTTCTCAGTTTCACCCCTGTGCCATGTCACACAGCATCCGCCCACTATACATACTGAAACTGCTGACAGGTGAGGTGAATAAGATCGCTAATTTCCATAACAATGCAATATTTTGCTCCGAAATGTTTGGACCCAGCATTTATATGGATGGCACTCTGACACATACCACCCACCTGAATATTGCTGCAGATCAATCACACCTCCATGGCTACAGCACTCACAATATGTACTCCATCACCCTGCAAAAAACAAAACAAAAAAATCCCCCAAAAAGCATCCAGAATGGCTGGAGTAACATGACAAAGAGGCCAAAATGCCAGTCAAGTAACCATTTTAGCAAGTATTTTCCTCAAACGTTACAGATCATCATCTGCTCAGTTAAGAATCAGAGGTTTTGGATCAGTTTCATTTGCTTTGGTGTTCATGAAATGAACAACAGATGCACTAGAGAGGCAACAATAAGACAACCCCCAAAATAGGAAATCTACAGGTGAAGGCCACTGACAATTTTTTCCACCTCATCTTTTCTCTTTTGCATTTGGTTAGGGACAATTCACTGCTGGTAACATAGGAATACATGAACCCTACAGAGGTTGCACATGGCATACATGAAGATTTGCTGTGACTCATAGACTCAAGAACACAGAGGAGATTCCAGGAGACAGGTCGTTGCTCTAGGAGAGCTTGTCAGGGTTGTAGAAGGTCCTTAACCCATCAGCAGTTCCGGTATTTGCTCCTTTGTGCAAGGAGTAACAGGATGAGCACTGTGAGAATCCTGTTGTGAAGGTGTTTAACCAAACAATCAGAAACAGACTTCATAAAGGTGGCCTGAGGGCCCAACATCCTTTAGTGGGCCCTGTTCTCACTGAGTGGTACTAGTTGTGATTTGCCATAGAAAACCAGAATCCACCACTGGTGCTCTGTGCTTTTCACAGATGAGAGCAGGTTCGCCCTGAGCACATGCAACAGATTTGGAGAACATGAAGCTGCCTGTAACATCTCTGAACATGGATGGTTTGCTGGTAGGTCACTGATAGTCTGCGGAGTTATATCTATTGAGGGACACACACCTGTGGAGGCTAGGCAACGGTATGTTGAAAAGTTTTTTTCAGTATAGATATCCAGCATGATTTTTTTTTTCACCCTAATACATTTCCAACACGTTCCTTTAACTTTTTTTGTGCAGTATTTTTATATGTATGCTTTGCTTTTGATACTGAAACATCAATACATTAAAAACTGGAAATCCTGACCCAGATCACAATGTCAAGTCATGGGCTCACTTAAAATCAATAGGATTTGTCCACATGGAACATCACTGCCTGTGGAAAACTGCACAGAAATCCATCTTATGGATGTTGTGAACACGGGAATACAATAGATTGCCATAAAGCTATGCTGCTATGTTGCTTAAAATTGACTTTTTTTCCCCGTTCAAAGGCAACCTTTATGCTTGTTGTCCATCATGTCATCTAGAGCTGATTAATGGTTGCAGGAAACACAAATGGCCAGGTCAACTCAGAACATTTGAAGGATGAAGTGTCCACAGTGTTTTTCCATTGCATTGCTGCATACAAAGAAAGAAATATGCTTGGAAAAGCAAAATGCTTCTCTGCATTCTACAAGAACAATGATGGACAACCAAACAAATGAATAAAATCTTCAATTTGTTTAATTAAGTGTTGCATTTGCCTGATAAATGTATAATAAAAACAAGAAATGACTTAATGGTGAGCTCATATTTGCCTTACAGCAACAAATTAACAGCTTCACTGCTGCACCCTTTGATATACACATCTTTTCAACATGTTCATGTTAATGACTATGAACCGGGTTTGAACGGTAAGACCTTGAATGCTAAAAAGAATGATAAGTTTATCTACTTATCTTCCCAAATGTATCTGTGGGAAAAAAAAACACCAGAAAAGATAATTAGCCTTTGGTGAGTCAGGAGGTCACTGATGTGAAACTCTGCATATGTAACTACAACTCTCATTTGTTCCTTTCAAACACTGAAAATTAGGCAGGAGGAGGTCTTTCTGTCTGCAATGGTGGGCCCGTCCATCTCCAGAGTGTTTCTATTATTGATCAACGCAGAGTAACACAACGGTGCCGACACCCATTTTGCACACCTTTCTAAGAGCGGAGTTTAGCTTGCCAGCCATAAAAACATTTTAAACTGAGGTCTCTGGTGTTAAAGTGGCTTTGTTGTTCTTAATCCATGCATGACTAAAAACATTTGCATGGTAAATCCAGAACAACAATGTGTGCTTCCTTTGCTCTCCTTAAGCTTCGGCTTGTATTGACACAGCCTGGTAGACTTTCCAAAGTTCACGTAGAGTTTCTACATCACTGCTCTGATAATCCTCAGTTGTCCACTCTGAGCTACACCCAAACCACCAGAAAATTTTATCAGGAGGAAGAAAAAGATGAGAAGGGTGAGAAAGAATACATATCCATTTTTTTTTTTTTTTTTAATATTTTTATTGAGAGACAAGTGTACAGTAGTTTACAATGACAACACAATCTGTTCCCCTCACATATTTTTTAGTTTTTCTTACATGAACAGACACAATAACACACACACACACAGGCACACCTACACACACGCTTAAGTAAACAAACAAAACAAAACCTAATAAGAAACCCAAAACAAACACAAACCCCAAAAGGGGGGAAAAAAAAAAAAAAAAAAAAAGAAAAAAATAAGGGGGGGGAAGAGACATGATATTAATCAGCTGGTAGAGCGTTTAATGACTTGCAATAGTCCACGAAGGGGCCCCAGATAGAATAAAATTCTCTGTATTTGCCCTTCGCCACAAGGCCTATCTTTTGCAATTTAAGAGATGACATCACATCTCTAAACCAAAAAGAAACTGAAGGTGGCTTTGAAGATTTCCAAAGGAGTAAGATGCAACGTCTAGCCAAAAGTGATGTAAAGGCTAATATTTTGAAGTGTGTAGGGTCGGTTAGACCAGTGTTGACTGGAAGCCCAAAAACAGCTAGAAAAGGGTCCATGCAGATTTGGGTCCCAAGAGCTTTGGAAAGAATAACTGAATACTGACTCCAGAAGCCATGGAGTCTTGGGCACAGAAAGAACATATGGCCTAGGTCACATGGGGTGGCATGACATCTCTCACACTGATCCATCACTTGTGGGTAAATCTCAGACAGACGAGACTTTGAATAGTAAACCCTGTACAACACCTTGAACTGGATGAGTTGTAACCTGGCACAGGACGTACTATAACGGACATTGGATACTGCTTTCTCCCATTGCTGATCCGAAAAAATTATTCCTAACTCCTGCTCCCAAGCCCCCCTAATTTTAGCAACGGAATGGACATTTAAATCCATAAGTTGTTTATATATTAAAGATATAATTGACTTCTTATTGGGTTTAAGGGATAAGAATTCCTCCCATGGTTGGACATTTGGGAGAAGAGGGTAGGAGGGGAAGAGAGCAGAAGTGCAATGCCGTGCCTGAAAATAACGGAATAGATTGGTAGCCGGAAGATTTGTTTCTGAACACAGGTCTAAAAAAGTTAAGAAAGTGCCATCTTTATAGAGATCCTTAAATGTATTAATACCATGACGCTTCCACTGTACATAGGTACCATCAATGAGGCCAGGAGTAAACAGATGGTTCTGCGTGATGGGCATGTGTACTGACGCAGAGATGTACTTAAAATGACTCCTGAATTGTGACCAGACCCTTAGACTAGACTGTACCACGGGATTTTGGGTGAAATGAGAAGGCTTAAGTGGTAGTGGAGAGAATAATAAAGCTTCTAAGGATGAGGAAGTGCACGACAGGCGTTCCAGTTTGCACCACAGCAGGTCTTGAGATTCAAGCCAATGGGTCAATTTGTGAACATGAGAGGACCAATAGTAAAATAAAAAGTTAGGCAAGGCAAGACCACCATCAAATGTCAGTCTCTGTAATAATGATTTCCTCACCCTGGGGTGTTTCCCTCCCCACAAAAACGATGTAACTAGCTGGTCTAACTTTTTGAAAAAAGCTTTAGGTAAAAATATAGGAATACTCTGAAACAGAAATAACAATCGAGGCAAAATGTTCATCTTTACAGCATTGATCCGACCAATTAGGGACAAAGGTAGCGATTTCCATCTCTGAAAATCTGATTGAATTTGAGTCATTAAAGGGGAGAAATTGGAAGAGTATAGAGAAGACAAAGTACGAGTCATGTTAACTCCCAAATATTTAAAGCCAGCAGGGCTAAGTCTAAAAGGAATGTCAGATTGTTTAAGTGTAAGACTTAAAGAATTTATGGGGAAACATTCACTTTTAAGAAGATTTATTTTGTAACCTGACAGAGAGCCGAACTTGTTTAGTAGAGACACAATCGATGGTATGCTAGATAAGGGATCAGAAACATATAGAAGCAGGTCATCTGCATATAAAGACAATTTTACGTCAAGGCCTGACCGGGAAATACCACGAAAATGAGGAAGGGCCTTCAAAGCTACAGATAGGGGTTCAATTACAATAGCAAAAAGTAGGGGGGACAGGGGGCAACCCTGTCTCGTCCCGCGTGACAATGAGAAGTAGCCAGAGGAAACACCATTTGTATAGACACTGGCTTGGGGTGCCCTGTACAACAGTCGAATCCATGAAATGAATCTGTCCTTGAAACCAAATCTTTGCAAGACCGCAAAGAGAAAGCTCCACTCTACACGATCGAAAGCTTTCTCAGCATCAAGTGAGATAACTACTTCTGGATTAGTGGTTGAGTGTTGGGAAAGAATGACATTCAAAAGCGTGCGGACATTAAAGAACAGCTGGCGGCCTTTAATAAAGCCATTCTGTTCATCTGAAATAATAGTAGGAAGAACCTTTTCAAGGCGAATTGCTAAAATTTTAGCCAAGACTTTAACATCAACATTCAGCAGTGAAATAGGCCTATACGAGGTGCAAGACGTAGGATCCTTACCCTTCTTTAAGAGAACAGTAATTAGTGCTTGAGACAATGTAGGGGGCAATAGACCACGTTCAAAAGATTCATTATACACTGAAAGAAGTAGTGGGGCTAACTTGTCTATAAAAGTTTTTAAAAATTCAACTGAAAACCCGTCAGGTCCTGGTGCCTTACCATTGTGCATGGTCTTGATTGCATGCACAATTTCATCCAGCCTAAGAGGGGCATCTAATTGTTCAGCTATAACAGGATCGACAGTGGGCATTGTAAGACCGTTAAAAAAAGAATCCATCTCTGAGGCGTCAGCAGCAGATTCAGATTCATATAGGGAGGAATAGTACGTCTTAAACACCTCGTTTACTTCCTTTGAATCAGAGACCGAGTTGCCTGCCGCATCTTTAATCTGGGAAATTAATCGAGACGAGGCCTGACGTTTTAACTGATGGGCCAAAAGCCTTCTGGGCTTATCACCATATTCATAATAAGTCGCACGCGCACGAAGTAAAAGACGTTCAGCATCTGCCGTAGAAAGTAAATCAAATTCAGTCTGCAAGTCAAGTCGTCTTTTATGCAAATCGGGAGTGGGACTGTCAACAACCTGTCTATCTATGTCACAAATTTGTGTAGTCAAAGTTTGAAGTTTGGCTTTGTGGCTTTTAGTGGAATGGGCAGAGAAAGAAATTATTTGCCCACGCACATATGCCTTAAGAGATTCCCAAAGCAATGACCTCGTAACAGTATTGCTGTCGTTAAACACCATAAATTCATCAATTGCGGATTTGATAAAGGTAACAAACCCCTCATCCGAAAGCAACAAAGAGTTAAATCTCCAGGGTGAGGAAAAAGAGGACTGGGCTATGAGCTTGATGTCAACGCTAAGTGGTGCGTGATCGGAAATGACAATAGGATGATATGTAGATGACAGTACTTTTGGAATAAGGGAACCGTCCACAAAAAAATAATCAATCCGCGAAAAGGACTGATGTACCTGAGAAAAGAAAGAGTACGCTCTGGCAGTAGGGTTAGAAAACCTCCAGGGATCTACAAAACCATTCTGAGACATAAACTCAGAAATAGACTTGGACATAGAGGATTGGGTCAGGGTCCGAGGATTCGAACGATCTAAGGCAGGATCAATAACACAGTTTAGGTCACCACCCAATATCAAAAGATGAGTATCAAGGGAAGGGAGACTACTCAAAAGTGCATCTGTAAAACCTGGATTATCAAAATTTGGCGCATACACATTGACTAAGAGGACGGGTACATTGTACATGGTGCCTACAACAACCAAATACCTCCCGTTTTTGTCAGCTTTAATCTCAGAGGCTGTAAACTGTACCCTTCTGTTTATTAAGATCGCCACCCCCCTGGCTTTTGAATTAAACATTGAATGGAAAGTATGACCCACCCATGGGCACCTGAGCCTAAGATGATCCCGATCTCGCAAATGGGTCTCTTGCAAAAACATTACATCACTCTTTAAACGTTTAAGATGCGTAAATATTTTAGATCGTTTAATTGGGCTATTCATACCTTTGACATTCCAAGTTAAAAATCTAATACCACTATTGCCTAAGGACTGACCTGAAGTGCTGATCATTGCAGAAAGACAAAAGAGAAAATACTTATTTCTTCACCCCCAAAGAAAGAACAAGTGGGAAAAACACACTCACACAAACACACAACGCAAACCCACAACAACAAAAGTACAGCTTCAGAATAAAAATAATAATAACACGTCAAACACACCCACCCGCCTCCCCCCTGCACAGCAAAATCCCCCATCCCCAAACGACGAAGACGGCAGTGCACGCTCCCACCCGGAGCAATCTGAACAAAAACGCTCCCGACTACGAAACGAACCGTGTCAAACCAAAGCTCCAACAGAGTCTTTTCTCAATAGATTAAAAGGCACAAATAAAATAAAAATAACCCAATTATATTTTACTATTAGACAGGTAAAACAAAACAAGTGTTTGGCAGAGTAACAAACTTAGCTTACCACAATGATGTTTGGATTAGGATCATACGCTATTTCAAACAGACAAACATTGTCCTGCTATATCTTTTATCTTGTGGTTATTGTCTTAATATATTCCTTGGCCTCATCTGGCGAGACGAAGTCGCGCTGCATTCCTTGATAAGTGATCCGTAGTCTTGCCGGATAGAGGATCCCAAATCGGACTCCCTGGATGCCGCGAAGCTGGCGACGGACCTCATTGAAAGCCGCACGGGCCCGCGCTGTCTTAGCGGTGTGGTCGGGGAACACAGAAATGGTCATATTATTTATCTGCACTCTCTGCAGCTCCCTGGCCTTCTGGAGAATCCTAGCACAGTCCGCGTAATAGTGCAGCCTCACAACCACAGCACGGGGACGTTCACCGGTGTTAGGTTTGGGGGCCAAAGTTCGGTGGGCTCTGTCTACAAGCGGCTCCTTCCCAAGCTGAAATGCCTCCATCAACAGCACGGACACATCTGTAGCGGACAGGACGTTCTCCTCTGGCACACCAACAATGCGTATATTATTGCGGCGAGACCTGGACTCCAAATCCTCGCATTTATTCTCCAATTTGGCCAACTCCTTTGACATCGCATCAACTTTGGCTTGGAGGTGGACAATATCATCTGTACATGTGGAGAGAGACTGCTCCATCCCCGTAACCGTGCTCCTGAGGCCAGCGAATTCCTGCCGCATGGTAGTTATATCTGAGGAAAGGTCCGTTTTTAGTTGCTGTATGTCGGACCTGATAGACGTGAGATTCTCCGCAAACGCTGCCGTCAGTTCCTTTTTAAACAGTGATGAAATTTCTTCACAAAGTTCAGAGAGGAGTTCAGCCTTCGTGAATTTTTCCGTATCGACGAGCGGCGTGTCGGGTGACCCAGGCCGTGGCGAAGTTTTACCACGAGGCGGGGATGCAGTGTTAGCAGCAGGCCGCAAGTTCGGCTGAGAGGTGCTTGCGCTCTTATTAACCTTACGCGACATTGTAAACACAAAAGGCAAAAACAGTCTTGTCTCGGAACTATACAAAAAGAAAAAACCCGTCAAAAAGTGCCTGGAAATGCTAGATAATAACTAGACTCTGCAGGAGCTACGCTCGGTGCGACCTACGCCATAGTCACATAAACCGGAAGTCCACATATCCATTTTTTAAGCTTAATATGTCTCCTCTGTCTTTCTTTGTGTCCTACTTCCTCCCCATTCTTATTTATTTGCACAATCAGACTGTCTGCAGTCTTCCCAATCAATTTTCTTTTATTTTGTTCTTATTCTGACAGCACAGAGATAGTAAAGGTACGGCCACAGGCTGCTGAAGCATGAATCCATATAATACACACTAGAGAGAATGAAATATATTTTTGCAAATACTCTAGCACTTTGAGTTTTGAAGAAAACATTGGATTTACTAGAACTGTTACAATGAAATGTTGCTTTAGCTTTTTTGTTCTTGCCTAAACCTAAAACACAGAGGAGACTCTGGTGTGAGAGTCACAAAAGGAAGCTGTATTTACCCTCTCGCACTCATAAATATGGTTTGTCATTCCTTAAGAGGGCCAGAAATTAATTTTAGTTGTACAGAAGTGTAATTTCCAGGCGACAGGGTTATGCTATCATGCTTCTTCCACTGGTTGTATTTGTTCCTCTCATTTCATCTCTTGGCCCCTCTGCAGTTACAGTCCAAGTCCATTTACCATTGGTCCACCAGATGTCCTCAGATTGTCTTTCCTTCTCACATCCACGTGCCACGCACTAACCCCTGACCCGCTGATCTGTCACACCCACTCACACACCTGTTTCCAATTTTCCCAGCCAGTTACACTTTCTTCCTGTCAGATTGGTTCTCATGCTCGCTCTCACCACCTTGGCAGTTGCTTCTTCCTGCACCTGCCTGCTGGCATCCTTTTGTGTAATATTCCATTAAAGTCAGTTTGCTGCAACCGCCTGCCTGCTTTCCTGTTGCCTGCACACATAAATAATGTTACAGTTTATTGTTGCTGCTGTATATATATATATATATATATATATATATATATATATATATATATATATATATATATATATATATATATATATATATATATATTTATTTATTTATTTATTTATTTATTTATTTATTTATAAAAGTATGTGTGCCTGTTGATGCTGTGTTTGTCATTTGTATTTTTATATAAATGGTCTCTGTGATCAGGTGTTCATGTCTCCTTGTGTTTGTTACTGAGTATTTCATTGTTTGTTTGGCGGTATCCATGGAAGCAGTGGGCTTGTATAAGATGTCAGATGAACATCTGTGAATGTTCCTCTGACTGCTGTGTGGATGTGCTTCAACATTTACTGGGAGCTAAAGCCTTTTGTATTACCTTACATATTTCTGTAGTCATACATATGAAAACCGAACACGTTACACAAGAGACCCAGATCAGTGTTACACCTTTCTACCACTCTTTCATCCCAGTCTCATCAAACACACAAGCACACACACAATGTCTCATGCACTATTAATGCTCTCATCTCTTTTAGTTACCCTCTCCATCATAGCTTCAGCTCAGCAATCAGGCAAGGGACTATGTGCCTCTGGGGATCCCCAGGCTTGCCCCCTACTGGGATGCTGCATCTAATTTCCAGGCCTGCAGGACTGTTTGGTTGCAGGGGCGCTGCATCGATTGACACTGTGATGGGGGTTTAGTGACAGCAATAATGACATCAATGCTGTCTTAAAAAAATGACACCATCATATTCCAGAGGTCCTGTTATGGCATGAAGGTCAAAGACTGATCTGCATTTTCAAATGGGGCACATCTGGGGAGGATATGCATGAGTCCACAAGTGTGGCATAGCAGTCCATTCATTAGGTTTTTCTTAATGAAACAGAAACAGAATGTACACTCCACTGCATGAAATCACTAATCAAACAGCTAATTTCATTATGGTCGCCTCAGGAACATCCTAATCATCCCTGTGAATTAGAAAATAATTATATCAGATTTACTTAACTCAAATTTGAGCTCTGATGGGTTGATGTTAAAGATGTGAAGATCTGCATAATTGAGCAGGGTGTTCGGAACACTTTGCAGGTTTCAATTTTTCACAAAACTAGTGGTGGCCTGCCTTAATCAATATTCTCCATTCATTCTTAACGGAGCCGGACGCATAAACACTTTCTGTAAGAGAAATGCATTTGTTTCTTAATCGTGCTTTTCACTACAATAAAATGATGCAAAAACAGGAAGTCTAAAACATATTCAGAGAAGCAAACAGATGCATCCAATTATTGTATACATTTTGCCCAAACATGCCATTATATCCTTCCTCCCCTCTACATGGCTCTTTACAACAAACCAAAACTGAAGCTGGGCTGGACAAATGGGGGGAAGGCACAACAGACACAGCACTAGTGTGTTGGGGGAAGTAGGTGTGACAAGCTGGAGGGGATCAGGTGTGGGATAGCTTAAGACTGCTGCTGAAAACAGGAAATGAAATAAAAGGGCATATAAAGGCACTGAGATACTGTGTGAGTTCAGTACTCTTATGTTATTGAAGCCACATTGTATGGCATGAATCTCAGCTGTGGGTCGCACTGATCAGCGTGTCATAACGCACTTTTATTGGCTGGTCTCATTATCAGATGGTCATCCTAAATTTCTCACACTGAGAATTTTGTCCTAGATTTTTTGGGGCACGAGTCCTTTACAACAGCCAACTTTGAACGGCTCTCACTTTGAAATGTAGGGCTATCGCTTTGAAGCCAAGAACAAAGATATCACCGCAATTCCTTTATACTGTTCATCTCAAATAACCCAGAAATTTCACATTGTATACCCAGCTTTATAAACTGATAGGAATGGGAAGCGCACACAAAAATGCCTGTTTGAAAACTGCATGTTGACAATGTAGCACAAAGGTTTCTCAAAATTAAATGCTACTTTCAGGGAAAAAAATGGTATAACCTGAATATTAGCATGCATTTCTTTCAGGTGCTGGAATTCCTTCCCCCAGTTCAAAGACTTGCCAGTTATGTTAATTCGCAAGTCTAAAATTGCCTGTAGGTGTGATTGAGAGTGTGAAAGGCTCTCTGTCTATATGTGTCAGCCATGTAATAGATAACATACGATGTGTCCAGGGGAAATGCAATCTCTCAGTGTTGGCTGTAATGACTCTAACCCCCACAGAGATAACCTGGTAAAGATAATGGATGGATAGACAAATTGAATGATGGAAAGGAAAATCCAAATTAACACAAAATGCATTAGCCTGTTAGACATACAACACAATGCTGCACATATTATATTTTCAGATCCAGCATGAGTCTGACTTTCATATTAATGTAAGTCTCACTTTCTCTTAAAACAGCATCTGACTGTTTATTCACTAAGCTGTAGTACTGACATTTCATCACCCTGAAAAGTCAATATCATGAATATTTTAGCAAATCCACACCAAATTGTACATGCAGCTGACCTATGAAAACATTATAATAAATTTTTCTGTGTTTTTTGCTGAACTGATGAGTGTACAGGTGCAATAAGTCTCATTTTAGCTGTGCTCTGTTTAAATAAAGTAATACAAAATACACTTACTGGCCACTAGTTGTACCAGCTTGGACCCAATTTTGTTTTCAGAAATGCCCTATTTCTTCATTCTATAGAAACAAGATAGCATCACACAGCTGGTCATTTTTGTTATTCTGTGTGAACTGTAGCATCAGTTTCCTGTTCTTAGCTGCTAGAGGTGGCACCAGGTGTGGTCTTCTGCTAAATGTAGCCCATCAGCTTCCGGGTTTGGCATGTTGTACATTCAGGTACACTCTTCTGTATTCCTTAATTGTAACAAATGGTTATTTCACTAGCTGAGACCAAATCCTCATCTAGATTTAACAACGGCAGATGGAAAATTGCGAATTGATGCTGTGGTTTGGGAACGGCCTAAGAGGGGACTGGCAGCAGCACCTGGGCTGGGTGGATCCACATATACTATTATATAAGTGAATTAATTAAAAAGGGAGGGAGGTGGACCACAAAACTGACAACAACAGGTTTTAGTACAGGAATAAATAGACAGACACATACATCTTCTGAAAGGGGAGCATATGAGGTGGGGCTAGTTATCTCCACTTAAGTTGCTATCAACTTGAAGCAGTGTAGCCATTCTCCTCTGAGCTCTGATATCACAGAATATTTTCTCTTTACTGAACCTGTAAGGCTTAGAGATGGTGTGGGAAAAGCACAGTACATCAGCAATTTGAATTCAATTAGAAGTCCGGGAGGTTGTCTTGACCATGTCTACATGTCTAAATATACTGAGTTGGTGCCTTTTGATTGGCTGATTAGATCTTTGTGTTAACAAGCAGTTGAACAGCTGTGCCAAATGAAGTGGTTGGTGAGTGTATCTGGCTCTGTGTTTACCAATTTGCAGCTAAGTTTGCTTGTGTTGCTTGGGTTAGGTAGACATGCAGAAGGCTTTTAGAGGCTTCAACACTAAAACCAAATTAATGAGACTGAACTAAATAAGGGAAAAAAGGGAAATATTTACACTTCATCAAGACAATGGGCCTGTTCTTCGTACCGCGCTAAGTGAGTTAGCTGGATGAGATTGTTGACGATTTCGCGTGATCCTGGATCGTTCGGTTCCCCGAAGCCCATCCGGGACTTGCTGTCATAGCAACAGAGCCGTAAGCGTAAACCTGCTGGGGAGCAGGTTTACTTTATGTAAACAGGATTAGATCGCGGCCACGCAGGTATGCCCGCGTCATTCATACGAAAGCAACAGCCATATTCCACCACTGTTTCACCATAAATAAATAACATCAATGTAACTAAAGACAATGCAGCACTTGATCCATTTATTGATTTCACACAGGTCATTTCCTAAAAAAGGGAAATGTACTATTAACATTCTATTACATGTATGTGATTATTACAGATGTAATTCATATTTCAGAGTAGCATTTGTAAATTACTTCGTGTAATCAAGATGAGAGACCACGGCTATAAAAGCGAAGGTGGATTTGGGAAGTCTGTCGCAGCCATGTCCTGTCCGTATACGCGAGCCACCCATTGCGGAAGGTGCAAGATTGATAAGGAGAGTCCTCAGAATTCAGCGTATATTGCGGGACAGACAGGATCCTTTAGCTCAGCGCGACAGTGTGCTCATAGAGAGATATCGATTTTCCCGTGAGGGTATTATTTACTTAACCAACTTGTTGACAAGGGGGTGCAGGACCACCACCTGTCTTTTTTTCCTCTGCCCTTTTCTTGGTTGCTGTTATAAACAAACAGATTATTTCAGGGTCTCTTTCCAAGAGACTAAAAGCAATATAAGTGATAAATATTACCATTCTGTAGGATATTCTTATATTTCACTTTTACCTGTTCCCATGTTCTAGTGGGTCCTGTCGTGGCTCTAATGTGAAAGAGGATAAAATATAACATATTATAATATAATGTAATATAATATTGGATAATATAGTGTAATATAATAAATCTACCCTACCGCCTACTGGTGTTGGCCAGAGGGGCCGATGGCGCGATATGGCAGCCTGGCTTCTGTCAGTCTGCCCCAGGGCAGCTGTGGCTACAACTGTAGCTGCCTCCACCAGTGTGTGAATGTGAGAGTGACTGAATAGTGGCATTGTAAAGCGCTTTGGGTGCCTTGAAAAGCGCTATATCAATCCACTCCATTATTATTGTTATTATTAAATTACTTACGAGTTTGATTTGTCAGCAACTTCCTGCCAGCCCTCGCTCCTTGCTTTTGCAGCCTTTGCAGTGTTCCCTTGCGTTCTGATTAAACTCTGAAACTCCTGAAATCCCTCACTCAAGAGTTCTTGCTCTGCTGCCGAAAAATACCGAGCCGAGCGCGCTCCGTCGACATTTTCGCCGACCAATCAGCGGGTTGCCAATCAATGTTTCTACTATCGATGCGTAGCCCCTTTTACGACACCCAGTGATGTCACATTACTGCGTCCAGCTGTACTAATCGTCAACAGCAGGTGTGTTCGGGGAACCGGATTAGCGCGCTCACGGTTAGCGCGATGGTTTGGTCTTGGATGTTTCATTTGATCTTGGATGTAGTAAGCGACGTACGAAGCACAGGGCCAATAAGCTGAAAACTGCAAAACAAACAAACAAACAGAAACAACAAAAAGAAAAAGTGTAAAAGTCTGTAAAATACTTAACAATGAGTTACTTGAAAAGATTGTTAGAAGCTCAACACATTTCTAATACCAAATTTTCATGAATCAGCATGCCAAGTACTTTCTTAATTAATCCTTCCTAATAAGCTCTGAGTCAGCTGCTAAATGGCACATGACGAATAATCAATCATGACATCCTTATTAGCGATAACTTCTATTTTTGTGCCTCCTTAAATAAAGTAATACATCACGCTGTTTTTCTAAGGAATGCGCTATTACTGCCTGCCTCACTGTTACTACATATATTAACTCCCTTCAGTATGCATTGTTCTGCTAAGCCAACAAATTAGTTCCTGATTGTTTTTTCTTGCTTGTGACTGTTCTGGGTTTTGTGCACTTTATTCTTACGATGTTAGCATTCCTAACAGGCTCACAATCAAGATGTATTGTTGGATTGTTATTTTTGGCTGCATGCCTTTTCTTCTCCCATGTTCATTATTTAATTTTAAACCTCTCATTAATTTTCTTTTCATCCTGCCTTCACCCTCCCTCCCCCTGTCTCTTCATGCTTTATTGGTGTTCTGTCACTCAGTATGCTTATCACAGCAGCTCTCTGTGAGTCTGGGCCTCACCTGGAGCCATCTTTTACTACGACCAAAATAGTATTCAACCTCACAGGGCCTTTGAAATATATTGTGCTCTCAGAAAACAAAGGAACTCAATGGCCATCAGGGATGGGAAGAAAATCAGCTTTCATGTTTATGCTTCAGATGCACTGATGATGATATCCACCCTGCAGTAAACTGGGATTTGACTGTGAAGAGACAGAGAGAGACACTCTGATATGTTCACTTTATGCTGGAGCGCAGAATTAGGTTCGAGAAGCTTTAGGACGTTCAATCAAAAACGCCGACTCTGATGAATCTATCATGAAATTGACCTGGATATGTGGGATACTTTGATCTTATGATAGAAGTGAATCAGAGTGTAATGAAACATAAGTACCTACCTCGGTGGTGTCTGAAGCCACCGAGATAGGCACCCCCAGCATTTCAATAGAATAATATGGAACAAAAGTGGATGAAACTTTCAATTTTTCTATAATTTATTATAATATATTTGTATTCTAAACAAAATAAAGTATTGTCATTGTTGTTTTGGGGGTTTGTTGTTTTAGTTTAAGTTTTGTTATCCTGGATTTTCATCGTTATGCTTGAGCGTTAGTGTCATTTTTCTGGTTCCTGTCTGGTGTTCATGGACTCGCAGGTAGGGATGGGTACCGGTGACCAGACCGAAAAGCAGCGCACATTTCGGTGCTTTATTTCGGTGCTTTTTTTTCCTGAGATGACACTTTGGATTCCAGCCAATCATTGTACCTTTGCAAGCATAGTAGGCGGGCCCAGGTACGTACCTTCTTTTAGAGCAGAGCTACAGATTAAAAATGCCCAAGGCAAAGCGGTCAAAAGTCTGGCTGTACTTCACAGCAAAAGATGCAAGCTCAGCAGCCTGCAACAAGTTGTCATGGTCCTGGGTCGGTGACCCAGCGCTTTTAGTTCGTTATCATTTTCTTGATGATGATTGTTTAAGTTCTGTGTGTTATATTCAGTCTGCCTCTGAGTCCGCGTCTGTATCTGTCTGTCTATGGTGTCACCCCATCTGTTTGTGAATCTGTCTGTTTAGTTCAATGTCTTGTCTGGTTCCATGTGTCTGAGTTTCCTGTTTTATTGTGAAGGTCTGTGTCATATGTGAGTGTGCTCAGTTTACGTTTCCCCTGTCCCGTCAGCTCAGATTCCTCCCAGCTGTGTTGCCCTCCTGTCTCTCATCCCCTGATTACTGGTGTGTGTATTTAAGCCCTGTGTGTTCTCCTGCCTGTTGCCGGTTTGTCTGTGTTCCTCCGTGTCAGTCTGTGTTACTCGGTGTCCAGCTCGTCTCTCTCCCTCTCATCCCCTTTTGTATCATCTCAGGTTTGTCATTTAGCTTTCCCAGTTCAGGTCTTTAGTTTTGTCTTCCCTCTTGCCTGTTTGCCTTCTCACCCCTGTATAAATAAACTCACCGGCATCTTATCCACTGCCTGCATCTTGGGTCCTTCTTCTAACTCCACACGGCTCGCCTCGGCAGCCGTGACACAAGTGCTTTAAGGTGATACTGTGAAAAGGAGGTAACACCCTTAGAACTGATGAAACACCTGGCGACGCATAGCGTTTTTTTTAAAAGCTTGCTGCGAGACCTCACACCGAGCACATCTACTGCGGATGTGGTGCCTGTTATTGGACCCGGAGTTAGCAACATCCCCCAAAAACCCGAAGAGGAGAGTCCTGGCCCCTAGCCCTGCCAGTGTAGCAGAAATGATGACGGATGATGATGGCAGCAGCAGCAGCCATTCTTCTCTGGGTCAGTAGCTTAATGTTGTTTGTGTGTAATTTACGTTGAGTAATTATTAAATTAATGCATGTAAGATGAACTAGCAAACACCGCGTCTTAGTTACATGCGTCTGTCTTCTTGTTTGATGGCAGATACTCCCTTCACCCTGGCTAAAAAGGCTAAAATGACCAAAGGAAAAAGTAGGAAACAGCAACAACAACATGAGAGGTTTTTGGACAAAGTTTGTGTTCTCCATTCTTTAAGCACCGGTTCGAGCACCGTTTAAGCACCGGCACCGTTTCAAAAGTACCGGTTTGGTACTGGTATCGGATAAAACCTAAACGATACCCATCCCTACTCGCAAGTGCCTGTTTATGATAACTGTTCTAGTGTAGATCTGTCACTTTATTATCTTCAGTTTCTACTTTGTGTTCGTAATTTCTAATGTGTTTAGCTCCTTCAGTGTTTTCCTAATTGTTCCTTCCCCTGTCTCATCCTTGTGTTCTGCCTTTGTCTGCCAGCACTCCTTTGTCTCTGTCTTCATGGAAATGTGGGTCTCCTGGTCTTGGTGTTGTAGTGTTTATCTCCCCTATAGTTTTTATTTTCACTTTAACATTTTGTCCTAAATTAGATTCACTTCCTGTCTCCCCTGGCTGTCTTGACTTTCTTCACCTGTGTGTGTGTGTGATTGCTTTAACCTTTGTCTTTGTAACCTCCTGCTGGTCATTCTCTAATCAGCCCTCTGCGTATAAATAGTCTTGTCATCACCTTAATCTTTGTCACAGTGTCTTTCTGGTCTGCAAGTGGGGCCCAGAGAGGTGTACTATAAAGCTACTATGTAGCTTTTTTAGATGAATTGCTGAACCCTAAAAACTCAAGTCAGGGGTAATAGGTTTCACAACTCTGGTTTTCAACTTTCCTTGTTAACTCAGGCTTTCCGCATCAGGCTCTGTCCACATAAAAAGGTCATGCCTACTTTAGTCATTGATATTAGATATAAGTGAAATTTTGCACTTAGAAAAAATAGGAAATTGCACAAAATTAAAATTAATTGTGTAAATAAACAAGGTAACAAATATATTTTACTACTTAGTGCTGCAATTTATCACATTACAACTGCATATCACAGCTCTGAACCTGAATCATTTAAACATAAAAAGCAATTCACTGCATTTAGATCTGACTCTCTGTAGCCTTGAGATTTTGAACTTTGTTCCAGATCAAAGTAAAATTCATTTTACTAATTGAATAATTTTGGTCTTAAATGTTAACAAACCAAATGGTCAACCTTTTAATCTCCATTGAGCTGCAATTCCAAATTTGACTTGGAAGCCGATTAGGATCATACATAAAATCATCCACTTTCTGCATCACCAACCGAATACACACACATTTCTCTGATGCAGTTTATGTTCCTCTAACTGCCACATTTATAAAATGGATTTCTTCAGTACAGAATCTGTATTCTATTTAAAACAGCAAAGCAAAAGTAAAATGTGTTCCTTCAGCTCATTACAAAATAAAGCTGAACATAAACTGAGGAATGTATTATGAAGGATGTACACAGGCAGGCTTGTGTTAGCTGGCTTGACAAAACCTAAACCCAGAGTCTGAGATAACAGAGATGATGATGATGATGATGGTTCTCAATTTTCTCTATTAAGCCAGGCTTTCTACTTCAGGATCATGCTCACATAAAAAGGGACGTTTCATGAATCATATGACTTTTCTTCCTCCCAAAAGGATCCCCCTGAGTGCTGTCAAATGATGATGAAACAGGTGATTCAAGTTATAAAGAACATAGAAAAACAATAAAATGCAACAGTGTTGCAAATAATATGAAATTAGTGCATAAGAAATTGGTTAATCTTGGGATTTACTTCACAGCAGTAAACTAAATATTTATATTTGAGTTAATTATTTTAATGCTGAGTGCACTGTATGTACTGCTGTTTATTTCTAAGGTTACAGCATTTTTGATGTGTGTTCTGTGTTTTAGTAGTTGCAGTTCCAGTGGTACAAAAGAGACTAAGAATTATACAGTTTCTGCATCACTGAATGAATAGAAATGCATATTCCAGTCACAATGTGAAGCATACTTTGCATTGCTGCACCTACAGCTGGGCAAGGTATGGTAATGTAATGTAAGTTAAAAATACAAAGATAACATAAAAAAATAAAACAGAAGATGAAATATTTAAAATATCCAGAGCTTGTGCCCAGCACAAAATCCACATAACACTTAAAACATGTTGCAAATAGAAGAATCAGTGAATGTGACCCTAAAAACTGAGTTTGCTCAACATCAGTCCTTACCCATTATTCTTGATTTGAGGTTAAGCCTTCTGTTTTTCCTCACTCTTTGCGTTTTTGATATATGTTGGCACTACTGGACTTTGTTTATGGACTTACTACAGCATTTAAGGCTTGTTTTTTTTTTTTATTTAAGTCACTCAACACATCCTCATTAGTATATATTACAATTGAATGGCACAGTCCATTGCATCAGCTCTTCAGTTGCTCTAGGTTTAGTAAAACAAGGCTTTTTGAAAATTTTGTTCCAGATTATCATGATACACATTTTTATGTCAAAGTCTTAATTGGATTTATTCAGATCTATGCAGTTGGTGTGATCACTGGGTGCAGGGCTTGACTGGGCAAAAATCGGGCCTGGCATTTTTGATCAGACGGAGCATCATGATTGCTCAAATTACAAAAAAATTGGCTGTGCGATACAGTGTTGGTAGTGAGAATGAAAAAATTGGGCATGCACCACCGGGTGTGCACTTTTGATCCATTGGCCTAAAAGTGCATACCCTGGGTAGTAGGTGATGGCTGAAGTAAAACCCAGGTGTGAAAGGAGTTCAGAGAGGCCATGGAAAAAACGCTTTTGGACTGTTTCGAAGAGATTCCTTCGCCCTGAGTTCCTGAAGGCTTTGGATGTTGTAGGGCTTTCTTGTTCTATGGGAGGTGCTTCGGGAGTAGGGGTGTATTTTCAACCAGGAGGAGACCCTGGGGCAGACCCAGAACATGCTGGAGAGATTTTATCTATGGCTGGCGAACACCAAGGAGGAGAAAGATAGGTCTGAGGTTCTCAGCTTAGGCTGCTGCCCCTGCAACCTGGCCCCAAATAAGCAGAAGAAAATGAATGGATTGTCCTAACAATAGTGTTATTATTAGTAGTATTATTATAGTAATAAATAATTCAAATGCACAAAATGTATTCACTACTTTTTAAAACTACTAGATAACAGCATTGTTATCGGAAGTTGTGTTCAGAACAAACTCAGACAAGATTTATTTTTAAACTGAGCAGGTATTTCATGTATAAATATGGTACATAAAGGGATATATTTCACACTACAGCACTTCATTATATGCGTCTGATTTAGTTAAATGCTACATTTTAAATATTTAAAATTCATGACAAACCATTTTTTCATGATAAAATAACACTAAAAAGTTGCACTGTGTGAACTTTGTGTTTCTCATAAGTGTTCCTTCAAATTTTCTGAAAAACATAGACTTGAGCTTTGCTGAGGTTCTCTGTGATTCTTGCCTGGGAGGCAACTGAACTCCTGCAACTGTTTTTCCAGACAGTCTGTTTTATTGTTTGTTTGTAGAGAGTGGTTCCATAGTGTAGTAGTTAACCTATTTGCTGTATACACAAAAGATCTCCAGTTTGAGACTGGGCGGAGATGTGGTCCTTTGGGAGGATTGCATCAGGGTAAAAAACAAATACACAGATGCAAACACAAAAACAAACAAAACAAACTTTAGTACACCTTGCGGTAATAGTACCAAATTGCAAAATGTACTAGTGCTGGTACCAAAGTTTTTAAAAGGTGGGTAGTGATACCATGGTACTGGCTAGCAATTCAGCTCCATTTCAGCACATTTTTAATCAAAGTTAATTATCAAATTTAAAAATTAAGCATATTAAAAAAACAAGCTAACAAGCTAATATAAGCTAATTGTTTGCATCACATGAATTTTAAGTTAAAAAAAAACAAAAAAACAAAACAAACTGAAACAGTGGTAACAAAAGAGCACAAATGTATATGTTTTGATATTAAAAAAAAATCTATAAAGACAATATATATAAAACCACTATAAATAAAAAAATGTTCAGGAGTTTTCAAGAATAAAAAAATATTTCAAAAATATAATCTATTCAAAAATAAATTAATTCTCAATGTAAAATTGCAAACTTGTTGGTAATTTCATCATCTACAGTACCATTAAAAATGTAAAGAGTCTGTAAAAATCTTTGTATGTAGGGGCCAATGGCCAAAACCAAATATCTGTCAGGCGGAGCTGCAGTAAAAACAAGCACAATTCTGATGTGAAAATCACTGCAGGGTTCAGGAACAGTTCAAAAACCATTGTCAGTAAACACAGTTCTTTGTTGCATCCACAAATGCAAGGCAAACCTCCTGCAGTCTCTTGGTCTGACCATTCAAAATGTAAAAATTCTTTTGGAAACCATGGATGATGTGTCCTGCTGGCAAAAGAGCAAAGGGAGCATCTTGCTTATCAGTGCACAGCTCAAAAGCCACCATCCGATGGCTGGGAAAAACATTTCACTTTCAAAACTACAGCAATTGGTCTCCTCAGTTTGAAAACACTTAGAGTGTTGTTGAAAGAAGAGGTGATGCAACGCAGTGGTAAACATGCCCTAACCTGACTTAAAAAAAAATGTTTTGCTGTCATCAAGCATAAAATAAATGTACATTTTTCAAAAAGCAAGAAAATTAGTTTTTCAACATGTTATGTGTTTGTAGTATTTCCAATTAGAACATAGGCTTTAAATCATCTTATTTTTGTTATTCCACACAGCATCACAAGTGTTTGAGGAATAGGGGCTGTGTACTATATATGTGCTGTGACTCACGCCTTGTTTTTTATATTGCTATATTTGTGGTTTTTCCTGGGATGGGATTTATTTTCTGGCACAGAGCTGGAAAAAAAAAAAGTTAGGGCTGCACCTTCATGAGCTGTAGAGCTGGATGAACATGATTGCCGGAGAGAAGACTTTCATCATTTTAACAACTTCAAAGTTGTCGGCTTGTCTTCTCACAGAAGTACATGTGAGTGACATTTAGGGTGGGGCAATTTTGTCTGTCATAGGCAGGTGGACCCACGAGGCAATAAATGAACATTCAGTAATGAAGTTTACCGGTTTGGACAGTTTTTAGAGACTAAAAACTGCACAAGTCATCTTTTCAATCAATCATGCTCTCTAAGATACTCCCAAATATTACAGTACAGTAAGGCATACAAACCCAGAAGATATACATAGTAATTGTTAACAAAATGTCCCCCTGTGCCTACATAAATGTATTGTTACTGTACTATACTGCTACACTCTAGTAGTGTAATTACTTTGTATTTTGCAGACTGTAATCTAAAGTGTTACCATCATTTGTTTTCATTTGGTTCAGCCAGGTCCCCAGCTTACCTGCAAACATCCCTGTGAACTCACTTACCAGTCCTCCCATAAATCATTTGCAAGTATGATTTGGAAAGGCTTGTACTGCCGGTGCAGATTGCAAAAAGATACAAACAGACAAATACTTTTGAAAGACTTTGATTTTAGCTTCATAGTTAGAATATTCTTATAGCTATGACTGAAAGAGGGAGGATACAGTGTGCTGCTGTGTTGTGCTGCAGCTAATGTTGAATACACATCAGGGGCTTGCAAGACATAGAAGCAGCCAACCATATCCTGTGCTAAAACGTCTGTTTGTTTTACTTCTCATTCCGAGACACCGTGGTCTCGCCTCTTCACTCTCAGATCTGGGGCTCCCAAAGTGAAAGCGGCATAGCAATCTCTGGGCTCATTGACTGCGGGGCCTGAGGGGGTTTGTGGTAAAAGTCTAGGCACGTATTAGTTCTGCAGCGCTGGCTGACCCAGGCTGGTCCCTGGCCACATCAATGCTGTCTCATGCCTACTGAAAGGGCTTCTGTGTTGGAATGTGTCGGCACGGAGCCTGGCCCCTCTGGAACATCATCCATGGGCTATCCAGAGCTGGTAGGTTGACACTCAGGTATGTAGGCAAAAGGTTGCTGGAACGTGGCCTTGCTGCTATGTTGGATCATGCTTAAGATGTTTGTAAGGTTGAGGTGATTGTATTCCCTCCATTATTTTCTTTTCCTCATTCCTTTTCATTGTTGCTCTTTTTAAAATCAATGTTTTTTATTCTTTGGTGCAAATCTCTATCCATGTGCAAATCTCCATGGTCTTCATCTGTCCCAATCTCCTTGTCATATCACTGACTCTTTCGATGCATGCTACATCTGACAGCCTCAATTGTGTTATAGTTAATGGATAAGTCCCCAGTCTTCCCATCATCTTGCACAGTTTTTCCTTCCCCTCTTCCCACCTCTTTCCTGCTATTTGCTTCCGCTCTCTTCATTTCCCAATCAGCCCCCTTCTCCTCACTTCCTCCTGTATCCTCTCGCTCATCCCGTCCTCTCCTCACAGTGTAGTGCTGTTTCCTTACCTAATTAGAAATGCCCTGTAGGTTTTGGTTCCAGAGCAGCATATTTACCGTGAACAGTTCAGCCATGGGTTTCTGGGTCATATAAGGGGACAGGAAGAATGATAAGCCTGAAGACTTGGGTCTAACATACCTAATTGATTACTGAAGAACACAGTGGTGTTGTTAGCTCTTCTTTATAAAATAGTAAACTAGAGAAAGCAGCTTGCATTAGATCTGGAACTTCAACTTCCATGGCACTTTCATTTTGATTCATTGACTATTTAATGTCGTTTTGAAAAATGTAATAAGCACACGCAGGCGTGAGCTGTTACCTAGCAACAGCTGCTGTAAGTGAGTGAAGATAGATCAGCACTGTGAGGACAGATGCTGGAGTTAGCAAATTTAAGAATGGCATGGGAGACTGGATGCCTCCAAATATGAAGACAGTGTCATTATTTTTGAATTGTTTTCCTAGAAATTCATGTTGTGGTGTTTGTGGTAGTTCTTCACAATAAACTTGGCTGTAATGCATACTTTACACAAATGATGCATATTTTTTTGTTTTTGTTCTTAACACTGGGAGCAATATATATTATTTATGCAGTCAGACTTATTTTGTAGCTCTTCCTTAAAAAGTATAGACTTAGTTTCATATTGATATACTGTTTATTGCAATGCTTAATCGAACATTTCCTTGTTTTTGACAAAAACTGAATAACCTCAAGGTCTGTTTCATAGATTAATTTTGCACAGTTTTGATAAAACCTCTGTTGTTTCTCAGCACTTCACTGCTTTATCATCTAGAAGCACATGGTGCAAGGGAAAAAGGTTTTTCTTTGATTTCTCATTACACATTAGAATATATTGTAATATATTTGTATTAATACTGCTAATTATGCAACAATGCTCTTATTTCAGGCTGTTTATTTTTTTCTTTTAGATAACATACATAGCTTCAGTTCAAATTGCTTTGAAAAATGGCAAAATAAATTAAGCGAGGCAAAAATAAATAATTTCAGAAGGCACAAACTTGAACAGTGATTTTAATTGATGAAACTTCTATAGTATTATAAATCTATGCTTGTTATTTGGATGCATTCATGTTTTCAATTCACTCACCTGATCAAACGTACATCACTGCAACACCACATTATGATGAAGTTGCTGCAAATAATTAGGAATCTTCATTGAAAACTGTTACACTCAGCAACAGTTGCCCTGACGACATTACTCATCACTTGCTGTGCTTAATCAGATGAGTGACAGGTGACGGAGGTTAAGCATGGCAAATTTGATTGACATGAATAGGAAGAAACTCTCATCTTCCCAAGGGGCTCAGAGTGTGTCATGATTGCTGTGTGATGCAATTAAAGAATTCCCAGTGAAGGATTTAACTGCTGTGCTGGAGCTACAGGAAGTGCTTCAAGAGTAGCACCTTGAAAGAAAGAGGAGATTAGAAGCAGCTCATTTTTAAGTCATGGATGTTTTGCAGAATGGCTGTCATACCTGAAAATAGACCTGGTAATGTTAAAGTCAGTTATTAGACTGGCAGAGGCACTAGGAAATAACATACTTCTTGCACTTTATCAGATGGCAGGCATTTGCGATGTAGCTTTGTACCTACAAGCATTTTTCCTTTACAATTACAGTACACTGGTTATAATGACAAGCCGAATATCTCATTAAATGTCTTATTCTAAATCTGGAGGTGGGCAGCTGAGGATCAACAAATGTCAGTGAGATTTTAGTGGGTGTCACTGAAAAATAAATACATAATGAAAATTTACTTTAGCATTAAACACGTTTTGTATTTGGTTTTAAGTTTCCTTTCTTCTGAACAGAAAACTAAATAATGACTATAAAGAGCTTCGTGAACTTTTCGAGACCAGGCTTCTGTATAATTAGAAGAGTACAGTAAGGTACTAGCTGTAGTGTTTTTAAGTTAACTTTATTGGTGGCTGGTTTTGTGCATATTGATCTTACACAAATGTTGTGCTTTTTTTCTACTAATTCTTTGAAGCTATGGTGAAAAGAGAAATACAGCCCACTGTATCAAACTGAAGGTAATGCCATGTGATAGTACAATTAGTTATACTTATATAGTAGGGGTGCAACGATACTCGTATCGATATTGAACCATTTGATACAGTGCTTTTGGTTCGGTATGCATATGTATCGAACAATACAAAATTTTTAATTTATTTTATCAGCTTTTCTTCTGATGATGCTGTCTGTGTTGAGAGCTCAGTGGATCTGCGTTCGACTACTCAAAAGTAAAAGAGTATGTCGGATGTGCCACGCAATGCTCAATTACATGGGTGGGACCTACTGCGTTAGCGCAGTTTGCTCGTTAACGTGTTGACGCCGTCCAGCCCCACGCGTGGGGCAATCCGCGGTAGCTCGTTAACGGAGATTTGCCGTGTTGTGGCGTTAACGTCATTTCAGATTAATGCTGACAGCACTAGTGGGAACACAATGGTCGTGTCCAAATTCATGGGCTGCATCCTCCTGAGGCCGCATTTGTAGACCAATTACGTCACAGCGACGCGCCGAAGGCTGTCCAAATTCGTAGACTCCTCCGAATGTAGCCGACAAATGCGTCCTCCTTTTCCCCGAATTTTAAGGATGGGTCGGGTGTGTCCTTCGTGGCCTACCATATCCCAGAATTCATAGCGCGGCCCAGCCAAATTCCAGTTTCCAACAATGGCGGCCGCTGCTAAGTTTTAAAATTACTCATACTAATCTTTCTGGGTCACAAAATAAACTTTTAACATATTTTCAGGCGAGGAAGTAGTTGTGTAAACATCAAATATCTGCTCGGTTTATCAAGATATCGCATATTTGCAAAAGTGCGTCGACGTTTTCGAAGGCGTCTGCTACCCACCAGCTCGACAGCTAGCCGGGAGCTCGAGGGTTACTGATGCGGCCGAGAACGGCACAACTCCCGGCACATCATTTTCAGATCACCGCGGAGTTTCGCTGCTCGGGTTAAACGTAATATATGTCACTTAGACAACCTAAAAATGTTATTGTTGGGTTTTTTCCAGTGTTTTGTTTGTGAGTAAATCGGTTTGGCTGAGATTAAAGTTATTAGATACGATTAGATAAAATAAAACTTTATTAATCCCCCGGGTGGGTTCCTCCTTGGTTTTTACACAGCTGACTAAACGTCAAACAGAAAACTGATTAAACAGAAGTATGAGACAGTCGAGAATTTACGCCAGTGTCCTGTTATATTTTAGATAGCAAGGAGCAGACGACCGAGTTTATTAAACTCCACTGAGACAGCGGTGACGCTAATCAGAAGGCTAGACCGTCCAATTTCACGGCCGTTTACTTCCGGCCTACCCGACCTTCTGAGGACCGGTCTACGTGGGCCACGTAGACCGCGAAGGCCGGGTCCTCAGGAGGATGCAGCCCATGAATTTGGACACGACCAATGAATATGACTGCACATTTACGCCAACATCATCCTTGTCATGATCTGACGGCGCCCTGACCGGTCGACCTGCCAGTGTGTGTATATCCGTGTGCGTGTGTATGTGTCTCTCCTATTGCCCTGTCTTCCCCTCCGGCTCTGCTGTGATGTGTTAGGAGGTAACCTAGCAATAGGCTACCTCCGACCCGGAAGTGCTGTCGCCCGGAGCTGCCGCACCTGCAGTCAATCCACCAGCTGCTGCCAATCAACTACCATCTTCAGCAGGGCTACTTAGTGGTGTGGCTGAGCGACAGACAGCGCTGGAGTATTGCACTAAGCCTGATAATGTTTTCGAGTCGCTAACGTTATTGAAGTGCTGTCTGATATTCTTACTCATTCTGCTGTCGTGTGTGTGTGTGTGTGTGTGTGTGTGTACCCAGGGATTGACGACACTAAGGAAGCACTTGGAGGAGAGACGGGCACTCACTATCACGCACGGGCTTACACGGAAGGAGGGACGCACTATCACCATTGTTGCACATTTGAACTGTTGTCACCTTGCTGCACTGTAAATAAATGCACTGTCATTATTTCTGAGCTCCCTGTCTGAGTCCACCGTGACAATCCTAGTGCAAAGACAAGTGGAAGCAGACAAAAACACCAAGCACGCATGCTACAAACTTTACCCGAGTCATTTAGACTGCCGTTAGCACATGATTCTCCTTATGGGGACCTGATATGTTTAATATGCTGCTGAGAATATAGCCCAGAAGAAGTGTATTGTACAGCTTTTATTTTGGAAAGAGCCATTTCTCTGTAATTAACTCTCTTTTCCAAAGATGAGTGATTTCTCCATCAGATTAATTTTTTTTATTACTTTGTTGTTTCAGCAACATTAAATTTAAAAACTGTACTTTTGAGTTAAAATATATATTTATAATTTTAATAAATGACAAATTAAAAAAGCATGAACATTTTTTTTGTATCGAAAAATATCGAACCGTGACACCAAAGTATTGAACTGAACCGAACCGTGAATTTTGTGTATCGTTGCACCCTTATTATATAGTTATGTATTTTCAATTCCAAATGAATGAAATGTTTTGCTCCAATGCAAACCATATCTGCACTTTTCTCTGGGTTGTTTCATTGGTATTGTTGATTCAAGGTGACTCTGCCTATTGCAGCTCAGCCACAGGTTCACGTAGATGTCACCTGGTTTGAGCTATCCAACACCTGCTGCATCTCATGTCACTGGGATTTGTAACCTCAAACCCTAAACCAAAAATATTTAATTAATAATAATAATAATTTTAAGGATCATAATAAATAGTAAAAAATGATAAAAAACGATTTATGCGTGATATGTCTGCTATATCTGTAGGTGTTCAGTCTTCCTTTAGAGAGGTAAAAAAGCTGAGGATAAAATACTGTACATTTCTTGTGTATCAAGAGAGGCCATCTGGTGAAATGTACACGCATGCGGAACTCTCAGTAAGCTACAGTAACAGCAGAGGGAAATATTTTATCTCAAGGCAACATGAAAATAACCATGAGAAAGCGTTTAAACAGATTATTGACACATTTACATGTATATACATATTAGCACCTAACGTAATGACAATTACGGACCCAGGAATGTATTCACTATGTTTTTTGGCTCACTACTGACTGTGGCTTTAAATATATTATCTCCCCCTGCTGGTAATGCAATTTCTGCATGTGTGTCCATTTCATGTTTCGGAGAGGCAAAGCGTGAAATGGACACGTTGAATGGGTGTGTCGATTACACGTTTAGCAGCAGTGAGAGCAAGAACACTGCTTGTTTCATCGCATTAATGCATGTTAAATCATTTTCGTCACTCTCCAATAATTAAACATTATGCACGGCCAGCTTCTAGGAGACTTTTAAAAGTCATAAAATGCATCAGTTAGCGTGACAATCATGGTAAAATGTGGAAGTTGCCAGCTACGTGCCGTGTTTGAATTGAGTTACTCTGACGAAATTCACGCACTCCACAACTGAGTATGGAGTGACCACAGCAAAGAGGGTCTGCATGATAATCATGTGGGAAGTTTGGTCCAAAGTTTACCAAAATAACCACTTACGGTGTAGGCTTTTAAAAAAATATTTTGCAGTGATAAATGTAGTTGTGTAGTACAAATTTAATTGGTGATTTAAGACAGATCCTGCTAATTCACATCTAAGGTATTACGGAGTTTATCAGACCGTGTTTCATCATTCAGCCCAGCAGTCAACAGGAATACTGGAGCCCTAGTTCTTACTTTGGAATACACTGGTTTGATCCTTGGCTCCCTGTGTCCACATGTTGCACTGTTTTAGAGCAATTCAATGAACCCTAAGTCACTGACTTAAATGGCAGTCCCTTTGCTATTGAACGAAGAGGCAAGAATAACAAAGCCCTTTATCTCTTATGATGGAAAGTATTTGTAGGTACAGTCAATTTGCTGTACTAATACTAGTCTTTGTTGTTCCCTGATGCATGTACAGTATTTGTTTTCTTGTACGCAGCGTTGCAAACACGTGATTTAAAATGATGGACAAACATCTCACATCACTATTGAGAGCATAGGCATTGTTTGAGCTATAGTTGCACAAAGGTCCCGTGTGAGTACACACTGCTTCTCTTTCACAAAACAATTGCATGTTGTCTATACGTTTAAAAATATTTTTCATCAATCGCCGCATGTTTGTTATTCAGGGGTTCTTGCTTCTCAGCACAATGGGCTGTCTTGAGCGGAACACTGAAAAACAAGACTTTATTGATTTCAGTATCTATGTATTAATGCTGTGAACATTTGTGCGAGACTTGCTTTCACACATGAATACCTGCCTGTCATGCTCGTTGAGAAAACAGCGTGCTTTCTTTATACAACGACCAGCCAGAGCTGAGGGATAGGAGTAGGTGTATCATGTCAGATTTATACCTTGTCTGTAAGAGATGGGAGAGTGTTTTCATGCTGTTCACCAAAATCCACAGCAGACTATCTCGTGAATAATGCAGTGCCTTCGGTAGAAATACAGCCTTGGGCATTTTTATCCCTTGCAGTATGAGTATCCAGGGAATTTGCATATGAAGCAGTTCTTTTCAGGTGATTTGTGAGTATACTACAAATTGGAGTATTTAAGCATGCTTGGTTGGATTTCCTACAGTGGTAATCAATTCTCTGTATATTTATCTATATAATTAAATATTTTAATGCAGAATTAAATAATGATTACAAAGTGGGACACAATAGACAGGTTGAAGGATCCAACCAGTGGAAAAGTTTAGTCAAGAAAAGTCTGTGCAAAAGGCAGTCCTGCCTCAAATGTATCAATCAGAAGTCTCAATGAGAAACTGGATTCAAATCAAAGGACCTTGAAGTCTTCATCTTTTGTGTGCCGGCCAGCTGAATGTGGGGCTGCAAAAAATTTTCCCCCCTTCCTCATCTGATGCGATGAAGAACATGCCTTCAGCGGTTCCTCCGAATTCAGAGGAGACTTCCGCTGAGTAGCTCGACCTCACAGCCTAATCACCAGATCTAAAACTCCAGCAGAGCTCCAGGCCGCGCCGAGAGGGATAAAGCCCCCTCCTGCTGTTGCTTCCTCCGGCCCCACATGCTAGGACACAATTAATTCATACTGCTGGCAGCCTTGGACTATCCCAGTAGTACTCGCATCCCTTGTGCGTGCTTTTTTTTTTTTTTTTGTCCTTATTTGCATAATATCAATTTGGTTTGTAATGGCCTATTGAGGAACACAGTCTGCAAGTTTGCATAAATAGGAATGAGAACTGCACAGATATTTACGGACTGAGCACAAAGCTACATTTCTAGAGGAGTTGATAAAAGTGTGCTTATATGAGCAAAGGGCAGACTTTCACGGAACTTAGTGTACAGGAGGTTTCTGTGTGCGAATCGTTTTCTAACAGGGAGAGAGCACTAATGGCAACTCTCTGAGGAGAATCATGTGTTGGTGTGTGGAAGAATGAGAGGGGTGCTGATGAATTTAATCACAGATAGGCAAGCTGACCGTGGGCTGAGTGAGTGGAAGAAGCTCTCTGCCTTTCTCTAGATGAATAATCATACAGTCCTGCCACACTCCTCCTCCTCTGCTGACTTTTTCTGAGGAACACGCGGCGCTGAAAGTAAGAAAGGGAGTCACAGTCAGAAATGGAGAGACAGGCAGGAATAGAGAGATGAAGAGAAATAGAGCGAGAATGATGAGATGGTTAGAAACAGTGCAACAGCAGAGAGGAGAAGATTAGGTGAGGGCAAAAACTAAATCTAGAAAGCAATCCCCAGGCAGGCACGCGCTTACAGTGGAGCCAGAATACATATTAACAAAGCTCGCAGGCATGGTAAAGACAGGATCGTAGTACATCATAAGACTAAATATAAATCAGCAGCTTTGTTCTCATGTCATTTATACCAATAGGAGACAGACAAGAGGAAGTGTTACAAAAGGCGATTTGTTTGATTCTATCCATTTATCACCTGTTTTTTTTCTCTTTCTTTTTTTATACCAGAAGTTGGGCATATGTGTGCAAAGTCGAAAGAGTGGAGGTGTCTACAGTGTGTGTGTGTGGTTTATGATGTAAGTGATCCCCCTTGGGACTTTTCCCCGCAGGCGGAATAATGAAATGAGCAGCCCATGACTGATGTGTGCTTCTATGCAGAGCACAATTACAGACAGGCTGTATTTCAGCTAATGTGTCTTGATCGCCAAAAGGGAGGCTCATTTTTCCACTTGTCCCTCCTCTGCAGGGAGGTCGGGGCTCAAGATCTGCTTCATGACGATCATCCAGGAGACATTCTGCTTCTTTCTAACATACACTCGAGGAGCTTGTTGATTCATAGTACATAACACATTTTTTTAGGCTAGATATCATTTAATAAAAGCAAATCATACAATATTTACATTTCATGCAAGACAAAGCCATCCTAAATTTGTGTGTAATCTTTGGAGGCTCGGTACTTCATTCATTATATATATATTTTTTATTTGAGACTGTCAACCAAGCATATTTTAATTCAACCAAGACGAGAAAAGTGTGTGGTTTCAATGAACTATCCATCACTACTGTCAGTCCGTTTCATCTTTTTTCTGCTCATGTACTGCGTTCAGCACTCTCCCAATCCTGTCTGCATATATTCTAAATATAGTAGTAATACTAGGGCCAGTACTACATTACTAGTTTTCAAATTGTACATGGTATTTGGTCAAGGAAAGTCAAGGTGAGACGGAGGTTTGTTTTAGTACTTGCATTCAGTTCCTGAACATAAGTACTACAACATATGCTCTTCCGGTGGCTGTAGCTCAGAAGGTAGAGCAGGACAACTATTAATCAGAAGGTTAGTGGTTTGATCCCAAATATCCTTGGGCAAGAAGTTAGTTAGATAGAAAGCACTTAAGCATAGGAAAAAAGTTCTTGGATGAATGAGGTAAGTTGTTTAAAGCTCTTTGAGTGCTCAGGTAGAGTAGAAAAGCTCTCTATAAAAATCAGTCCTTTTGCTATTTACCAAAAAACTAATGGCTTAGCTGCCACAGATATTGTGAAACCTATTTTATTTCTTCCAGATATGAAGAGTATTAAACTGGAGCAAACAGTATTTTGCCACATTTATTAGAATGTTTTTGGCAGCTTGACAGATATATTAATCACCTATATTACCATATAATTTGAATCCTAGTATTATTTTTGCACCTCCAAATTGAGGATCTTAATGGAAATACAAGATCTCGAAGTAGCACATGATGTCATATTAAGAATAAAATAATATCTTAATGATTGGTGAATTCATTGATTGCACCATTTATGAAATCTCAAAAACTCTGAGCCAAAATAACCAAATTGGTCATTTTCCCCAAAATACCAAGATATTCAATCCTCTGTTGGAGAAAAAAAAAGGGCAAATTCTTACATTTTAGCAGCTGTAACCTGTGAAGCTACAAATATATGCTTGGCAAAGCCCCGAAAAGATTAATCAATTATCAAATTAGTTACAAATTAATTTTATCGCAACTGTCTATTTGATTAATGCACTTATTGTCTCTGTTCTAAAAAAGAAAGCGATCATTTTAGGCTGTAAAGCATTTCTATTTGTATTTTTCCTTTGACAACTGCATAACTCCTCTGTATGATGTTCATTTTCATTATATTGCCTTATGATCCACCTTGCCTCTATATTTTGGAAGATGGTTCATTAAAATAGTGTTGTAGCTGTTTCATTAAAAAGTTGAATGACTGCAATTTTTCTTTTGAGCTGCAAAATAATCTTGGTCAAAGCCCCCTTCTGTATTTGCCAGTGCACTCCAATGTCCTAATCAAACACTGGTAGAAATGTACTCATGGATTTATAGAAAAATCTGATCAAGAGTGTGCTTACATATTCTAACAATGCAAAAGAGCACAGAGTGGCAGTGCATTTTAATATGAGAGCTTATCTGACTTTATTTAATGACTCTACAATACCAGAAATGTGCAATGGCTGAAGCTTAAAATGCCCAAAAAAATAGTTTTTCTTTTAAAAAATGTAGTTATTCATTGAAATAGATGAACATTAAAACTTATTGTTCAGATAAAATGTAGACTATACATATCATCCGTATGAGATTTGCAGTTTGTTGGGAGGATTTAGTTCATTATTCTAACTGTAGTTTTGTGTTGTGAAAACTGTAATTTTGATGAAAGCGAATTAAGCTTAAAAAACCAAGTCCTATACACGCATTAGTGAGCTGCTGCTTGTAAATCCATTTATCCTTTGAAATGTCAAATCAAAGTTAGTCTTGAGATCAGTGCAGAAAAAAACAAAAAATATTAAGTAATGAAGCTCAATGCATGAAAGCAGGTATGTTGGAGATGAAGATCTCAAAAAATATAAGAAGGATAATTTAAATAAGAGGCATCTATCTAAAGCAAATGTAATAGTGATTATTGTTTTATCTTTATTTATTTCATACTGACTGAAATATCTTAAGAAATACTTAATGGACTGTATCAGAATACTGTGCAGAGACGTCCAAGATGTCACACTGACTTTGTGGTCCTCGAAGTGTTCTCATGAGAGAGAAATGTTTGACAATGATGCTAATTTTTTGTTTATAAGATTATTTACAAACCAAAGTTTTTCAAAAACAAAAACAAAGCATGCTAAACACCAGCATGTTACTGTCACTGAGCATGTTCACATGCTGATTTTAGCTCAAGGTACTACTATGCCTGGCAGCCTCACTAAGCTGCAAAAAGTAAAGTTTTAATCTTTGTGATCACCATAAAATATGACTTAATAAATGGCAGAGCCTCCAAATAAAATCCACTTTTTACATTGCATAAATGTAGACATCACCTCCACAGTAGCAGTGCTATTTCCAGTGGTCAGTAAGTCTCCATTCAGCTGGGCTTCTGAGACCAGTTAGCAACAAAATTATACACCGTGCTACAACAACACCAGCGGGGCCAGCAGTCATACACTTCTCCCGTCAGCAGAGCTGCTCTATGCACTGAGTATCTGAAAGCAAGGAACCCTGTTGTAGAGCACCGTTATCTGCTGCGCACATACAGTACACACATACTAGACGCACTTTGAGCAGTTTTCTAACCCTTCACTGTTTTGTTTGCAGATGTTTGTCCACGGGCGCCTCTTTTGTCAAATGCTCTTGCTGTGGTGTTGCTTTTGAAGACCTCGCTTCTGACCAGGAGTTATGATAATGTTGAAAATAACCTCATGTAGTGTTATCATAACCCTGAATACAATACTTGAGGCCACAGCCTCCCTCTCCTCCTGTCCTATTTATGTAGTGTTTTTAAGCAATTTGCGACTGGGATTCGGCAGGGCAGCACACGAGAGAAGACAGGCGACAAAATGGGCATAATGACTGGCCTTCGGGGGGGGGGGGACAAAGAGCACTGAAACTGTTGACAGTTTTAAACTTGTCAACAGCAAGGGCACATCTGAGGGCGGGGAGGTGACTTAGACTGATTAAAAGATAAAGGTTACTAAACAGCTTCTGTAATCCCAGTGCACTCAGCAGACTTCACAGAAAATATGGCTTAACAGCGATAAGGAGAGTCTGAAATACAGCAGCTGTCTTAAACACTATATACACACCCACACACCTTGGTGTACTGCACCGTCATGCCCTTTCTTGGTAAACAACTAATTGTGTTTTATTGCTCTGACACACGTAAGCACTTTATACGCAGTTTGATTCCCTACATGCTGCAGTATGCATATGTTTAACATAAACACCACAAGGCTGAAAAATACATTGGGACTTTTTTAATGATTTTTTTTTTTTTTTTTTAAGGTTACTGAAACATGTACCCACCCACTCACACACCCCCAGTCCTGTGATGTTAATATGGCTTTCTATATTTATGGAGACTTACTTTCTTTCCTTCCCTTTTACTTAAAACTAAATTTTACTCCTCACTGGAATTTTTTCATGAATCTCATCAGAAACAGACGATCTTTGGAGCTAACTGAATTCTGACCTGTTTCTCCTAAGACTTGAATTTGATTCTTTAGAACATTTCTGATATTTATATAAGCCAATAAGCTTTCTGTCAGATCTTACTGTTATCTCCAAAACTGATTATCTCAGACAAATATCAGTGCCGTGACAGAGTTTTAAACGGGCCACTTTAGGAACTTAAACTGGGACCAGCCTCAGTGTAGAGGAAGGCTGTTTCTCAGGAGATGAATGTGAGAGGTGTACCGATGTTAAAATTAGCACAGTTATGTCTTATAGAAATAGGAAGGACAAAGAAGAGATCCTTTTCTTTTTTTTAAATCTTCCTTTCCACTTGATCATTTCAAATGCATTATTTTCTACCTAAAAACAACACAGCCAACCCTGACTTCAGTATTTCTGTGTAACTATTGAATACAGTGCCTGAAGCAAATCCTAATCAAATTTTATTGAGTTTCAAATGTAACCAAGAAAGCCCTAAGTAATCCAAAGCTAATTCTATTCCTACTTTTAATTTTATTCATTTCAAGTTGGGTTTTTTCTTTTTTTTGTGGATAACTGTTTGCCCTACAAACAGAAGTATAAGAACACACACACATACACACTACAGAAACACAGGGACAACTACCATATAAGTCCAAGTAAATCTTTTTTATTGTGCAGTTAATCTCCTCTGCCTTTTGCACCTTCCAGGTCATTTGGGAAATCTAAATGACCCCATAAAACCCATACCACATTTTCAAGCATCCTAAACAGAACATTATATGTTGTATATGCAGATAAAAGGTTATATAAATACAACTGCTTCCTGGTAATAAGCTTTGGAAGTGGGAGAGAATTGCTGTAATTTTTCTCTACAATCTCACTTGAACTAAAATAAAGGTAAACGTACACAGAGTGCACTGAGGTGCCCATTATTTCGGTTTTAACTGCAAGTGATATTTTTAACACATACGTTTAAATAATTACATCCAAAAAAAGGTCCATACAAGAACATGCACCTGAGCTCATTTTGTGCATGAATAAATGTGCATAAAAAAAGATACATAAGGTCAAAAAAACATAAAGATGTGCTCAGGTAAATAGAAAACACACATGCACAGACTATGTATTGAGTATATGCATTCATTAATGCAAGAACATGCCCCATGTGCAAACAAACACATTTGAAATGGAGATAAGCTGTGACAGTATGGCTCCATATTGAAAACATCAGCTTAAAAGGCCAGTGGCAGCAGTGTGCAGCGATGCCTGGGAGGAACAGGGCAGCAGACGCACACCTATAGTATTCATCTCACAGTTAGAGCTGCATTTTCAATATCACTCACCTGTTTGCTTGAGTAAACAACCAACAGCAATGTAGGGTTATTCCTACTTGATATGGGCATCCATATGAAAACTAAATCTAAACACAATTTTCCAGTCGAACGTAACTATAGGAATAACGTATGAATCAAGTATACTGGGTTTTTGTATAAGTAAAAATCCAAAAGGAGGAAAATCATAGCATGCATACTGTTGGGGTTAAAAATAGAAGAGGTCTGGGCAAAACTGCTACATAAATCAAAAGGATTAAGCATCTGTGCTGTGGGGTAGTTTTTGGACAGCTTGTCAAGGTTCAGCTCCAGTGATCACAAATTACTCAGCTGAGCTGTAAACTGTTGAAACATAAACCTGTGGTTGGTATGTTTAAAGTGTTTTTGTTGGTTTTTCTTTTTTGGTCACTTTGTTAAACAAAGTGGACAGTGCACCCGTTTTATACATGAAATCTCAGCCTGTGAAACAGTCTGTTTTTTCTTAAGTCTTAAATCTGAAATGAACATAGAAATGTTTGTTTGCGTGAGAAGCAACAAAAAGATAACCTGTTACAACACAGTCACAAATCCCCAAGAAATAGTGCTGTGCTTTTATTTGTTTCACTGTTGGTTCTACGATGTTGTTACCAAAAAAGTTTTTTTTTGGAAAGTTTAAGCAGGCATGAAGGCTCAAATGAAAGAATATATTATTGCAACTAAAGTGTTGTGCAATTTTGATGTAGTTCACTAACAATTGATTTAAAAACAAGACAAACAGCATATCTCTTGCAACTCTTTTAACAAATTAGTAGGCATTATGTTCCCAAAAAGTGGAATCATAAATATTGGCCTATTATAACCCCCATTTAAAAAAAAAAAAAAACAAGAGATCCCCAAAGACATAAATGCAGAACGATTACAAAGAAACCTTCAGCATAGCATAATAAAGTTGCATTAGATAACGCAATATATTATTGGAACATTGTAGTGATAGTAGCTCAAATCAAAAATGACTCAACATTACTGATTAATTAAACTTTACTTAAAATTAAAGCAAGTACATGAAAAGGAAAGACATTTCCAAATAATCCTAAACTTTTGCACCATAGTGTACATTACTCTGAGAACGCTGTTTTAAAAAAATGTGCTGACATTAAATTACTCTCACATAACCATTGTGGCCAAGTCCTGTAGAATTTACCATTAGAACAGAACAGATGGGAATATCTAATGGGTTTCTCTGGTTGGATAAAGGGAAAGGAGGATGAAGGTTAATGTCTCTATCACCTTTCTTTTGTTTAGTACTCATAGATATAATTTAAACTCAATAACTCTGTCTGACCTCCAGGGAGACAATGTTTTAGCTAAAGACTGCTTAAGGCTCTATCTTGCACAGGAAAAGGCATGTGCATAGTCTGGCACTCATTATTAGACACCTCTGTACTCGGTTCCCTGTGGCAGTGTGCATCTGGCATATTTGTATATGTGTATGTGTGTGTTACAGAAATTATTTTCATGACAGCAATGTGTCAAATGACAATATGAAAAGCACTGTTGTGATTAAACAACAAAAAATAATTACAGGAATCTTCAGCTCCCCTTGGTTTTACAGCGTTTTGTAGCATTACAGCTCACTCTTTAGTGGTACAATTTACTGTTCAGTACCTACAAAGCAGCGAACAGCAGGCAGACACAGTTAGTGTTTAGCTGGTGAATATAGTGGAGCATTTAGCAGCTAAACAGCCAGATATTTCCCCCGGGAGCTGCTACAGATCAAAAACAGAACTAACAAGGAGTATTCCACATTAATTTGGCAGGTTAAAAAAATGTAATAAATAAAATGACTGACTCTGTGTCTATCAGACTGGTAAATAAGCAGCTGTTTAACTTTTTGCCACAAAAATCACTTGTTGACTAAATCGAACCACAAGTGGTACTCAGAATGTGAACCTCGGTCTGTGGTTTTGGCACGTGAACACAATCCAGGCTATAATTGTTTTCTTTTATTTGTGACTGGAAAAACCATGGAGTGGTATAAACGTAACTCCTAGAACAGGCTGTGAAATGTGATATATCTTTAATTACTCAGTTATATAGGTTGCTTTAAACATTTAGGTTAAACCCTTTGGTGTTCAGTACATGCAGCTGTGACACTTCCTATCACTAGGACTGCATTTCAACTACACTGTATTAGAACTGATAAAGAATCACCTCAACCCCACACCCCTCTTACCAACATCTCTTCTAAGGTGAGGGTCTTGGATAAGCTGCAGTATCTATTGCAGTGCAGGTTGAAGCCTTTTTCACGAAGGAATATTGGTGTAATTCTTCTTCATATGACTTTGTGAGACAACCATAATTACAAGCAATACAAACAAGATTTTTTTTAATTTCTAAATAATTCAAAAACTTTTACAGACAAGATATGTTAAGATATGATTTAGAGTGGTCTATTTATAATACCCTGAGAACTGCCAGGCAGTAGTTAGATTTGGTATTTTTAAACTTTTGTTCGGGCATTAAAGGGGATCAGAGGTGATTGGGCGACTGAGAAAGGCTCTAACTAAAAATAGATCCGTTTGAGAATTTCTCTTTCCGTCTTTTCTATTAGGTCTTTTCAAGCAATCAATGGTTCTTGAAGAAAAATTAAGAAAAGGTTTAAAGCTCATGTTAATTAAAGAAAGAATCTTTTCTTAAAATATCATTTATGTGTTGTCAGTAACCTGGTTTACCTGCTTTATTCTGGCCTCTGTTGATTGTTCAGCTTCTCTTCTGTCGATGGGAGTTTCAGTGTCGTTCTTCTGGAACAGGTTGCGCTTGTTTCCTCAGAGCATCCTTTTCCTTCACAGATGGAAGGGGATGGTGGTCAGGGTCACATCTGTTCACTCCTGTTTATTCAGATAACTTGCTAAATTGAGCTTGTTTATTCTTTCGTTCTTTTTCTCTTTTAGTTTTTATGGGTTTTACGAAAATATGTCTTTTTTCAGTCTTTACAGTGTGGCTGAAGGAGAGAAGCGGCCAACTTGCAGTGCGAGCTTTTAAAAGACCTTGTGTTGTTTTTGATGTGAACTATCCATTAGGCAATACATGTTTTAATATCTGAGAGTTTAAATCTGTCAATCCATCCAGTCTGAATCATCCCACAATCATCGATATGAAGGGACTTGAATGTTTCTTTTAAACCGATTAATGTAATCATACTGTAGTTTACTGGTCCTGCACAAATCCTGCTGTCAGACTATTTCCTGACTTTAAAGATTGCTAAAGTGCCTTCAATCTACTCTGCAGGTGCTTCTTTATGACTTAGAAAAGACCTTGTGTAGGATGATGCTAAAGACAAAAAGACGTGTGCAGCAGTAGTTCATGAAGGGCATATTTGGGGTTAAGTGCTGATATTAGACTAGTTTGGCGGTCTTTGTATAAAGTTCCTGTATCATAGAAGCATGGAGACCTAGAGTGGAGGATGGCACATGGCACTGTAGCCTTTGTTGTCAGTGCAGCCGTAGAGGACAAGTGTCCAATTTGTGTTTGTGCTCTCTTCTGATAGCCTTTTTTTTTCAGTGGAGATGATTTGTTTTTCTTTTTTTTAAGCTTTTACATTTTGTTTTGCTTTGATTTTGTTCTTTTTTTTAACAAATGTGTTTTGATTACTTGGATTAATTGGTCCTAGAGAAGAGTCAATATGAATTTACTGCATGTGTAGGAAAAAAAAGAATATATTGTATATAGTAATTTGTTATATTTGAACAAACCAGTGAACACAAATGCAGAAGTGCCAACTGGCAAAGTGCAAAATACATGAGAGAGCAAGAGAAAGACATAAGAATCTTACCTTATTAATGTGATTTTATCACCGATTGTCAATTTTTAAATTACTTGTTTTTTTGTTTGTTTGTTTGTTTGTTTTTTTTTGGGGGGGGGGGACAGTGCAACAGAAAACAGTGCTGATTACAATGGACTTAGGGTCCAGACAACCCTAATGTATTAGAAACAGAATTTAAAAAATGCAAACAAAATCTCTTTATTATGGGGACTTGGTGTACAACGTAAGATGAGTCTCACAACTGAAAAGCCATTCTAAGAAGCATCTGCGCACTTATTTTAAAGCATTAATTACTAGTAGGAACCCATCCATTCATTTGCTTCTGCTTATCCTTTTTTTTTTTCAGGGTCACATGGGGCGCTGTAGCCTATCCCAGCTGTCATAGGGCGAGAGGCAGGGTACACCCTGGGCAGTTTGCCAGTCTGTCGCAGGGCTAACACACAGAGACAAACAACCATTCACACTCACATTCACACCTATGGACAATTTAGAGACTGATCAATTAACCTATCCCCACTAGCTGCATGTCTTTGGACTGGAGAACCAACGCAAACACAGGGAGAACACGCAAACTCCACAGAAAGACCCCGGCCTGATGGTGGAACTGAACCCAGGACCTTCTTGCTGTGCGGCAACAGTGCTAACCATGCTGCCCTAGTAGGGACCTACATTTAAATAAATAAATAAATAAAAGTAAGGAATGATCTGTCCCCGCTGCTTTTTGTCTCTAGATTAGCTTAATAAACTACATGCTATTTATTAAAAATTTTAAAGTAGAACAACATATAATAAACCACTTACCTTCAGCACAGACTTCTGGACTTCCTGTTGCAATACTGTCCTCTGATGAAGCAGTGAAAGTCAAGGTAAGTCTGCTGTTCCTGTATTGCCACATTATGCCTTTCTGAGGTCCAGTTTACTGGACACTTGTGTTTTGGTATGTAGTCTGGTTTTGATGTAGCTTTTTCTGAGTGGTGTATATCAAAGTCATCCAGATTGGTTAACGTAATGAATTATATCTTTGTCCTTTTCTCTTAATGACCTAAAATGTCTTTGCTCCGTGGTTAGCATAAAAAACAAAAACAAATATCTGTTAATGTACTCTTCATCTTGCTTCTGCTTCCAGTTGCTGGCTTTTTAAAAATGCTGCCCATTATGGTTGTCTTCTTTGAGTTCAACCTGTCAGCGCTGAGTGTTTTTCAGGGGCTGCTCAGAGTAAAACCGTCTTCTGTTTGTTCACTGGAAATGGCCTTGAAAGAAGTTCCACAGATTTTATTCCTTTGGTCAAAATATACCCAAAGATGCCAGACTTCAATAATTTCTGAAATACTTTAGTTTGTGTTTTTTATTTGAAAACATAGACATGTCAGTTTTTGTAACTGGATTACATACTGCACAAGAATTCCCTTTTTCAATGATATGCTTTTTTTTAAATTAAGGCTACTTATCAAGCCTGACAGGAAATCAATAGGATATTAGTCTTTATGTGGTGCAGCTGCGTAATAATCTAAAATATTTAACTGTGCACTTATACTATTGTGTGGGAGCCTTTTAAATACCGGACACGTCATCAGTCCAGAAAGAACCGTATTCACTTAGAATTTTTTTTCTTGACTCGAACGGTGACCTGTAGCTAAGCTTACAACAGACCATTAAATGAGCCTGTGGGATATGGCTCTCCTAATGGCTTTTCTTTTTTTCCCCATCATATGGGCATCAATCAGGTTCACAAGAACAGATAGATGCCTTAAAACACACTGTGCCTGTCTGGTCTGAATATAAATTAGGTCGAGTGACTAACAGTAAGCATTTGTGGCTCTAATTAATTCCAATGTTCTCAGATTATACAAACCTCGTTTCAATACACGTTTCAGTAATTTAATGCACTCTATTTTGTACATCACTGTGGAGGTTGTCGTGGAGACTGGTCATGGAAGTTCAGCTTTCCAATCTAGTCTAATTAGAAAAAAACAAAATTGAAGGTCAAAACAGCTTGGTGTATCTGCAACATGGTCAACAATGAAGAAGATCTGTTCAAAAACATTTTGTTTGTTTTTTTCTAGAGAGAAAAGAAGGATAGCTTCTTTGCATGAGCAATCTCATCTTGTAGAGCACAGGAACACGGCCTTCTGCTCAGCTCGAAATAAAGCATTCTGTACTAGGGCTGAACGATATATCGCATTTGCGATAATATCGCGACATGATCAAGTGCAATTTTCTAACCGCAAAGGCTGCGATTATACTCTGGACATGTCCAAATTCATGGGCTGCATCCTCCTGAGGCCGCATTTGTAGACCGATTACGTCACAGCGACGCGCCGAAGGCTGTCCAAATTACTACCATATCCCAGAATTCATAGCGCGGCCCAGCCAAACTCCAGTTTCCAGCAATGGCGGCCGCTACTAAGTTTTAAAATTACTCATACTAATCTTTCTGGGTCACAAAATAAACTTTTAACATATTTTCAGGCGAGAAAGTAGTTGTGTAAACATCAAATATCTGCTCGGTTTATCAAGATATCCCATATTTGCAAAAGTGCTTCGACGTTTTCAGAGGCGTCTGCTACCCACCAGCTCGACAGCTAGCCGGGAGCTCGAGGATTACTGATGCGGCCGAGAGCGGCACAACTCCCGGCACATCATTTTCAGATCACCGCGGAGTTTCGCTGCTCGGGTTAAACGTAATATATAAGTCACTTAGACAACCTAAAAATGTTATTGTTGGGCTTTTTTCAGTGTTTTGTTTGTTCGTGAGTAAATCGGTTTGGCTGAGATTAAAGTTATTAGATTAGATAAAATAAAACTTTATTAATCCCCCGGGTGGGTTCCTCCTTGGTTTTCACACAGCTGACTAAACGTCAAACAGAAAACTTATTAAACAGAAGTATGAGACAGTCGAGAATTTACACCAGTGTCTGGTTATATTTTAGATAGCAAGAAGCAGACGGCCGAGTTTATTAAACTCCACCGAGACAGCGGTGACGCTAATCAGAACTAGACCGTCCAATTTCACGCCTTTAAATTTTAAAGGCGTGTTTGTGTGTGTGTTTATACAATTGCTATTATGTTTGCACTTTATGTGTAATGTTACTGACTGCAGAGATCAGTAAGATGTGTGTATTTTTTATTTATTAGTTTTATTTATTTAATATTATTTTTTAATTGAATGACTGTCTAGTAGTTCACAGATGTCGAAAAACTGAGTGTGGTAAAGCCACAGATTTTTTTTATGTATATTTCTGCAATCTGCACATTGTACTGACTTTCATTTTAATGTTTACACCAGGGTTCCTTGTCACCACTTTATGCTCAGATGTTTGTAAGCTAAAAATAAACTATTGTGTATGTTCAAATATACTGTTGTGATTGAAGAAGTTAAATAAAAATGTCAGTCATCAATTCATGCATCACCTCATGTCATCATAACAGAGGTCTGTCTTCCAGGAAAGAACAGTTTAAAATTAATGTAATATAGTATTGGCCATACTATATGATGTATTGCTTGTCTTTGTTTAATAATACAGAAGACAAAGACCTTAAAAAATAATCGCATATCGCATCGCAATCGCAATATTGGGGCAAAAAATCGCAATTAGATTATTTTCCATAATCGTTCAGCCCTATTCTGTACAATAACTACAAATGTTACAATAACAATTGATTGAAATATCTGATGTAGAATATTCCATTTCCCAGGTTGAAAGTAGGCTACGACTCTGCTTAATCAAACAAATAGCTGAATCCCAATGTCATAGCGACATGCATTATGCTGTGGCTTAATTTCAACCTGCTATGATCGCTTTCATGCTTCCTTACTTCGGTCCCCGGAGTCAGACAAGACATGAACACAAGTTATGAACTCAACATTAGCATATTATCACTTTTTTGGTGAACTTTATAGCCTTTGCATGTTCAGCAGTAACAGAGCAACATTATCATTCATTTATTAACGGTCGCCATATGGTAAATGGAAGTCCAATATTCACTGCCTTTAAGCTCTAGCTGTTTAGATTTCCAACATCTCCTGAGGGAAATATCCGGCACTTTAGCTGCTAAATGGTGTTCCCCAGCTTGTTGCTGTTGTTTGATGCTCTGCACAGTAGGATTTCTTTTTCAATTACAGTGTTTTCTTGCTGCAATGGAAAACAGTGCTGATAACAATGGACTTAGGGCCCAGAAAACCCTAATGTATGGTTCCACAAATGTATCCGTCTATGTTTCTGTTTAGACAGCGTACTCCCATGTGGCTGGACACAGCTGACCTATGCGTCCGTTGAATGGTGATTGGTTGATGAGTGGGCTGAAATAGGGACGTTAGAGATAGCGGAATTCGCTAGAAACAGAAGAAACACGAAAAGATGATCAAAAAATACAACATGGATATTATGGACGGTGGCTGGAGTGGATATGCTTAATTGCGTTTAACATTCAGTTTCACATCATTGCTTTGTATGTTAGAACGTTCCCCTTGTGGCTGAGTGACAGACCAACAACAGCACATGCAAAAGTAGCTGATTTTACCATATACTTTATTTTATAAACTGCTTCCCTTAACAATAAACCTTCTCTGTCACTGTGCGTGGACTCCCTTCTTGCTACCCTCACTCAAGCATAAAACAAGTGTTACATGAACCAAGGTGTGAATCAAGACATGGGTCATTAGGGTCACTGCGTCACAGATGTGATGTGTGTTTGTTGTTTGTGAGACATCGCCCCACCATGTTGACCAAAGTTATTAATGCCACATGAGTCAAGGTGTGACTGGGGGTTTAAACACCTGGGAAGAGATCTCGAGACTGTGTTATAGGGGGCTGATAGTTGGTGTCACAGGCCACCACCTCTGATCAGTGATCATTGTTCACAGTGGACATAGAGGGCCTCCTTTACTCCTCTCTCAAACTGTGTTCTCTATCCAAAATGTGAACATTACCATCCTCAAAAGAGGGTCCCTTCTCTTTTAAGCCGAGTCTTGTCCTGATGAGCTGGCACTCCTACATTGTGTCACATGACTATGGAGTGGTTGTTGGGACTCTCTTATGTATAGGTCAGAGGATTGTTCAGCTTGTGTTTATAGATGCTTTGTCCTTTGAATGAAGCAGTTTTTTTTTCTAAGGGTGCTGATTGGTCTGAATATATTTTACCAACATAACTTTATATCAAAATCGTGGTAATGTAACAATAGTATGTTCTCAAGTGTATGGATTTTAGAATGAAAATATAAAGCTGAGGCCTCTTGTCTTGTGTTTTCACATTAGTCAAAATGAGGACCAATAGGAGGCTTTACCACTATTACCACTGGAAGAAACAAAATACTTGAAAAGAACAGATGGAAGTCCATGTGTGCAAAACAAAATATCTGGGATTGAAAAAACAAAACACAGTTTAGTGAAGTGTGATGTGAAATCCAGCTGTTTTCACAACCACTGAAATAAGGACATAGAATGAACACTGATAGCAGAGGAATTGCAGTTGTGCATTGCAGCCATGAGTAGGTATAATCATCTCACAGTACATGCATCGAACTGATATTCCACCCAGATTTAAGAGGTTCATAATTCACAGTGTGGCTAACACTGAATGTGTAAGATTGCTGAATTATCACTATGTTGCTGTTATTTTACAACAAAGAAATTTAAGACTTTTAAATCAGTCTACTCATACAAGTTGTGTGAATCACATGGTATCACGGTGCCTTAAAAAACGGTGTCATGCTGTAACACTGGAGGCAATGTCAGAATGATAGCAAATCCCAATAATCCCAAGAAAAGACCCACAAAAATGATGTACTTTTTCAGGTTTTTTTCACCCTGTCTTCAGTTTTCAGCCTCAAGTCTATTTTCTTCTAATAACATACAATCAGTCACTAATATATAGTTTCATTTTTCTAGGAGTGTTTTATGGATTTGTTGAGCTTTTTTTGACAACCATGAATGTCTGTGGCACAGATGAAAAGCATTTTTCACTTGTTGGATCAATTGTTGTTACAGTTGTATTTTTTTCCACTGGATTTGTTCTCTTGCAAGAATGTGGAGTGGGTTTTTCTTATGCTGTCCGCAATTTTTCAGAAGTTTCTTTTCCACCACTTGATAGTTCCTCCATCTCTCTGCTTTTTTGCAGCTAAATTTTTAGAGCTTGAAAAAAAATGCTTTTATGAGAAACATTTTGCCTTTTGATGTCCTTGTATTGTGTGTGCCGCAGCTGGTTTGCATCTTCAAGGTGCCTGCAGTGGCTTCATAAGCTCCTGAGCCCATATTTTCAGGTTGAGCTCACAGTAGATAAACATTAAAGCTGCTCTAATCAATGCTTTTTTAACTTAAAGAGTCACAAGTACATTCTCCAGGTTAGCAGTTTCTCACTACTCTGCAATATTTTTTCAAATTGCAGTTAAAAGGTTAAAACCTGCACATTTTTCCATCACAAAGGGAAAAGTATTGAATTTGAGGTTACCAAAATCACAGTTGCTTAACCCTTTAAGACCTACCATAGAACCAAGTCCGCCATAGTTTATATTATATTTTTACATGCTGTGGTGCCATTTTTGGGAGCATTTCAAGTTGATATACATCAATACAACTGTTATAGCCCATATTTTAATAATATGTCTGCATTAAGTGCATAGTAATTACATAAATTGCAAAAAAGTGCAATAAACTACAAAATTTTTTTAAATTGTTTTTGTTTTTTTAATATATATTTCTAGTTAGAGAAATTTAAGAGGCTTATCCCTCAAAACTATAAATACAAAAAAGTTGCACAAAATAGTTTCCCACCACAGGAAATTTATTTTGAGTGTCTTCATAGTTTTATTTTGAAATACACCAATTTCTATAAACTGCAGGAAAAACGAAAATAAATATTATAATGCAAATTTGCAAAAAAACCAGCATGTGCATCAAAATAAACTATTTCCAGCAGTGCAATATGAGTCCTAAGCATCCCAGAAACGACACAGAAAGTCATAAAGTCAAACATAACTTTTAAAAACACCAGTATAGGCTCATAAGGCCCTGATGGTAAAAAACTACATTTCCGCAAAATTACGCCACTTCCGGTTTCGGGCAGGACATGGCGGACATGCGATAGTTCGCGCTGATGGACTAGGAAGTGTTCAAACAGCTGATCGGATCAGCAAAGCGAGTTTCTGGAATATTATGTTTTTGTTGCTGCAAGTGCTTTTTATGCAGTTTTTGCAAAGCTATATGTGGAAGGAAACCGTGACCTAGGACAAGCTGATGGCATAAGATGTAAGTACAACTCCTCCGGTTTCATATGCAAAAATAATTCTTGCGCTAGCTTATGTGGTTGCAGTGCTACCGGGATTTTAAAATAGTTACAAAACGGAGTGTGCCTGCTCCAACCGGCTTTAAAGGGTTAAGAATGCTGTTGCTGTTTGTAAGCTCAAGGTGACTGTCTGTCAGTGTTCCAACTTTAAGTGACCTTCCAAGAAGCCACAAAACCTGTTCATTCAGCTTCATGTCAGCATTATAAACTAAAGCAGTTTAACAATTTTCCTGCCTAGTGATTTTGTGTTGTTGTCAAACTTGTTTGCTTCCAGGCAGGTTTGAAGAACATGGAGCAGAAGTTAAGTTCTCAGAAAAGTTTCATGCACTCATGTTTTTAAAAGGCCCAGCTTTAACCATCAGTACTACAAGATTACATTTTGGAAAGAACAATATTTGTAGCTGTCAGTACCAGCTTGATGGTGTTGTAAGAGCAAAATGTCAAAAACCCTTTCAAATACTTATTAGTAAGGCCAAATGTTGTGGGACTTTTATAGAATAATTAAAATCTTCAGTTTGAAGGGTGAAGGTTTTACTTTTTGGAATATCCAGTGTGGTGCATGGTTTGTATGTGTTGTAGGTGTAAACGATATCTTTAACCAAATTGTGCACACGTTTGATGTGTGGAGAATGTCTGCACAAATATCAGATTGCCTATTATCTCTTGTGGGGGTGTTGTACGCACCATTTTTCCGACTGATGAAGTCAAAGCCCATCGTATTTGATTTGAGGATCGACTTTGTAGCATAAAAGGCCCCGGGCAACACTTTTAAGAACAGCTCTCTTGCTCTCCTTTCCATATCTGTCTCATAAATGCCTATATATAAATAAATATATGTATTCTTCTTCTCCCATGAAGGACCTTTCTTCAAAGGTTCAGAGTTTATTGCAGACACTGTTTGATCACATTTTGATCTGCCTCATTAAAACAGGATAAAGGAACACTATTTGTGTTTCACTGGCTTTGACTGCAGAACCTTAAAATATCAACCAGTCAACAGAAGAGACAAATAAAGTTTATTTCATTTTTCAGCCTTAGAGTCTTAACACACTCTCTAAAGAGTGGTTTATTTAAACTAGTCTCTTATTTATGCATTTCTGTTACCAGGTTATGAACTGTGTTAATTCTTCAAGACCCATAGGTGCTGGGAATATTGGTCCATACAGACACGTTGCTGCAGATCTATCAGCTGCACATCCATTATGTGAATCTCTCATTCCACCACATCTGAAAAGCTGCTCTATTGGGTTCACTTCTTGTGACTGTGAAAACCATTTGTGTAGAGTGAACTTTTGTCATGTTCAAGAAACCAGTTTGAGATGATTTGAGCTTTGTGACACGTTGCATTATCCTGCTGGAAGCAACTGTCAGAAAATAGGTACATTGTGGTTATAAAGGGACTGACATAGCCAGCGACAATACTTGCTGTGGTTGTGGCATTTAAACAATCCAAAGTGTGACATGAAAATATCCTCCACACTATCACTCCACCACTGGTGTGAACTGTTGATACAAGGCGGGGTAGATACATGTTTTCCTTATGTTTATACAAAATTCTGACTCTACCATTTAAATGTTGCAGCAAAATTTGATATTCATCAGTCGGGGAAGTGTTTTTTCCTAGTCTTCTGTTGTCAGTTCAGTTCAGCTTTATTCACATGGTACCAATTCACCAAAACAGTTGCCTCAAGCCCTTTTTATTATTATAAGATAAATTCCCTACAATTCTACAAAGAAAACAGAGAATTAATAATAACCTATGATTAAATGCAGACAGCTGTATAAACGCATAGCAAGTGAAAATGGTGACACAAGAAGAAACACTCTGCAGTGCATCATGGGAATCTCCCTGCAGCCTAGACCTATTGCAGCAACTAAGGCTTCAGGGTCACATGATCCAACTCTAGGTATATGCTTGATCAAAGAGGAAAGTTTTAAGCCTAATGTTAAAGGCAGAGGGGCTGTTCAAACTGGAAGCTGGTATCACAGAAGAGGGGCCTGAAAGCTGAAGCGCTGCCTCCCATTCTACTCTTAAACAGTCTTGAAATCCTGCTTTATAGAGTCAGTTTGAATTGCAGCCTCAGCTTTCCTGTTCTTAGCTAACTGGAATGACACGTGGTGTGATCTTCTGCTGCTCTTTTTTCTGTCCATCTGCTTCATCGTTCGACATGTGCATTCAGAGATGCTCTTCTGCATACCTTGGTTGTAACATTGGGTTATTTGAGTTCATCTTGCCTTCCTACCATTTTGCAGCCTTCTGGTATTTCTCCTCTGACCTCCGGCATCAATATAGCAGCTTTGCCCAGTGAATTACCCTTAAATAAATGTCTTCTATGAATAAATTATAAAATCAAGTCTTCAATACTTAAAAATCTAGAATCAAGTCTTTTTCTGTTAGGCTTTATTAGTAATCATATTCATTACTGTCCTTTGTATAAAAATGTTGAATGGAACTACTTCCATCCATTAAAAATAAAAAATGCATTTTCTTTTATTAATTGTTAAAGCGTCTCCTGTTGAAGCTTCAAAACGACCTCACATTTTTTCTGTCATTTGGAGCTAATAACTAAAGGACAAAAGCTCTTAAATGCTTTATCTTAGATACTTTTTATGCATGAACTTTAATAAAAAGCTGTATTAAAGATGTATTTCCCCTTCTTAAAATGGAAAATGTGATTTTTTTTCTCTGTTTTTTCTGCTTATGTTGAAATTTTGTTTGAGTGTTGATCAGTGCTGATTATTTTGTTGTGAATATTTCTTGTTTTGAAATCTCCCATAAAATAGAGATTCTAACTGTGATTTGACTGCTCCTGGATTAAAAAGGATAAAATGAAAATACTTTTGAGGACAAAATGGTAAATGGTCTGTATAGCGCTTTACTTGGTCCTAAGGACCCCAAAGCGCTTTACACTATACACAATCATCCACCCATTCACACACAGTCACGCACTGGTGATGGCAAGCTACAGTGTAGCCACAGCCGCCCTGGGGCGCACTGACAGAGGCGAGGCTGCCGGACACTGGCGCCACCGGGCCCTCTGACCACCACCAGTAGGCAACAGGTGAAGTGTCTTGCCCAAGGACACAACGGCCGAGACTGTCGGAGCCGGGGCTCGAACCGGCAACCTTCCGATTACAAGACGAACTCCCAACTCTTGAGCCACGATCGCCCTAAAATACTGAACAGTTTACAACAAAAGAACATATAAACATATTATTGACCAGGACTCATAATTAAGTATATCACACTGGTAATACTGAATGCCGCCATGTAACCTCATATTGTATAGCACTATATATTATATGTTAGTAGTATATTATATGAGGCTGTTTAACATTAAAGTATCATATTTGAGTTTGTGGATGCTCATGATTTCATTGTTATTTTAGGGCTTTTAGCAGGCCCGCGCTTACACCTATGAGTCTGTTTGGTTGAATGCACGTGGAAACTACATCCATTCCTCGAGCAAAAAGTCTCCTAATTTTGAAAACTGCAACCTGTTAACAAGGCAGCACTTCAATGTAAGTCTATAGTGAGGACAAAAGTAATTATTGCATAATCATATTTGTTGTTGAACAGTGTAATTCATCAGCTTACTCCTGTTAACACACATTATATTGTTAATCTACAGTTACTGTTCTTAACATTAAAGAGAAATTATGTTGATTTCTCATATTTTTATATTCAGAGTCGAGTTGAGTATAGGTTCACATTATTCAGAGTTTAAATTAATTCTTATTTGTCTTGATTGTGCCTTGGTATACAGCTCCTCACCCTGCTTGCCTTTAGCTCCTCATCTCTAAGGGAGCCTTCTCTTAAACCAGCTTTCTTTTGATTGGCTGCCCTCAGAAACAAAAGGTTGAAGCAAAACGTTTGAGTAAGTCATCGCTGTGGTCAACTTGGTTTTTATGTGGTTCAATCTAATATATATTATTATATGTTGATGGAACAAAATAAATATTTGACAGGGGATTTCTAAGAATCGCCCCACAGTTCTTCAGCTGAGACACCTGAGTTAGAAAACACAAACACTGCAGTCGTCTTTACTCGCGAGGGCAGTCACAGAGCGCTCGTCCTCGCAGGAGGCACTCACGGACTCGCGCTCTGTCACTGTCTGCGTTCTTTATTTATACAAGCTGGTCACGTGTGTACAAAGATAACAAAGTTATTCCAAGAACTTAGAGCTGAGGTTCCCCTTTTCTAAGTCTGTATGTTCTTAGAAAAGAGGAAGCTGTTAGTTGTTAAATAAGTTTATCACACAAGAGTTTATGTGAAAAGTCACGTAGACATGTGAATTGCTTAGTGATCAATAAAAAACACATTTCATGTAGCTGATCACACTATGTACAATTTTCTTCTGACATATTTATAAATAAGTCATAAGCTATTGTCTACCTCCCTGTTTTTCTTCATTGTGCTTTCCGTAATTTTATGATATTTCTGACTGTTAAGACTTTCAGAAAGGAAAGAATGAGACTGACAGGTGAAAATCAATAATAACAGCAAAACAGTTCAGTGCACCAGCATGAGTATAAGTGCACTTCTTTGGTACATTTATTGCACACTTAATAATTAAAATAAAAATAGCTCTGCTGTCAACCTTTTGTTCAAGAGAGGCAAACATTTCTCTGTCTTATATGTAAAGAAAGTGCTATTAAAGTAGAACACATCCATACTTGGCATTATAGTAAGACACTTATGTATATCTGTATGTTTTAACAGAGCTCTGTTTATTCATATGTAAATACATACATTGTATTTACATATTGTGTACATACATTCGCTGTGTAATCTCTAATAATACTAATAGTACAACAGTTCCTCTGTGTCCTTTCCCAACTGTTATCCTTGTATACAATCTGCACTGTAGTGTGTTGTGCTGTACAGGGATGCTCAGGTCATTCAGAAATAAGATTATTCACAAACACTCATAGTGCTGACACCAACAGAACAACACCAAATGGGACAATTTAGAAAGAACTATCTTACTGTAACTACTGATTGCAGCAATATTTAAATGAATCAAATTCAAATGCTTGGAAGTTTTATACTGCTTACAAATATCAGACCACTGAGAAGTTTAATATTTGGTTTATTAAAAATAAAATAGGGTAATCTTTGAAAATCCCAAAAGTTACGTTTTCAGGCTCCAGAAAATCCACCTGTGGTTTGGCCATGGTGCTGACAGAGGAAAAAGAAGAAATGTTAGTTACACCTCTGTAGAGAGATTTTTATCATAAATGTCTTATTAAATTTGGCTACATATCCAAGACATACACCACCTCTTGCCCATCATCATCAGCCAGGTTCCAGCCCACTACAACGGTTGGATCAATGGCTTATTTTCTTTAAACAGGTGCTTTGTTTTTATAGGTCTCTGAATAAATAAATAGTTGAATAAATTATCAAATTTGATTCCTTTTGAATGTTCAACTCTGTAGGGTTGAACAGGTAACTTAGAAGAAGTGTGTTTTTATTACCTAATTTAAATTGTGGAAATTAATTACTTTGAAGTTAAATGGGACCGACTGTCATCAGTTACTATGAATTGTATAAATAATGTACAGTAATATTGATATTATATATATACTTGGTGTTGTATACATTTCAGTTGTGTAAACCTTTAACTATTTACTTCAGTGGCCTATTTGGATTTGTAATTTATTTTTCGAAAGCTTGTGAAACACTATTTGCTGCCTTTTTACTTTCAATGTCAAACATGCTATCTGAATATGCATTTATAATCATATATCACAGGTAGTATAGTGTTAATTTTATCATACTCCCAACTGATACACCGAAAACAAGCTGAATACTACATCCCGTGATGTCATTAACAAGTTGGATAAAATAAAATTAAGAGAGCCCACATTGCAATTAATGAGGTGTTGCTGAGTAGTATTATGTGTTTCCTAACAGTATTACCCTAGCTTATCTTCATCTGTGAATAATCCCCAAATCTACTAAGTCTTTGTGGAATCATCCACTAACTTGTTTTCAGGCAAAAAATATTTTCTTTTGTCTTACCTTTTACTACTTTTACTAGTACTAGTACTCAAACGTCTGTGTAGCTATATTGCTATGGCACAGGTAGCATATGTTGCCAACTATTGAAAGAAAGAGAAAAAAGAAGTAAAGAAATGGTTGATTGGTGTGAACAGCATATGGGGCAGCTCTGACTTATTTAAGGGCTCTGGGTGGGAAGAGCTGCTGTACTGACAGCCAGATGATGATATTAAGGATATCCCCTCTCACTGACATTTGGTGAGGGAAGATCATTTGGAAGAAGCGAACATGATTTATTGAAATGCAGAATTTGATTAATGAACTCTTTGACGATTAGACGATTGAACTGTCATAGCAGAATGGAGTTCCAGCAGTGATGGGAATAAGGATGCTGGTAGTGATGAAGATGGAGGGTTGGATGGGACTCTGAGAGGTTAGGAAGAAAATGACTAGACCAGACTAAAGATTATACTTTTGAGTTAGACAGCGTGGGAAAGTGGAAGCGATGTAAAAACAAACAAACAAGAAAATAGACAGATGAGTGATTAGTGATCTTCCTTATTAATCCTTATTGCATAAACTTCATCATACAGATCCAAGAGTCTGAAGACCGAGCTTTTGGCTCACAGACATTACCTGATTTTTCTTTTTTTCAAAGATTTTTTAAAAACATTTCCACTAACAGTACTAACAGTAACAGTACTGTACACTTGTATTTAAAAAAATAAGTAAGTAAAAGACAAATATTTTGAGGAATTCACAGACCAAATGTATACTTCAAGAAAACAAATGAGAATTAAACAAGGTGTTATAGCTCCCTAACATGCTAAAGACCCGGGGTGTGCATTTCAAGTTTAATGTGCTAATCCTGCCAGGCTGCTGGCTCTGGAATATCTGAGGGCGATGCAACCTTAACCAGCTCTGTGTGTTATTGTGTGTAGAGTGTTTTGAATTATCAGGGAGAATGTCTCTTCACAGCAGTGACTGAATGGCAGCCAATAATGATTGAAAAAATAGGAGAGATGTGTGAAATCTCTTGACTATGTGGGTGGTGCCCAAACATTTTCACACTTGCAGACATTTTAAATTAATGCTTATAATTGATCTGCAGTTGTATAAGGATTTATGCAGTTATTTAAACTAAATAACTGACTTACTTTTTAAGCCTTCGTCTGTGACAAGAAAAACAAACAAATGCCTCCATGTTTAAAAAATCAAACCATAATCTTAGTATATGTAGAAAGCCACACATCAGAGTAAAATTATTATTCTTCAGGTATTCTTCAGCCTCTAAAATGAAGGCTAGTGTTTAGACTAGAATTATATTCTAGTATATATAATTAAATCAGTTTGGATATTTGGTCAACTAGTCAGACAAAAATATGGTCCAACCCCAGACAGAATGCCAAGGTGATAATCTGAAATCCCTATATTACATTTGTTTATATCAAAACACATTTTAGACAGCAGAATTATTTATGGAACTCCTTAACAGAGAAGCTGAGACATAAAAGTGGATGCATCCAGTGCCTGCCATGGTTGTGAATGGTCTGGCTAGGATGCCTCCTGAGGTATTCAGGACATGTGCTCCTGGGAGCAGACCCTAGATTCGCTGAAGAGGTTTCATCTCTCGGCTGGTTTAGGGACGTCCCGGTGTTTTCCCAGATGAGCTGGGGCGTCTCTCCTCAGACTGCTGCCCCCATGGCCTGAACCCTCATAGGTGGCAGAAGATGGACAGATGGATTGTAATTCTTGGTCACTTAGAGCTGGTGTCAGTTTCACTTCTTGTCTTTGCCAATTTTACCTGTTATTTTTCTTTCATCATTATTGACCCGCTTGCTAATATATATATTCCTTATATTGATTAGCTTCTGAAGGCTTACCATAATGTATATAAAGGCAAAAAAAGGCAGAGGTTGGCATCTGGGTCTCTCTGTCTTCCCCTCTCACTCTATCACCACAGCAATAGACCTTTGTTATTTTTGCAGTTTTGTTTATTAATTATGAGTTTAGTTGGGAGTCGTCATATTTTCTGTTTTGCTTCTTAGTTTAGTTTTGTTAATATATGTTTTAGGGAAAATGTCTGAATCTGATGCCCCACTGTGTAGTTTTTTCTCTTTTTCTTCTTTTTTTGTTTGTTTTTGTCAAGGCTCCCATTTGTCTTATTTGTGTTATTTCCTTTTTCTTTCTAATTATCTGCATTTCTGCTGTTTAAAGTTTGTTGAACTGCAGCAGCGTTGTGCCTTTTATGTCAGGTTTGTTCATGGATTTAGGGAAACTAACACCCTCCCTTAAAATTGTCTGCACAAATCTGTTGAGTTTTTTTATACCTGTTTTGAATAATTGCAGCATACTGTATAGTGTCCAGATAATCTCTGTGCTAAAGCTTTCTGGCCATTTCCCTGTCTTCTCTTGTTTAAATGATTCCCTTTGTTTTCTCTCTGGCTTCCTTCGTGTAGTACCTTTTTTCTGTTCTTGGCTGTTTTTACCTTGGTTTCTGACTTTGCCTTTTTGCCTGCTTCATGTCTGATTTGTTTGCCCTGTTGACTGACCTCCTGTGTATGGCCTTAAGCCTGTCGATTAAAGATTTTTTTTTCTAAGAAGCCCTTGTGTCCTGTATTTGGGTCCTTCCATCCTGTGGGCCATTACAGTAGTATTGATTGGGGTTACTTTGTAGCAGCTTGTTGTCCTTCGCACATGATTTAATAAAGGTAAACACAGTGACTGGTCGTGCACTGCAGGCTTCTGCTGAACTTTTCAAGCTGCAGATTTATCAGCATACACTAACTGCTGCCTTCAGTTGGCTGTAGATTTAATTAATTGAAGAATGCAGCATAAAGCAGCTGTGGTGAAGTACTTTGGTTCCATTCCTACCCACCATACAGATCTTCACACTCTTTCTTTCCAGCTTGGCTGAAAACTGTTTTCTGTTCTGAGTAGGGCTGCCACGATTTGTCGACTAGTCACGATTACGTCGACTATCAAAATCGTCGACGACTGATTTAATAGTCGACGCGTCATTTGAAGCTTTGTAAGATCACAAAAGACGCAGGAATAAGTGGCAGGATTTAAGAGTGTAATAACGGACTGAAACAGAAGATGGCAGCATTGCATGTACAAGGATGTCAGCTACCGTTAAACCCCGAAGAAGAAGAAGAAGCAGCTGTGTCCCAGAATTCATAGCGCGGCCCAGCGCAGTTTCCAACAATGGCAGCAGCTAGTTAGTTTTAATGTTACTCACAAAATAAACGTTTAACATATTTTCAGGCGAGAATGTAGCTGTGTAAACCTCAAATATCTGCTCAGTTTATCAGGACACCACATATTTTCAAAAGCGCTCCGACGTTTTCGGAGACATCTGTTACCCACTGGCTCGTTAGCGAGCCGGGGGCTAGGCTCACTAGCGCCGTGAGAACACCGGACTCCCCGCAAATCGTTTTCAAACCCACCGCCGTCTTTCGCTACTCAGGTTAAATATATATGAGTCACTTAGATAACTTAAAATGTTATTGTTTGGCTTTTTTTTTTAGTATTTTATTTGTTCCTGAGTAAATCAGTTTGTCTGAGATTAAAGTTATAGTTTTTACACAGCTGAATAAACGTCAAGCAGACAGCTGATTATCAGAAGTGTGAGATGCTGGAGAATTTACTCCAGTGTCCTGTTATATTTTAGATAGCAAGGAGTTCATTAAACTTCACCGAAACAATCTGCAAATTTCATTAAAATTTAATAAACTATCATCTTGTCTTTATTTTTAGTTAGCACAGACCTTAAACACTTAAAGCTGTAAGCTAATGATAGTTATATGAGCAGATGCTGCTGGTGCAATAAGCTGTAGTTTTACGTCCAGTGGATGATGATCTGATTAGTCGACTAATCGCAAAAATAATCGGTGACTAGTCGACTATCAAAATGATCGTTTGTGGCAGCCCTAGTTCTGAGCCTTGAAGTCATGCTTGCATCAGCTGATTAACATTAGCTGCTTTATCCTTCCTTCACCACAGGCCTTTTTCACCAAAGATA